>NC_090446.1:455567268-456174834 GCF_031143425.1 Pleurodeles waltl
GTGAGGGAGTTGTCTAATATTAGACAGTGAGGAGATCCATGGGGGTCCAGGAGGAGATTGGGGAAAGAAGGTAGAAGATTTGGGAAAGAGATTACTAGTTCCAGAACAGGTGGAAACAATACTTCACTACCAGAACGGGACCACTATGACTAAGGTTGCTTGTTGTTATCCGACTTGAGCCTGTTGATCATAAGAAAGTGAGGAAAGGCATAATTGATCGCTTGCGGCCAGTATTGCAAAAAAAGGCATCTGCATCCAGAGCTACAGGGTCTGGATGCCAGCTGAAGAAATGGGGAAGATGGGAATTGAGTCTGGATGCGAAAAGATCTACTTGAAAAGGGACCCCTTTTGCAAAGAAGAGACAAGAACACAAAAGGATGAAACCTCCATATATTATAATTATAATTTTGCGGGTTATAAGATTGCCAACTCAGCTATAGTGTGTGAAGAAGACAGAATTCCCAAAAGCTCTTTGCCAGTGCTGCTAGGGGCTTGGATCTTGTGCTGCTCAGATAATTAATGTACCTTACTGTGGTAAAGTTGTTCATGCGGAGAAGGATGGAGCAATGAACCTTTGTTTTTTGCTAGGCATCTGATTGCACAGGAAATTCCAAGCATCTCTAAATAATTTATATGCAGTCTGGAGTCCCCGTGAGACCAGGTACCCCCAGTTGAGATCTGACCACACCGGGCGACCCAGTGTGTCTGACTTGCACTGGATTCTAATGCAAGATTGGGGGCTGACGCAATGATGATTCCGTCGTTCCAGGCATCTAAATGGTCTATCCACCACAGGATTTCTAACTGGGATTTTGGGTCTAGAGTGATAGAATCAGAGTAAGCAAGACCCCTGTGTAAATGGTGAATTTTCAATCTTTGGAAGGCTTTATAAAGGAGAGGCCCTGGAAAGATGACATGGATCGATGAAGAAAGAAGACCTACAACTCTCACAAGGGATCGCAGAGAAATGGAAGCACTTCAAAGAGTCTGGTGAATCTCTGATTTGATGGCTTTGACTTTGGCCAAGGTTAAGTGAACTGTTGCCCTGGTGGGGTTTATCAGAAACCCTAAAAATTCCTTCTGAGTGGAAGTAACTAGGATTGAGTTTTCTGTGTTGATGAGAAATCCCAGATCCGTAAGAAGGGAACAAGTAAAGCCAAGTTGCGATTGGAGTGTGCATAAATCTTGGCACATTAAGAGAATATCATCTAGGTAAATTATAGTTCTGATACCTTGAAGCCTGAGATCACCCACAACTGGCTTCATGAGTTTTGTGAAGCACCACTGTGGCAAAGAAAGGCTGAAGGGAAGAGAAGAAAAGTGATATATCTTTCCCTGCCTTTGGAACTGAAGAAACATTCTGTGGTCGTGATGAATGGGAACTGTAAGGTAGGCATCCTGAAGGTCCAAACGTACCATCCAATAGTTTTGAAATAACATGTCCCTGAGATGGGCGATAGTCTCCATCTTGAAGTGACTATAAATCACAAACTGATTGAAGTGTCTGAGATTGATAACAAGTCTCATCTTTTTTTTTCTTTTGCACTAAGCAGCAATAGCTGAAGAAACCTGAAGGGTCGGGAAAGGAAACCTAGATTGCCTTTTTGTGTAAAAGCAAATCTATTGCTAGTGATATTAGGGCAGACATTTTGGATGAGAAGTTTGGAGGAGGGGGAAATACCGTTTGAGAAGTTATTCCGTGGAATTCAATAGCATAACCTTGTATGGTGTTTAGGACCCATCGATCTGGTTATTGATTGCCATTTTGTCAGAGAATATCGTAACTGAATGATGGCCAGAAGTGGAGCTATCTGATTGGGATGTGTTTTGGAAGTTCCTTTGGCCTAGCCTGCGGAAACCTCTGCCTCTCTGTGGGTAGAATTGTGGCTTGTATTCCTGTTAATTTACATTGTAGGAGCATCTAAATCCTTGATTCCTGAAGTTACAGCCAGTAAAGTGGCTCCTACCTCTACCGGCCCTTGCAAAATCACATTGAGAGAATACTCCTTTAAGAGACTGCTGGGCCTTTTCTAGGGAGGCAAATGTAGTGATGTATTTACCAAGCTCTTTAATAAAGAAATCTCCGAATAATATACCTTCCGCCTTAATACTAGGAACCATAGTAGCCAGGTTTGACAACATGGGATCTGTTTTCAACAAAAGGCCTTTCCCTTGTTCATGGGTAATGACAGAGTTTGCGTTTCATAACAAACAGAAGACTCTTTGGATCCACTTGGACAAATCTTCAGGATCAATGGAAGTGTTATCTAGTCTGGCGGATTCAGCTAAATTAAAGATACGTGCTAGTGGACCTATGACGTCCAACATCTTACACTGGCATATAGATCAGGCCTTATCTACTCCTTTACGAGGATCACTGCCAAATTTAGAGAACAATTTAAGGATGTTCGGATGAATAGTGGGTGTGGCTTCAATATGATATGGAAGGGAAAGTTTAGAGCATTCCGATTTTAATTTGGCCCTGGTCGAGTGAAAAAACAGAGCCTAGAAGCAATATATTAACCCACATGATCAGCTGTGAAACATTCAGTAGAATTTAGATGGTGGATAAGTTTAGGGTCAAACATAGGTATACCCTCAGAGTTCAAACCAGTTTTATCCATAAGGGAGTCCGAATAGACAGGACCAACTTACTTTTGTTTGTAATGGGAGCTGAAAAAGTGTCTGAAATCTCGCAACACATCTTTGTCATCATCCGGATCACCCATGTCATCATCTGTGTTATGAATTTGAGAAATCACAATTTTCGAGGCTTTTTTAGCAATATGTTTTAATTTGGATTTGCATTTTAAAGTCATCATATTACTCACCTCTGTAGCAGGAGGCCTGAGAGGAACCACACCCTGAGTCATGCGTGAGGGAACCTCTTTATTCGTAAGCGCAATATTGGATTTGGAAGCTGTGGACTAAACTCTTCTAGCTAATGACAAATTCACCATGATGTTGAGCTTTCTGCTTTGCCCTCAAATTGGGCCAAAAAGTCTTAAGATACCAGCTTGATGACAGAATTTTCAAAATTCTTAGTCTCTCTATCTATAGAGACAGCAACAGATTGTTCAACATAGGATTGGATAAATCCATTTAAATTATTTTTTTAAATCTTCCCCATCATCATTACATATTGAGGAACTACCCAATTCTATATTTATATGCAGGTAGGCAAGCATGCCTAACAAAACCTTAAGGTAAATTAGACAAGAAAACAATACAGAAAATGGGACAATAAAGGGTTAAACTAAGGGAGAGGTTAAGTAGCCCAGTCTCCTCCCCATGGGTACAGATGCACTATGGAAACTTGAGAGGAATCCAGGAGACGGGCGGGGGGCAAGGTTGCTCCCCTTGGAGTGTCCTGGAGCCGATGTTGGAGGCTGCAGCAGCTGACTGGAGCTCTGACTCTAGTTTGAGAGGATGTCAGGGCTGGTTAAGGCCCCTAAACAATGGCAGAAGAAGCAACCTACGCAAAGCATCTCTCTGGCTTCGTCACCAGAGAATGGTGAGCACACATTAAGTAACACTCTAAGTAAAAAAGCAATAAATATTGTCACATACATTATTCTGTCATGAACCATGTAAAGATCAGACAGAAAAGATCCTTATCTTAGCAGCAAGAAAAGAGGACTAGCCGCAGTCAAGATAGGTATTATAGGGGATACTGTCTTCTTGTTGGCAGTGCTTAGTACTACATTTGTTTCCCATGGCTAGTTGTCTCTAAACCTCATGAGATTTGTAGCTTTTTCATGTTTCTTGACTGCTACTATTGAAATAAATGCAAGATTAGAGAAGCATAATAAGATCCTTCGATCTTGCAATAAAATGAGAAGTGCTCCTTATTTGGCTCTGCAGCAGAGGGGATTAGGATTGTGAGAGCTTGTGAAGGAATCTGCTTCTGTAGCTCACAGATAAATATCTTAGTGATGTGCAGTGCCAATGGAATTACGTTATTTTGCAGAGGCAAAGGTTATGAATATTAATAGAGTTACCACATTTGCCCCAAAATAATGAAGCAATCACACAATATGCCCCATTACACCTCATAATTTGCCTTTTCTTGACATGTAGTTTAGTCAACACTGGCACTTAATTCCTGTTGCCCTGGAAATGTGTTGTAGTGTTATTGAGTGGAATTGTTTTTGCAACATTATATGGAAATGTTTTCGTTTTTACCACATAAACAAGAAACTCATAATCTAAAAAATACAAGATTGACTTTAAGCAGATTTTTATTGGGGGGGCAGAAGGGCTCTGACAGACCAGGTATCAGCTAAACTGTTTTTTAGGGGTCAGGTTAAATGAGGGTTTATGGGGTTTCCTGCTCCCTGAAAGGAGCAGTGGTGACAGACATAATAAATATTGTGGTATTGGGTTTCTTTATTTTGCACATAGGAGTGCTTGTGGACTTGAATGGTAGATGTCTTGGTTAAGTGTCTGGGACCCACAGCACAGTGGTAAAGAGGAGTGCTTTGTTGTGTTCCTGAGGGTTAGATGGATGAGCTACACCTGCACCTCAGTTGTAGAATTCATGATACAACCCATGTGGGTTAGTGGTATACTAACACAGGGGGAAATCCCCTTAATCTGGAGAGAAGTACCTAAAATGTCACAGCCATATCTGGAACCTACAAGATCTCACCCATATAACTCTCCGTAAGGTCAGTAATCACAACAATTATAATACCAAAAATATCCTTAATGTACCAACATTTAAAACTATTGCTCTTCTTTATATTTACCAACCACTCAATTTACATGAATAGTTTCCCTTCCAAATGCGTGGAATTAATATGCTTCTTAATCACACCTCGATCTAAATTGATAGCACTATTTCTAGCCCGTAGTGGACTTCACTCTAAAGGACCATCTCTGATAAAGGCCTTGCTGACACCACACAGCCCTAGCCAGGGTTTAAGATCTTCCACTGCCGGATGTATGATGGTACCGCAAATACAAAAGACTAGTTCGGGTGGACGATCCTTCTCCCATCTAATCCTTAAACTATGAAACTCATTGCCTTTAGAATTGAGGATGGTAGATAAGAAGTCACTGTTTCCCAACTAACGATCACCTCATTTTATGGTTCCCTGCTCAGCACAGGTGTCACAGTGTGGCTTGGCTACCGCTGGGAGGCCTCCGGGTAGTAATGCGCTCTAGAAATCCCCAAAGAATAGAATGGTGTTTGAGGATTTCAATTCCTAAGCAGACAATGACATGGCAGGCTCAAAAGATAAAGAATTCTTAGAGTTATTCATCTCTCTTAACATTGCTCAAAGCATTCATCAACCTACCCACATTCTGGACCATGTTTGGACTTATGACATGCAATTAACTAACCTTGCCATTTATCCGCATATCTGATTTGACCATGCCATTGATAAATTCTCAGTTTCTTTCAATTCAGACATGAGAACCATTATTAATAAAACAATCAAGTCAGTTCGCCAATGTAATAAGATTGGTTAGATGGATATGGTCAAAATCATAGAAAACATATCATATATGAAACATATCTCATATCATATGTGATGCATATTTCTATCGAATTGCAAAGTATAACCTTTGATAACTAGTTGTGCAAAGCTCCTTAAACCACTAACCAGTTAATTAATTGTGCGAAGCCAGCCCCATTGTATTCAAAGGAGTGGAAATCTGCTAACACTAAACTATGGCAATTTAAATGAAAATGGAGAATAAATTATGAGGGGTCAAAATGGGCTGTAAGGAAGGAATGTCCATTCATAAGGAACTGTGTAACATGCTTACTACAATAAAAACACCATGACCACCAGGCCATAAAAAACAATGTTTCAAATTGTAAATAATCCAGCCTAGCCCTCTTTAACAACTTCAAAGATTATCCCCTCGCAGGCACTCTGGGACCACGTAAACAACTATTTTTTAAATGAAATCTCTCTCTTAATAACAGGGATCTAGAAAGATAATTTCCCTTTAGCCCTCACAGACCCTGCTCCTAACATACTAAGGGGCATATTTGTACTCTGTGTGCACTGAATTAGCATCATTCTTTTAACGTAAATTCAGCGCTGACTCAACGTCATATTTATATTTTGACGCTAGACACGTCTAGCGTAACAATAATGGTGTTAATGTCATTTTTCGGATGCGTCAATGTGATGCAAGGTAGGCATTCCCATCCAAAAAATGACTCAAACACCTTAGCGCCGTATTTATCCACCCCTTCAAAAAAGAAGCACGGGTGGGAGGCGTACCCCAAAAAATTTTGTTAACACCAATTTGCATCAACATATAACGCCTCGGTCTGGGCAGGCGTTAAAATGAGGCAAACACACTACTACTTAAGGAGAACACACAGAGCAGCATTACAATCCACAGGAAAAGATGGAGGTGATAATGATCCAGCTTGCTAAATGGCGCAGAGGACAGCAACAACTCCTGCACTCACCACCACAACAATGCAGCCCACAAAGGCAACGCAGAAGGCAGGAGAGGGTCTTCAGAACCAGGATAATCCTCCATGGCCTCAGGGACCCAGACATTATTAGGACCTACAGACTGAACAGGCAAGCCATACTACACCTGCTGCACTACATTGAGCCAGCCTGCAGACCCCACACAACATACCACCTACGACAAAGCTGCTTGCTGTCCTGCACATGCTGGCAAGTGGTTCCTTCCAAACAACGGGTGCACTGGTTGCTGGTGTCTCACAGCTGTCGTTCTCTACATTTCAGCCAAAGGTGTTAGAAGCTATCATCTCCCTGACACCTCGCCACATCAGCTTCCCCAATACCCAGCAAAAGCAGCAGGCGAAGAAACAGGGGTTCTATCACATCCATGGCTTCCTGCATGTGCTCAGTGCAATTGACTGCACCCATGTCCGGCTCATACCACCTGCAGCAACAGAGCACTTATACCGGAATCGCAAGCACACGCATGCCATTAATGTGCAGGGCATAGTGGACCACCGGGGACTATTCATAAACATTTTGGCCAAGTATCCTAGGAGTGTCCATGATGCCTACATATTCCGGCTCAGCAGGATCAATGAACAATTCCAGGATGGACAATTTGGAAATGGCCTACTTGTGGATAAGTCAACAAATCTAGCAATATACACAACACACCAACCCTGTTGGACACACAAGACATACACCACTAGAGTAACACATGGCCAGGGTAACACACATGTGCAGGTGATAACACATATGCACCATGCTGCAGTACAGCACAATCAGTGCACAACACTAATACATACACTCACATGTATGTAACACAACCACAACTTGACAGGCACACCATGTGAAGAACAGGTGCAGACATGTACCCTTTGCTAACAGCAGAACTACACAGACCACTGCAAGTGCCCACAGTTTGCCTACTACATACACTTCACACACAGGATACCCCAAAAAAGTAGGCATATACCATGCCCACGTCATATTAGATCCAAATAGGCACAGATCCCTCAAGTCATGCTGTGCAAATCACTGCCAGAACAAATATCACACACCAAACAACTTGTGACAATATCAACTGTATCTCATCAATACATACCTGACTTACCTATAGTGTGCAGAGACATCTGCCTGACTCATTGGCTCATACACATAAGAATGCAAGATCAATGCCCATCACATACCATGTGCCAGATGTGTGAGAAACAGTATCACACGTACTGTAGTGCAACCTCACATACAACACTCACTGGCTCACAACACCATCATGTCTGTACCAGATACAATAAATGGCTCAACATGGGGCAGAGTCACTGTCGGACAGTGCAGATCACGGATTTCATAGTGGGACCCAGTAGGAGAAAACAACATCACTGACCTCACATGCACTGCCCCAAGGGACAGATTTGCTAATTAGCTGAGCTCCATCCCATAGCCTGCATTGTGCATGTGTCGACAGTATTAATACACACTAATGTTTTGGAAGATAGGAGAGACACTGGTAGGTATGCTGATCATCATGTGGCAATGGGATACACACCCTTGGTCCCCTCATGGCTGCCACAAACATTAGCTGTCACTCTGCAACACCTAGGGACCTATGTAATAGCCCACAGTTCTATTGGCCTGCACTGTATGTACAACTTGGCAGATGACCATTTCATAAGGATTTGAAGCCACGTTGTAAATTGGTCACCCTCCCATGCTGTATGTAGTGTGGAAGGGGTGTGCAAGGTTTGTCACTGCAGGTCTGTCACCACAAGATACATAGCATGATGATGCTGACTCACATGTAGCTGTCACCCAAAACCTGAGGAAGTGCCAACAACAAACACCACCCGAGGGGTGCTGTATGCAGGTTGCAATAAGGAAGTAGACTGTGCCATGAACTCAGTTGATAGTGGCACGAATGCATGATGCATACTAATACACACACACACAGAAAGAGCCAATTGGCCATCAAAACAGCATATGTATAGGGCGGTGTACCTTTCTCCACAGATACATCCACCTACACAAGGCAGCTAGCCAAGTACCCTGGTGCTGGGTAGGTAGTGTTGGTGCACGGCTGCACATGAACAACTGGCGCAGGGGAAAAACAAAGGGTTACCAAGTAACATGTCACACATGGGGCATTCTTGCATAGTCGAAATGTTGCAGTACAGTGCAGCCAATTTTGGCGACGTGTTGTGCATTCCACTTACCAATTTCAAAGGCCCTAAGTGTCACACATCATCTGCAATGACATGTCAAAAGGGATGGGATGGGATGTCCAGGCTCTGTAGTGCTACCATGTTGCCACCACATCTGACCCCATTGTGTTGTGAGGATGTGTCATGTCCACTCTCGTGATAGCACACTGAGATACAGGTGCACTACACAACACATGGTGCATACATAATGACCATCAGTGTAGAATCTAAATCATATGTCCCGGGTCCTTGAGCCTAACACAACATTGTCATGTCCAACAACCTAATGCTGTGGAAACATTACACAAGGATAGGAACTCACACATACCACAAATACAAATACACAACCAGCTCTAAATATCAACTGCCATACTACATGACATACCTGTTGCAAGCCCTAACAAAAACATACTCTAATCTTTTGCAACGGATCAGGGTTATGGCATACATCCATTGATAATGGCCCCATTTCCCCACCCAAGAACAGAAGCAGAGCGTTGTAGGAGGCTGACCTGGTTTGTAGTGGGTACTGAAGGTACTTACACCTTATACCAGGTCCAGTTATACCTTATTAGTGAAATGTAGTCAGTGTCTAGAAGCCAGGCTGACTAGAGGTAGCTGTAGGCAGAGCAGCCAATGCTGAACTAAGAGTCATACAAAGCTCTTGCAATACCACTGTACTCACACAGTACTCACACACATGAAAGATAATACTCAGTGTGACCCAAAGCCAAAAATACTTTGAAGACTATACTCCCTTAGGAGGTAAGTAAATTACACAATATATACACTAGTAACCCAAAACAGGTAAGTACACAGTAGGAAAACAGTGCAAATTGTGTTGCAATGGACCTAAGGGGAACACACACCATATACTAAAATAGTGGAATGCGAAAGTCGGTTTTCCACCTAGGCAAGTGTAGTGTGTAGAGGGGTGCTGGGAGTGTAAGGAAACATCAAAGGTAACTAAAATACCCCAACCAAGAGCCCAGAAAAGCAGGAGTAAAACCGAGCAAGTTTCCTAAAACACACTAGAAGTCGTGATAAAAGATAATGCAAGAACCAGAAGAGACTGCAAGACACCAACGATGGATTTCTGGACCTGAAGACATGTGGAAGAATGGGACCAAGTCCAAGAAGCACTGAAGAGTCCAGGGAGAACGAGAGCCCCTGCTAACCCGGATGAAGGTGCAAAAGAAGAATCACCGGTGAGAAGACAAAGTCAGTATTGCACCAAGAGAGAGGCAGGTTTCTGGTTGGTGCAGAAGATGTCACACGCCGGATGGATGAATGCAGTCTGGTTTGTATTGCTGGATTACGTCAACAAGACTTGGCACACACAAAGCTCGCGGTTAGCGGCAAATGGCGCTGCCCGGGACCAGGAGGGACCTGGTGGCCTCTACCCAGGAGGGGGATCAGACTGGGCTCTCAGCAACTCAGAGAGCCCTCAGAAGACTAGGCAGCGCACACAGAAGTCCCACAATACAGGGTACAAATGGAGGCACACGCAGCCCGACACAAAGCATTCCCACGCCCTGGAGAACCACTCAGGAAGCTGTGCATCACAGGATGGAGTGCTGTGGGCCTAGGATGAGCGGTGCACAAAGACTTTCTTGGACGTTCACACACAAGCCTTGGCAACTGCAAGTCACGTGGTGCACGGGGGTACTGTCTTGCGTGGGAGGCAAGCTTTTACCCCCACCAAAGTTGAACAGCTGGACATTGGGACTGCCGGAGTCACTTTAGTCCACCACCTGTGTTACTGGATCCAAGCCTGTTGTCTGGAGAGGGGACCCAAGCCTCTGATGGTCGCTGCAGAGAGGTGCCTACTGAAGCAGGGAAATGACTCCGTCACTCCATGGGAGATTCCTTCAGTTCTTCTGGTGCAGGCTGAAGACAGGCAGTCCTCGGAGGATGCACGACCTGGAAACTGTTGCAGTTGCTGTCAGGAGCTGAAGTTACAATGTTGCAGAAGTTGTCGTTGCTTCTTTGTTGCAGTTTTATAGAGTTCCTGGAGCAGTCAGCTGTTGATCCCTCGGTAGAAGATGAAGTAAAGGATGCAGAGGATTCCTGCTGGAGACTTGCAATCTGAATCTGAAGATACACCCAGAGGAGAGACCCTAAATAGCCCTGAGATGGGATTGGTCAACTAACCAGGTAAGCACCTATCAGGAGGGGTCTCTGACGTCACCTGCTGGCACTGGCCACTCAGATGCTTCCAGAGTGGAAGACCTGATATATAGGTGACCTATAATTGACCTGGTGCAATGAAAATGGCTGTGAAATAGTGCATGCACTATTTCACACAGGCTGCAGTGGCAATCCTGTAGAAGCCTTTGCATGGTCTCCCTATGGGTGGCAAAAGAAATGCTGCAGCCCAAAGGGATCCCCTGGACCCCCAATTCCAGGGTTCCTAGGTACTACCATATACTAGGGGCTTATGAGGGGTGACCAGAATGCCAATTTGGAGTGAAATACTGGGTTACCAGTATGTAAGGACCAACTTTGAACCAGAGAGAGCATGAGCATGAGGGTCCTGGTTAGCAGGACTCCAGTGACACAGTCAAGCAAACTGACAAAAAACAGTGAAACATACTGACAAGGAGGCCACAAACCATAAGCACTGGGGTCCTGACTAGCAGGATCTCAGTGACACAGTCAAAACACACTGGCAAACAGGCCAAATATGGGGGTAACCATGCTAGAAAAAAGAGGCTACTTTTTCACATAACAACCCCCCCCCCAAAAGGAGGACAATAAGGCTAACCTTGGCCAGTTGAGACTTTATTGTCTAAGATGTGATAAGTGGAGAGTAGATCTGTAATAGAGTGGTTACTCCCTTTATCGCCCACTGTATGGTTCATTCCCTGTGGGGAGGTGAACTGCCCTGTTTGGAGATTTTTACCTAGAGAACAGTGCAAGTGTGTACTATGAGATTCCCTATTTGTATGGCTATTAAAATGTTTTAAAGTGGTGCAGTGTGACTGTCCCTGTGATCCTATGTCAAGACAGGGCTGCTGTCCTAAGGATTGCAATGCTAGACAGGGATGCTGCCTCAGCAAGGCCAGAGCAGGGCAAAATGTTTGACCCCATGGCTCTAAGAGAAAACAGGGTTGCTGTTCCTCTTGGGTTGGAGCAGGACAGGGGTGCTGTCCTAAAAGCTCCACATAAGGACAGGGCTCCTGTCCTATGTTTTTAGAGGTAGTGTAGGGCTGTTGCACAAAAGTTTCTCTGGCAGGCCTGGAGGGTTGCTCAAAATTTACCAAAACAGTGCAGTTATGCTTGTCTGTTTTCGTGGTTTCACAGAGAGAGACTTACCTCTGAACATTTAGCTGTTGTAGCTATGGGTTCCCTTGGTACAGGTTCCACCCCAGGAGAGGTCTCCCCCACCACAGGAATGCTTAGTGGTAGAGTGGGTAAGGGATACTTTGAGACCCTTTTTACCTGTGGGGCGAGGAGGATCCTGAGTCTTCAGGGCTCCTTCTGTTCTTTGCTTTTTCATTTCACTTGAAATGAGAGGAACCAATTCTTTAGGGATACCCAGCATGGATACATGGGTCCTAAAATCAACCTCAGCCCAACCTGAGGCCTCTAGGTCATTACCTAAGAGACAATCTACATGCAAGCTAGGTGATACCACCACCTGCTTTGGGCCAGTAACTCCACCCTAACTAAGTTGCACTACAGCTAAGGGGAGAGAGTGAGTGGAGTTATTGGCATCAGTGACCTGGTACTTCTGTCCAAGGAGGTGTTGTGCAGGTGACACTAGGTTTTCAGTCACCAAAGTGATACTCACACCTGTGTCCCTGTAGGCCTGTGCCTCAACACCATTTATTTCAATTGACTGCCTGTACTTGTCCATGTTAAGGGGACAAGCAGCCAAGGTGGCATGGCCAATGCCACCAGGTGAGACAGAAACTGTCTTGGGGTTTCTACACCTAGCCCAGTTTCTATAATGGACCCAAAAGTGAACCCAACTACACCTTTAGTTTGACTATTGCCAGTAGTCCCAACATATTACTACTACTACTAGAGGCACTAGAAATTGAAGAGGATGTATTAGTGGTGGTAGGCTCAGGGGCTTTACCTGGACAGGACGTATCCCCTGGCCTATGGCCTTTACCTCTGCACACATAGCACCAATGCTTTTTAATGTGTGTAGAGGAGGAAGAAGATGTTTTATCCCCACCCCCAGAAGAGTGTTATGGACCTGAAGAGGGATCTTTATGTTTATGTTTGTCTCCATGCTTGTCCTGAGATTTTTCACCATCTTTCTTCTTTTCTTTGTCACCCCCGTATGAGCTTTTCTGCTCACCCTTGTTCTGACCCATTTGTCTGCCTTCTTTCCCAATTCTTGGGGAGAGGTCATATCGGAGTCCACAAGGTACTGGTGTAACAAAACAGATACACAACTATTCAATATATGCTCTCTCATAATCAGATTATATAGACCCTCATAGTCAGACACCTTGGTGCCATGTAACCAACCTTCTAAAGCTTTAGCAGAACAGTCCACAAAGTCAACCCAATCTTGTGAAGATTCCTTCTTGGTTTCCCTGAACTTAATTCTGTATTGCTCTGCGGTGAGCCCAACACCATCAATGAGTAGATGTTTCTGAATGTCATAATTGCCTGAGTCCTCCCTAACAGTGAGGAGTCTGTCCCTCCATTTATCACAGAAGGACAACCAAAGAATAACAGCCCACTACCTATGAGGGGCCCTCTGAACTTTACAGGCCCTCTCAAGTGCAGCAAACCACTTTGGGATATCATCCCATACCTTGTATGGGGGGAACAATTTTGTGTAGATTTCTTGAGTCCCTGACCCCATAACGTTTCAAACTACTACCGCTGCTGCCTCCATGGGGAACTAACCGCAACTCTTGTCTTTCCCTTTCCACATCTAAGGCTTCCCTATCTAGGGCCAGCTGTTCCTGTTGCAGCCTCAGTCTAGCCTCCTCCAATCTCAGCTTTCTGAGTTCCCTGTGTAGGGAGTTATCCTCAGGGTTGGATGTGTGGGACACTTCAGAGACTGAAGTGACATGGGAATGAGCAGAGGCAGATCTTTCCCTAGCTTTTGCAACCCTAGTAACCTGGTCTCTAGGTGTGTTGGGAGCTCTACTTGTGTGTGAACCCCTCCCACTGCCAGCTACACTAGATGGTCTGCTAGGGGGAAGATTATGTGCAGGACCCTTTCCTGAATCCTCAGTCTCTTCTGTCTAAAGGATTAGAATCCCCTCCCTCTCCTCTACCTGGTTACCAGATTGCTCCTGGCCATCCTGGCGAAGGAGATTTAAAAGTAGATCCTTGTTAGGGTTCTTCCCTACCTCTATGCTGCTCTCTAAGCAGAGCCCCCTCAAACTTTTAAAGTTTAGGTTCGCATAAGTGGTTTTGATAACCCTAGGGGTGGTCTCAGATGATGACATAGTGATAGAAAGTTAGAGTAAAGTGAAAGGAAAGAAAGGACCTACTTTATCTAACTTTTAGAATTTTAGAAAGCAAGTGAAAAAGACTAGGTATACTTTGGTATAGCCCAAAGTATAGAGTACACTTTTCTGTGGAAAGCACCAGTGACAGATTGATAAGAGAATTGTAAGTACTTATCCCAACGCTGCACCACCAATGTAGGAGGCTGGCCTGGTTTGTAGTGGGTACCAAAGGTACTTACACCTTTTACCAGAAGTAAAAGACTGTTAATGGTTATCTATTTCGTTAAAATACCAGAAAGTTAGTCCTAGAGGCAGGAATGGGTGTAACGCAGGAACGCGGCTGAGAGGTGGAGCCAAGCGGAGCATGGAGGAACAGTGGGCGGCAGGAGCCAAGTCGTTGCTGTCTGCGGATGCGGGAGCAGGTACCGTTGGCACCTGGTACTGCCGGGGGCCGGAGAGCTGACATCCCCCCTCCCGCCCTGACACCGGTCCCCTGAACCAGGCCACGTTCTGGGCACCATTACCCACAGCGCAGCTCCTTGGCCATTAATCCAGCGATTTACGGCGCCCTTGGCGCCCTCAGCCACAGCTGCTGCATGGGGAGCCATTCGACCGGCGTAGCACAGCGCTGTGAGTGTTGTGAGGCCTGAGGGAGGCCTGCAGCTGCACCAGCCCCCTGGGCCTTTGAGAGTCCTGCTGGGAGACATCGACGAGCCCTCGTGAATAACACAGACAGCGAGGGGTGGAAGGCTCAGTGTTCCTCCCCACACCGGTTCCCATAACGGCCTGTGGACCCATCACCTGTTGTCTATTACTTGCTGCCTGGATGAGCCTGAGGGGGTGCAGAGTACGTAGCAGAGTCCACAGGAGACCACAAGAGATCCATAGGAGACCTATAGGAGGGGAGGAGCGGCCTGGCGCTGGAACCTGGCCCCTGACCCTGGCCTTGCCCCCAGGAACCTAGACTGAGGACAAGGTCCACAGACTATAGATAGCGGGCATTAAGCAGACGTGGAGCCCAGGAGTGCACGGTGAGGGTGTGGGGAGCTGTGAGACTGTGTGTGGTGAGTGCAGTGGGTTAGCTACCACTGCTGAGTGTGTGCTCCGCCTCTCTGCAGAAGCGGCCCGGCTAGGTTGGGTGTAGCTTGTGGGGCTGGCTTGTGGGCCCCGCTCGCCCCTACTCATTTCCATTCCATCCTCCATCCCCCACCCCCATCGTGTAGGACGGTCCCAATAGAGCAATACAGCAAGTAAGCACGCAAGCAAGCAAGCAAGCATTAAGGGGGTCATTCTGACCCCGCGGGCGGCGGTCGCCGCCCGCCTGGAGGGAGCTGCCATATGGCCGCTCCGCGGTCGAAAGACCGCGGAGGCCATTCTGGCTTTCCCGCTGGGCTGGCGGGCGACCGCCAGAAGGCCGCCCGCCAGCCCAGCAGGAAACCCCTCCCCACGAGGAAGCCGGCTCCGAATGGAGCTGGCGGAGTGGGTATGTGCGACGGGTGCAGTGGCACCCGTCGCGTATTTCAGTGTCTGCAAAGGGGCCCCACAACACCCCATACCGCCATCCTGTTCCTGGCGGGTATGGGGTGTCAGAATCCCCAAGGCGGCGCAGCAAGCTGCGCCGCCATGGAGGATTCTGCAGGACAGCGGAAAACCGGCGGGAGACCGCCGGTTTTCCTGTTCTGACCGCGGCTGAACCGCCACGGTCAGAATGTCCTGAGGAGCACCGCCAGCCTGTTGGCGGTGCTCCCGCATCCCCGGCCCCGGCGGACCCCCTAAGTCATATAAGCAGTTAATCAGCATACGATCAGTATCCGGTAGTCAGTATCCAGTATTCAAGCAAGCAAGCAGGTTCTCGCTAGGTTTCATCAGCCGCCTAGCCATCTAGCAACCATGCCATTCTGTCTATCCTGCACATAATAGCGGACAGCAGAGATGAGATCGCGTAAAATATGAGGCAGGCCTTCATTCACAAATAAAAGAAAGAGAAAGGAGGAATCATTGACTGTTGGAACGCAAACTAAAAGAAGAGCCGGTGTAGATAGCAGAGTCCATCTGGCGAGATCACCAAGGGCCCACTGCACAAGCCCCCTGAGCCCCACCATGTCACCTATGGAGCCCTCACCATTGCAGGATCCTGCAATCGAAGTGGCTATGGTCAAGCCACATAAAGAGGTCCTTAATCTCCAGACCAGGGGGATTGTCGCCCCCGCCGCCCTGCATCATCTACATCCCATAAAATAACAAACTAATTTGGAGTAACAAGCAGGACTACAAAGCATCACTCACTCCTTTCCACCTCATTGGCCCAGGACCTGGCCCGAATCAGAGAAGGGGTCAGAAGGATAAAGGCAACATCCCCCCACCCCCACCATTGTCCCCAGTTATCAGCATACTGGAGGGTAGAGCAACATGGTCTCGAAAGACTACAAAAATCCGAAAGTCCGTTTTCCCACACCAGGAGGGTCAGGGTCCATCACAAATGGCCCAGAATCAGTACTTAAGCCCCGGGTGGGGGGAAGCCTGACTAAACAGCATCCTACCTCCTCAAACAGCTCTGCAAATGAGGAGGACAATGTCCGGTGTGGAGTGGGGAGAGCAGGGCGACAGTCACCCCCAATAAGCGCCAGCCCTAATTATTTTCATTTTCCTGTTATCAGCCCGGGAAATGTAGACCAAGAGGATACAGCGTCAAGGACACCGGAAGAAGTTGGGAATAGATGGTGTCCCACCCAGATTGGCTTAAATATGCCCACTGCCTCCCTGGCGTCCGTAACAGATATGTGGGCGGTAATATTGAATTCGATGCAGACTACAGTAACAGCCCTACTTTTTCAGTCCCATAAAATGGATATTCAGCTTGACCTGTTAAACACTCTTGCAGTGTTCGTCTCAGGAATCAATAGCAAACTGCAAGAACTAAACACATTAATTACAAGAACACAACAAAACCAAATTAAGGACTTCACCATTTGCTCCTGCAAGGAGGTAGTAGATGGGATGGGCCAACTACCAGTAATCTTCAAAGACATCTTGAAAGAGATCCGCCGCCCAAGCAAAAAAGAGAGCATGGGCCTGGCATCCATTCAGCCACCAGGGTCACCTCCAATCCCCAAATCCTCAATGCCCTCAGAGGAGAATCGGAATAGTCCGCAAGACGATCTAGTCTTAAGCCCATCCAATCTGGAGGGGAATCCAACTAGGAAAATAGTGTCGGCCATTCAAGGAAGTGCTCTGGACCATTCTTCTCAAATAACAGAGCCTAGAATTTTGGAAAGGCAGTCTGGCCACCGGCTGACCAAAAGAGAGAGGAAACGGGCAAGGAAGGGCAGAAAGAACAATCAGGTGGCGTCCGGATCCAATACGGGAACCCCACCTCACATAGTGCAGGAGGAGGCCGGGGGGACTATAAACCATCTGGCAACGCACCTCCACACACCAGACCAAGAGGGACCGTTGCTTCAGGACCCGGCAGTGATAGGACCACAGCCATTGGACAGGTCTCTGGGACCCCAGGTCCGTCAAGCATTCACCACATTGTGGCCCCATCCACTCATCAAGGCTAAGCTAAGGCCCAGTCCAGCAGAGGTAAAACCCAAAGTTGAGGGGCCTGACGCAATAATAAGGAACCACCATGTAAGGGCAGACTTGGCGGAGACCAGAACTGGTCAGTCAAATCTGGCAGAGAGTTCAAACCAGCCTACACCTGACTGAGGATTGCAACTGCTATGGATTCCTGGGAATAAATCTAGAGGACCACAAGATGTGCTCAACCACTCCACTATTCTCAAATTAATAAAAGCACTGCCAGACTTGGCAGCAGCGAGTTCAGATTACATCATTGCCATTAAATTTATCCAAGCACAGGGGAGCCAGTTCACAGAACCTACGGTGGTGATATTTGCTTCTTCAGAATTACCAAAGCAAATCATAGAAAGAAAAAGCATCCTGAAAGACAGGGGAATTGAGGTATGCTTCTATTTAGGAGAAAGATACCCACACCCGTTAGCACAAAGAAGCGATACAAACAGGAAAAAGTAGCCACCCGGTCCGTCCTACGAGGAGTATCTGGGTACTCACAGACTGGAGAATCTGGCCAAGAACCATCACAACAAGGAACGGTATCATCACTAGATTTACAGATCAAAATAAGGGAAGGAGGGGACTGGAGAAGGATAACAGCTGGTCAACCCCTGAGAGATAGCGACCCACAAGATAATTGGGATTGGCTCCCAACAGTGCTAGCCCCCAGATTGCCACAAAAAGCCTGAATGACAACCCATTAAACATCCCCGACACAAGGTTCATTAAGCATCTGCTCATGGAACATAGGGGGCCGACAACCAAAATTGGAAGATGCAAAGATCACCAAATTCCTGGGCCCCTTCGATATAATAATGTTGCAGGAAACATGGGCACTTACGTTCCCTAAATTAGTCACAAAGAGTACAATATTCCTGCGGTTAAACAAAACACTTTGGAAGAGCAAAAGGAGGGCTGTAAATTTATATCAACACTAAGGCCCATATTTATACTTTTTTAGCTCCTCATTTGCGTCATTTTTTGACGCAGAAACGGTGCAAACTTGCAAAATACAATTGTATTTTGCGCCGTTTTTGCGACAAAAAGCGGCGCAAATGCGGCGCTAAAAAAGTATAAATATGGGCCTAAGTTTGAGGCAAAATCATCTTGAAGTCAGACGGGAGGTCAGCCCTTTTTGTGGGTGCGCTTGGACAATTGGGCAAAAAACATACAGGAACCCCTGATCCTGATCAATGTGTACATTAACCCCAAAAAGAAAAAGTTGGAAGCTGACATTTTGCTAAAACATTTGCTTCATATAATAAATATATATATAATTCGGCCTATTGGTTAGTTTCAGGAGACTTCAACCTTAATTAATTTCATGAGCCAAGCGAGGACCATGTACAACTAGCGGTCCCACTGCCCATTCAAAAACCACCACTTAGGAGAAAGCAGGATAAAGTTGGTGCTAAGCTAATCAAGAGCTGTGAGCTAGCAGGCCTCTTTGCACTAAATGGACGGCTCCCGTCTGACATACCCCCAGCCTGGACAAGAGCCAAGGAAAGGCTGTTTCATATTTGGACTACACCTTGGTAAATGCCCCCCTTTTCAGATTTGTGAGAGACTTCAGAATTCAAGATCACACAGAAAGTGATCATAATCCACAAATAACCACAATTCTGAGCCAGGTGCACATCCAAGAAGAAGCAAAGCTCCTTAAGGGGAAACTCTGTTCTGAAAATCTAAAACGGTTAAAATGGAGTTCCTCTACGATCACAGCCCAAGCTCAGGACGCTGTAGGGAAATGAGAAAAGACGGGCAATGGCCCACTATGGGCAGTTGCCATATGAGAGTCGTTCACTGAAAGCCTTGTAAAGCAATCCTCTGTGAAGGGCAGGGCAAGGGTGGCGCCCCTGGGGCATAGAAAGACCATACTCATGCTGCGGGCAACACGAAGGAGGAAAGCGGGAGTAAATAGGCTCCTGAGATTGTTACACAGACATTTGACTGATGAACCAACTTTAGAAACTCTACGGCAAGAAAGGAAGCTGCTAAAGAGGGACATATGGCTTTTTAGATGAACAAAACAGGAGACGTTATGGGCAAAACTTCACTATGCATCAACCTTGGCAAATTCGAGCCAGTTCTGGAGCCTGATTAATAACATCAAGAGAGGTCCCAGAGCTGCGAACAATGCAAACATGACGGAGGAGGCATGGGTTGGTTATTTGAAATCCCACTTTGTAAAAAATCTGCAACAGATACCAACATCTCCCCATGAGAGGTAACTGAGGATAATAGGGAGCAGGAGGAGTCCATCGCATTCAGTCCTCTTGAAATAACTAAGATAATAGAAAAATCACGCCGAGACTGTGCGCCTGGCCCATCAAATGGGCAGCCCTTTTTGTCATATTGTTCAATCAAATTCTAATAACAGGTTCTGCTAGAACCAGTTGGAAGGGCTCAATAATTCACCCCATTTACAAGGGAGGGAAGGCCTCCCTACCTTCCAACTACTGCCTAATCGCCCTTTTAGACGTAGACCTTAAATATTTCTCAATAGGCATCCTGCAGCATTTAGAACGGTGGGCCATGGACAAGGTGGTTCTTAAATGGGCAGTATATTGAGGAGGTAGCAGTACATACATATCTAGGGGTCAGGTTTGACTCTAGGGGCACATTCTCAGTGCATAAAGAAGCAATAAGAGAGAAGGCACAAGCTCTGAACCAGGCATTTGGTAACCTGGCAAAATCCATTCTCGGGCAGCCCCTAAAACCAATGATCATGATAATGCGAGCAAAAATATTGCCAACCCTTGCATATGGGACAGAAATAATGAGAGGGGCGGAGGTAGCTTTACTGGATAAGTTATTAGTGAAATCTTACAAGCAAGCCTTCCAGCTACCCAGATCGCCCTCCCCGGCCCAGGTCAGACTAGAGTTTTTCTTAACAAAGCAATCATTTGCAAGATCAGCAGTCTTTGTTAATGGTTGCTATAAACTTTACTCGGCTCCCATGGGGTCTTTAGCAAACCCAGTCTGTCAGGAAATCACTCTGGTGAGGGGTAACAATAACTTTAAGGATTACTAGGAAAAAAGTATAGCCCGGCTTAAACTGGGTGAATTGTGGGACAGCACGTTACCAACTCTAGCCTTCAGAAAAGGAGCCAACAAATCGGCTAAGATCTTAAGCCGACTAGAAGATATGGAGGCTTTATCGAACCGATCGCATGGATGGCTAGTCCTAAATTCATATGTGCGGGATAAGGAACCTTGCATTCTATCGGCCACATTAGCACGAAAAACCAGACAGGCCCTCTTACGGATGAGGTGGGAGATCTACCAACTCTGGACTTCTTCCGAAATGGAAAAGAGAGGCAGGATGGCAAAAACAGGTATGTAGATTATGTCATCAGACCAGGGAGACCCTAATCCACCTGGTTTGTATCTGCTCAGTTTTGGGATGCCAGAGAAGGGAACTACTGAGGAATGAATTTAACATCCTAGGAGTCCGGTCATGCAGGTCGGCCGTCATAACAGCCCTTGACCCAAGCAGTGAAAAATTGAATACCAGATTAATCCAGTTTCTGAAAATCTTCACTGCCCTGGCGGTCCCAGCAATTCCAGTTTAGTAAAAAAAAAAAAAAACAGACAATTGCCCAGCCCCATAATACCAGAATTCACCCCGTAAATACCAGCTAGTGGCGATGTAGGGGCTTGGCCTACTCCAAATGCATCCTTTGGATAACAGGCCGCCCTTTCCAGGTTAGTTTAGCTCATTCCGCCTGCCTTCCTAAAAATATAGGATTTTATGTTCTAATTGCACTTGGGCTCCCTTGATTCTATTAAGAGGGGTTCGCTCCAGTTTTATTATTTTTATGGTCTATATTTTACTGTTCACATGTTTCAAGTCAATGGACATATGTATCTGCATTTCTTTTTTTATGCGTTTCTTTTATGGTTTTTATTAACTAATAAAATAATTTCTACCAATACACCTTATACCAGGTCCAGGTAGCCCTTATTATTGAAATGTAGCCAGTGTCTAGAGGCCAGGCAGTCTAGAGGTAGCTGTAGGCAGAGCAGCCAAGGCTGAACCAGGATACATGCAAAGCTCTTGCAATACCAATGTAGTCACACAGTACTCACAGACATAACCCCTTCGCTGCCAGGCCTTTTCCCCCTCCTGTGCCAGGCCTTTTTTTGCCTATTTGGGGCAGTTCGCGCTTAGGCCCTCATAACTTTTTGTCCACATAAGCTAACCAAGCCAAATTTGCGTCCTTTTTTTCCAACATCCTAGGGATTCTAGAGGTACCCAGACTTTGTGGGTTCCCCTGAAGGAGGCCAAGAAATTGGCCAAAATACAGTGAACATTTCGTTTTTTAAAAAAAAAATTGAAAAAGTGGCTGCAGAAGAAGGCTTGTGGATTTCCCCCTGAAAATGGCATCAACAAAGGGTTTGCAGTGCTAAACTCAACAGCTTCCCAGCTTTCAGGAACAGGCAGACTTGAATCAGAAAACCCAATTTTTCAACACAATTTTGGCATTTTACTGGGGCATACCCAATTTTTGCAATTTTTTGTGCTTTCAGCCTCCTTCCAGTCAGTGACAGGAATGGGCATGAAACCAATGCTGGATCCCAGAAACCTAAACATTTCTGAAAGGTAGACAAAATTCTGAATTCAGCAAGGGGTCATTTGTGTAGATCCTACAAGGGTTTCCTACAGAAAATAACAACTGAAAAAGAAAGATATTGAAATTGAGGTGAAAAAAACATAAATGTTTCTCTACGTTTTACTCTGTAACTTTTCCCTGCAATGTCAGATTATCGAAAACAATATACCGTTATGTCTGCTGGACTCCCCTGGTTGCGGGGATATATAGGACTTGTAGGTTCATCAAGAACCCTAGGTACCCAGAGCCAATAAGTGAGCTGCACCCTGCAGTGCGTTTTCATTCTATACCGGGTATACAGCAATTCATTTGCTGAAATATAAAGAGTAAAAAATTGCTATCAAGAAAACCTTTGTATTTCCAAAAAGGGCACAAGACAAGGTGTTGAGGAGCAGTGGTTTTTTGCACATCTCTGAATTCCGGGGTGACCATACTAGCATGTGAATTACAGGGCATTTCTCAAATAGATGTCTTTTTTACACACTCTCCTATATTTGGAAGGAAAAAATGTAGAGAAAGACAAGGGGCAATAACACTTGTTTTGCTAATCTATGTTCCCCCAAGTCTCCCGATAAAAATGATACCTCACTTGTGTGGGTAGGCCTAGCGCCCGAGACAGGAAACGCCCCAAAGCGCAACGAGGACACATCCAAATTTTTTAAAGAAAACAGAGGTGTTTTTTGCGAATTGCCTACCTGTAGATTTTGGCCTCTAGCTCAGCCGGCACCTAGGGAAACCTACCAAACCTGTGCATTTCTGAAAACTAGAGACCTAGGGGAATCCAAGGAGGGGTGACTTGCGGGGCTCGGACCAGGTTCTGTTACCCAGAATCCTTTGCAAACCTCAAAATTTGGCTAAAAAAACACATGTTCCTCACATTTCTTTGGCAGAAAGTTCTGGAATCTGACAGGAGCCACAAATTTCCTTCCACCCAGCGTTCCCCCAAGTCTCCCGATAAAAATGATACCTCACTTGTGTGGGTAGGCCTAGCGCCCGCGACAGGAAACACCCCAAAGCGCAACATGGACACATCCAAATTTTGGAAGAAAACAGAGGTGTTTTTTGCGAAGTGCCTACCTGTAGATTTTGGCCTCTAGATCAGCCGGCACCTAGGGAAACCTACCAAACCTGTGCATTTCTGAAAACTAGAGACCTAGGGGAATCCAAGATGGGGTGACTTGCGGGGCTCGGACCAGGTTCTGTTACCCAGAATCCTTTGCAAACCTCAAAATTTGGCTAAAAAAACACATGTTCCTCACATTTCTGTGGCAGAAACTTCTGGAATCTGAGAGGAGCCCTAAATTTCCTTCCACCCAGCGTTCCCCCAAGTCTCCTGATAAAAATGATACCTCACTTGTGTGGGTAGGCCTAGCGCCCGCGACAGAAAACACCCCAAAGCGCAACGTGGACACATCCAAATTTTTGAAAGAAAACAGAGGTGTTTTTTGCGAAGTGCCTACCTGTAGATTTTGGCCTCTAGCTCAGCCGGCACCTAGGGAAACCTACCAAACCTGTGCATTTCTGAAAACTAGAGACCTAGGGGAATCCAAGATGGGGTGACTTGCGGGGCCCGGACCAGGTTCTGTTACCAAGAATCCTTTGCAAACCTCAAATTTTGGCAAAAAAAACACATGTTCCTCACATTTCTTTGGCAGAAAGTTCTGGAATCTGAGAGGAGCCACAAATTTCCTTCCACCCAGCGTTCCCCTAAGTCTCCCAATAAAAATGATACCTCACTGGTGTGGGTAGGCCTAGCGCCCGCGACAGGAAACGCCCCAAAGCGCAACGTGGACACATCCACATTTTTGGAAGAAAACAGAGGTGTTTTTTGCGAAGTGCCTACCTGTAGATTTTGGCCTCTAGCTCAGCCGGCACTTAGGGAAACCTACCAAACCTGTGCATTTCTGAAAACTAGAGACCTAGGGGAATCTAAGGAGGGGTGACTTGCGGGGCTCGGACCAGGTTCTGTTACCCAGAATCCTTTGCAAACCTCAAAATTTGGCTAAAAAAACACATGTTCCTCACATTTCTGTGGCAGAAAGTTCTGGAATCTGAGAGGAGCCACAAATTTCCTTCCACCCAGCGTTCCCCAAGTCTCCCGATAAAAATGATACCTCACTTGTGTGGGTAGGCCTAGCGCCCGCGACAGGAAACGCCCCAAAGCGCAACGTGGACACATCCACATTTTTGGAAGAAAACAGAGGTGTTTTTTGCCAAGTGCCTACCTGTAGATTTTGGCCTCTAGCTCAGCCGGCACCTAAGGAAACCGACCAAACCTGTGCATTACTGAAAACTAGAGACCTAGGGGAATCTAAGGAGGGGTGACTTGCGGGGCTCGGACCAGGTTCTGTTACCCAGAATCCTTTGCAAACCTCAAAATTTGGCTAAAAAAACACATGTTCCTCACATTTCTGTGGCAGAAAGTTCTGGAATCTGAGAGGAGCCACAAATTTCCTTCTGCCCAGCGTTCCGCCAAGTCTCCCGATAAAAATGATACCTCACTTGTGTGGGTAGGACTAGCGCCCGCGACAGGAAAGAGCCCAAAACACAACGTGGACACATCACATTTTTTTATAAAAAGCAGTGCCTACCTGTGGATTTTGGCCTGTAGCTCAGCCGGCACCTGGGGAAACCTAGCAAACCAGCGCATTTTTGAAAACTAGAAACCCAGGGGAATCCAAGATGGGGTGACTTGCGGGGCTCTGACCAGGTTATGTTACCCAGAATCCTTTGCAAACATCAAAATTTGGCCCAAAAAACACTTTTTCCTCTCATTTCGGTGACAGAAAGTTCTGGAATCTGAGAGGAGCCACAAATTTCCTTCCACCCAGCGTTCCCCTAAGTCTCTCGATAAAAATGGTACCTCACTTCTGTGGGTAGGCCTAGCGCCCACGAAAGGAAATGGCCCAAAACACAAGGTGGACACAACATATTTTTTCACAGAAAACAGAGGTGTTTTTTGCAAGGTGCCTACCTGTGGAGTTTGGCCTGTAGCTGAGCCGGCCCCAGGGGGGGGGAGCAGAAATGCCCTAAAATAAATTTGCCCCCTCAACCCCCACCCCCCCCGGGAGCGACCCTTGCCTACGGGGTCGCACCCCCTGCGTGACATTGGCGCCAAAAAACAAATCCCCGGTGCCTAGCGGTTTCTGCCCCCTTGGGGGCAGATTGACCTAAAATCGGCCAATCTGCCCCCAAGGGGGGCAGAAATGGCCTAAATACAATTTGCCCCCAAGGGGAGCGACCCTTGCCTGATGGGTCGCTCCCCATCTCTAAAAAGACAAACAAACAAAAAAATAAAAAAAATAATAATAATTGCCCTGGCGCCTAGAGGTTTCTGCCCCCCCCGGGGGCAGATCGGCCTAATAATAGGCCGATCTGCCCCCAAGGGGGGCAGAAATGGCCTAAATACAATTTGCCCCCCAGGGGAGCGACCCTTGCCTGATGGGTCGCTCCCCATCTCTAAAAAAACAAAAAAAAATTGCCCTGGCGCCTAGAGGTTTCTGCCCCCCCCCCGGGGGCAGAAATGGCCTAAAATACATTTCTCCCCCCCAACCCCCACTCCCCCCCCGGAGCGACCCTTGCCTACGGGGTCGCTCCCCCTGCGTGACATTGGCGCCAAAAAACAAATCCCCAGTGCCTAGCGGTTTCTGCCCCCTTTGGGGCAGATTGACCTAAAATTGGCCAATCTGCCCCCAAGGGGGGCAGAAATGGCCTAAATACAATTTGCCCCCACAGGGAGCGACCCTTGCCTAAGGGGTCGCTCCCCTTGCGTGAAATTCACGCAAAGAAAAAACTCCCTGGTGTCTAGTGGTTTCTGCCCCCCTTGGGGGCAGATTGGCCTCATCAAAATAGGCCAATCTGCCCCCAAAGGGGGCAGAAATGGCCTAAATATATTTTTCCCCCAAGGGGAGCGACCCTTGCCTAAGGGGTCGCTCCCCACCTAAAAAAATAAAATGAAACATAAAAAATAAAAAAAATGGTCCCTGGTGCCTAAAGGTTTCTGCCCCCCCTGGGGGCAGATCGGCCTAATAATAGGCCGATCTTCCCCCAGGGGGGGCAAAAAAGGCCTTCCCGAAAAAATGCCCCCCCATGGGAGCGACCCTTGCCCAAGGGGTCGCTCCCTTATGTGAATTATAGTAAAAAAAAAAAATCCCTGGTGTCTAGTGGGGTTTCAAAAGCCGGATTGCAAGCAATCCGGCTTTTGAAACCCTCGGAGAGACTTCAAAGGGAAGGAAATACTTTTCCTTCCCTTTGAAGCCCCTCCGGGCCTCCCCCAGTGATTGAAAGAGAAATGCTTTTGCATTTCTCTTTCAATCGCGCTGGAAGCAGAGCCTCCAGCGCGATGGGGGAGGCCCCTGTGACAAATCAGCGCGCGCTTGTTCGCTGACGTCACAGGGGTGGGTGGGGGGGTGGAAGGGGAAGGTCTTCCCCTTCCATCCCCGCCTTGGGGGGTGAGGGGGATGCACGGGGGGCGCGCTATCGCGCCCTCAAGTTCCCATGTGCCATGGACGAGATGATCTCGTCCAAGGCACAGGGGAACTGTAGCCTTGGACGAGATCATCTCGTCCAAGGCACAGAACCGGAGAAAAGACAATACTCAGTGGTACAAAAATAAAGGTACTTTATTTTAGTGACCCAATGCCAAATATACTTTGGAGACTATACTCTATTAGGAGGTAAGTACATTACACAATAAATACACTAGTAACTCAGAACAGGTAAGTACACAGTAGGTAAACAGTGCAAATAGTGAAAATCATAATAGGTTGCAGTGGGCCTAGGGGGAACACAAAGCATATACTAAAATAGTGGAATGCAAACGTCGGTTTCCCACCTAGGCAAGTGTAGTGTGTAGAGGGGCGCTAGGAATGTAAGAAAACACCAAAGGTAAGTAAAAAATCCCACCCCAGAGCCCAGGAAAGCAGGAGTAAAACACAGAAAGTTTCCTAAAACACACTTGAAGTTGTGATAGAAGATAATGCAAGAACCAGAAGAGACTGCAAGACACCAACAATGGATTCCTGGACCTGACGACCTATGGACCAAGTCCAAGAAGCACTGAAGAGTCCACGGAGAACAGGAGCCCCTGCTAACCCGGATGAAGGTGCAAAAGAAGAACCACTGGTGAGAAGACAAAGTCAGTATTGCACCAAAGAAGACAAGTGCTGGTTTCTGGTTGGTGCAGAAGATGTCCCACACAGAATGGATGAATGCAATCTGGTTTGCATCGCTGGATTCCGCCAACAAGCCTTGGCACACGCAAAGCTCGCAGTTAGTGGAAAATTGTGCTAGCCGGGACCAGGAGGGACCTGGGCGCCTCTACCCAGGAGGGGGAGACAGAGGGGGCTCTCAGCAACTCAGAGAGCTCTCAGAAGACCAGGCAGCGCACACAGGAGTCCCACTGCATGGGGACAAAGAAGGTGCAAATGGAGGCCCACGTAGCCCGACACAAAGGATTCCTACGCCGCTGGAAAACCACTCCGGAAGCTGTGCGTCAAACGATGGAGTGCTGGGGGCCTAAGTTGTGCTGTGCACAAAGACCTTCTTGGAAGGTCGCACACAATCCTTGACAACTGCAAGTCACGCTGTGCACGGGGGTACTGTCTTGTGTGGGGAGGCAAGCTCTTACCTCCACCAAAGTTGGACAGCTGGACGTTGGGACTGCCAGAGTCACTTTAGTCCATCACACGTGTTGCTGGATCCATGCCTGTCATCTGAAGAGGGGACCCAAGCCACTGGTCGTCGCTGAAGAGAGGTGCCTGCGGAAGCAGGGAAGTGACTCCGTCACTCCACAGGAGATTCCTTTAGGTCTTCTGGTGCAGGCTGAAGACAGGCAGTCCTCGGAGGATGCACGACCTGGAAACTATTGCAGTTGCTGTCAGGAGCTGAAGTTACAATGTTGCATAAGTTGTCTGTGCTTCTTTGTTGCACTTTTATAGAGTTAGTCCTGGAGCAGTCAGCTGTTGATCCCTCGGTAGAAGATGAAGTAAAGGATGCAGAGGATTCCTGCTGGAGACTTGCAATCCGAATCTGAAGATGCACCCACAGGATAAACCCTAAATAGCCCTGAGAGGGGGATTGGTCAACTAACCAGGTAAGCACCTATCAGGAGGGGTCTCTGACATCACCTGCTGGCACTGGCCACTCAGATGCTCCCAGAGTGCCACACCACCTTGGGATCCAAGATGGCAAAAACCAGGGACACTCTGGAGGAGCTCTGGGCACCACCCCTGAGGTGGTGATGGACAGGGGAGTAGTCACTCCCCTTTTCTTTGTCCAGTTTGGCACCACAGCAGGAACTCGGCATTCTTGAACCAGTGTAGACTGGATTATGCAAGGAGGGCACCATCTGTCCCTTCGGAGCATATCCAGAGGCTCTGGGAGGATACCCCTCCCATGCTTGTAATACCTATTCCAAAGGGAAAGGGTGTAACACCCCTCTCCTAAAGGAAATGCATTGTTTTACCTTCCTGGGATTGAGCTGCTCAAGCCCCAGGAGGGCAGAAGCCTGTCTGTGAGGTGGCAGCAGCTGGGGCTGCCTGGAAAACCTCAGTAGGCTGGTATGGCAGTATTGGGGGTCCACTGTGGAGCCCCCAGAGTGCATCGGATTGTGCAACCAATACTGGAATCAGTATTTGGGTACAATTCCCAGTTGTTAGACACCTTACATGGCCATTTTCGGAGTTACCATTGTGAAGCTGGACACAGGTTTTGACTTCTGTCCAGTGCACACTTAATATGTCATCCCCGCTCTTACGAAGTCCAGGAAAATGGGCCTGGATGACGTGGGGACACCTCTGCTAGTGCAGGGGTGCCCTCACACACAGGTACTTTGCACCCAGCCTTCAGGGTTGGAAGACCAGATATATAGGTGACTTATAACCCCTTTGCTGCCAGGCCTTTTCCCCCTCAAGTGCCGAGCCTTTTTTTGGCTATTTGGGGCAGTTCGTGCTTAGGCCTTCATAACTTTTTGTTCACATAAGCTACCCACGCCAAATTTGCGTCCTTTTTTTCCAACATCCTAGGGATTCTAGAGGTACCCAGACTTTGTGGGTTCCTGTAGGAGGCTGGCCTGGTTTGTAGTGGTACCAAGGGGTACTTACACTCTGCACCAGGTCCAGTTATCCCTTATTAGTGTAGAAGAGGTGTCTAGCAGCTTAGGCTGATAGAAAAGGTAGCTTAGCAGAGCAGCTTAGGCTGAACTAGGAGACGTGTAAAGCTCCTACTATACCACTGGTGTCATATGCACAATATCATAAGAAAAGACAATACACAGATATACTAAAAATAAAGGTACTTTATTTTTATGACAATATGCCAAAAGTATCTCAGTGAGTACCCTCAGTATGAGGATAGCAAATATACACAAGATATATGTACACAATACCAAAATTATGCAGTAATAGCAAAAGAAAGAAATGCAAGCAATGTACAGTCACAATAGATTGCAATGAGAGCACATAGGTATAGGGGCAACACAAACCATATACTCTAGAAGTGGAATACGAACCACGAATGGACCCCAAACCTATGTGAGCTTGTAGAGGGTCGCTGGGAGTGTAAGAAAACAGTGAGGGTTAGAAAAATAGCCCACCCCAAGACCCTGAAAAGTAGGTGTAAAGTGCACCTAAGTTCCCCAGAAAGCACAGAAGCCGTGATAGGGGAATTCTGCAAGGAAGACCAACACCAGCAATGCAACAACAATGGATTTCCAGACAAGAGTATCTGTGGAACAAGGGGACCAAGTCCAAGAGTCACACTCAAGTCGGGAGTGGGCAGATGCCCAAGAAATGCCAGCTGAGGTTGCAAAGAAGCTGCCACCGGACGGTAGAAGCTGTGGATTCTGCAAGAACGAAGAGGGCTAGGAACTTCCCCTTTGGAGGATGGATGTCCTACGTCGTGAAGAAGCTTGCAGAGGTGTTCCCGTGCAGAAAGACCGCAAACAAACCTTGCTAGCTGCAATGGTCGTGGTTAGGGTTTTTGGATGCTGCTGTGGCCCAGGAGGGACCAGGATGTCGCCAATTGCGTGAGGAGACAGAGGGGGCGCATAGCAAGACAAAGAGCCCACTCAAAAGCAAGCAGCACCTGCAGAAGTGCCGGAACAGGCACTACAAAGAAGAGTGAACCAGAGCTCACCCGAAGTCACAAAAGAAGGTCCCACGACGCCGGAGGACAACTCAGGAGGTCGTGCACTGCAGGTTAGAGTGTCGGGGACCCAGGCTTGGCTGTGCACAAAGGAAATCCTGGAAGAGTGCACAGGAGCCGGAGCAGCTGCAAATCACGCGGTACCCAGCAATGCAGTCTAGCGTGGGGAGCCAAGGACTTACCTCCACCAAACTTGGACTGAAGAGTCACTGGACTGTGGGAGTCACTTGGACAGAGTTGCTGAGTTCCAGGGACCACGCTCGTCGTGCTGAGAGGGGACCCAGAGGACCGGTGATGCAGTCTTTTGGTGCCTGCGGTTGCAGGGGGAAGATTCCGTCGACCCACTGGAGATTTCTTCGGAGCTTCTAATGCAGAGAGGAGGCAGACTACCCCCACAGCATGTACCACCAGGAAAACAGTCGAGAAGGCCGCAGGATCAGCGATACAAGGTTGCAGTAGTCGTCTTTGCTACTTTGTTGCAGTTTTGCAGGCGTCCAGAGCAGTCAGCGGTTGATTCCTTGGCAGAAGGTGAAGAGAGAGATGCAGAGGAACTCTGATGAGCTCTTGCATTCGTTATCTAAAGAATTCCCCAAAACAGAGACCCTAAATAGCCAGAAAAGGAGGTTTGGCTACTTAGGAAGGAGGATAGACTAGCAACACAGGTAAGAGCCTATCAGAAGGAGTCTCTGATGTCACCTGCTGGCACTGGCCACTCAGAGCAGTCCAGTGTGCCAGCAGCACCTCTGTTTCCAAGATGGCAGAGGTCTGGAGCACACTGGAGGAGCTCTGGGCACCTCCCAGGGGAGGTGCAGGTCAGGGGAGTCGTCACTCCCCTTTCCTTTGTCCAGTTTCGCGCCAGAGCAGGGCTGGGGGATCCCTGAACCGGTGTAGACTGGCTTATGCAGAGATGGGCACCATCTGTGCCCATCAAAGCATTTCCAGAGGCTGGGGGAGGCTACTCCTCCCCAGCCCTGACACCTTTTTCCAAAGGGAGAGGGTGTAACACCCTCTCTCTGAGGAAGTCCTTTGTTCTACCTTCTTGGGCCAAGCCTGGCTGGACCCTAGGAGGGCAGAAACCTGTCTGAGGGGTTGGCAGCAGCAGCAGCTGCAGTGAAACCCCGGGAAAGGTAGTTTGGCAGTACCCGGGTCTGTGCTAGAGACTCGGGGGATCATGGAATTGTCTCCCCAATGCCAGAATGGCATTGGGGTGACAATTCCATGATCTTAGACATGTTACATGGCCATGTTCGGAGTTACCATTGTGACGCTATACATAGGTAGTGACCTATGTATAGTGCACGCGTGTAATGGTGTCCCCGCACTCACAAAGTCTGGGGAATTTGCCCTGAACAATGTGGGGGCACCTTGGCTAGTGCCAGGGTGCCCACACACTAAGTAACTTAGCACCCAACCTTTACCAGGTAAAGGTTAGACATATAGGTGACTTTTAAGTTACTTAAGTGCAGTGGTAAATGGCTGTGAAATAACATGGACGTTATTTCACTCAGGCTGCAATGGCAGGCCTGTGTAAGAATTGTCAGAGCTCCCTATGGGTGGCAACAGAAATGCTGCAGCCCATAGGGATCTCCTGGAACCCCAATACCATGGGTACCTCAGTACCATATACTAGGGAATTATAAGGGTGTTCCAGTATGCCAATGTAAATTGGTGAAATTGGTCACTAGCCTGTTAGTGACAATTTGGAAAGCAAAGAGAGAGCATCACCACTGAGGTTCTGGTTAGCAGAGCCTCAGTGAGACAGTTAGGCATCACACAGGGAACACATACATATAGGTCACAAACTTATGAGCACTGGGGTCCTGGCTAGCAGGGTCCCAGTGACACATAACAAACATACTGAAAACATAGGGTTTTCACTATGAGCACTGGGCCCTGGCTAGCAGGATCCCAGTGAGACAGTGAAAACACCCTGACATACACTCACAAACAGGCCAAAAGTGGGGGTAACAAGGCTAGAAAGAGGCTACTTTCTCACAGTTCCCCAGAAGGAGGCCAAGAAATTAGCCAAAATACAGTTAAAATTTCCGGTTTTGTCATATAAATGGGAAAAAGGGGCTGGAGAAAAAGGCTTGTGGTTTTTCCCCAGAAAATTGCATCAACAAAGGGTTTGCGGTGTAAAATCACCAGCTTCCCAGCTTTCAGGAACAGGCAGACTTGAATCAGAAAACCTAATTTTTCAACACAATTTTGCCATTTTACTGGGACATACCCTATTTTTACGATTTTTTGTGCTTTCAGCCTCCTTCCAGTCAGTGACAGAAATGGGCATGAAACCAATGCTTGATCCCAGACACCGAAAAATTTCTGAAAAGTAGACAAAATTTTGAATTCAGCAAGGGGTAACTTGTGTAGATCCTACAAGGGTTTCCTACAGAAAATAACAACTGAAAAAAAAAAATTAAATTGAGGTGAAAAATCTGCAATTTTTCTCTACGTTTTACTCTGTAACTTTTTCCTGCAATGTCAGATTTTTTAAAGCAATATACCGTTACGTCTGCTGGACTCTTCTGGTTGTGGGGATATATAGGGCTTGTAGGTTCATCAAGAACTCTAGGTACGCAGAGCCAATAAATTACCTGCATGCCTTGGGTTTTCATTCTATATCGGGTACACAGCAATTCAATTGCTGAAATATAAAGAGTAAAAAATAGCTATCAAGAAAACCTTTGCATTTCCAAAATGGGCACAAGATAAGGTGTTGAGGAGCAGTGGTTATTTGCACATCTCTGAATTCCGGGGTGCCCATACTAGCATGTGAATTACAGGGCATTTCTCAAATAGACGTCTTTTTTACACACTCTCTCATAGTTGGAAGGACAAAATGTAGAGAAAGACAAGGGGCAATAACACTTGTTTTGCTATTCTATGTTCCCCCAAGTCTCCCGATAAAAATGATACCTCACTTGTGTGGGTAGGCCTAGCGCCCACGAAAGGAAATGGCCCAAAACACAACGTGAACACATGCCATTTTTTTTTGCAAAGTGCCTACCTGTAGATTTTGGCCCCTAGCTCAGCCGGCACCTATGGAAACCTACCAAACCTGTGCAGTTCTGAAAACTAGAGACCTAGGGGAATCCAAGATGGAGTGACTTGTGGGGCTCTGACCAGGTTCTGTTACCCAGAATCCTTTGCAAACCTCAAAATTTGGCTAAAAAAACACATTTTCCTCACATTTCGGTGACAGAAAGTTCGGGAATCTGAGAGGAGCCACAAATTTCCTTCCACCCAGCGTTCCCCCAAGTCTCCCGATAAAAATGATACCTCACTTGTGTGGGTAAGCCTAGCGCCCGCAATAGGAAATGCCCCAAAACACAACGTGGACACATCCCATTTTTTGACAGAAAACAGAGGTGTTTTTTGCAAAGTACCTACCTGTAGATTTTGGCCTCTAGCTCAGCCGGCACCTAGGGAAACCTACCAAACCTGTGCATCTTTGAAAACTAGAGACCTAGGGGAATCCAAGATGGGGTGACTTGTGGGGCTCTGACCAGATTCTGTTACCCAGAATCCTTTGCAAACCTCCAAATTTGGCTACAAAAACACATTTTTGTTAAATTTCGGTGACAGAAAGTTCTGGAATCTGAGAGGAGCCACAAATTTCCTTCCACCCAGCGTTCCCCCAAGTCTCCCGATAAAAATGGTACCTCACTTGTGTGGGTAGGCCTAGCGCCCACGAAAGGAAATGGCCCAAAACACAACATGGACACATCACATTTTTTCACAGAAAACAGTGCCTACCTGTGGATTTTGGCCTCTAGCTCAGCCGGCACCTGGGGAAATCTAGCAAACCAGCACATTTCTAAAAACTAGACACCTGGGGGAATCCAAGATGGGTTGACTTGTGGGGCTCTGACCAGGTTCTGTTACCCAGAATCCTTTGCAAACCTCAAAATTTGGCTAAAAAAACACCTTTTCCTCACATTTCGGTGACAGAAAGTTCGGGAATCTGAGAGGAGCCACAAATTTCCTTCCACCCAGCGTTCCCCCAAGTCTCCCGATAAAAATGATACCTCACTTGTGTGGGTAGGCCTAGCGCCCACGAAAGGAAATGGCCCACAACACAACGTGGACACATCCCATTTTTTTTACAGAAAACAGAGGTGTTTTTTGCAAAATGCCTACCTGTAGATTTTGGCCCCTAGCTCAGCCGGCACCTAGGGAAACCTACTAAACCAGCACATTTTTGAAAACTAGAGACCTAGGGGAATCCAAGATGGGGTGACTTGTAGGGCTCTGACCAGGTTCTGTTACCCAGAATCCATTGCAAACCCCAAAATTTGGCTAAAAAAACACATTTTCCTCACATTTCGGTGACAGAAAGTTCTGGAATCTGAGAGGAGCCACAAATTTCCTTCCACCCAGCGTTCCCCCAAGTCTCCCGATAAAAATGGTACCTCACTTGTGTGGGAAGGCCTAGCGCCCACGAAAGGAAATGGTCCAAAACACAACGTGGACACATAAAAATTTTTCACAGAAAACAGCGCCTACCTGTGGATTTTGGCCTCTAGCTCAGCCAGCACCTGGGGAAATCTAGCAAACCAGCACATTTCTGAAAACTAGACACCTGGGGGAATCCAAGATGGGGTGACTTGTGGGGCTCTGACCAGGTTCTGTTACCCAGAATCCTTTGCAAACCTCAAAATTTGGCTAAAAAAACACATTTTCCTCACATTTCGGTGACAGAAAGTTCGGGAATCTGAGAGGAGCCACAAATTTCCTTCCACCCAGCGTTCCCCCAAGTCTCCCGATAAAAATGATACCTCACTTGTGTGGGTAAGCCTAGTGCCCGCGACAGGAAATGGCCCAAAACACAACGTGGACACATCCCATTTTTTGACAGAAAACAGAGGTGTTTTTTGCAAAGTGCCTACCTGTAGATTTTGGCCTCTAGCTCAGCCGGCACCTAGGGAACCTACCAAACCTGTGCATCTTTGAAAACTAGAGACCTAGGGGAATCCAATATGGGGTGACTTGTGGGGCTCTGACTATGTTATGTTACCCAGAATCCTTTGCAAACCTCAAAATTTGGCTAAAAAAACACATTTTCCTCACATTTCGGTGACAGAAAGTTCGGGAATCTGAGAGGAGCCACAAATTTCCTTCCACCCAGCGTTCCCCCAAGTCTCCCGATAAAAATGATACCTCACTTGTGTGGGTAGGCCTAGCGCCCACGAAACGAAATGGCCCAAAACACAACGTGGACACATCCCATTTTTTTTACAGAAAACAGAGGTGTTTTTTGCAAAATGCCTACCTGTAGATTTTGGCCCCTAGCTCAGCCGGCACCTAGGGAAACCTACTAAACCAGCACATTTTTTAAAACTAGAGACCTAGGGGAATCCAAGATGGGGTGACTTGTGGGGCTCTGACCAGGTTCTGTTACCCAGAATCCTTTGCAAACCTCAAACGTTGGCCAAAAAAACACCTTTTCCTCTCATTTCGGTGACAGAAAGTTCTGGAATCTGAGAGGAGCCACAAATTTCCTTCCACCCAGCGTTCCCCCAAGTCTCCCGATAAAAATGGTACCTCACTTGTGTGGGTAGGCCTAGCGCCCACGAAAGGAAATGGCCCAAAACACAACATGGACACATCACATTTTTTCACAGAAAACAGTGCCTACCTGTGGATTTTGGCCTCTAGCTCAGCCGGCACCTGGGGAAATCTAGCAAACCAGCACATTTCTAAAAACTAGACACCTGGGGGAATCCAAGATAGGGGGACTTGTGGGGCTCTGACCAGGTTCTGTTACCCAGAATCCTTTGCAAACCTCAAAATTTGGCTAAAAAAACACATTTTCCTCACATTTCGGTGACAGAAAGTTCGGGAATCTGAGAGGAGCCACAAATTTCCTTCCACCCAGCGTTCCCCCAAGTCTCCCGATAAAAATGATACCTCACTTGTGTGGGTAGGCCTAGCGCCCACGAAAGGCTATGGCCCAAAACACAACGTGGACACATCCCATTTTTTTTACAGAAAACAGAGGTGTTTTTTGCAAAATGCCTACCTGTAGATTTTGGCCCCTATCTCAGCCGGCACCTAGGGAAACCTACTAAACCAGCACATTTTTTAAAACTAGAGACCTAGGGGAATCCAAGATGGGGTGACTTGTGGGGCTCTGACCAGGTTCTGTTACCCAGAATCCTTTGAAAATCTCAACATTTGGCTAAAAAAACACATTTTCCTCACATTTCGGTGACAGAAAGTTGTGGAATCTGAGAGGAGCCACAAATTTCCTTCCACCCAGCGTTCCCCCAAGTCTCCCGATAAAAATGGTACCTCACTTGTGTGGGAAGGCCTAGCGCCCACGAAAGGAAATGGCCCAAAACACAACGTGGACACATCAAATTTATTCACAGAAAACAGCGCCTACCTGTGGATTTTGGCCTCTAGCTCAGCCTGCACCTGGGGAAACCTAGCAAACCAGCACATTTCTGAAAACTAGACACCTGGGGGAATCCAAGATGGGGTGACTTGTGGGGCTCTGACCAGGTTCTGTTACCCAGAATCCTTTGAAAACCTCAAAATTTGGCTAAAAAAACACATTTCCCTCACATTTCGGTGACAGAAAGTTCGGGAATCTGAGAGGAGCCACAAATTTCCTTCCACCCAGCGTTCCCCCAAGTCTCCCGATAAAAATGATACCTCACTTGTGTGGGTAAGCCTAGTGCCCGCGACAGGAAATGCCCCAAAACACAAAGTGGACACATCCCATTTTTTGACAGAAAACAGAGGTGTTTTTTGCAAAGTGCCTACCTGTAGATTTTGGCCTCTAGCTCAGCCGGCACCTAGGGAAACCTACCAAACCTGTGCATCTTTGAAAACTAGAGACCTAGGGGAATCCAATATGGGGTGACTTGTGGGGCTCTGACCAGGTTATGTTACCCAGAATCCTTTGCAAACCTCAAAATTTGGCTAAAAAAACAAATTTTCCTCACATTTCGGTGACAGAAAGTTCGGGAATCTGAGAGGAGCCACAAATTTCCTTCCACCCAGCGTTCCCCCAAGTCTCCCGATAAAAATGATACCTCACTTGTGTGGGTAGGCCTAGGGCCCACGAAAGGAAATGGCCCAAAACACAACATGGACACATCCCATTTTTTTTACAGAAAACAGAGGTGTTTTTTGCAAAATGCCTACCTGTAGATTTTGGCCCCTAGCTCAGCCGGCACCTAGGGAAACCTACTAAACCAGCACATTTTTTAAAACTAGAGACCTAGGGGAATCCAAGATGGGGTGACTTGTGGGGCTCTGACCAGGTTCTGTTACCCAGAATCCTTTGCAAACCTCAAACGTTGGCCAAAAAAACACCTTTTCCTCTCATTTCGGTGACAGAAAGTTCTGGAATCTGAGAGGAGCCACAAATTTCCTTCCACCCAGCGTTCCCCCAAGTCTCCCGATAAAAATGGTACCTCACTTGTGTGGGTAGGCCTAGCGCCCACGAAAGGAAATGGCCCAAAACACAACATGGACACATCACATTTTTTCACAGAAAACAGTGCCTACCTGTGGATTTTGGCCTCTAGCTCAGCCGGCACCTGGGGAAATCTAGCAAACCAGCACATTCCTAAAAACTAGACACCTGGGGGAATCCAAGATGGGGTGACTTGTGGGGCTCTGACCAGGTTCTGTTACCCAGAATCCTTTGCAAACCTCAAAATTTGGCTAAAAAAACACATTTTCCTCACATTTCGGTGACAGAAAGTTCGGGAATCAGAGAGGAGCCACAAATTTCCTCCCACCCAGCGTTCCCCCAAGTCTCCCGATAAAAATGATACCTCACTTGTGTGGGTAGGCCTAGAGCCCACGAAAGGAAATGGCCCAAAACACAACGTGGACACATCCCATTTTTTGACAGAAAACAGAGGTGTTTTTTGCAAAGTGCCTACCTGTAGATTTTGGCCTCTAGCTCAGCCGGCACCTAGGGAAACCTACCAAACCTGTGCATCTTTGAAAACTAGAGACCTAGGGGAATCCAATATGGGGTGACTTGTGGGGCTCTGACCAGGTTATGTTACCCAGAATCCTTTGCCAACCTCAAAATTTGGCTAAAAAAACACATTTTCCTCACATTTCGGTGACAGAAAGTTCGGGAATCTGAGAGGAGCCACAAATTTCCTTCCACCCAGCGTTCCCCCAAGTCTCCCGATAAAAATGATACCTCACTTGTGTGGGTAGGCCTAGGGCCCACGAAAGGAAATGGCCCAAAACACAACGTGGACACATCCCATTTTTTTTACAGAAAACAGAGGTGTTTTTTGCAAAATGCCTACCTGTAGATTTTGGCCCCTAGCTCAGCCGGCACCTAGGGAAACCTACTAAACCAGCACATTTTTTAAAACTAGAGACCTAGGGGAATCCAAGATGGGGTGACTTGTGGGGCTCTGACCAGGTTCTGTTACCCAGAATCCTTTGCAAACCTCAAACGTTGGCCAAAAAAACACCTTTTCCTCTCATTTCGGTGACAGAAAGTTCTGGAATCTGAGAGGAGCCACAAATTTCCTTCCACCCAGCGTTCCCCCAAGTCTCCCGATAAAAATGGTACCTCACTTGTGTGGGTAGGCCTAGTGCCAACGAAAGGAAATGGCCCAAAACACAACATGGACACATCACATTTTTTCACAGAAAACAGTGCCTACCTGTGGATTTTGGCCTCTAGCTCAGCCGGCACCTGGGGAAATCTAGCAAACCAGCACATTTCTAAAAACTAGACACCTGGGGGAATCCAAGATGGGGTGACTTGTGGGGCTCTGACCAGGTTCTGTTACCCAGAATCCTTTGCAAACCTCAAACGTTGGCCAAAAAAACACCTTTTCCTCTCATTTCGGTGACAGAAAGTTCTGGAATCTGAGAGGAGCCACAAATTTCCTTCCACCCAGCGTTCCCCCAAGTCTCCCGATAAAAATGGTACCTCACTTGTGTGGGTAGGCCTAGCGCCCACGAAAGGAAATGGCCCAAAACACAACATGGACACATCACATTTTTTCACAGAAAACAGTGCCTACCTGTGGATTTTGGCCTCTAGCTCAGCCGGCACCTGGGGAAATCTAGCAAACCAGCACATTTCTAAAAACTAGACACCTGGGGGAATCCAAGATGGGGTGACTTGTGGGGCTCTGACCAGGTTCTGTTACCCAGAATCCTTTGCAAACCTCAAAATTTGGCTAAAAAAACACATTTTCCTCACATTTCGGTGACAGAAAGTTCGGGAATCTGAGAGGAGCCACAAATTTCCTTCCACCCAGCGGTCCCCCAAGTCTCTCGATAAAAATGATACCTCACTTGTGTGGGTAGGCCTAGCGCCCACGAAAGGAAATGGCCCAAAACACAACGTGGACACATCCCATTTTTTTTACAGAAAACAGAGGTGTTTTTTGCAAAATGCCTACCTGTAGATTTTGGCCCCTGGCTCAGCCGGCACCTAGGGAAACCTACTAAACCAGCACATTTTTGAAAACTAGAGACCTAGGGGAATCCAAGATGGGGTGACTTGTGGGGCTCTGACCAGGTTCTGTTACCCAGAATCCTTTGCAAACCCCAAAATTTGGCTAAAAAAACACATTTTCCTCACATTTCGGTGACAGAAAGTTCTGGAATCTGAGAGGAGCCACAAATTTCCTTCCACCCAGCGTTCCCCCAAGTCTCCCGATAAAAATGGTACCTCACTTGTGTGGGTAGGCCTAGCGCCCACGAAAGGAAGTGGCCCAAAACACAACATGGACACATCACATTTTTTCACAGAAAACAGTGCCTACCTGTGGATTTTGGCCTCTAGCTCAGCCGGCACCTGGGGAAATCTAGCAAACCAGCACATTTCTAAAAACTAGACACCTGGGGGAATCCAAGATGGGGTGACTTGTGGGGCTCTGACCAGGTTCTGTTACCCAGAATCCTTTGCAAACCTCAAAATTTGGCTAAAAAAACACATTTTCCTCACATTTCGGTGACAGAAAGTTCGGGAATCTGAGAGGAGCCACAAATTTCCTTCCACCCAGCGGTCCCCCAAGTCTCTCGATAAAAATGATACCTCACTTGTGTGGGTAGGCCTAGCGCCCACGAAAGGAAATGGCCCAAAACACAACGTGGACACATCCCATTTTTTTTTAAAGAAAACAGAGGTGTTTTTTGCAAAATGCCTACCTGTAGATTTTGGCCCCTAGCTCAGCCGGCACCTAGGGAAACCTACTAAACCAGCACATTTTTTAAAACTAGGGACCTAGGGGAATCCAAGATGGGGTGACTTGTGGGGCTCTGACCAGGTTCTGTTACCCAGAATCCTTTGCAAACCCCAAAATTTGGCTAAAAAAACACATTTTCCTCACATTTCGGTGACAGAAAGTTCTGGAATCTGAGAGGAGCCACAAATTTCCTTCCATCCAGCGTTCCCCCAAGTCTCCCGATAAAAATGATACCTCACTTGTGTGGGTAGGCCTAGCGCCCACGAAAGGAAATGGCCCAAAACACAACGTGGACACATCCCATTTTTTTTACAGAAAACAGAGGTGTTTTTTGCAAAATGCCTACCTGTAGATTTTGGCCCCTGGCTCAGCCGGCACCTAGGGAAACCTACTAAACCAGCACATTTTTGAAAACTAGAGACCTAGGGGAATCCAAGATGGGGTGACTTGTGGGGCTCTGACCAGGTTCTGTTACCCAGAATCCTTTGCAAACCTCAAACGTTGGCCAAAAAAACACCTTTTCCTCTCATTTCGGTGACAGAAAGTTCTGGAATCTGAGAGGAGCCACAAATTTCCTTCCACCCAGCGTTCCCCCAAGTCTCCCGACAAAAATGGTACCTCACTTGTGTGGGTAGGCCTAGCGCCCACGAAAGGAAATGGCCCAAAACACAACATGGACACATCACATTTTTTCACAGAAAACAGTGCCTACCTGTGGATTTTGGCCTCTAGCTCAGCCGGCACCTGGGGAAATCTAGCAAACCAGCACATTTCTAAAAACTAGACACCTGGGGGAATCCAAGATGGGGTGACTTGTGGGGCTCTGACCAGGTTCTGTTACCCAGAATCCTTTGAAAACCTCAAAATTTGGCTAAAAAAACACATTTTCCTCACATTTCGGTGACAGAAACTTCGGGAATCTGAGAGGAGCCACAAATTTCCTTCCACCCAGCGTTCCCCCAAGTCTCCCGATAAAAATGATACCTCACTTGTGTGGGTAAGCCTAGTGCCCGCGACAGGAAATGCCCCAAAACACAACGTGGACACATCCCATTTTTTGACAGAAAACAGAGGTGTTTTTTGCAAAGTGCCTACCTGTCGATTTTGGCCTCTAGCTCAGCCGGCACCTAGGGAAACCTACCAAACCTGTGCATCTTTGAAAACTAGAGACCTAGGGGAATCCAATATGGGGTGACTTGTGGGGCTCTGACCAGGTTATGTTACCCAGAATCCTTTGCAAACCTCAAAATTTGGCTAACAAAACACATTTTCCTCACATTTCGGTGACAGAAAGTTCGGGAATCTGAGAGGAGCCACAAATTTCCTTCCACCCAGCGTTCCCCCAAGTCTCCCGATAAAAATGATACCTCACTTGTGTGGGTAGGCCTAGGGCCCACGAAAGGAAATGGCCCAAAACACAACGTGGACACATCCCATTTTTTTTACAGAAAACAGAGGTGTTTTTTGCAAAATGCCTACCTGTAGATTTTGGCCCCTAGCTCAGCCGGCACCTAGGAAAACCTACTAAACCAGCACATTTTTTAAAACTAGAGACCTAGGGGAATCCAAGATGGGGCGACTTGTGGGGCTCTGACCAGGTTCTGTTACCCAGAATCCTTTGCAAACCTCAAACGTTGGCCAAAAAAACACCTTTTCCTCTCATTTCGGTGACAGAAAGTTCTGGAATCTGAGAGGAGCCACAAATTTCCTTCCACCCAGCGTTCCCCCAAGTCTCCCGATAAAAATGGTACCTCACTTGTGTGGGTAGGCCTAGCGCCCACGAAAGGAAATGGCCCAAAACACAACATGGACACATCACATTTTTTCACAGAAAACAGTGCCTACCTGTGGATTTTGGCCTCTAGCTCAGCCGGCACCTGGGGAAATCTAGCAAACCAGCACATTTCTAAAAACTAGACACCTGGGGGAATCCAAGATGGGGTGACTTGTGGGGCTCTGACCAGGTTCTGTTACCCAGAATCCTTTGCAAACCTCAAAATTTGGCTAAAAAAACACATTTTCCTCACATTTCGGTGACAGAAACTTCGGGAATCTGAGAGGAGCCAGAAATTACCTTCCACCCAGCGGTCCCCCAAGTCTCCCGATAAAAATGATACCTCACTTGTGTGGGTAGGCCTAGCGCCCACGAAAGGAAATGGCCCAAAACACAACGTGGACACATCCCATTTTTTTTAAAGAAAACAGAGGTGTTTTTTGCAAACTGCCTACCTGTAGATTTTGGCCCCTAGCTCAGCCGGCACCTAGGGAAACCTACTAAACCAGCACATTTTTGAAAACTAGGGACCTAGGGGAATCCAAGATGGGGTGACTTGTGGGGCTCTGACCAGGTTCTGTTACCCAGAATCCTTTGCAAACCCCAAAATTTGGCTAAAAAAACACATTTTCCTCACATTTGGGTGACAGAAAGTTCTGGAATCTGAGAGGAGCCACAAATTTCCTTCCACCCAGCGTTCCCCCAAGTCTCCCGATAAAAATGATACCTCACTTGTGTGGGTAGGCCTAGCGCCCACAAAAGGAAATGGCCCAAAACACAACGTGGACACATCCCATTTTTTTTACAGAAAACAGAGGTGTTTTTTGCAAAATGCCTACCTGTAGATTTTGGCCCCTATCTCAGCCGGCACCTAGGGAAACCTACTAAACCAGCACATTTTTGAAAACTAGAGACCTAGGGGAATCCAAGATGGGGTGACTTGTGGGGCTCTGACCAGGTTCTATTACCCAGAATCCTTTGAAAACCTCAACATTTGGCTAAAAAAACACATTTTCCTCACATTTCGGTGACAGAAAGTTCTGGAATCTGAGAGGAGCCACAAATTTCCTTCCACCCAGCGTTCCCCCAAGTCTCCCGATAAAAATGGTACCTCACTTGTGTGGGTAGGCCTAGCGCCCACGAAAGGAAATGGCCCAAAACACAACATGGACACATCACATTTTTTCACAGAAAACAGTGCCTACCTGTGGATTTTGGCCTCTAGCTCAGCCGGCACCTGGGGAAATCTAGCAAACCAGCACATTTCTAAAAACTAGACACCTGGGGGAATCCAAGATGGGGTGACTTGTGGGGCTCTGACCAGGTTCTGTTACCCAGAATCCTTTGCAAACCTCAAAATTTGGCTAAAAAAACACATTTTCCTCACATTTCGGTGACAGAAAGTTCGGGAATCTGAGAGGAGCCACAAATTTCCTTCCACCCAGCGGTCCCCCAAGTCTCTCGATAAAAATGATACCTCACTTGTGTGGGTAGGCCTAGCGCCCACGAAAGGAAATGGCCCAAAACACAACGTGGACACATCCCATTTTTTTTTAAAGAAAACAGAGGTGTTTTTTGCAAAATGCCTACCTGTAGATTTTGGCCCCTAGCTCAGCCGGCACCTAGGGAAACCTACTAAACCAGCACATTTTTTAAAACTAGGGACCTAGGGGAATCCAAGATGGGGTGACTTGTGGGGCTCTGACCAGGTTCTGTTACCCAGAATCCTTTGCAAACCCCAAAATTTGGCTAAAAAAACACATTTTCCTCACATTTCGGTGACAGAAAGTTCTGGAATCTGAGAGGAGCCACAAATTTCCTTCCATCCAGCGTTCCCCCAAGTCTCCCGATAAAAATGATACCTCACTTGTGTGGGTAGGCCTAGCGCCCACGAAAGGAAATGGCCCAAAACACAACGTGGACACATCCCATTTTTTTTACAGAAAACAGAGGTGTTTTTTGCAAAATGCCTACCTGTAGATTTTGGCCCCTGGCTCAGCCGGCACCTAGGGAAACCTACTAAACCAGCACATTTTTGAAAACTAGAGACCTAGGGGAATCCAAGATGGGGTGACTTGTGGGGCTCTGACCAGGTTCTGTTACCCAGAATCCTTTGCAAACCTCAAACGTTGGCCAAAAAAACACCTTTTCCTCTCATTTCGGTGACAGAAAGTTCTGGAATCTGAGAGGAGCCACAAATTTCCTTCCACCCAGCGTTCCCCCAAGTCTCCCGACAAAAATGGTACCTCACTTGTGTGGGTAGACCTAGCGCCCACGAAAGGAAATGGCCCAAAACACAACATGGACACATCACATTTTTTCACAGAAAACAGTGCCTACCTGTGGATTTTGGCCTCTAGCTCAGCCGGCACCTGGGGAAATCTAGCAAACCAGCACATTTCTAAAAACTAGACACCTGGGGGAATCCAAGATGGGGTGACTTGTGGGGCTCTGACCAGGTTCTGTTACCCAGAATCCTTTGAAAACCTCAAAATTTGGCTAAAAAAACACATTTTCCTCACATTTCGGTGACAGAAACTTCGGGAATCTGAGAGGAGCCACAAATTTCCTTCCACCCAGCGTTCCCCCAAGTCTCCCGATAAAAATGATACCTCACTTGTGTGGGTAAGCCTAGTGCCCGCGACAGGAAATGCCCCAAAACACAACGTGGACACATCCCATTTTTTGACAGAAAACAGAGGTGTTTTTTGCAAAGTGCCTACCTGTCGATTTTGGCCTCTAGCTCAGCCGGCACCTAGGGAAACCTACCAAACCTGTGCATCTTTGAAAACTAGAGACCTAGGGGAATCCAATATGGGGTGACTTGTGGGGCTCTGACCAGGTTATGTTACCCAGAATCCTTTGCAAACCTCAAAATTTGGCTAACAAAACACATTTTCCTCACATTTCGGTGACAGAAAGTTCGGGAATCTGAGAGGAGCCACAAATTTCCTTCCACCCAGCGTTCCCCCAAGTCTCCCGATAAAAATGATACCTCACTTGTGTGGGTAGGCCTAGGGCCCACGAAAGGAAATGGCCCAAAACACAACGTGGACACATCCCATTTTTTTTACAGAAAACAGAGGTGTTTTTTGCAAAATGCCTACCTGTAGATTTTGGCCCCTAGCTCAGCCGGCACCTAGGAAAACCTACTAAACCAGCACATTTTTTAAAACTAGAGACCTAGGGGAATCCAAGATGGGGCGACTTGTGGGGCTCTGACCAGGTTCTGTTACCCAGAATCCTTTGCAAACCTCAAACGTTGGCCAAAAAAACACCTTTTCCTCTCATTTCGGTGACAGAAAGTTCTGGAATCTGAGAGGAGCCACAAATTTCCTTCCACCCAGCGTTCCCCCAAGTCTCCCGATAAAAATGGTACCTCACTTGTGTGGGTAGGCCTAGCGCCCACGAAAGGAAATGGCCCAAAACACAACATGGACACATCACATTTTTTCACAGAAAACAGTGCCTACCTGTGGATTTTGGCCTCTAGCTCAGCCGGCACCTGGGGAAATCTAGCAAACCAGCACATTTCTAAAAACTAGACACCTGGGGGAATCCAAGATGGGGTGACTTGTGGGGCTCTGACCAGGTTCTGTTACCCAGAATCCTTTGCAAACCTCAAAATTTGGCTAAAAAAACACATTTTCCTCACATTTCGGTGACAGAAACTTCGGGAATCTGAGAGGAGCCAGAAATTACCTTCCACCCAGCGGTCCCCCAAGTCTCCCGATAAAAATGATACCTCACTTGTGTGGGTAGGCCTAGCGCCCACGAAAGGAAATGGCCCAAAACACAACGTGGACACATCCCATTTTTTTTAAAGAAAACAGAGGTGTTTTTTGCAAAATGCCTACCTGTAGATTTTGGCCCCTAGCTCAGCCGGCACCTAGGGAAACCTACTAAACCAGCACATTTTTGAAAACTAGGGACCTAGGGGAATCCAAGATGGGGTGACTTGTGGGGCTCTGACCAGGTTCTGTTACCCAGAATCCTTTGCAAACCCCAAAATTTGGCTAAAAAAACACATTTTCCTCACATTTGGGTGACAGAAAGTTCTGGAATCTGAGAGGAGCCACAAATTTCCTTCCACCCAGCGTTCCCCCAAGTCTCCCGATAAAAATGATACCTCACTTGTGTGGGTAGGCCTAGCGCCCACGAAAGGAAATGGCCCAAAACACAACGTGGACACATCCCATTTTTTTTACAGAAAACAGAGGTGTTTTTTGCAAAATGCCTACCTGTAGATTTTGGCCCCTATCTCAGCCGGCACCTAGGGAAACCTACTAAACCAGCACATTTTTGAAAACTAGAGACCTAGGGGAATCCAAGATGGGGTGACTTGTGGGGCTCTGACCAGGTTCTATTACCCAGAATCCTTTGAAAACCTCAACATTTGGCTAAAAAAACACATTTTCCTCACATTTCGGTGACAGAAAGTTCTGGAATCTGAGAGGAGCCACAAATTTCCTTCCACCCAGCGTTCCCCCAAGTCTCCCGATAAAAATGGTACCTCACTTGTGTGGGAAGGCCTAGCGCCCACGAAAGGAAATGGCCCAAAACACAACGTGGACACATCAAATTTTTTCACAGAAAACAGCTCCTACCTGTGGATTTTGGCCTCTAGCTCAGCCAGCACCTGGGGAAACCTAGCAAACCAGCACATTTCTGAAAACTAGACACCTGGGGGAATCCAAGATGGGGTGACTTGTGGGGCTCTGACCAGGTTCTGTTACCCAGAATCCTTTGAAAACCTCAAAATTTGGCTAAAAAAACACATTTTCCTCACATTTCGGTGACAGAAAGTTCGGGAATCTGAGAGGAGCCACAAATTTCCTTCCACCCAGCGTTCCCCCAAGTCTCCCGATAAAAATGATACCTCACTTGTGTGGGTAAGCCTAGTGCCCGCGACAGGAAATGCCCCAAAACACAACGTGGACACATCCCATTTTTTGACAGAAAACAGAGGTGTTTTTTGCAAAGTGCCTACCTGTAGATTTTGGCCTCTAGCTCAGCCGGCACCTAGGGAAACCTACCAAACCTGTGCATCTTTGAAAACTAGAGACCTAGGGGAATCCAATATGGGGTGACTTGTGGGGCTCTGACCAGGTTATGTTACCCAGAATCCTTTGCAAACCTCAAAATTTGGCTAAAAAAACACATTTTCCTCACATTTCGGTGACAGAAAGTTCGGGAATCTGAGAGGAGCCACAAATTTCCTTCCACCCAGCGTTCCCCCAAGTCTCCCGATAAAAATGATACCTCACTTGTGTGGGTAGGCCTAGGGCCCACGAAAGGAAATGGCCCAAAACACAACGTGGACACATCCCATTTTTTTTTACAGAAAACAGAGGTGTTTTTTGCAAAATGCCTACCTGTAGATTTTGGCCCCTAGCTCAGCCGGCACCTAGGGAAACCTACTAAACCAGCACATTTTTTAAAACTAGAGACCTAGGGGAATCCAAGATGGGGTGACTTGTGGGGCTCTGACCAGGTTCTGTTACCCAGAATCCTTTGCAAACCTCAAACGTTGGTCAAAAAAACACCTTTTCCTCTCATTTCGGTGACAGAAAGTTCTGGAATCTGAGAGGAGCCACAAATTTCCTTCCACCCAGCGTTCCCCCAAGTCTCCCGATAAAAATGGTACCTCACTTGTGTGGGTAGGCCTAGCGCCCACGAAAGGAAATGGCCCAAAACACAACATGGACACATCACATTTTTTCACAGAAAACAGTGCCTACCTGTGGATTTTGGCCTCTAGCTCAGCCGGCACCTGGGGAAATCTAGCAAACCAGCACATTTCTAAAAACTAGACACCTGGGGGAATCCAAGATGGGGTGACTTGTGGGGCTCTGACCAGGTTCTGTTACCCAGAATCCTTTGCAAACCTCAAAATTTGGCTAAAAAAACACATTTTCCTCACATTTCAGTGACAGAAAGTTCGGGAATCTGAGAGGAGCCACAAATTTCCTTCCACCCAGCGTTCCCCCAAGTCTCCCGATAAAAATGATACCTCACTTGTGTGGGTAGGCCGAGCGCCCACGAAAGGAAATGGCCAAAAACACAACGTGGACACATCCCATTTTTTTTACAGAAAACAGAGGTGTTTTTTGCAAAATGCCTACCTGTAGATTTTGGCCCCTGGCTCAGCCGGCACCTAGGGAAACCTACTAAACCAGCACATTTTTGAAAACTAGAGACCTAGGGGAATCCAAGATGGGGTGACTTGTGGGGCTCTGACCAGGTTCTGTTACCCAGAATCCTTTGCAAACCTCAAACGTTGGCCAAAAAAACACCTTTTCCTCTCATTTCGGTGACAGAAAGTTCTGGAATCTGAGAGGAGCCACAAATTTCCTTCCACCCAGCGTTCCCCCAAGTCTCCCGACAAAAATGGTACCTCACTTGTGTGGGTAGACCTAGCGCCCACGAAAGGAAATGGCCCAAAACACAACATGGACACATCACATTTTTTCACAGAAAACAGTGCCTACCTGTGGATTTTGGCCTCTAGCTCAGCCGGCACCTGGGGAAATCTAGCAAACCAGCACATTTCTAAAAACTAGACACCTGGGGGAATCCAAGATGGGGTGACTTGTGGGGCTCTGACCAGGTTCTGTTACCCAGAATCCTTTGAAAACCTCAAAATTTGGCTAAAAAAACACATTTTCCTCACATTTCGGTGACAGAAACTTCGGGAATCTGAGAGGAGCCACAAATTTCCTTCCACCCAGCGTTCCCCCAAGTCTCCCGATAAAAATGATACCTCACTTGTGTGGGTAAGCCTAGTGCCCGCGACAGGAAATGCCCCAAAACACAACGTGGACACATCCCATTTTTTGACAGAAAACAGAGGTGTTTTTTGCAAAGTGCCTACCTGTCGATTTTGGCCTCTAGCTCAGCCGGCACCTAGGGAAACCTACCAAACCTGTGCATCTTTGAAAACTAGAGACCTAGGGGAATCCAATATGGGGTGACTTGTGGGGCTCTGACCAGGTTATGTTACCCAGAATCCTTTGCAAACCTCAAAATTTGGCTAACAAAACACATTTTCCTCACATTTCGGTGACAGAAAGTTCGGGAATCTGAGAGGAGCCACAAATTTCCTTCCACCCAGCGTTCCCCCAAGTCTCCCGATAAAAATGATACCTCACTTGTGTGGGTAGGCCTAGGGCCCACGAAAGGAAATGGCCCAAAACACAACGTGGACACATCCCATTTTTTTTACAGAAAACAGAGGTGTTTTTTGCAAAATGCCTACCTGTAGATTTTGGCCCCTAGCTCAGCCGGCACCTAGGAAAACCTACTAAACCAGCACATTTTTTAAAACTAGAGACCTAGGGGAATCCAAGATGGGGCGACTTGTGGGGCTCTGACCAGGTTCTGTTACCCAGAATCCTTTGCAAACCTCAAACGTTGGCCAAAAAAACACCTTTTCCTCTCATTTCGGTGACAGAAAGTTCTGGAATCTGAGAGGAGCCACAAATTTCCTTCCACCCAGCGTTCCCCCAAGTCTCCCGATAAAAATGGTACCTCACTTGTGTGGGTAGGCCTAGCGCCCACGAAAGGAAATGGCCCAAAACACAACATGGACACATCACATTTTTTCACAGAAAACAGTGCCTACCTGTGGATTTTGGCCTCTAGCTCAGCCGGCACCTGGGGAAATCTAGCAAACCAGCACATTTCTAAAAACTAGACACCTGGGGGAATCCAAGATGGGGTGACTTGTGGGGCTCTGACCAGGTTCTGTTACCCAGAATCCTTTGCAAACCTCAAAATTTGGCTAAAAAAACACATTTTCCTCACATTTCGGTGACAGAAACTTCGGGAATCTGAGAGGAGCCAGAAATTACCTTCCACCCAGCGGTCCCCCAAGTCTCCCGATAAAAATGATACCTCACTTGTGTGGGTAGGCCTAGCGCCCACGAAAGGAAATGGCCCAAAACACAACGTGGACACATCCCATTTTTTTTAAAGAAAACAGAGGTGTTTTTTGCAAAATGCCTACCTGTAGATTTTGGCCCCTAGCTCAGCCGGCACCTAGGGAAACCTACTAAACCAGCACATTTTTGAAAACTAGGGACCTAGGGGAATCCAAGATGGGGTGACTTGTGGGGCTCTGACCAGGTTCTGTTACCCAGAATCCTTTGCAAACCCCAAAATTTGGCTAAAAAAACACATTTTCCTCACATTTGGGTGACAGAAAGTTCTGGAATCTGAGAGGAGCCACAAATTTCCTTCCACCCAGCGTTCCCCCAAGTCTCCCGATAAAAATGATACCTCACTTGTGTGGGTAGGCCTAGCGCCCACGAAAGGAAATGGCCCAAAACACAACGTGGACACATCCCATTTTTTTTACAGAAAACAGAGGTGTTTTTTGCAAAATGCCTACCTGTAGATTTTGGCCCCTATCTCAGCCGGCACCTAGGGAAACCTACTAAACCAGCACATTTTTGAAAACTAGAGACCTAGGGGAATCCAAGATGGGGTGACTTGTGGGGCTCTGACCAGGTTCTATTACCCAGAATCCTTTGAAAACCTCAACATTTGGCTAAAAAAACACATTTTCCTCACATTTCGGTGACAGAAAGTTCTGGAATCTGAGAGGAGCCACAAATTTCCTTCCACCCAGCGTTCCCCCAAGTCTCCCGATAAAAATGGTACCTCACTTGTGTGGGAAGGCCTAGCGCCCACGAAAGGAAATGGCCCAAAACACAACGTGGACACATCAAATTTTTTCACAGAAAACAGCTCCTACCTGTGGATTTTGGCCTCTAGCTCAGCCAGCACCTGGGGAAACCTAGCAAACCAGCACATTTCTGAAAACTAGACACCTGGGGGAATCCAAGATGGGGTGACTTGTGGGGCTCTGACCAGGTTCTGTTACCCAGAATCCTTTGAAAACCTCAAAATTTGGCTAAAAAAACACATTTTCCTCACATTTCGGTGACAGAAAGTTCGGGAATCTGAGAGGAGCCACAAATTTCCTTCCACCCAGCGTTCCCCCAAGTCTCCCGATAAAAATGATACCTCACTTGTGTGGGTAAGCCTAGTGCCCGCGACAGGAAATGCCCCAAAACACAACGTGGACACATCCCATTTTTTGACAGAAAACAGAGGTGTTTTTTGCAAAGTGCCTACCTGTAGATTTTGGCCTCTAGCTCAGCCGGCACCTAGGGAAACCTACCAAACCTGTGCATCTTTGAAAACTAGAGACCTAGGGGAATCCAATATGGGGTGACTTGTGGGGCTCTGACCAGGTTATGTTACCCAGAATCCTTTGCAAACCTCAAAATTTGGCTAAAAAAACACATTTTCCTCACATTTCGGTGACAGAAAGTTCGGGAATCTGAGAGGAGCCACAAATTTCCTTCCACCCAGCGTTCCCCCAAGTCTCCCGATAAAAATGATACCTCACTTGTGTGGGTAGGCCTAGGGCCCACGAAAGGAAATGGCCCAAAACACAACGTGGACACATCCCATTTTTTTTTACAGAAAACAGAGGTGTTTTTTGCAAAATGCCTACCTGTAGATTTTGGCCCCTAGCTCAGCCGGCACCTAGGGAAACCTACTAAACCAGCACATTTTTTAAAACTAGAGACCTAGGGGAATCCAAGATGGGGTGACTTGTGGGGCTCTGACCAGGTTCTGTTACCCAGAATCCTTTGCAAACCTCAAACGTTGGTCAAAAAAACACCTTTTCCTCTCATTTCGGTGACAGAAAGTTCTGGAATCTGAGAGGAGCCACAAATTTCCTTCCACCCAGCGTTCCCCCAAGTCTCCCGATAAAAATGGTACCTCACTTGTGTGGGTAGGCCTAGCGCCCACGAAAGGAAATGGCCCAAAACACAACATGGACACATCACATTTTTTCACAGAAAACAGTGCCTACCTGTGGATTTTGGCCTCTAGCTCAGCCGGCACCTGGGGAAATCTAGCAAACCAGCACATTTCTAAAAACTAGACACCTGGGGGAATCCAAGATGGGGTGACTTGTGGGGCTCTGACCAGGTTCTGTTACCCAGAATCCTTTGCAAACCTCAAAATTTGGCTAAAAAAACACATTTTCCTCACATTTCAGTGACAGAAAGTTCGGGAATCTGAGAGGAGCCACAAATTTCCTTCCACCCAGCGTTCCCCCAAGTCTCCCGATAAAAATGATACCTCACTTGTGTGGGTAGGCCGAGCGCCCACGAAAGGAAATGGCCAAAAACACAACGTGGACACATCCCATTTTTTTTAAAGAAAACAGAGGTGTTTTTTGCAAAATGCCTACCTGTAGATTTTGGCCCCTAGCTCAGCCGGCACCTAGGGAAACCTACTAAACCAGCACATTTTTGAAAACTAGAGACCTAGGGGAATCCAAGATGGGGTGACTTGTGGGGCTCTGACCAGGTTCTGTTACCCAGAATCCTTTGTAAACCCCAAAATTTGGCTAAAAAAACACATTTTCCTCACATTTCGGTGACAGAAAGTTCTGGAATCTGAGAGGAGCCACACATTTCCTTCCACCCAGCGTTCCCCCAAGTCTCCCGATAAAAATGATACCTCACTTGTGTGGGTAGGCCTAGCGCCCACGAAAGGAAATGGCCCAAAACACAACGTGAACACATGCCATTTTTTTTTGCAAAGTGCCTACCTGTAGATTTTGGCCCCTAGCTCAGCCAGCACATATGGAAACCTACCAAGCCTGTGCAGTTCTGAAAACTAGAGACCTAGGGGAATCCAAGATGGAGTGACTTGTGGGGCTCTGACCAGGTTCTGTTACCCAGAATCCTTTGCAAACCTCAAAATTTGGCTAAAAAAACACATTTTCCTCACATTTCGGTGACAGAAAGTTCGGGAATCTGAGAGGAGCCACAAATTTCCTTCCACCCAGCGTTCCCCCAAGTTTCCCGATAAAAATGATACCTCACTTGTGTGGGTAAGCCTAGCGCCCGCAATAGGAAATGCCCCAAAACACAACGTGGACACATCCCATTTTTTGACAGAAAACAGAGGTGTTTTTTGCAAAGTGCCTACCTGTAGATTTTGACCTCTAGCTCAGCCGGCACCTAGGGAAACCTACCAAACCTGTGCATCTTTGAAAACTAGAGACCTAGGGGAATCCAAGATGGGGTGACTTGTGGGGCTCTGACCAGATTCTGTTACCCAGAATCCTTTGCAAACCTCCAAATTTGGCTACAAAAACACATTTTTCTTAAATTTCGGTGACAGAAAGTTCTGGAATCTGAGAGGAGCCACAAATTTCCTTCCACCCAGCGTTCCCCCAAGTCTCCCGATAAAAATGGTAGCTCACTTGTGTGGGTAGGCCTAGCGCCCACGAAAGGAAATGGCCCAAAACACAACATGGACACATCACATTTTTTCACAGAAAACAGTGCCTACCTGTGGATTTTGGCCTCTAGCTCAGCCGGCTCCAGGGGAAATCTAGCAAACCAGCACATTTCTAAAAACTAGACACCTGGGGGAATCCAAGATGGGGTGACTTGTGGGGCTCTGACCAGGTTCTGTTACCCAGAATCCTTTGAAAACCTCAAAATTCGGCTAAAAAAACACATTTTCCTCACATTTCGGTGACAGAAAGTTCTGGAATCTGAGAGGAGCCACAAATTTCCTTCCACCCAGCGTTCCCCCAAGTCTCCCGATAAAAATGATACCTCACTTGTGTGGGTAAGCCTAGTGCCTGCGACTGGAAATGCCCCAAAACACAACGTGGACACATCCCATTTTTTGACAGAAAACAGAGGTGTTTTTTGCAAAGTGCCTACCTGTAGATTTTGGCCTCTAGCTCAGCCGGCACCTAGGGGAACTACCAAACCTGTGCATCTTTGAAAACTAGAGACCTAGGGGAATCCAATATGGGGTGACTTGTGGGGCTCTGACCAGGTTATGTTACCCAGAATCCTTTGCAAACCTCAAAATTTGGCTAAAAAAACACATTTTCCTCACATTTCGGTGACAGAAAGATCGGGAATCTGAGAGGAGCCACAAATTTCCTTCCACCCAGCGTTCCCCCAAGTCTCCCGATAAAAATTATACCTCACTTGTGTGGGTAGGCCTAGCGCCCATGAAAGGAAATGGCCCAAAACACAACGTGGACACATCCCATTTTTTTTACAGAAAACAGAGGTGTTTTTTGCAAAATGCCTACCTGTAGATTTTGGCCCCTAGCTCAGCCGGCACCTAGGGAAACCTACTAAACCAGCACATTTTTGAAAACTAGAGACCTAGGGGAATCCAAGATGGGGTGACTTGTGGGGCTCTGACCAGGTTCTGTTACCCAGAATCCTTTGCAAACCTCAAACGTTGGCCAAAAAAACACCTTTTCCTCTCATTTCGGTGACAGAAAGTTCTGGAATCTGAGAGGAGCCACAAATTTCCTTCCACCCAGCGTTCTCCCAAGTCTCCCGATAAAAATGGTACCTCACTTGTGTGGGTAGGCCTAGCTCCCACGAAAGGAAATGGCCCAAAACACAACATGGACACATCACATTTTTTCACAGAAAACAGTGCCTACCTGTGCATTTTGGCCTCTAGCTCAGCCGGCACCTGGGGAAATCTAGCAAACCAGCACATTTCTAAAAACTAGACACCTGGGGGAATCCAAGATGGGGTGACTTGTGGGGCTCTGAACAGGTTCTGTTACCCAGAATCCTTTGCAAACCTCAAAATTTGGCTAAAAAAACACATTTTCCTCACATTTCGGTGACAGAAAGTTCGGGAATCTGAGAGGAGCCACAAATTTCCTTCCACCCAGCGTTCCCCCAAGTTTCCCGATAAAAATGATACCTCACTTGTGTGGGTAAGCCTAGCGCCCGCAATAGGAAATGCCCCAAAACACAACGTGGACACATCCCATTTTTTGACAGAAAACAGAGGTGTTTTTTGCAAAGTGCCTACCTGTAGATTTTGACCTCTAGCTCAGCCGGCACCTAGGGAAACCTACCAAACCTGTGCATCTTTGAAAACTAGAGACCTAGGGGAATCCAAGATGGGGTGACTTGTGGGGCTCTGACCTGGTTCTGTTACCCAGAATCCTTTGCAAACCTCAAAATTTGGCCAAAAAAACACCTTTTCCTCTCATTTCGGTGACAGAAAGTTCTGGAATCTGAGAGGAGCCACAAATTTCCTTCCACCCAGCGTTCCCCCAAGTCTCCCGATAAAAATGGTAGCTCACTTGTGTGGGTAGGCCTAGCGCCCACGAAAGGAAATGGCCCAAAACACAACATGGACACATCACATTTTTTCACAGAAAACAGTGCCTACCTGTGGATTTTGGCCTCTAGCTCAGCCGGCTCCAGGGGAAATCTAGCAAACCAGCACATTTCTAAAAACTAGACACCTGGGGGAATCCAAGATGGGGTGACTTGTGGGGCTCTGACCAGGTTCTGTTACCCAGAATCCTTTGCAAACCTCAAAATTCGGCTAAAAAAACACATTTTCCTCACATTTCGGTGACAGAAAGTTCTGGAATCTGAGAGGAGCCACAAATTTCCTTCCACCCAGCGTTCCCCCAAGTCTCCCGATAAAAATGATACCTCACTTGTGTGGGTAAGCCTAGTGCCTGCGACTGGAAATGCCCCAAAACACAACGTGGACACATCCCATTTTTTGACAGAAAACAGAGGTGTTTTTTGCAAAGTGCCTACCTGTAGATTTTGGCCTCTAGCTCAGCCGGCACCTAGGGGAACTACCAAACCTGTGCATCTTTGAAAACTAGAGACCTAGGGGAATCCAATATGGGGTGACTTGTGGGGCTCTGACCAGGTTATGTTACCCAGAATCCTTTGCAAACCTCAAAATTTGGCTAAAAAAACACATTTTCCTCACATTTCGGTGACAGAAAGATCGGGAATCTGAGAGGAGCCACAAATTTCCTTCCACCCAGCGTTCCCCCAAGTCTCCCGATAAAAATTATACCTCACTTGTGTGGGTAGGCCTAGCGCCCATGAAAGGAAATGGCCCAAAACACAACGTGGACACATCCCATTTTTTTTACAGAAAACAGAGGTGTTTTTTGCAAAATGCCTACCTGTAGATTTTGGCCCCTAGCTCAGCCGGCACCTAGGGAAACCTACTAAACCAGCACATTTTTGAAAACTAGAGACCTAGGGGAATCCAAGATGGGGTGACTTGTGGGGCTCTGACCAGGTTCTGTTACCCAGAATCCTTTGCAAACCTCAAACGTTGGCCAAAAAAACACCTTTTCCTCTCATTTCGGTGACAGAAAGTTCTGGAATCTGAGAGGAGCCACAAATTTCCTTCCACCCAGCGTTCTCCCAAGTCTCCCGATAAAAATGGTACCTCACTTGTGTGGGTAGGCCTAGCTCCCACGAAAGGAAATGGCCCAAAACACAACATGGACACATCACATTTTTTCACAGAAAACAGTGCCTACCTGTGCATTTTGGCCTCTAGCTCAGCCGGCACCTGGGGAAATCTAGCAAACCAGCACATTTCTAAAAACTAGACACCTGGGGGAATCCAAGATGGGGTGACTTGTGGGGCTCTGAACAGGTTCTGTTACCCAGAATCCTTTGCAAACCTCAAAATTTGGCTAAAAAAACACATTTTCCTCACATTTCGGTGACAGAAAGTTCGGGAATCTGAGAGGAGCCACAAATTTCCTTCCACCCAGCGTTCCCCCAAGTTTCCCGATAAAAATGATACCTCACTTGTGTGGGTAAGCCTAGCGCCCGCAATAGGAAATGCCCCAAAACACAACGTGGACACATCCCATTTTTTGACAGAAAACAGAGGTGTTTTTTGCAAAGTGCCTACCTGTAGATTTTGACCTCTAGCTCAGCCGGCACCTAGGGAAACCTACCAAACCTGTGCATCTTTGAAAACTAGAGACCTAGGGGAATCCAAGATGGGGTGACTTGTGGGGCTCTGACCTGGTTCTGTTACCCAGAATCCTTTGCAAACCTCAAAATTTGGCCAAAAAAACACCTTTTCCTCTCATTTCGGTGACAGAAAGTTCTGGAATCTGAGAGGAGCCACAAATTTCCTTCCACCCAGCGTTCTCCCAAGTCTCCCGATAAAAATGTTACCTCACTTGTGTGGGTAGGCCTAGCGCCCACAAAAGGAAATGGCCCAAAACACAACGTGGACACATCAAATTTTTTCACAGAAAACAGCGCCTACCTGTGGATTTTGGCCTCTAGCTCAGCCAGCACCTGGGGAAACCTAGCAAACCAGCACATTTCTGAAAACTAGACACCTGGGGGAATCCAAGATGGGGTGACTTGTGGGGCTCTGACCAGGTTCTGTTACCCAGAATCCTTTGAAAACCTCAAAATTTGGCTAAAAAAACACATTTCCCTCACATTTCGGTGACAGAAAGTTCGGGAATCTGAGAGGAGCCACAAATTTCCTTCCACCCAGCGTTCCCCCAAGTCTCCCGATAAAAATGATACCTCACTTGTGTGGGTAAGCCTAGTGCCCGCGACAGGAAATGCCCCAAAACACAACGTGGACACATACCATTTTTTGACAGAAAACAGAGGTGTTTTTTGCAAAGTGCCTACCTGTAGATTTTGGCCTCTAGCTCAGCCAGCACCTAGGGAAACCTACCAAACCTGTGCATCTTTGAAAACTAGAGACCTAGGGGAATCGAATATGGGGTGACTTGTGGGGCTCTGACCAGGTTATGTTACCCAGAATCCTTTGCAAACCTGAAGATTTGGCTAAAAAAAAACACATTTTCCTCATATTTCGGTGACAGAAAGTTCGGGAATCTGAGAGGAGCCACAAATTTCTTTCCACCCAGCGTTCCCCCAAGTCTCCCGATAAAAATGATACCTCACTTGTGTGGGTAGGCCTAGGGCCCACGAAAGGAAATGGCCCAAAACACAACGTGGACACATCCCATTTTTTTTACAGAAAACAGAGGTGTTTTTTGCAAAATGCCTACCTGTAGATTTTGGCCCCTAGCTCAGCCGGCACCTAGGGAAACCTACTAAACCAGCACATTTTTTAAAACTAGAGACCTAGGGGAATCCAAGATGGGGTGACTTGTGGGGCTCTGACCAGGTTCTGTTACCCAGAATCCTTTGCAAACCTCAAACGTTGGCCAAAAAAACACCTTTTCCTCTCATTTCGGTGACAGAAAGTTCTGGAATCTGAGAGGAGCCACAAATTTCCTTCCACCCAGCGTTCCCCCAAGTCTCCCGATAAAAATGGTACCTCACTTGTGTGGGTAGGCCTAGCGCCCACGAAAGGAAATGGGCCATAACACAACATGGACACATCACATTTTTTCACAGAAAACAGTGCCTACCTGTGGATTTTGGCCTCTAGCTCAGCCGGCACCTGGGGAAACCTAGCAAACTAGCACATTTCTGAAAACTAGACACCTGGGGGAATCCAAGATGGGGTGACTTGTGGGGCTCTGACCAAGTTCTGTTACCCAGAATCCTTTGCAAACCTCAAAAGTTGGCCAAAAAAACACCTTTTCCTCTCATTTCGGTGACAGAAAGTTCTGGAATCTGAGAGGAGCCACCCAGCGTTCCCCCAAGTCTCCCGATAAAAATGGTACCTCACTTCTGTGGGTGGGCCTAGCGCCCACGAAAGGAAATGGCCCAAAACACAACATGGACACATGCCATTTTTATTTGCAAAGTGCCTACCTGTAGATTGTGGCCCCTAGCTCAGCTGGCACCTAGGGAAACCTACCAAACCTGTGCATCTTTAAAAACTAGAGACCTAGGGGAATCCAAGATGGGGTGACTTGTGGGGCACTGACCAGGTTCTGTTACCCAGAACCTTTTGCAAACCTCAAAATTTGGCTACAAAAACACATTTTCCTCAAATTTCGGTGACAGAAAGTTCAGGAATCTGAGAGGAGCCACAAATTTCCTTCCACCCAGCATTCCCCCAAGTCTCCCGATAAAAATGGTACCTCACTTGTGTGGGTAGGCCTAGCGCCCACGAAAGGAAATGGCCCAGAACACAACGTGGACACATGCCATTTTTTTTTTACCGAAAACAGAGGTGTTTTTTGCAAAGTACCTACCTGTAGATTTTGGCCCCTAGCTCAGCCGGCACCTATGGAAACCTATCAAGCCTGTGCAGTTTTGAAAACTAGAGAACTAGGGGAATCCAAGATGGGGAGACTTGTGGGGCTCTGACCAGGTTCTGTTACCCAGAATCCTTTGCAAACCTCAACATTTGGCTAAAAAAACACATTTTCCTCAAATTTCGGTGACAGAAAGTTCTGGAATCTGAGAGGAGCCACAAATTTCCTTCCACCCAGCGTTTCCCCAAGTCTCCCGATAAAAATTATACCTCAGTTGTGTGGGTAGGCCTAGCGCCCGCAAAATGAAATGCCCGAAAACAGAACGTGGACAAATCCCATTTTTTGACAGAAAACAGAGGTGTTTTTTGCAAAGGGCCTACCTGTAGATTTTGGCCTCTAGCTCAGCCGGCACCTAGGGAAACCTACCAAACCTGTGCATCTTTGAGAGCTAGAGACCTAGGGGAATCTAAGATGGGGTGACTTGTGTGGCTCTGACCAGGTTCTGTTACCCAGAATCCTTTGCAAACCTCAAAATTTGGCTAAAAAAACACATTTTCCTCAAATTTCGGTGACAGAAAGTTCTGGAATCTGAGAGGAGCCACAAATTTCCTTCCACCCAGCGTTCCCTCAAGTCTCCCGATAAAAATGGTACCTCACTTGTGTGGGTAGGCCTAGCGCCCACGAAAGGAAATGGCCCAAAACACAACATGGACAAATCAAATTTTTTCACAGAAAACAGTGCCTACCTGTGGATTTTGGCCTCTAGCTCAGCCGGCACCTGGGGAAACCTAGCAAACCAGCACATTACTGAAAAGTAGACACCTGGGGGAATCCAAGATGGGGTGACTTGTGGGGCTCTGACCAGGTTCTGTTACCCAGAATCCTTTGCAAACCTCAAAATGTGGTCAGAAAAACACTTTTTCCTCTCATTTCGGTGACAGAAAGTTCTGGAATCTGAGAAGAGCCACAAATGTCCTTCCACCCAGCGTTCCCCCAAGTCTCCTGATAAAAATGGTACCTCACTTGTGTGGGTGGGACTAGCGCCCACGAAAGGAAATGGCCCAAAACACAACGTGGACACATCAAGGCCCGTATTTATACTTTTTTTAGCGCCGCATTTGCGCCGCTTTTTGACGCAAAACGGCGCAAACCTACAAAATACAATGGTATTTTGCAAGTTTGCGCTGTTTTTGCGTCAAAGAACGACGCAAATGCGGCGCAAAAAAAGTATAAATACGGGCGCAAATTTTTTCACACAAAACAGAGGTGTTTTTTGCAAAGTGTCCACCTGTGGATTTTGGCCTCAAGCTCAGCCGGCCCCAGAGGGGGCAGAAATGGCCTAAAATAAATTCCCCTCCCCCCCCGGGGAGCGACCCTTGCCTACGGGGTCGCTCCCATTGCGTGACGGTGCAAAAAAAAAGATCCCCAGTGCCTAGTGGTTTCTGCCCCCCTTGGGGGCACATTCACCTAAAATCGTCCGATTTGCCCCCAAGGGGGGGCAGAAATGGCCTACAATAAATTTGCCTCCCCCACCCACCCCGAGGAGCGACCCTTGCCTACGGGGTCGCTCCTCTTGCGTGACGGTGCAAAAAAAAGATCCCTGGTGCCTAGTGGTTTCTGCCCCCCTTGGGGGCAGATTGACCTAAAATCGGCTGATCTGCCCCCAAAGCGGGCAGAAATGGCCTAAATACAATTTTACCCTCCAGGGGAGCGACCCTTGCCTAAGGGGTCGCTCCCCATCTCTAAAAAAACAAACAAAAAAAAAATTTGCCCTGGCGCCTAAAGGTTTCTGCCCCCCCGGGGGCAGATCGGCCTAATAACAATAGGCCGATCTGAATGGCCTAAAATGCAGAGCATTTCTGTTCCGATCGCGCTGGGGGGAGGCTCTGAGACAATAAGCGCACGCTCGCGCGCTGACGTCACAGGGGGGGTGGGGGGGTCATGGGTGGAAGGGGAATGGCTTCACCTTCCATCCCTGACTTGGGGGAGGGGAACCCCACAGAGGGAGCGCTTGCGCTCCCTCTGGGCTGTGTGCCCAGGACATAATGGTTACATCCTGGGCACAGCAGCACTGTGCTGCAGGACGTAACCATTACGTCCACGGCACAGAAGGGGTTAAGTGACCTAGTGCAGTGAAAAGGACTGTGAAATAGTGCATGCACTGTTTCACACAGGATGTAATGGCAGTCCTGTAGAAGCCTTTGCATAGGATCCCTATGGGTGGCAAACACAATGCTGCAGCCCATAGGGATCCCCTGGAACCCCAATGCCCTGGGTACCAAGGTACCATATTCAAGGGACTTATAAGGGGTGACCAGTATGCCAATTTGGAGTGAAATACTGGGTTACCAGTATGTAAGGACACATTTGGAACCAGAGAGAGCATGAGCACTGCGGTCCTGGTTAGCAGGACTCCAGTGACACAGTCAAGCATACTGACAAAAACAGTGAAACATACTGACAAGTAGGCCACAAACCATAAGTACTCGGGTCCTGACTAGTAGGATACAAGTGACACAGTGAACCACACTGACAAACAGTTTAAGAATGGGGGCAACCATGCTAGAAAGAGGCTACTTTCTCACAAGCGTGCATATAATGAGGTACATCGGAGGACACAGACTATTGTGGAGAGGACATTTGGCATCCTGAAGTCCAGATTCAGGTGCCTGGACATCACAGGAGGCAGCCTCCTATAGCCCCAAACATTGTCTGCAAGATAATCTTGACATGTGTCAACCTGCACAACATATGTGTGTGGATGAAGGTCCCCTTATATTAACAGGTTGATTACCTGCCTGAGGAGGAGGAGGATGGTAGAGAAGAAAATGAGGGGGAACAGCACAACACAGCTGCTGGGATACGCCACAGACTGCACATCGTTGAAAACGTTTTCACTTAATAATCACGTAACTCACCTTGTACATTTTGACACTAAACACCTCACTTATTCACAAAATCCGGCTTTGGTCTCTTCAATCTACACAACATATACCACAGGATTGTGAGTCTAACCTCACGGAGCATGTCACAAACACTAATCTGATGAGCATAGTAGCAACATCACATGTGATGCGTAAGACTGAACTGCTACCATCACTCATTTCACAAATAGCCTCATCACTTGAATGTGACAACTGAAGGATACAATCTATGGACCACAACATATTATTTACATCCATGCTGGCACCTTGTACAACAATAGCTCATCACACACAACTATAACATGTCCAAATAGGAGGTAAACAAGGGGCCCACACATGAGGAAGTGGATGTCAAATCATGGTGAGACTGTAATGTTTGAACAGACCACTGACACAACTCAGTGTGAAAGTTGCAAAGGCTGCATGGAGAATGTGTGACAAGGGGGGATATCATTGGTGACAATGGTCATCATGATTAGCCCAGGTATGACAAGCAATGGGAGAAATGGAGCCTGTGCAGTACATCCATGGAAATCAGTCCTGCCACTGCCATGGGGCCCAATCCTGACACAGGGTACACATGACCTCACACTTTGGACAGACACGTCTGTGGCATGCACATCAGACTGGATGACAGCATGCAGCTAGGGCTGCAGGTCCACTGCACAAACATTATTATTACTATGTGTGAGAAAGTAGTCTCTTTCTAGCCTTGTTACCCCCACTTTTGGCCTGTTTGTGAGTAAGTGTCAGGGTGTTTTCACTGTCACACTGGGATCCTGCTAGCCAGGGCCCAGTGCTCATAGTGAAAACCCTATGTTTTCAGTATGTTTGTTATGTGTCACTGGGACCCTGCTAGCCAGGACCCCAGTGCTCATAAGTTTGTGGCCTATATGTATGTGTTCCCTGTGTGATGCCTAACTGTCTCACTGAGGCTCTGCTAACCAGAACCTCAGTGACAATTTGTAAAGAAGAGAGAGCATAACCACTAACAGGCTAGTGACCAATTTCACCAATTCACATTGGCATACTGGAACACCCTTATAATTCCCTATTATATGGTACTAAGGTACCCAGGGTATTGGGGTTCCAGGAGATCCCTATGGGCTGCAGCATTTCTTTTGCCACCCATAGGGAGCTCTGACAATTCTTACACAGGCCTGCCACTGCAGCCTGAGTGAAATAACGTCCACGTTATTTCACAGCCATTTACCACTGCACTTAAGTAACTTATAAGTCACCTATATGTCTAACCTTTACCTGGTAAAGGTTGGGTGCTAAGTTACTTAGTGTGTGGGCACCCTGGCACTAGCCAAGGTGCCCCCACATGGTTCAGGGCAAATTCCCCAGACTTTGTGAGTGCGGGGACACCATTTCATGTGTGCACTATACATAGGTCACTACCTATGTATAGCGTCACAATGGTAACTCCGAACATGGCCATGTAACATGTCTAAGATCATAGAATTGTCACCCCAATGCCATTCTGGCATTGGGGAGACAATTCCATGATCCCCAGAGTCTCTAGCACAGACCCGGGTACTGCCAAACTACCTTTCCCGGGTTTCACTGCAGCTGCTGCCAACCCCTCAGACAGGTTTCAGCCCTCCTGGGGTCCAGCCAGGCTTGGCCCAGGAAGGCAGAACAAAGGACTTCCTCAGAGAGAGGGTGTTACACCCTCTCCCTTTGGAAAAAGGTGTCAGGGCTAGGGAGGAGTAGCCTCCCCCAGCCTCTGGAAATGCTTTCATGGGCACACATGGTGCCCATTTCTGCATAAGCCAGTCTACACCGGTTCAGGGACCCCTCAGCCATGCTCTGGCGCGAAACTGGACAAAGGAAAGGGGAGTGACCACTCCCCTGACCTGCACCTCCCCTGGGAGGTGCCCAGAGCTCCTCCAGTGTGCTCCAGACCTCTGCCATCTTGGAAACAGAGGTGCTGCTGGCACACTGGACTGCTCTGAGTGGCCAGTGCCAGCAGGTGACGTCAGAGACTCCTTCTGATAGGCTCTTACCTGTGTTGCTAGCCTATCCTCCTTCCTAGGTAGCCAAACCTCCTTTTTCTGGCTATTTAGGGTCTCTGCTTTGGGGAATTCTTTAGATAACGAATGCAAGAGCTCATCAGAGTTCCTCTGCATCTCTCTCTTCACCGTCTGCCAAAGGATCGACCGCTGACTGCTCAGGACACCTGCAAAACCGCAACAAAGTAGCAGAGACGACTACTGCAACCTTGTATCGCTGATCCTGCCGCTTTCTCGCCTGTTTCCTGGTGGTGCATGCTCTGGGGGTAGCCTGCCTCCTTTCTGCACCAGGAGCTCTGAAGAAATCTCCCATGGGTCGACGGAATCTTCCCCCTGCAACCGCAGGCAGCAAAAGACTGCATCACCGGTCCTCTGGGGCCCCTCTCAGCACGACGAGCGTGGTCCCTGGAACTCAGCAACTCTGTCCAAGTGAGTCCCACAGTCCAGTGACTCTTCAGTCTAAGTTTGGTGGAGGTAAGTCCTTGCCTCCCCACGCTAGACTGCATTGCTGGGTACCGCGTGATTTTCAGCTGCTCCGGCTCCTGTGCACTCTTCCCGAATTTCCTTCGTGCACAGCCAAGCCTGGGTCCCCGACACTCTAACCTGCAGTGCACAACCTCCTGAGTTGTCCTCCGGCGTCGTGGGACTTCCTTTTGTGTCTTCGGGTGAGCTCCGGTTCACTCCTCTTCCAAGTGCCTGTTCCGGTACTTCTGCGGGTGCTGCCTGCTTCTGTGAGGGCTCCCTGACCTGCTGTGCGCCCCCTCTGTCTCTTCATCCAAGTGGCGACATCCTGGTCCCTCCTGGGCCACAGCAGCATCCAAAAGCCCAAACCGCGACCCTTGCAGCTAGCAAGGCTTGTTTGTGGTCTTTCTGCATGGGAACACCTCTGCAAGCTTGTACACGACGTGGGACATCCATCCTCCAAAGGGGAAGTTTCTAGCCCTCTTCGTTCTTGCAGAATCCACAGCTTCTACCATCCGGTGGCAGCTTCTTTGCACCCTCAGCTGGCATTTCCTGGGCATCTGCCCACTCTCGACTTTGTCGCGACTCTTGGACTTGGTCCCCTTGTTCCACAGGTACTCTCGTCCGGAAATCCACTTTGGTTGCATTGCTGGTGTTGGTCTTCCTTGCAGAATTCCCCTATCACGACTTCTGTGCTCTCTGGGGAATATAGGTGCACTTTACACCTACTTTTCTGGGTCTTGGGGTGGGCTATTTTTCTAACCCTCACTGTTTTCTTACAGCCCTAGCGACCCTCTACAAGCTCACATAGATTTGGGGTCCATTCGTGGTTCGCATTCCACTTTTGGAGTATATGGTTTGTTTTGCCCCTATACCTATGTGCTCCCATTGCAATCCACTGTAACTTTACATTGCTTGCATTACTTCCTTTTGCTATTACTGCATATTTTTGGTATTGTGTACATATATCTTGTGTATATTTGGCATCCTCATACTGAGGGTACTCACTGAGATACTTTTGGCATATTGTCATAAAAATAAAGTACCTTTATTTTTAGTATATCTGTGTATTGTGTTTTCTTATGATATTGTGCATATGACACCAGGGGTATAGTAGGAGCTTTGCATGTCTCCTAGTTCAGCCTAAGCTGATCTGCTATAGCTACCTTCTATCAGCCTAAGTGTAGGAAAGTACCATCTTGCCTGGCACGTTACCCCCATTTTTCACTGTATATATGTTGTTTTAGTTGTATGTGTCACTGGGACCCTGCCAGCCAGGGCCCCAGTGCTCATAAGTGTGCCTGAATGTGTTACCTGTGTTATGACTAACTGTCTCACTGAGGCTCTGCTAACCAGAACCTCAGTGGTTATGCTCTCTCATTTCTTTCAAATTGTCACTAACAGGCTAGTGACCAATTTTACCAATTTACATTGGCTTACTGGAACACCCTTATAATTCCCTAGTATATGGTACTGAGGTACCCAGGGTATTGGGGTTCCAGGAGATCCCTATGGGCTGCAGCATTTCTTTTGCCACCCATAGGGAGCTCTGACAATTCTTACACAGGCCTGCCACTGCAGCCTGAGTGAAATAACGTCCACGTTATTTCACAGCCATTTTACACTGCACTTAAGTAACTTATAAGTCACCTATATGTCTAACCTTTACCTGGTAAAGGCTAGGTGCAAAGTTACTTAGTGTGAGGGCACCCTGGCACTAGCCAAGGTGCCCCCACATTGTTCAGGGCCAATTCCCCGGACTTTGTGAGTGCGGGGACACCATTACATGCGTGCACTACATATAGGTCACTACCTATATGTAGCTTCACAATGGTAACTCCGAATATGGCCATGTAACATGTCTATGATCATGGAATTGCCCCCTCTATGCCATCCTGGCATAGTTGGCACAATCCCATGATCCCAGTGGTCTGTAGCACAGACCCTGGTACTGCCAAACTGCCTTTTCAGGGGTTTCACTGCAGCTGCTGCCAACCCCTCAGACAGGTTTCTGCCCTCCTGGGGTCCAGCCAGGCTTGTCCCAGGATGGCAGAACAAAGGACTTCCTCTGAGAGAGGGTGTTACACCCTCTCCCTTTGGAAAATGGTGTGAAGGCAGGGGAGGAGTAGCCTCCCCCAGCCTCTGGAAATGCTTTCATGGGCACACATGGTGCCCATTACTGCATAAGCCAGTCTACACCGGTTCAGGGACCCCTCAGCCCTGCTCTGGCGCAAAACTGGACAAAGGAAAGGGGAGTGACCACTCCCCTGACCTGCACCTCCCCTGGGAGGTGCCCAGAGCTCCTCCAGTGTGCTCCAGACCTCTGCCATCTTGGAAACAGAGGTGCTGCTGGCACACTGGACTGCTCTGAGTGGCCAGTGCCAGCAGGTGACGTCAGAGACTCCTTCTGATAGGCTCCTTCAGGTGTTGCTAGCCTATCCTCTCTCCTAGGTAGCCAAACCCTCTTTTCTGGCTATTTAGGGTCTCTGTCTCTGGGGATTCCTTAGATAACGAATGCAAGAGCTCATCCGAGTTCCTCTGCATCTCTCTCTTCACCTTCTGCCAAGGAATCGACTGCTGACCGCGCTGGAAGCCTGCAAAATTGCAACAAAGTAGCAAAGACGACTACTGCAACTCTGTAACGCTGATCCTGCCGCCTTCTCGACTGTTTTCCTGGTGGTGCATGCTGTGGGGGTAGTCTGCCTCCTCTCTGCACTAGAAGCTCCGAAGAAATCTCCTGTGGGCCGACGGAATCGTCCCCCTGCAACCGCAGGCACCAAAGAACTGCATCACCGGTACCCTGGGTCTCCTCTCAGCACGACGAGCGAGGTCCCTTGAATCCAGCAACTCTGTCCAAGTGACTCCCGCAGTCCAGTGACTCTTCAGTCCAAGTTTGGTGGAGGTAAGTCCTTGCCTCCCCACGCCAGACTGCATTGCTTTGAACCGTGACTTTTGCAGCTACTCCGGCCTCCGTGCACTTCCGGCAGAAATCCTTTGTGCACAGTCCAGTCTGGGTCCACGGCACTCTAACCTGCATTGCACAACCTCCTAAGTTGTCCTCCGGCGGCGTGGGACTCCTTTGTGCAACTTCGGGTGAGCACCATTTCACTCTACTTAGTAGTGCCTGTTCCGGCACTTCTGCGGGTGCTGCCTGCTTCTGAGAGGGCTCCTTGTCTTGCTCGATGCCCCCTCTGTCCCCAGACGCAATTGGCGACATCCTGGTCCCTCCTGGGCCACAGCAGCACCCAAAAACCCTAACTGCACGATTTGCAGCTAGCAAGGTTTGTTGGCGGTCTTTCGGCGGGAAAACACTTCTGCACGACTCTCCACGGCGTGGGGGATCCATCCTCTAAAGGGGAAGTCTCTAGCCCTTGTCGTTCCTGCAGAATCCTCAGCTTCTACTGTCCAGTAGCAGCTTCTTTGCACCCACAGCTGGCATTTCCTGGGCATCTGCCCATCTCCGACTTGCTTGTGACTTTTGGACTTGGTCCCCTTGTTCCACAGGTACCCTCGACTAGAAATCCATCGTTGTTGCATTGCTGGTTTGTGTCTTTCCTGCAGAATTCCCCTATCACGACTTCTATGTCCTTTGGGGAACTTTAGTGCACTTTGCACTCACTTTTCAGGGTCTTGGGGTGGGCTATTTTTCTAACCCTTACTATTTTCTAATAGTCCCAGCGACCCTCTACAAGGTCACATAGGTTTGGGGTCCATTTGTGGTTCGCATTCCACTTTTGGAGTATATGGTTTGTGTTGCCCCTATCCCTATGTGTCCCCATTGCATCCTATTGTAACTATACATTGTTTGCACTGTTTTCTAATACTATTACTGCATACAGGGAGTGCAGAATTATTAGGCAAGTTGTATTTTTGAGGATTAATTTTATTATTGAACAACAACCATGTTCTCAATGAACCCAAAAAACTCATTAATATCAAAGCTGAATATTTTTGGAAGTAGTTTTTAGTTTGTTTTTAGTTTTAGCTATGTTAGGGGGATATCTGTGTGTGCAGGTGACTATTACTGTGCATAATTATTAGGCAACTTAACAAAAAAAAATATATACCCATTTCAATTATTTATTATTACCAGTGAAACCAATATAACATCTCAACATTCACAAATATACATTTCTGACATTCAAAAACAAAACAAAAACAAATCAGTGACCAATATAGCCACCTTTCTTTGCAAGGACACTCAAAAGCCTGCCATCCATGGATTCTGTCAGTGTTTTGATCTGTTCACCATCAACATTGCGTGCAGCAGCAACCACAGCCTCCCAGACACTGTTCAGAGAGGTGTACTGTTTTCCCTCCTTGTAAATCTCACATTTGATGATGGACCACAGGTTCTCAATGGGGTTCAGATCAGGTGAACAAGGAGGCCATGTCATTAGATTTCCTTCTTTTATACCCTTTCTTGCCAGCCACGCTGTGGAGTACTTGGACGCGTGTGATGGAGCATTGTCCTGCATGAAAATCATGTTTTTCTTGAAGGATCCAGACTTCTTCCTGTACCACTGCTTGAAGAAGGTGTCTTCCAGGAACTGGCAGTAGGACTGGGTGTTGAGCTTGACTCCATCCTCAACCCGAAAAGGCCCCACAAGCTCACCTTTGATGATACCAGCCCAAACCAGTACTCCACCTCCACCTTGCTGGCATCTGAGTCGGACTGGAGCTCTCTGCACTTTACCAATCCAGCCACGGGCCCATCCATCTGGCCCATCAAGACTCACTCTCATTTCATCAGTCCATAAAACCTTAGAAAAATCAGTCTTGAGATATTTCTTGGCCCAGTCTTGACGTTTCAGCTTGAGTGTCTTGTTCAGTGGTGGTCGTCTTTCAGCCTTTCTTACCTTGGCCATGTCTCTGAGTATTGCACACCTTGTGCTTTTGGGCACTCCAGTGATGTTGCAGCTCTGAAATATGGCCAAACTGGTGGCAAGTGGCATCGTGGCAGCTGCACGCTTGACTTTTCTCAGTTCATGGGCAGTTATTTTGCGCCTTGGTTTTTCCACACGCTTCTTGCGACCCTGTTGACTATTTTTAATGAAACGCTTGATTGTTCGATGATCACGCTTCAGAAGCTTTGCAATTTTAAGAGTGCTGCATCCCTCTGCAAGATATCTCACTATTTTTTACTTTTCTGAGCCTGTCAAGTCCTTCTTTTGACCCATTTTGCCAAAGGAAAGGAAGTTGCCTAATAATTATGCACACCTGATATAGGGTGTTGATGTCATTAGACCACACCCCTTCTCATTACAGAGATGCACATCACCTAATATGCTTAATTGGTAGTAGGCTTTCGAGCCTATACAGCTTGGAGTAAGACAACATGCATAAAGAGGATGATGTGGTCAAAATACTCATTTGCCTAATAATTCTGCACTCCCTGTATTTTGGTATTGTGTACATATATCTTGTGTATATTTGCTATCCTCATACTGAGGGTACACTCTGAGATACTTTGGCATATTGTCATAAAAATAAAGTACCTTTATTTTTAGTATATCTGTGTATTGTGTTTTCTTATGATAGTGTGCATTTGACACGAGTGGTACTGTAGGAGCTTCACTCGTCTCCTAGTTCAGCCTAAGCTGCTCTGCTAAGCTACCATTATCTATCAGCCTATGCTGCTAGACACCCTATACACTAATAAGGGATAACTGGGCCTGGTGCAAGGTGTAAGTACCCCTTGGTACTCACTACAAGCCAGTCCAGCCTCCTACACTAAGCTGTTAGAAACACCTCTTCTACACTAATAAGGGATAACTGGACCTAGTACAGAGTGTAAGTACCCCTTGGTACCCACTACAAGCCAGGCCAGCCTCCTACATTCGATGTTAAATTTAATTACTTTGAACTGACTTTTGTGTTCAATACATGTAGGAGGCTGGCATGGCTTGTAGTGGGTACCAGAGGTACTTACACCTTGTGCCAGGTCCAGTTATCCCTTATTAGTGTAGAAGAGGTGTTTCTAGCAGGTTAGGCTGATAGAAGGTAGCTATGGCAAAGCAGCTTAGGCTGAACGAGGAGACATGTAAAGCTCCTACTATACCACTGGTGTCATATGCACAATATCATAAGAAAACACAATACACAGAATTACTAAAAATAAAGGTACTTTATTTTTATGACAATATGCCAAAAGTATCTCGGTGAGTACCCTCAGTATGAGGATAAGTTATATACACAAGATATATGGACACAAACCAAAGTTATGCAGGTAATAGCAAGGAAAGTAATGCAAGCAGTGTAAAGTTACAGTAGATTGCAAAAGGAGCACATAGGTATAGGGGCAACACAAACCATATACTCCAAAAGTGGAATGCGAACCCCGAATGGACCCCAAACCTATGTGAGCTTGTAGAGGGTCACTGGGACTGTAAGAAAACAGTGAGGGTTAGAAAAATAGCCCACCCCAAGACCCTGAAAGGTAGGTGTAAAGTGCACCTACTACCCCCAGAGAGCACAGAAGTCGTGATAGGGGGATTCTGCAGGAAGAACAAACACCAGCAATGCAACAACAGTGGATTTCTGGACCTGAGTACCTGTAAGACAAGGGGACCAAGTCCAATAGTCACGACAGTGTCGAGAGGGGGCAGGAGCCCAGGAAATGCCAGCTGAGGGTGCAAGGAAGCTGCCACCGGTTGGAAGAAGCTTGGAGTTCTGCAAGAAAGAAGAGAGCTAGGGACTTCTCCTTTGGAAGACGGATGTCCCACGTCGCGATGAAGCTTGCAGAGGTGTTCCCAGGCAAAAAAAGACCGCAAACAAGCCTTGCTAGCTGCAAGGGTCGCAGTAAAGGTTTTTGGGTGCTGCTGTGGGCCAGGAGGGACCAGGATGTCGCCACTTGGAGGAGGAGACAGAGGGGGCGCCCAGCAACTCATGGAGCCCTCACAGAAGCAGGCAGCACCCGCAGAAGTACATGAACAGGCACTTGGAAGAAAAGTGAACCGGAGTCCACCTGAAGTCACAAAAGGGAGTCCCACGACGCCGGAGGACAACTCAGAAGGTTGTGCACTGCAGGAAGGAGTGTCGAAGACCCAGGCTTGGCTGTGCACAAAGGAAATCCTGGAAGAGTGCACAGGAGCCGGAGCAGCTGCAAATCACGCGGTACCCAACAATGCAGTCTAGCGTGGGGAGGCAAGGACTTTCCTCCACCAAACTTGGACTGAGGAGTCACTGGACTGTGGTAGTCACTTGGACAGAGTTGCTGAGTTCCAGGGACCACGCTTGTCGTGCTGAGAGGGGACCCAGAGGACCAGTGATGCAGTCTTTTGGTGCCTGCGGTTGCAGGGGGAAGATTCCGTCGACCCACAGGAGATTTCTTCAGAGCTTCTAGTGCAGAGAGGAGGCAGACTACCCCCACAGCATGCACCACCTGGAAACAGTCGAGAAAGCCGGCAGGATGAAGCGTTACAGAGTTGCAGTAGTTGTCTTTGCTACTATGTTGCGGTTGTGCAGGCTTCCAGCGCGGTCAGCAGTCGATTCCTTGGCAGAAGGTGAAGAGAGAGATGCAGAGGAACTCGGATGAGCTCTTGCATTCGTTATCTAAGGAATCCCAAGAGACAGAGACCCTAAATAGCCAGAAAAGAGGGTTTGGCTACCTAGGAGAGAGGATAGGCTAGCAACACCTGAAGGAGCCTATCACAAGGAGTCTCTGACGTCACCTGGTGGCACTGGCCACTCAGAGCAGTCCAGTGTGCCAGCAGCACCTCTGTTTCCAAGATGGCAGAGGTCTGGAGCACACTGGAGGAGCTCTGGGCACCTCCCAGGGGAGGTACAGGTCAGGGGAGTGGTCACTCCCCTTTCCTTTGTCCAGTTTCGCGCCAGAGCAGGGCTAAGGGGTCCCTGAACCGGTGTAGACTGGCTTATGCAAAAATGGGCACCAAATGTGCCCATGAAAGCATTTCCAGAGGCTGGGGGAGGCTACTCCTCCCCTGCCTTCACACTATTTTCCAAAGGGAGAGGGTGTAACACCCTCTCTCAGAGGAAGTCCTTTGTTCTGCCATCCTGGGCCAGGCCTGGCTGGACCCCAGGAGGGCAGATGCCTGTCTGAGGGGTTGGCAGCAGCAGCAGCTGCAGTGAAACCCCGGGAAAGGCAGTTTGGCAGTACCAGGGTCTGTGCTACAGACTCCTGGGATCATGGGATTGTGCCAACTATGCCAGGATGGTATAGAGGGGGCAATTCCATGATCATAGACATATTACATTGCCATATTCGGAGTTACCATTGTGAAGCTACATATAGGTAGTGACCTATATGTAGTGCACGCGTGTAATGGTGTCCCCGCACTCACAAAGTCCGGGGAATTGGCCCTGAACAATGTGGAGGTACCTTGGCTAGTGCCAGGTTGCCCTCACACTAAGTAACTTAGCACCCAACCTTTACCAGGTAAAGGTTAGACATATAGGTGACTTATAAGTTACTTAAGTGCAGTGTAAAATGGCTGTGAAATAACGTGGACGTTATTTCACTCAGGCTGCAGTGGCAGGCCTGTGTAAGATTTGTCAGAGCTCCCTATGGGTGGCAAAAGAAATGCTGCAGCCCATAGGGATCTCCTGGAACCCCAATACCCTGGGTACTTCAGTACCATATACTAGGGAATTATAAGGGTGTTCCAGTAAGCCAATGTAAATTGGTAAAATTGGTCACTAGCCTGTTAGTGACAATTTGAAAGTAATGAGAGAGCATAACCACTGAGGTTCTGATTAGCAGAGCCTCAGTGAGACAGTTAGTCATAACACAGGTAACACATTTCAGGCACACTTATGAGCACTGGGGCCCTGACTAGCAGGGTCCCAGTGACACATACAACTAAAACAACATATATACAGTGAAAATGGGGGTAACAGGCCAGGCAAGATGGTACTTTCCTACAGGAACTTTCACTGGTAGTTTGGTGAAGTAGTATAGTAGGCGGGGTAGTGCCACCATTTTGGCTAGTGCCAACCTTCCCGCAATTGATATTGGTAATGTAATCCGGAATTGGATCTGTGTTTTAAGTGAGGAGAGGGCTCTTTTCAGGTTACCTTCCAGGAGGTCTTCTGGAGTGCGATATATTTGAATCCCAAGATATCGGAAAGTGTCTGTTGCAACTTGTAGTTGGTGATCTCCAAATGGTAACGTGTTGTTTCTATTTGGCTCATAGAATGAGAAAGCTATGGATTTGTTATAGTTTATGGCCAGTCCAGACAGGGGCATGAATTATTCAAAGATAAACGCCGCTTTGTTAGGGTTTTGGTTCAGATCCTTGATATAATATCGTCAGCGTATAGTGAAACTACGTGTTGTGCATGATCTATTTCAATGCACCATGTTCCGCCCTCGTGTCTCAATAACTGTGCCAGCGGTTCTATGGCTATGACAAATAGTAAGGGGGATAGAGGACAGCCTTGCCTTGTGCCTCTATGTACCGAATAAGTGTCTGATATATTTTGTCCTGTACGTGCTCTGGCTGTTGGTGCTGCATATAGTAGGTTGACCCATTTAATATAGTCCGGCGGGACCTGAAACTTCTTTAGTACCTTTATCGTGTATTCCCAGCTAAATGAGTCGAAGGCCTGGCGGAGATCCAACAAGAGACATCCCGCGTGTGGGAGCTTCCCCCTTCTGGCTGGTTCCTGGTTGAATGGGGTCTCTCCTGGCTCCCTGGCTCCATTTTGCCTCTCCTTTGCACTGTTCTCTCCATTACCGTCTGTTTTTGGCGCTATTGCGGGCAAAAATGGTGCATTTCCGTTTTGCAACGTGTTTACATGTCGTAAACCAGATTAGAGTAATTTTTCCTCTGTTAACATCATTTTGCCTTACGACAAGGTGCAATGGTTAACATAGGAAAAATTGACTCTAACCAATTTTAGCGCCACCCAGCATCATAGTATAAATATGACACCCGGGTAATGTTAAAAAATGGCGCTAGTCAACACTAACCTTTTTGATACAAAACTTAGTTAACACAGTTTTGCATCAGAAAGTATAAATCTGGCCCTAAATTTAACAGTCTTTGTGACACTTATTCAAGGCTCTTGCTCCTTAGCTTTATCTAAATGAAAATCAGGCTTCACTCTATGTCATACCCTCTTCAAATGTTGAAACAACTGCATAGGATATTAGCAAAACATATTCTCTTTGTCTTAAATTAATCATAAGAGCAAGGGAATTATCTCTCAATCATTCAAAGAGGCTACTGTGATCCTATTCCCATTAGTTGAGAAACAGGGCACAAATCCTTCTACTCTGAAAAATGCCTGCAGGAGCCAACATTTTATAAGATCACTTTGCCAAGCAATTATGTAATTACGTGCAGGAAACCAATTTCCTATGTAACGCCCTAACAGGCTTTCACCCAGCACCTGGCAGGGAAACCTTTCTATTTATTATTAGATGATCTGGGAATGGAATTGGATCTAGAACATAATTCCCTGTTAAGATTGGATTTCTCATTAAGCGCCTCAAAGCAGCAAGGGTTGTAGGCACCACGTTAAAATGGTTTATGTCCTTCCTCACTGAACGTACTCAACCAGTCAGGGTTCTGCTTTTTAATGGCACCAAGCTTACAATGAGGTATGGGATCCACTGAGGATTTTGCTGTCTCCTCATTTTTAGGGTCGGGCCTCCGATAGCATGTGCTAGCACATGCGTAGCGCTAGCAAGCTGTTTTATATAGAAAAGGAGTTGGAGCCTGCCTGGTGCTTATCATTTGTTGGATTGCATGGCACTTCTCTTTACAACCTTCTAATTGTTCATAGCAGGCATATCATAATTTCCATTTCTGTCTGTGGAGCAGGGACCAAGCACTGATTGATTCAACTTAATCAATGCCCGTCCACTGCTCCCAACATGATTGAGGGACTGTTTTTTTTTTTTTTTTTGTATTTCTAGTGCCCTGCAAGCAGAGGGTGTATGACTTGCAAAAAAGTGTCCATCAGAACATAAAAAATTGCAAAGTTGTATTTTCTACAGTTAACTTTTTGTTTTATTTTTCTAAGTCTTGTTTTCTCACTTTGCACTTATGTTTTCTTTTCTTTTTACCTGTGGGTGCTGTTCTCAAAAGATGACTATTATCTTGTTATAAATACTGCAATGCGACATTGTTTCTTTCTTTTGTGTAATTTTCAAAATAATATTTTAACACATAAATGTGCAGTACATTCCAGTCCACCCTACTCAAATCCAATCTGGCCCCACTAAAATCCAAAACACTCTCCCCAAACCACTCGAATTCACCACACTTCAATCCTCTCAAACCACCCAACTCCAATATGCCCACTCCAATCCAAAACTATCTGCCCCACTTTAATCGAGAACAATCCGCCCCACTCCAAAACAGCAATCCAAAACAGTCTCTCCACTCCACAACAATATGCCCTGCCCCAATCCAAAACAATTTGCCCCTATGATGTGTCCTAATCCAATCCAAAATCATTTGCTCAACTCCAATCGGCCCTACCCCAATCCAAAACAGTCTGCCTTACTACAATCCAAAAACTCTGCTTAGCTACAATCCAAAACAATCTGTCCAATACAATACAAAACAGTCTGCCCCACTCCAATCCAAAGCAATCTGCCCCACTCCAATCTAAAACCATCTTCCCCACTCCAATCCAAAACAATCTGTCCCACTGTAATCTAATACAATTGTCCCCATTCTAATCTAAAACAAGCTGCTCCATTCCAAACCATGATAATCTACCCCACTCCAGTCTGCCCTGCTCCAATCCAAAACAATCTGCCCCACTGCCATCTAAAACAGTCTGCCTCACTACCATCTGCCCCACTCCATTCCTAAACAATCTGCCTGTTCCAATCCAAAACAATCTTCCCCACTCCATTTCAAAACAACCTACCCCACTCCAATCTGCCCCACTGCTAACCAAAACAATCCACCCCACTCCAATCCAAAACAATCTGCCTCACTACAATTCAAAACATTCTGCCCCACTCCAAAACAAGATAATCTGCCCCACCCTAATCCAAAACAATCTGCCCCCTTCCAATCCAAAACAATCTGTCCCACTACAATACAAAACAATCTGCCCAACTCCAATCCAAGACAATCTGCCCCACTCCAATTCAAAACAATCTGTCCCACTGCAAATTAAAACAATCTGCCCCACTGCAATCCAAACAATCTGCCACATTCCAATCCAAAACAATCCATCCCACTCCAATCAAAACAATCTGCCCTACTCTAATCAAAACAATCTGCCCTGCTCCAACCTGCACCACTCCAATGCAAAACAGTGCCGACTCCAATCCAAAACAACTTGCCCCACTCAAATCTGCCCCACATCAATCCAAAATAATCTGTCCCTCTCTAATCTGCCCCACTCCAATCAAAAGCAATCTGCCTCACCCCAGTCCAAAACAATTTGCCCCACTCCAGTCCACCCCACTCCAGACACTCCACTCCATCCCAATTCAAGCTTCTCCATCCCCCAATTCACCCCACTCCAAACCACCACTATCCACCTCCACCAATCCCATCAGCAACACCAATCCAATCCAGCCCAATCCAGCCCAATCCAATCTACCCCACTCAAATCCACCACAATCCAACCCACTCAAGTCCAATCCACCCCACCACAGTCCAACCCACCCCTCTACAGTCCAGCCCGCCCCACTCTAGCCCAACCCATCCCAATCCAATACAACAAATTCCAATACAACCCACCCCACTTCAACCCACTCCATTCCAATACAACCCACCCCAATCCAATTTAACCCAATCCACCCAACACCATTCCTCCCAGCTCACTCTAGTCCATCCACTCAATCCAATCCACCTTTTTCCACCCAAGTCCAATACATTTCAACTTTATCCACCCCAATCCTGTCCACCCCACACCACCTTAACCCACCTCACTCTAGTCCAATCCACTGCACTCCACACCAGTCTAATCCACCCCACTCAAAACCACCTCAGCCCACCCTTCTCCAATCCAATCCACCCCCTGAATCCAATCAGGGCCCTCCTTCTCTAGACCACCCCACTCTGATCCAATTCACCCCATTCAGTCCAACTCACCTCACTCCAATCCAATCTACCCGACCTCAATGCATTTCACCCCACTCCACTCTATCACACCCCTATCCAATCCAATACACCTCACCCCAATCCATCCCACTCCAATCCAGTCACCCCACCCCACTCCAGTCACCATATTCATTCCACCCACTACCTCAATCTGCTCCAACCCACTCCATCCTATTCCACCCTACGCCACGATACTCTGCCACTGAACCATTGAACTCTACTCTCCTCCACTCTACTTCCCCACTCCACCCTACAACACTCTACTCCCCCATTTCACTCTACAACACTCCATGCCATTAACTTTTAGCCACACTGATGTACAACGTAGCAAAAACACATTGCCAAAGCCAATAGCTCCTATATAGGTGAGACCTATTGGCTTTGCCAATGCTTGTTTTAATATATAAACAGGTCCTTTAGTGAAAGGCTTATTGAATAGAGGTTTCTGATGGATACTCCTAACCTCAGATTCCTTACCTTGTGAATAATCCCCAGGTATCAGACTGGGCGTGGAAACTTTTAGAGCAGTTCTCCTGCTCGCCACTATGGTTGTGTTGCTCTGCACTGAGATTGTTCCATTCCAGAAGTGATGACGAGCCAGATTTGGTAACACCTATGCACATGATATCAGTTCCTTTCTTTCTGCACCTTCAAACATGGATCCAGAGATTCTCCCTGGTCTTTGATCAGACTTTTTCAGAGAAATCTATCCAGTGTGAAAGGGAAATGCCACCCCCTAAACCCACAGGGTTCAAACAGTGCAGGGGCTGTGGCAAAAAGATGTCTATGACAGACTCTCAAGAAGTCTGTTTGTGCTGCCTGGGGTCAAACCATGACTCCAAGTTCTGTGGCATGCCCTTATGAATCTGAAGGCCATATCAGAAGGTGACACCAAACTTTGGTTCCATGCCATGATCAATCGAAGTCAAAGAGAATGTCCTGCACCTGCTTCCAAAATCATTCCCACAACAGGTCGACATCGTGGTTGAAGTCTTCAGCTACACCGAAGAAGAAACACAAATAAATCATGGTTGGAACAGGCCCCCTTGTCATAAATGTTTGAACTCCAGAGAAGAAGTGAGGGTATCAGAGTGGATCCCAATCTCTATTACAGGAGATACCAAGCCTGGTCCCAAAACAACCTTAGTTCTCAGGTCCGTCAGTGACTTAACATCAAGTAGAAGCCTTCAGGGAAGGCATGCTGCAAGTTTTCTGCACTTTACCTGTTCCCTCTGGTGCTTCTTTGGGCCCCAGGGTTCCACAGGGGCCTCCAGTAGACCTCTGCTGGTGGGTACGCCAAAGCACCATCGGGACCCATCAGGCCCATATCGGGTCCAGCAGGGACCAAAGTGCCCACTTTGGCTCTGGCACTATCCCCCCTCACCTGTTCCGCTTACATGGACGTGACGCTGATGCTCATGTGATCGATGGCCGATGATATGTAGCCTATAATGCTATCTGTCTCCAAGTTGAATAATCCACGACCCCGATCAAAGGTGTGCCCTGCACCGTCCAGTGCACAACCTCTTGCCAACTCCTCTGAATTTGATAACTTGACCTTACCAAGTGGTAGGTCCCAGACTTTACATAATGGTGTGGCACAGATTCTGACAACAACAAATATGATAATGGGAACAGTTATATTCCCTATTATAAAGAAGAAAACTTGTATGAAAGCTTCTTTATGCCACTGGGCTTGACACGCCCCCGTTACTGGTCTAGTGGCTCCCCAGCTTCCAGCTGTCTCTTTTGCTGTAATGATGTGTAGGATTAGCAATTGCTTACCTTAGAGGTGAAAACTTAAATTATTAACAGATGTTCTACAACCTGGCAGACTCCCTCTGAGCCACCGATGCCATTTAATAAGGCACTTGATAAAACCCTGCTGGGCACCTGGGGTAAGGCCTAATATGGGCCACCAGTTTATAGGCCACTGTTAATTGTCGCCTGGAGATCCTTCCTTCCTAACACAGCATCCCACTCCAGAGACTAGTGGTTCAAGCATCTACCAGCAGGGTCAACCTTTCTCAATGTCTTCACTACCGTTCCTCACTGCTGTGAGTTCAAAAGAATAGAAACCTCTAGCAAGAGATTTTTCTTCTCCACAAGCCCTGCTCTAAGATTAGTCAATGTCAGTTGTCTCCTTGGCTGTTACTCCCATGCCATTTTGGATAAAGGGGCACATGTTTCACATGCTATTCTGGGCAACCTTCTAGCTTCTCTTATGCAGCCTATTCAGGACAGCTGCATTGCAGCAAAAGTTATGCTCTGGACTGGACATGACTGATTATCTGGGATGTGCACCTGTTAGGTTTGCCATCCTTAAGATCGTCTTCCCCCAAACTTTTTCCCTTAATCCTCTGTTTTTGCTGAACTTGTTTTTGTTAGCTTTAGGACTCTGTGCATTTTACCACTACTAACCAGTGCTAAAGTGTATGCGCTCTCTCCTTTGCAAATTGTAAAATTGTCTGAATCCCAATAGACACATTTAATTTACTTGTAAGTCCATAGTAAGTGGTGCTACATGTACATGTAAATTAAATGATACTAGTGGGCCTGCAGCACTAATTATGAACCCACTTAAGTAAGCTGTCAAGCATGTCTCAAGCCTACCATTGCAGGCTGTGCAGATTTAAGTTGCCATTTCTACCTGTCAAAATAAACCTTTTACCAGGCCTAACCCTTACTTTTAATACATATAAGATACCGCTAGGTAAGGCCCTAAGTAGCCCAATGGGCTGGATGTAGTTTAGTAAAAAAACTGGGACCTGTACTTTTAACTTTCACATGTCTTGATGGTGAAAAACTCCTAAATTTGTTTTTCACTACTACAAGGCCTGCCTCTCTGATAGGATAATTCCTTGACTCAGCACTTCGCAGTGATCCACAACCAGGAATTAAGGCTCTTTGTTTAGCAGGCCTAACCTAGTCCCTATATCCAGCCCGTGATCTATCATGGTCAGCCGTAACTTGTGACTTTATTCTGGTACAGAGCAGCTATATAACCACAGTTGAAGCTTTGTGGTTCTAGGCACTATTTTTACTTAAATCATTAAAATTGTATATCTCCGATTTTACTGATTGGACGTTTGTCCTTTTGATGTTAAATAATTTCTTAAATGTTTCTCTATTTTTCTAAATTGGTGTGAGATTTGTCTTGTATTGTGTTTTCACTTTATTACTTTTTGAAGTGCTGCATACACACTTTACAAATTGCCTCTAAAGCCTGACTGCCTTTGTACCAAGCTACCAGAGGGTTCAGCACAGGTTAATTTGGAGTTTGCTTGTGACTTCACCTTGACAGAAATTGTGACTGCTGCTTGAGGAGGGGTGTAGGAAAATACCATCTTGCCTGGCATGTTACCCCCATTTTTCAATGTATATATGTTGTTTTAGTTGTATGTGTCACTGGGACCCTGCCAGCCAGGGCCCCAGTGCTCATAAGTGTGCCTGAATGTGTTACCTGTGTTATGACTAACTGTCTCACTGAGGCTCTGCTAACCAGAACCTCAGTGGTTATGCTCTCTCATTTCTTTCAAATTGTCACTAACAGGCTAGTGACCAATTTTACCAATTTACATTGGCTTACTGGAACACCCTTATAATTCCCTAGTATATGGTACTGAGGTACCCAGGGTATTGGGGTTCCAGGAGATCCCTATGGGCTGCAGCATTTCTTTTGCCACCCATACGTAGCTCTGACAATTCTTACACAGGCCTGCCACTGCAGCCTGAGTGAAATAACGTCCACGTTATTTCACAGCCATTTTACACTGCACTTAAGTAACTTATAAGTCACCTATATGTCTAACCTTTACCTGGTAAAGGTTAGGTGCAAAGTTACTTAGTGTGAGGGCACCCTGGCACTAGCCAAGGTGCCCCCACATTGTTCAGGGCCAATTCCCCGGACTTTGTGAGTGCGGGGACACCATTACACACGTGCACTACATATAGGTCACTACCTATATGTAGCTTCACAATGGTAACTCTGAATATGGTCATGTAACATGTCTATGATCATGGAATTGCCCCCTCTATGCCATCCTGGCATAGTTGGCGCAATCCCATGATCCCAGTGGTCTGTAGCACAGACCCTGGTACTGCCAAACTGCCTTTCCCAGGGTTTCACTGCAGCTGCTGCTGCTGCCAACCCCTCAGACAGGTTTCTGCCCTCCCGGGGTCCAACCAGGCTTGGCCCAGGATGGCAGAACAAAGGACTTCCTCTGAGAGAGGGTGTTAAACCCTCTCCCTTTGGAAAATGGTGTGAAGGCAGGGGAGGAGTAGCCTCCCCCAGCCTCTGGAAATGCTTTCATGGGCACACATGGTGCCCATTTCTGCATAAGCCAGTCTACACCGGTTCAGGGACCCCTTAGCCCTGCTCTGGTGCGAAACTGGACAAAGGAAAGGGGAGTGACCACTCCCCTGACCTGCACCTCCCCTGGGAGGTGCCCAGAGCTCCTCCAGTGTGCTCCAGACCTCTGCCATCTTGGAAACAGAGGTGCTGCTGGCACACTGGACTGCTCTGAGTGGCCAGTGCCAGCAGGTGACGTCAGAGACTCCTTCTGATAGGCTCCTTCAGGTGTTGCTAGCCTATCCTCTCTCCTAGGTAGCCAAACCCTCTTTTCTGGCTATTTAGGGTCTCTGTCTCTGGGGATTCTTTAGATAACGAATGCAAGAGCTCACCCGAGTTCCTCTGCATCTCTCTCTTCACCTTCTGCCAAGGAATCGACTGCTGACCGCGCTGGAAGCCTGCAAAACTGCAACAATGTAGCAAAGACGACTACTGCAACTCTGTAACGCTGATTCTGCCGCCTTCTCGACTGTTTTCCTTGTGGTGCATGCTGTGGGGGTAGTCTGCCTCCTCTCTGCACTAGAAGCTCCGAAGAAATCTCCTGTGGATCGACGGAATCGTCCCCCTGCAACCGCAGGCACCAAAGAACTGCATCACCGGTACCCTGGGTCTCCTCTCAGCACGACGAGCGAGGTCCCTTGAATCCAGCAACTCTGTCCAAGTGACTCCCACAGTCCAGTGACTCTTCAGTCCAAGTTTGGTGGAGGTAAGTCCTTGCCTCCCCACGCCAGACTGCATTGCTGGGAACCGCGACTTTTGCAGCTACTCCGGCCTCCGTGCACTTCCGGTGGAAATCCTTTGTGCACAGTCCAGCCTGAGTCCACGGCACTCTAACCTGCATTGCACGACCTCCTAAGTTGTCCTCCGGCGGCGTGGGACTCCTTTGTGCAACTTCGGGTGAGCACCGTTTCACTCCACTTCGTAGTGCCTGTTCTGGCACTTCTGCGGGTGCTGCCTGCTTCTGAGAGGGCTCCTTGTCTTGCTCGACGCCCCCTCTATCCCCAGACGCAATTGGTGACATCCTGGTCCCTCCTGGGCCACAGCAGCATCCAAAAACCCTAACTGCACGATTTGCAGCTAGCAAGGCTTGTTGGCGGTCTTTCTTCAGGAAAGCACTTCTGCACGACTCTCCACGGCGTGGGGGATCCATCCTCCAAAGGGGAAGTCTCTAGCCCTTGTCGTTCCTGCAGAACCTTCAGCTTCTACTGTCCAGTAGCAGCTTCTTTGCACCCACAGCTGGCATTTCCTGGGCATCTGCCCATCTCCGACTTGCTTGTGACCTTTGGACTTGGTCCCCTTGTTCCACAGGTACCCTCGACTGAAAATCCATCGTTGTTGCATTGCTGGTTTGTGTCTTTCCTGCAGAATTCCCCTATCACAACTTCTATGTCCTTTGGGGAACTTTAGTGCACTTTGCACTCACTTTTCAGGGTCTTGGGGTGGGCTATTATTCTAACCCTTACTATTTTCTAATAGTCCCAGCGACCCTCTACAAGGTCACATAGGTTTGGGGTCCATTCATGGTTCGCATTCCACTTTTGGAGTATATGGTTTGTGTTGCCCCTATCCCTATGTGTCCCCATTGCATCCTATTGTAACTATACATTGTTTGCACTGTTTTCTAATACTATTACTGCATATTTTGGTATTGTGTACATATATCTTGTGTATATTTGCTATCCTCATACTGAGGGTACACTCTGAGATACTTTGGCATATTGTCATAAAAATAAAGTACCTTTATTTTTAGTATATCTGTGTATTGTGTTTTCTTATGATATTGTGCAAGTGACACTAGTGGTACTGTAGGAGCTTCACTCGTCTCCTAGTTCAGCCTAAGCTGCTCTGCTAAGCTACCATTATCTATCAGCCTATGCTGCTAGACACCCTATACACTAATAAGGGATAACTGGGCCTGGTGCAAGGTGCAAGTACCCCTCGGTACTCACTACAAGCCAGTCCAGCCTCCTACAAGGGGTCACCCCAATAACCAATAACCCAATTTCCAATAGTGCCAGTGTGACCCTCTGCCACCACTTGTGGATCAGGTCCACTGGCTTCTCCGGGGACATCCAGGCATCTATAATGTACATGCCATTTGACGGATCTTGCCTGTTTGGTATTAAAGTGGATTCAGCCTTGGGTCATTTTAAGCAGAGCAGAGCCACACCACGTTCCTTGGGCATTTCTGCTCCCACAAAGCAATTCCACCAACATTTCCGAACTCTTCATGGCGATGGTAGAGGCTTTTCCATCTGTCAACATCAGACTTCTCCAGCACAACAGGCTTTTCAGCCCTTTTGTTTCAGATCCTGTAGCTCCTAAAGACAATGAGGACAACAACAACAACATACGGCACAGTCTCCTGCCCCTCCAGTGGCTGCAACTGCAAAACCACTTTAGAGCATTGGTTCCCAACTTTTTGACTCCCAAGGACCCCCACTGAATCACTACTGGCAGCCGGGGACCCCCAACCAATTTGTATGATTTAAATTTCAAACATTAAAACAGTAATACACAAAAGATACACAAACTAGTCCACAACAAATAAATACTCAAATTACTAAAGCTTTTATATTGAAAAATATGCAAAAATCCAAAACTTTTATTGGGAAGGTTCCTGCTGCATTTCGGCGACTAACTTTTCAATGTTTGGTTTTATTTCGGAAAGTTGAATCCTCAGATTAGATTCTACATTTTCCAAGCAATTTCTGTATTTATTTTTTAAGTATGTAAGATCTGAGAAAGCGTTTTCACATAAATATGTGGTGGGGAAAGGTAGTAAAACCTTCAGTGCTTTGTGGGTTGATTCAGGATAATCTTTTCGTACATACAGCCAAAAATTCACCAGAGAATTTTCTTTAAATTGAAGCTTAAGCGAACTATCTGTGGAGATTTCAATCAAACCATTTTCTTCAGCTGATGTCAGCCCCATTAAATTGTCAATATCTAAATTGAAAGGATCTTTAATCCAGTTTTTGCTTTCATCTGGAAGTGGAAAGTACTGACGAAAACTACACCGCATATCTTTAAGATGCTGGATAAAAAAATCCAAGACTTCTTTTGCTAATTCATCGTCAGCAGATTCCAAGAACGTCTTCATGTTTAAAAAATAATCAAAATTTCTTTGTGATAAGCGACGAGCCCACAAGTCTAACTTTTTCATCATTGCCTCAATCTTGTCTTCAACATTAAAAATTGTGATGCCAACTCCTTGCATACTCAAATTAAGTACATTTAAGTGAGTGAAGATGTCTGCCATATACGCCAGCATGGCTAACCAAGTATAGTCACGTAAGCGCTCATCAAGTTCAAATGGAGATTCCAGTTCAGTGAAGAATACTTTGATTTCATCTCTCAATTCAAAAAGCAGAGACAAAGCTCTACCACATGACAGCCATCGGACTTCTGTATGCAGCAAAAGCTGACAATGATCACTATCCATGGACTGACAAAGCTGCTCAAAAAGCCTTGAATTTAGTGACCTAGCTTTGATAAAATTTACAATTTTGACTGACTCATTCAAGACCTTTTTTAATTCCTCAGGCATCTTCTTAGTGGCTAATGATTCTCTATGAATGCAACAATGATGCCATACAACTGATGAGTTTATTTCCCTTATTCGTGCAACAAGTCCAGTTAGTCCCTCAGACATGGCACGAGCCCCATCTGTGCTGATTCCTATGCATTTGGACCACTGAATTCCATTTGATGTCAGAAATTCATTGAAAGTGCTGAAGACCTCTTCAACAGTGGTATGTATCAAGTAGCGGCAGAACAGTAAATCTTCAATAATGTTCCCCTCAAACTCGTATCTAACGTAATACAGGAGATTAGATTTATTTGCTATGTCCGAACTTTCATCTACTTGTAGGCTATAATGCTGACTTTTACAAATCCTTTCAATCAACTGTTCTTTTATGTTGTCTGACATTTTGTCAATTCGCCTTTTTACAGTGTTGTTAGATAATGGCACCAAATCTAAGGCCCATATTTATACTTTTTTAGCGCCGCATTTGCATCATTTTTTTTACGCAAATGCGTCCCAAACTTGCAAAATACAATAGTATTTTGTAAGTTTGCACAGTTTTTGCGTCAAAAAGCGGCGCAAATGCGGTGCTAAAAACGTATAAATATGGGCCTAAATCTTTTGCTGCTTTCTCTACAACAATTGCACTCACCATGGCTTTAGCAGCAGGTACTATTAGTTCTTCAGCGATGGTATGAGGTTTTCCAGCTTTTGCTATGAGCATCGACACTTCATATGAAGCTTTAAGAGCATTTTCCTTAAATGATCCTATTGCAGTTTTCTTAATTATTTTTCTACTTTGTCGGAGCTCTTGCTCTTTATTTTTGAAGAATTCTGTGCATTTGGTAGCATGTTCTTTATGCTTTGTTTCCAAGTGCCTTCGTAATTTAGAAGGTTTCATGGCCTCATTTGACAAAATCTCATAACTTAGCATGCATTGTGGTTACTGTTCATGTTCTGAACCTGAACATGTGAAACCCATTGATAAATATTCAACATCATATTTGTGACACTTTGTTTTCTTTTTACTTAAATCACTTTGTTTTGAGCATGATGGTCCATCAATTATGTATTCAGTGGCTTTCCACTTAGGGTTAAGCCATCGATCCATCGTCCTTATGTTTGTTTAGGATACACACAAATGACAAGTCTGTTAAATCACAACATTCGGTTATGAAATCAATTTCTAGCAAAGCTATTTGGTAATGCACATAATGGACCTTCACTACTTTACCTACTACAGGTTGCCCTCATCAGCTGTTTCCAGACTACATATGCTCTGACATTTAGAGATCAAGCAGCGCCTGTAAGAAGATTTTAACACTGTATCAGCACTGCTTTTGTGGAAAAGACAGAGGGCACTAGCAAATCATATGCATGGATATGACAATCTTATGAATGCTGCTTTAAGATAATTTCATTTGCTCAGTTTAATTAAACATAGCTAGCTCATTCATTTGGCCTCCATTGTGGAAATAGTCCATTGTTGACTGCACAGAGAGGTTCCCACAACAGAATGGGAAAATATGAGCAGGGTTGGAGTTAGGTGAGAACACTTCAGAAAGTCAGTTTGTATGCATCACACTGCTTGTAACTGTGTTGAGGTTGAGAGTCAATTTAAACCAGAATGTCAAAGAAGTTTTGTGTATGGTTTGCTGGCAGCCAGGGGACGTGGTATAAGCAGCTGATGTGACAGTGAGAATAGTTAAATACATACACATACATGCCAACATTTTAGAAGAGGAAAGTGGGTTAGTTAAAAAAATATTTGGGAGAATGTATTTCCCACATTTAAGTCTATTGAAGCAAAGGCAATGTCAGGTGTGAGACAGCCTGAATCAGGTCAATTGGCATGTATGCATACAGTGGTCTATTTAGCGGCACAAGGCTCCTGCTCTCACCAATAACAGCACATCCACATTCTCGTTTCAGAGCCCAGTAAGGGTGACCCTTACTTGCACAAAAGGGTTGAATGACTATGAATTAGCATGTTTTACCCTATTTACCATTTAAGAAGGTCTACTCTAAAATTATTAGATTTATGAAGAATATTATAATGAAAACATACCCCATGAGGCAACATATAAATGGGCAGAATGTTGTGAAAAAGTATGTTATAATAGAACATGTGCTCAGACTGTATTCAGTGCATGCCACTGATTTACTCCTTGGTTGATTTCTATAGCTCCACTTTAATTTATGGATCAAATCTGTTTATTATTATTTCAAGTTATAAACATTACAATTGCAGCTCGTCGAAATAATACAATCACAAGGCAATATTACTTGTCTGGAAGTGCGGAGTTAGGCTACCACAATCCACTTCTCAACAATCTTACCCCAGTAGGCCACCTTTCACCCTCCTCTGCTTTCTCACACCCCGGAAGGGGTCGTGCTCTGTCATATGCTGCAATATGAAGCGTACTCCATGTGTAGTGATATAAAACATGAATAAAACATTAACTTTGTTTCCCTGCCACTGGCACGTCATACAGCAATCACTCAATTCCCGGCCTTGCTCCTATGTGATCCTGGTCCTCCATAAAGTCTCCACTGCTCACTCCACTTAAATTTATGTAAAGTGACTCTGTGCAATTTTTCAATTTAATTCTACCATCACATACATAAGCACTATGATGCTAGGAAGGATAACGCACTACTCTGGGCACTTACATATGACACAAAAAGAAATCCCACAAGCTAACCTGCAATTTACCACAAGGGCAGGACTGAGAAATCAAAAGCAGTCATGCAAAAAAGTTTAAACCAGCCCCACGTCCATGGTCTTCTAATGCTAGCTCTTTCTCTTTCCATCCATTCTCTATTTCTAGTCCCTTCTTTTCTCTTCTCCCTCTCTGATCACTTTCTCTCTACCTTCCCTCTCCCTCGCTCCCTCTTTCTCTCTCTCCAAGCCTCCCATGCCTGCTGTAATTAATATTGAGGAGCTGGGAAAGTGACTGAGGTGACAGGGGCAGCCTGGACGTTCAACAACAGCCTCCAGCTCAGTGGGGAAATGTCTGGTAGAATAAAAGGTCTCTCCGGTCCTTTTCAACATTTTCCCAACCAAGCACTGCCCAATGGTGGTTGCAGGTGTAGCATGCTACAGGTACTTACTTGAGCAGCGCAGCAGAGGTATGAAGCACTATATAATTACAATTATAATTCCATTACAAAAAATAATTTACAATAAGAAGTCTTTCCTTTTTTCTGGAGGAAACCACTATGAAACAAACTGACATTAAAAGGTTTGTTTTGTCTCTACTCATCACTACATGACCACCAGATGGAGGTTTCTTCAAGTCATGGTCAACTTGTGTACATCTCACACCAAAGTCACTGACTGAAGTGGGAGGCTCTTTAACATTAGGCCACATTTGATATGCTACCTTGCCACCAAACATGTAGTGTTTTTGCGACATTTCTATTTATTTATATGGTTATTTTTTATCTATTTTGCATATTCATGCACACAATGCCAATGTGTTTGACAATAAATGGGTGCATTAAATATGAAACCGGTAATTATTCTAATGATAAGAAAGGCAGTCAGAGCAAGGTGAACTATTCAAATAAAAAAGTACATCAGAAGCTGGAGCGTCAAAATGGGAATCCATGATAGTAAAGAAACATAATTATGAAAAACAGATGAATAAAAAGCCATTATCTAATCTTGAAGTTTGATGAATCGCTAATGCAATGCTGCAATGTGTCATTTCTTGTAAATATGGCCCTGGATCCTTTATCGCTGGGAAGGGAGCAGTAACCAAATTTCAAGTGTGTCAGTCACAGTTGAATAATACAAAAATTGTAAGGTACGTTTTCACACACCTACCCAGGTGTCATGCTTCGTCATCGGCTTCTTTAATCCCTGAAATGTTTCTGCTGATGACTGGGCTTCCCTGAATCAGGAAAACACTTGGCAAGAATTCAAAACTATAAGTAGAGGCAGAGGGATCCCGCAAGCAAAAATTAAAAATATCCTGGATATCCTAAATCCCAAATTTTATTTCTCAAGTAGCAAGGAAATAATTAAAAACATATGTACTGGGACCACAGGAGAATTAGTACTCCGGCAACTAGATGGTCCATGTGTTTCTGCCAAGTGGCCTTAAGACAGGGTCCACAGCATTAATCAGGACATGGATCCCTTACTACTAGTGTATACTCTCCATGCAGACATTAATACGACGTGCAGGCAATATTTGCTGAAGGTGGTTATAGTCATCATTTTGTAAAAGGACCTGTGGACAACATAAAACAATGTTCAAGTCAAGAGAAAACTGTCCACAGTATTGATCATAAAGGTAATCTAAAGGAATGCTTGTAAATCATGCTCCTGTCAGAAGTGATATAGCACTCCAATTGTGCATGTAGAAAAGTTAGTGAATCCAAGTGCAATAAGTGACACAAACAACCACTGCACTCATACACGACATCATGGGGCTCACCCTAATTCAAGGATAATGACGGCCCATAGAGGAGACACCAGGAGGCTTCTTGTAGTCACACACAAAGAAAAAAGATAATAAAAGTCCACAAATTGGAAAATAATCGGTCCAGAGAGAAACCTATATGGAGAAATAAGCCCCATCACTTACTTCGTCAAAGGGTTGTTTCTTCTGATAACCTACAATATGGCGTGCCCTCCGAATTGTAAGTAGTCATAGTCAGAACACAGTTTGTAATCACTAAGCACACCAGACAAGCACATATGAAATAGAGCATACTGAACTGCCTAGGAGACAGGGCATTTGTGGAACTGAGCTTATCTACAAGTTGAGGTGAGCACATGCGCATCATGTGTCCCAGGTCATTAAGCGTCACAGTGCAGTGCAAGGATGTGGGAATTGCAGCCAAAGGCGGGGGAATACATTGTCAGGAGTGAGCCACAAGGGACCACAGTCCCAGTCAAAACCTCAATCAGATCGAGCATGAATGGAGCGAATGCAGATAATACTATTCTGCCATATGGCACATGATGTAATAGCAGCTGAGGCACAATACTAATATATGGCAGTATTTGCCTGGAAGCTGTAAATAAATATTACTGAGACTAATCTGTTTTAAGGTACGGATAGAACGGGAAACAGATATGGTGCAGAAATGATCTCTGGAGTGGACCACTGCAATACCCTACTAGACATGCACCTTGACGTAAAGTCTCTTAGGTCTGACTCCATCTTAAGTAGGCCCGACTCCATCCTACCTCATGGATGCCGCCATTGACACCATCATATTCCCTATTTTTGCAGAATTATTGTCATGGCTGCCTTTGAACGCAGTTTCACCAGACCTTATCTTTCTAAGAATTGAGATATTGTCAAGTTCTTTGATTACTTACATAGATACAACATCTAAGGCAACATTCATCTGGGCCAAATGTTGATTCCCCATCATGTCAAGGATAAATACCAACCAGTATTAATCCAGTCTGAATTGGCATCCATTTGCCTTATATATCCATAAGGAAATGTCTGAAACACATATCTTGTTGCACATAATCTTTGTCAGACATTCCTACACTTATGTCAGAAGTTCCAATCTCTGATGAGATCTAGGCTATAAGTACTGTCACTTGACCACTTGAGAAAGGATTCCTTCACCCAGATTATCACCTGCGATTCTGCCAGAGAAGGTCTCACCAGCATATTTCACGCTTCGCAGATGATAAATCTCGCCTGAAGCTGATAGCAGCAAGTCCCAGACGAAGACCGACTGATTGCTACCGCAGTGAGTGTTTGCCCTTAGTGAGGAACATTGTCTTCACACCTCTGCTGATAAAGACAGTTTTTGCTGTCAACAAAGTATGCAGTGCAGCCCTTCTTCCCAAGAAATGCTAGTTTGCAAGTTGTCTGTCTTTCATGCTTTCATAGTATACTACCTAGAAATAGGCATTAGGGTGCTAGGTTCTAGATAACATTCAAATGGCATTTTAGCAATACTTGAATTATTGATTGTATTCTCATTATTTATAATGTGTCTTGTTGCGGTTTTCATAATATTTTGTGTAATTGTTTAAAATATTTATTATTACAGAAACAATCTTTCTCAGTATATCTAAAAGTATTCATACTTCTTAGTACAGTGTGTGTGATATTGTGAATAACGAAAAAAAAATGTGTTTCTATTTCCCAAAAAAAGAAAAAAAAATCTAATCTTGAAGTTTGAGGCTCTGTTGTGTGTGTAATAATTACCCTGTAATTTGAATGTTGCAATTGCAGCCTTTCCCCAACTGCAGTTGGGGAAAGGCTGGAAGTGCAACACTCTTTTTTTCTGTAAAGTTAAATGCAGACATGTAGGTATAGCGTCTTTAGCAGTCAACAACTGTTTTTATGGCTGAAAATGCTTATTTAAATAGGATCCCTGATCAAATGTGCATATTTATAGAAAATATAACAGGATCTCTTTCATAGATATAAACTGCCCTGGCCTAAACAAAGTAAAAAAACATGTTGCTGCTCTCACATATTTACAATGCAGCTTGATGAAAAAATACCACTTTCTTTTTAAACAAGGCTTTTTGCTGTCATACCAAAATAATTTTCAACTAACTGTCCCCATGCCTCTTATAATTAATAATAAGTGTAAAACCAGGGCAAACACTCACATGTTTCTCTGACCCACCATCTAAGCAGGAAAAGTGTCTGCCTTCCCTGCCGGCCCGAGGAGTCTGAACGCTCTTCAGCCTCAGAACAAGAGGCACAGCTGTTAGGAATTCCTGGCCAAAGGTTGAGAGGGCACGGGGACAGCAAAACACTCATGGACACAAACACTGCCGCACAAGTGCGACTCAGAGGCAGGCAGATAATAAAATAAGGGCGATCAACCTTCAGCTTGTTTCTAAGGTTAAATGGTGATGGGCCTGATCATATTTTGCTCCCGCAACCCCTGCGCTGTCATTCACAGCTCTAATGTGCTGTGAAGGCGCATGGGTGTTTCGTTTTCTTTGAAAGAAAACGCTCGAGACCTGTGGACCCCCTGGGAATGTTCCACGGACCCCTGGGGGTCCGCAAACCACAGGTTGGGAACCACTGCTTTATAGTGTCCTTGCTAGCACACAGGTAACTCATCAGAGGCAGGATCCATCCGATGTTTTATTCAAGGATGGCAAGCCATAATGACAGACAAGTAGGTCTTCAAATTGTTTATCGGGCTATGCCCTGCACTGCCATTCCTTTCTACCTCACAGCACCATCCACCAACTTTAGGATGGCTGACAGAGGATGATCTGCTCATCTTAATGTAGGAAGTGTCACTCTTTTGGCCAAAGGGCCATAGAGGGGGTTCTGACCTTGTAAGTCAGAGCTTGGTGTTACTCTTGCTACTTCCTTGTGCCAAAGAAGGAGGGAGGTTTTCGTCCTATTTTAGATCTTCTCTCTACGCCTTCCTGTGGAAGGACACATTCAAGCTACTCACGCTAGCCCAGGTCCTGCCTGCCCTATACCCTGGAGACTGGATGTGAGGTTAGACTTGCAGGATACTTATTTTCACCTCCGTCCTGCAGACCCATAGCCACTACCTGTGGATCAGGAGCATTTCCAGTTTGCAGTGCTCCACTTTGGTCTCACCAGTGCTCCTAGAGTGTTCATGAAAGTGAAGGTGGTGATTATAGCAAATTTAAGGAGATCTGGGGTACCAGCCTTCCCCTACCTCGATGACTGTGTGTTGAAGGTGGGTTTGCCCCAGGCAGTTGTCAATCAACTCCAGATGACAGAGAAATACCTAATATTGTTGGGGTTCACTATCTAAAAGCAAAATTCACATCTGTCTCCTTTGCAGATGCCTCTCCTGTACTGGATACAGTACAGTTTCAGCGCTTTCCACAGGAACGGAGAGTTCAAGACATTTGGGATATGGTCCCAATAATGCAGCCTCTGTCTGCGATCTTAGGGGCATATTTATACTCTGTTTGCATCGAATTAGCATAATTTTCTTTTACTCTAGTTGGGTGCAAAACTAACTCCAGATTTATACTTTGGTGCTAGACCTGTCTAGCGCCAAATTTATGGAGTTAAAGTCAGTTTTTGGAAGTGGAAACCTACCTTGCCCTAATGAGATGCAAGGTAGGCGTTCCTGTGCAAAAAAATCATTCTTATAGCTTTAATACCATATTTATACTCCCGTGCAAAAATGCTGCACGGGAGGGGTCAAAAAATGGTGCAAAGCTTGCTTTGCCTCATTTTTTAACGCCTGGGTCAGGGCACGCGTTAGGGGACCTGTGGGCCTATTTCTATGGTGGAAGACCATGGAATATGTCCACAGGTGTCCTCCCCAGGCCGCAGGGACACCCCCATCCACACCAGAGGGACAGCGGTGGATGGGGGACCCCATCCCAGGTAAGTACAGCTAAGTATTTTATTTTATTTTTTAATGTGCCATTGGGGGCCCTGAAATGGGCCCCCCTACATGACACTGGGTGCATTGGCCATGCCGAGGGGACCCTGGTCCCCTGTGCTGGCCATTGGGGAGGTAGGCATTACTCCTGTCTTTTCTAAGACAGGAGTCATGTGGTATGGTCGGTTTTGCGTCAGAATATGACTCTAGGCACGTTAGAGTCATTTTTCTTACTCTAACCTGCCTAACACCATTTTTTGGTGCAAAAACCCCTTCTTCCACACTGCCAGCCCAACCCGACTAAAGTAATTTTTTTTGCCACTAGCCTACCCTTTGCACCGGCTTGCACCATTCCATAAATATGGTGCCCGGCTGGTGCACAGAAATGGTGCAAGCCGGTGCTAAACTTTTTGGTGCAAAACTGAGTTGGTGCAGTTTTGCACCAAAAAGTATAAATCAGGGCCTTAATGTGGATGACTCTGAGACTATTGAGATTGTTGGCATCCTGCATCCGCCTGTGACGCATGCCAGATGGCACATGAGGGCTCTGATCTGGGATCTAAAATCCCAGTGGGCTCAACATCAAGGAACTCTGTCAGACTGTGTCGAAATTTCAGAGTACACTGCAAAAGATCTCTAGTATGGAATCTGGGCCATTATTGAGTCAGTGGCAGGCCACTCTTGCTACCAAACCCAGAGTTGACCATGGCCACGGATATATCACTGCTACGTAAGGGGAGGCCATGTGGGAGGGATGGAGATCAGAGGACAGGACTCTGGTCTCTGGCAGTGACTCAACTCCCCATCAGTTTGCTGTAGTTAAGGGTGATTCTCTTGGTGCTGAATGCATTCTTGGCCACAATCAAAGGAAGGTTAGTGCAGATTCTCATGGACAACACCAATGCCCTGTGCTACTGTAAAAAGCTAGGCCTGTTTTTTTTTGGGTCCTGTTTCAGTGTACGCTGCTCCTCTAGACGTGGCTGGACCACCAAAGGATTTCTCTACTGTTAAACCAACTGGTGGGATCTGTAAATGCTAGGTTGGACAAAGAGAGACGCAGGCAACTAGCAGATCACAAACAGCAGCAGCACCCAAAGGTTTCACAGGCTATCTTCCCGCAATGGTGAGAGTCCTGGATGATCTTTTCGCTACTGCTGAAAAGGTGCAAGTTCCGCACTTCTGCATGTGAGAGTTTCCAAAGCAGCTCTCACTCGGAGATGCCTACCATCCTAGAGTTGAGTCCTGGACTTTTTTAAGCCTTTCCACCACTATCTCTCCTACCTTGTCTTCTGAAGAAGACCAGGAATGACCCGGCCCAAGTTACCCTAGTGGTGCCGGATTGAACCAGGAAAGTGGGGCATGAGTATCTGTTCTTCAATCAAGCTGCTGTTTCTGGAGGATCTTCTGTCATCGAAGCAGGACCCGAACACTTTGCACCTGCTTCCTTGGAGATTGAGTGGCAAGATTTGACCTCCTTTGTCCTGCCGAAGAGTGTATACCAGCTGTTCAGACAAATTTCTGGATCAGTGGAACATCAGAAATATTGACCCTCTAGAGGGAAATGTTATTGTTTGTTCTGTCCGTAGGCGCTGTTAAAGGTGACTTATCAGCTCTTTCAGCCTTCTTGTGGTTTCCTCAGCCTTCCTTACTCAAATCATCTGTTGAGGCGAGGTTTCTGAAAGGTTTCCAACATTTATTTACACCATAACCCTTTATGATGCCCCAATGCAACTTGAATTTAGTCCTCACTTTCTTGATGTGCTCCCCTTTTGAACTGCTGCACAACTGTCCCTTGAGACCTGTTACTTTAAAGATAGTCTTTCTCATTGCCAGCAATAACATAGGCTAGATGTGTGCATGAACTTCGGGCTCTCTGTGTAAATCCATCTTATACCCCCTCTTTTCATGACAAGCTGGCACTAAGAACCCAGGCTTAATTTCTACACAAAGTAGTCACTCCTTTTCATATTGGTTAGGCTATCACCCTTTTAGTGTTCGTTGCTCCACCTCACCCGCCTAAGGGGGAAGAGAGACTACATCAATTAGACCATAAAAGAGCATTGAGTTTCTATATTGATCATACCAAAGACCATTGAGTGCACAATCAGCTCTTTGTAGGGGTTTCTGGAGCAAAAGGGGCAAAGCAGTGTTAAAGCAGACCATCTCCTTATGGATTGTTCTTTGCATAAAAATATGCAAGACACTGACAAAAAGAAGCCACCAGAAGGCTTGTGGACTCATTCCATGAAGGCCAAAGCTGCTTTCCAAATTTGCTATCACTACATTAGCATGCAGAGTGTGCGCCCTGGATGTCCTGAATAGATGTCATGGACATCTGTTGAATGGCTACCTGGGCTTCGCTGCACACCTTCTCACAGCTATGCAGCCTTGACTGTTAGGTCTGTTGAGAGGGGCATTTTGCCTTCTTAGTTCTGCAGAACTTTATCGTGTTAGCCAGTTCATGGACCCACCACCTTTGGAGGGACTGCTCTGGAATCTATTTTCAAGGTGTGGAATTTGCAGTTAGAAGTATCCATCCATCAGAGGAATTAGGGCCAGATGTACAAAATCATAGGTTTGTGATTTCCTAATAGCGAAATTTAGCAATTCGCTATTAGGAAATCGCAAACTATGATGTACAACAGTGTGGTAACACTGTTAGCAATTCCCAGTGAGTTGCAAATGGACCTGCCTCATCAATAATCATAACCCAGGTTGCAAATTGCGACCCACTGTGAATGGCTACAATCACAGGGATGGGGGCCTGCTGGGGTCAGCAGACCACCATGTCTGTGATTGCTTTGCCAATAAAGCATTTTTTTTTTGTAATGCAGCCTGTGTTTCCTAAAGGGAAAAGGGATGCATTACAAAAAAAAAAGTTACGTTTCCTTTTCATTTTTTAAGAGTAGGCAACGGTCCAAGGGAACACTGCCTGCTCTTAAAAAAGGTTTGCACCCCCATTCACCTTACCGTCCCTTCCCCATTGCGAATGGCTTACTACCAACTTGAAGTTGGTGGTAACTGTGAATGTTTTGCGACCACATTGCCGGTTGCAAAACATTCCTACATACCAGTATGACTCGCTAGCGAGTTGCAAACCATATTTTATGACTTGGTAATAGGTTATCGACTTGCAAAATAGGGTTAGTACATGCCAAAAAGCATTTTACCAGTCACAAACGACCCAATATGCCGTTTGCAACCTGTAAAAGGCTTTGTACATCTGGTCCAAGTTACTCACATTTGGTAACGAGCTTCCTGGTTGACACTCTATCCTACCGCAGATTCCTCACCAACTGTTCCACCACCCCATCTGTAAACTCGACTCATTTCCATTTAAAAAGGCCCCAATTCAGAGATCTGTACACTGGTCATACCAATTTGCGGGAGGGGTCTTCATCTGAGGGAGCGGGCATTCTAGAAAGCAACTGATGTCACCATTTACCACTTGCAGAGCAGAATGACCTCAGTGCAGAACCGTACAACGCCACCTACAGGTGCACAGGAGAATTGCGCTAAAAGTTTCTTGATCCAGTCTGAAGCCTGAGGGCTATTCTTAAGGTGAGGAATATATCACATGGATACACTAATCCTGGCATGGCTTGACAGTATCCCTACTGCACACTGGACCTCCCAGCAAGCCACAAAATGTGTATAGCTTCATAAAGAAAAATGTCCAGTCATGGGTATTTGTGTTAATAGTGGCATGTTATAAGAACTGTCAAAATGAAAAAATATGGTGAAAACTAGAAGTGGCTTACACTAACGGTTCTTGAGATATTACCCCTCAAAACATTTACATATATTTTACTTGGGAAAATGCTATCCTACTGTACCAACTTCTTGAGCACTCATAAGTACTTGGGAATTGGGGGATCAGTACTGAATATTGAAAGGCAGCTAGCCGGTGAAGACTTGGAAAGTACCTTTGGGTGCCAAAAGGGTCTCTTAACATCTCGTAGTAAAATACGAAAGCTGAGTAGGTTTGGCTACTACTCAAAAGTTGTTTTTATTCCAGAGATGCACTGAACTTGAGTAAATAAGTTTCAATGCCAACTATGCATTTGGTGCCCAACAGCCTCTTTGATCCATTGTTGTCAGTTCAGTCTACTGGCTAGACAAAGGAGATCAGATTCTCAAAACTGCAAGTTATAGTTTCTTTCTGTCTCCACGGTACTTGAACCTCGCTGTAAGGGTTACAAGTACTGAACATCCTTCACAAGCATGTTGTAACAGCCTGTAACAAATAATACTCCGATACATTGGGAGCCTCGGAGGCCATAGAAGCCCAATTGAATAGGGTTAAGGAACATCAGAAAATTTCAGGGGCAAACATCTATGAAATCTACAGGGACAAAATAGAAACCTTTAGTTCTAGGTCTGGAGCAGAGTATACTGTATTATCATCAATGCTGCATTTATTGGAGGTGTTTACCAGCCCCGCATCCAGACACGCTGTAAGCCGAGAGCAGAGTGCGTCAGAGCTCTCCCAAGATTGATATCCAACATGATGGGGGGTGTCTATGGTGCCTTGCAGGGGTGATACAAAGTTTCCTGTTTTGCTGGTACAAGGGAGCAAGCTCACCAAGTACAGCCATAAGACCAGAGCAGCACTTTATTTCCTGTCATTGCTCTTCTAGTCTACTTGTCTGCTGTCTATTGTCCTTCCGTCTTAGGTGGCAACTGTGATTTCTGATGCAGAGGTACTAGGTGGTCCTAGTTTGGTTACTGGCTGCTTGTGCTTGTGGTACTTCTGGACCTTTGTACGTCTTCTCAGCAGGCAAACATGCAGTTTCCCACAGATTGTTTCAGCTAGCCAGGGATGGGTAACATGCAATTATTTACACATCCTGGAAGTACCAGCACAAATGCCACAGGTCTTGTATTGAGATATAGCTGTTTAAAGTAAAGGACCATGGAGCACCTCTCCTGATTGGAGCTGGACAAGCAGTTGCGTCTCGCAACAGGCGGGCGGCACGCGGAGGGAGAGGGGGATCAGGACGAAATAAATATCAAATAAAAAATAAAAAATAACTTACCTTCTCCGACGTCTCGCTCTGATCCGCTCCGCTGCTTCCTCGCTGGCTCAGCAGGCACAGGTTCCCAGCCTGCCCTGTGCCAATCCTGACGCTGCTCAGAGTAGTGTCAGGATTGGCAGGGAGAGCCCAGAGTGGATGCTCCCAGGCAGACTGGGAGCCTGTGTAGGCTCTCTCCAGCCCAGCAACCGAGCCCTGTGCGCATGTGTGTTTGGCCGGCCCGAGACGCCCAGCCAAACACACATGCGCTTTCCTCAGTGCACATCACCCCGTGGCCCCGTCCCCTTTACCAGAAAACAATCATAAACAATGTTTATGATTGTTTTCTGGTAAAGGTTGTGCAGCTGCCGCTGCTGGTGGGGGGGCAACGCTCCTCCGCTTGGGCAACGCTCCTCCGCCCAAACGGAGGAGCCGCCACTATGGACAAGAGTCCAGTTCTAATCAGGAAGGTGCTTTGTTCAAGCACTGTGTCTCCAGATTATCACGAACAAAGGGTACTTTGGGGGCTTGCATCTGAAGAAGGCACAAAATAAATTAATTTGGGCTGGAGAGTGATGTATACTTCAGATCTCCAGACATTCATAAGAAAAATAACTACATATACGTGTTTCCCACTGACAGTAGCCTGCAAATGCCATGTGGCCTGATAGTGGGATATGCGAGGAGCGTCACATATGCCAATGTCCCTCTGAGGAGGGGATGTGCAACGGGACACAAACAAAGAGAGAAAGGTGGCCTGCAGTAGCACTGTACAGTCTCAGGCATCCATCCCTGCTAGCAAAGATCTCAAACATGCTGTAACTCAGGCTTGCGGTACACACACAATACAGAGGTGAATACGTAGGTTTTGCTGGGGTTAAAAGACCTCAAGGCACGGGATCTAGAAAATCCCTGCTATAATTACATTGCACTATCCAGGTTGTCTTGATGTTCTCTGACAAGGAAAGCTCTTATTGACGATAAAATTAGGCCTTCCGTGGTCCTCCACCAAGCAGTGTCTGACAGTGGGTGATAGCACACAGTATGTGGAAGGTGGGTGATATGTGTTGTGAAGAGACTAACAGGCAAAACATTGTGAGCAGGAGAAAAAGCTAAAACGTTGCAGGATGGGTCAGCTGTGAGCAAGGAGTTCTGGTGCTTATATTTACCCCCATATCTATGCTTATCACTCACCCTACACTATCTCAACAAGCCAGTCTTGCAGATCAATCATTTTAGAAAGTAAGACATTTCTGTCAGAAGTCTCAAAAATAATCCATCAACAAGCCAGCAGAACCCTGCACAGTCCCAATTCTCAGGTCCAAAAATAAATGAGTGGTGTTTCAGAGCTCCTTCCCATAGATCAAATTAACATCTCAGCTGGACTGCAGAAAAGTCCAAAACACAGAAAGGTTGAGAGTCTTCAGGAGAGAATAAGAAAACTGTACTTCGCTCTCTTCTTAAAGAAGAAATCAAATATAGAGGAGCTGTAAGAGAAGAACCACAGTGCGCGAGCAGGAGTTGTGCATCTACAACCAGAAGGCAACACCGGCTGAAATACTGGAGCATGCCAAATGGTTGACAAGCATGTGGGCTTCATGCAGTAGCAGGACACATGTACGTGTGGGTGGGATTCTGCTGTATTTTTTGCTGCACAGCGAGACATATTTCCCATTTTGGCCTCCTGGTTTCTGTGTTTCTAATGAATGCGGCTGCCCCTCTGCCTCAGACCCCCATCCCCTTTTCACCAATAACTGCGAAAGAAATACAAGAATTTGCAAGGCATTGGGTCTTGCGTTTACTGAAGTTAGAGCTATTAGGGTTGTAAATTCCTAACTGGATTTTTCTTGCCACATAATTTTAAAATGAGAAGTAAAAGTTTGCATAAGCAAGCCAATTTAAAGTGTCACGGCCGCCATGAACGTGAGTGGGAAGGAGAGACACAGAAGGAAAAAGAAGTTTGCTTGCAGTCAAAGGTATTGGCAAACGTGCAGCTATCCTTGTAAAAGGTGGGGTTCAAGCTCTGCTGATCGAGCTAACGGAGTTTTTGGCACTTTGCGCTTGGAGTGTGAATTTTTCCCAAAAACTCAGCTAGCCCTGCTAACGTAGCTGAGTTCACCTGAATTCAAGCCAAGGCCATAGGCAGTGAAAGCTGCCATTTCAGGCCTCTTGCGCACCGGCGTGCCCCGAGTGCAGTGCAGGCCAGGGCCATAGGCAGCAGGAGGAATCTGATGTTTCTAGCCTCTTGTGCACCGGCTGTCCCGTATACAGTGCACATGGGACATGCCGGTGCACCAGAGGCCTGAAACGGAAGCTTTCACTGCCTGTGGCTCTCTCCTGAATGCACACGATCTCGGAAGTGCTAAGATTGGGTGCAATCAGGAAACGGTGCCACTATACAGCACACAGAACTCCGCCTCCATGGAATTCCACTGAGTTTTTGATCAACTCAGCAGAATTCCGTGGAGTGGAACTCCGTGAACTCCATCCAGGCCTAGTAACAGGGTCAGGGGCCAAGGCGGTAATAAAGCTGCCCTAAGGAGTGACAAATGTAAAGCATTTACAAATGATAACAACAGATTTTTGAAAGCCAAGCCCATGAACGAGCAATAGTGATGGCCGTGCGGTGGGCGTGGTTAAAGGCCCCCAGATAGATTAAAACACGTCTGAGCACTTGCGGGCTCAACCTAATCAAGGTAATAAAAAGGCATATCTTCTACCACAACAACATAAAAAAAGAAACTTCGAATAACCAAAGTCAACTGGGAAACGAAGGTCTTGTATCCCCTTTCAGGGAGTTCTTGAGACATGTTGATTACAGATTAGGAAGGTGCAGTCCTTCCTGGTGACTTGTCCCAGTTCTCATTAAAAGAGTTATCAAGCTGCTTCCCTTTCTCAGAGGTTGAGTTCTTGGCAAAGACTCAAATAAAAAATTGAGAATGATGGAGCAAATTTGAAAAAAGAGAAGAAGCAAAGATAGAGCAATAGAACAACCACAGTTTTAAAGCAAAAACAGAAAAGAAGACGATACTGAGAGAACAAACAGAGTCGAAACAAGCAAATAATGAGAACAAATGAGAGAAGAAGCTGGGAGAACCTAAGCCTAGGCAACAAATAAAGCGCAGAGAAAAGATGCACAAATAGAAAAATGAAAAAGAGAAGAATCAAAAACTGGGAGAACGAGCATAGTTTTGAGAATAGGTAGAAAACAAGCACATGTTGGCAGAACATGAAGAGTCAGAAATAAATATCATAGTAGAGAGCAAGCACAGATTGAGACAACAGGCACACACCAAGAATAAAAAGATAGAACAGGCACAGATCGGAAAAACAAACAGAAAAAGAGAATAAATAAAGACAGCGAATGCGCACCACCATAGACAGGGACAACAACTACAGACAGAGAGTAAAGCTAATGAGCAGAGACTGTGAGAACATTTGAAAGTGTTGAAAAGTGAAAGAGAACCCACACAGAGACTTGAAAAAAACACAGTTTATGTAAAGAGTGAAAGAGAACGTGCACACACTGAGAGAACAAGGACAGTCAGAAAGTAAGCAGTGAGTGAGGTAACAATCAGAGTGGTGAACAAACACTGCCAGAATACATAAAGAGGAAAAAAGTAGGAACAGACAGAAAGAGCAAACACAGGTAAATTATCACTAGAGTGCAAGCACAGACTGGAAGAAAACACATAGAAAAATAATAAAGAGTGTGAGAGAACAAGCACAAGGTAGAAAAACAAATACTCACAGGATAAATGATGACTGGGCGAGAACAACCACAGATAGACAAGAAGCATAAGCCAAGTGGAAAATACCTTGAACAAGCAAAGAATAGAGAACAGGCAAGAACTATGGTCCATAGTTATACTTTTTTAGCACCGCATTTGCGTCATTTTTTGACTCAAAAGTGGCGCAGACTTACAAAATATAGGCCCATATTTATACTTTTTGATGCAAATCAGTGCTAGCGCAGATTTGTGTAAAAAAAATTACCACCGGCTAACGCCATTCCAACGCACCAGCCGGGCACCTTATTTATGGAATGGCATTAGCCAGCGCTGTGGCCTGGTTAGCGTCAAAATAAATGACGGTAACCGGGCAGCAGAGGCGAAGGGAAGACTGTGGGTTGTGCGCCAAAGAATGGTGCAAGTCAGGTTAGAGTCAAAAATATTGGCTCTAACCTGATTACTGCCATTTTTTGGAGCACAAACCCCCATGGAAATGACTCCTGTCTCAGCAAAGACAGGAGTCATGCCCCCCTGCCCAATGGCCATGCCCAGGGGACAGAAGTCGCCGGAGGATAAATAATGTGCACGTGCCTTAGTCATTTTTTGCACGGGAACGCCTACCTTGCATGTCATTAGCGCAAGGTAGGTTTTCACGTACAAAAACTGACTCAAACTCCATAACTTTGGCGCTGGCCAGGTCTAGCGCCAAAGTATAAATATGGAGTTTGGTTTGCGCCGAATTTGCGCCAAAATAAATGACGCAAATCCAGCGCAAACAGAGTATAAATATGCACCATAATTGTATTTTGTAAGTTTGCGCCACTTTCGGATCAAAAAAGGATGAAAATACGGCTCGAAAAAAGTATAAATATGGGCCTAAGAGAGCAAAAGAAAAGCTTACATCAGAGAGAAAGAGCATAGAAACCTCATTAACAAACAGCGCACCTACACCAAAGAAGGAAGGTAAGACAGTTATGAAAAAATTTGTTTTTCTGGCGGAACAGTTCATAGTTGTGGCCTCGCTTGAGAGTAACTGTCTCCTCTATGCCTCTGGCCACACCCTTCGTCAGATTCGAAACCATCGCCTGGAGTCAGACTGAGTCATGCCCCCACATGCCCACTCTTTGGTTTCGTGATGTCAGCGGGCTCTTCCTGCTGGATTTAAGGCCCCCAGGTTTTTTCCACGCCCCAGAGAAGTGCCTTTCTTGCACCTGGACGGATCTTTGTGTGGAATTACCTGTGTCGACGAAAACACATTTGTTTCAGGACAGAGAGGGCCTTCACCCAGTCCTCTAACGGGACAGAAGCGTTCATTCTCAGACTCCAGAGGACTGTAAACTCATCACCCCTCACAAGAAAGAAGCTTCACTCATAGTCCAAAGTCATCACCTCTCTGTGCAAAGCCATCAGCCGGTCCTCTGATTTGAGAGGACCCTCGACTCGCCATCCGAAGACATCTTACACACTCTTCTAAAGAAAGGTAAGTAAAATCACCCTGTAGCCTTTCCCCATGAGCGCCTTAAAACCAGGTAGACAAAATGGTGGAGATACTGTGGTTGCGACTACGCCCTGCGTACAGGGACACTTCGCAGTCCAACTGGGCGCGGTCATCTGGTGGGTATTAGAGGAGGGGTGGTCTTTCTCTATTTTTTTAGAGCACTGGACTGACCTTTAAATGACATGTGCATACTTTTTCCATGGGAAGCTCTTTATTTCGTGCATAGATCTTTATTAGAGGATGCCAACACAGCTCTGATGTTCTGTATATTTGAGGATCAATGATTACAGAAGAGCACGCAGATAACAAACAACATGCACAACGCCTACTGCAGATGTGACCAGTATTTGTATGTCACTTTGCGCTACATTCCACTAGAAAACAGCTCACAACATCTAACAGAAGCACTAGACAAAACTTTACTTACCTACAAAACAACTCAGACTTGACACATATTTGGAGGTCTCTGTGCTCACAATGCACACCGCCATAGAGCAATACACAGCTCACACTATGCATATACCAAACAAAGCCCGTGTATGTTGGAGAGGTCAAGCACCAGGCCATCAAAAAGTGTTTTGATGCCTTTACTAATTGCAGATTTTACTCTACACAAGTGGCAATTAACGATCGCAATAACGACTAAAAGCCACTGACCTTCAGGAGATAAAGCTTTTGGGAACAAGCACATTTTAAAAATGTTGAGGGTAGGCATCTTTCTGCATCTGCTTTCGGGAGGGTAACATACTTTTGAAAGCAGAACTTTTTTTGACAAGTTATACCTAATTTACCTAAAGGCTAATAATGTTTGGCCAAATACATACATTTTCAGAGTAAACACGTACTTTTTGAAGGAATAGATTTTTTTGAGGAAACAGCTACTTTTTAGAGCATTTACCTACTTGATGAGAATTAACTCGTTAAGGATAATTGCATTTTAAAGTTAAACGCTTGTATTAGAGCTGTATTTGCTTCTTGAGGCAGAACAACTACTTATTTTCATTTTACACTCCTTTTTACTGCACGTTTTTCCATTTAAATGAAAAACACAAAACATTTCTTGGCAAGCCCCCACATTCTAAGCAAACGACTACCTCTTGAGGGAAATAACTGCTCTTTGAGGGCAAACATTCTGTTTATGAGACAAATTGACAACATTTTCCGGACCAAAATGGCGTTTTAGAAGGCACTTCTACACTTTCTAGGACAAACACGTCTTTTTAATAAATACCTACTTATGAGGCAAAGTGCACCCGTTGAGAGCAAAACATTTCTCAGAGCACATTGATGAGTCACGTGAGAAAACATCAGGTATATAGAAAAAACACTTGTTGTTTGAGGGCCACTTACTTTTGAGGGAAGTACTTTCCTTTTGAATGACATCATTGTTTTGATTGCTATATTGACAGGTTATTGGTTTTACAGATTAGGGTAAACTAACTGTGGTATGCCCTATACTGTATGCAGTGACGCAGTTAGGAGGATAATAGCGATGTTCTTTACCCTGTACCATTATACAGTGAGATATAAGGAAAGACATGTCTTTGGATGCTTTCGATTCTGTGCAGTGGTGCAGTGAGTTAGATGGATTTAAAAGCGTCGAGATGTTTTATAGCCTGTGCAGTTATGCAGAGGGATAGGTTTGAAAGGCCTCTAAAGGTGCTTTACTCCATGCACTAATGCAGTAAGATAGCAGCGAAGACATATCTGGTACGCTCTGATGCCATGCAGTGTTGCAGCAAGAATGCAGGAGAAAATACATGGCTATGTTTTTTATTCTGTTTAGATGTAGAGGATCAGTCAGATTAAAAGCAATACGCCTATTGATGTTCTTAGTTCTGGGCAGTGGTGTGCAAGGACCGAAATGTCTGTGAGAGTTCCTTACTCTGTGCAGTACTGCATTGAATGAAACATAAATGCATGGGCGCTTTATAAAATCTACAGGCATGCAGTGAAATTGAAGAATAGAAATGCAGATGGATGTCCTATATGCTATGAAATGATGGAGCGAGAAAGAATGATTGCCATACCTGGAAAGGTCTTTATGCCTTAGAGTTCTTCAGTCAGATAGAAAGATTGACATGCTTAGAAGCATTGTTTAGGCTGTAAAGTGATGTGGTGACACATCCTGCTAGTGATGCTTGCTTACTTTCTTCATTATATACAGTGATGCAGTCAGACAGGACAGGCAAGTCTGGGGATTTCTTCACTCCGTGCAGTGATGCATTGAGATGCTTTAGGCCGTTCTATGGCCTCTCTTATTCCGTACAGTGATGCAATGGGATAAGACAGACCCGCCTGGGATCTTTATTACATGCAGTGATGCAGTAAGATAGAGCTGCAAGACTGGGGGCTTCTTTATTCCGTGCAGTCACATACAGAGGTAGCACAAACAAGCCTGCGCTCTTCTTTATTCTGTGCAGTGATGCCGTGGGACAAGAAAGACTAGCCTGGGGCCTTCTTTATCCCATGCATTCTTGCAGTGCAACAGGACAGAAAAGGTTATGTGCAATTAGTCCGTGCAGTAATGCGATGTCATGGGAAGGTAGTAAACATGGCCTTGTTCTTTCTTCAATGCAGTGACAGTGGGGAATAGAATGTCTTTAAATGCATGTGGGTCTTCTGTATTCAGCAGTGAGATAAAAGGAAAGATTGATGCTGTGATCTTTGTTCCATTCAGCGGTACACCTGGACAGAATAATATAACTATCTGTGGTGTTCCTTCTCTCTGCAAGTAGCATGATTGCTCAGGACAGACAGGCTCATCCATGAGTTCTGTGTTGCTTTCAAGCTTGGAGATCTAGGATGGCCACCCTGAGGACTTCCTATACAGCTAGCACTCATGCTTGAGAGGATTGGCTGTTTCAGTCCTGTAGACCCTAGCTGTCTGTTAGCATGTTTAAGATTCTCGCTCTCAGATTCATACATTGAAAGGACAGGCTAGTTGGCCCCTGTTCTGTAGACTGCTAGAACAGTCATGATGGAATTGCCTTGATTTACTGTTTCTATATACGTCATAAGTATACTGCCTGGGCGGTGGCCTGCATCTGTAGTATTCATGTTTTAGGGCGAAAGCAGGGGAGGAGAGCCCTTGATTCCATATATTGATTTATTGGCATGCATCAGACTGACATATTGTTTTTTCTCCTGATTCCCTATATGCTTCTGGACCCTCAGTTCCCTGTGTCTATGTTGTGTCTGCCTAGCATTTACAAGCTAGTTGGGCCCTGGATTAATTAAGCCTGCATTGGGGCATGCCTGGGAGGGACACCTTTTCCTGGAATCATGTGAATTAGCCAGTGATCCAACTCTAACCGTAAATAAGCATACTCCTAACCTAAACAATCTCAACACTAACACTAAAAAGCCCTAATGCTAAATAACTTCAACCCTAATCCCAACATGAATCCTAAATAACTTTAATATCAGTGCTAACCTTAAACTTAATCTAATAACCTTGAAATACCACTAACCCAAATCATTGTCTTCCAAACCCAAACTAAATTTAATCCTAAAACTGAGTTACTCCAATCCTAACCTACTGATGTTTCTTTGTCTTTTGCAGGTCGGTCCCCACTGCACAGCTGTCATGGGATCTGGAGGGATCCAAATTGTGGGTGTGGCCCTTGCCATCTTTGGCCTAATCGGTGCTATAGTTTGCTGCGCTTTGCCACGCTGGAAAGAGACCTCCTTTAGTGGCAACAGCATCATCACGGCGCAGACCCAGTGGCAGGGCATCTGGATGGACTGTGCAGCGCAAAGTACTGGCCAGATGCAATGCAAGACCTATGACTCCATGCTGCAGCTCCCAAAAGACCTGCAGGCGGCACGTGCCCTCAATGTCATCAGCATTGTCATCTCCGTCTTTGGCATTATGGTGGCCCTAATGGGCGCTGAATTTACAACCTGTGTAGAGAACGAGGACACCAAACCCAAGATTGCCCTGACTGCTGGCATCTTCATTGTTATTGCAGGCCTGCTACTTATCGTGCCTGTCAGTTGGTCTGCCCACAATACCATCCGCAACTTCTACGACCCCAACAATCCAATAAAGATGGAGCTTGGTACCTGTGTCTACATCGGCTGGGCCTCCTCAGTCCTGCTGCTCATCGCTGGTGGCCTGCTCTGCTTCTGCCGCCCTCGTAGTGAAGGCCCTGGCTACTCCGCACAGTACTATGCTAAGAATGCTCCCACTGCTCCTGCCAACAAGAACTATGTGTAGGTGGCAGGGAAGCAGCTGGGATCCAGATGCCACCAGAGACAGTTAAACTCTCCTTCTACTACCAAAAAACACAATTACACATGTATATATATTTTTGTTTCTGGGAACAGAGATTTTGTCAGGTGCAAACTTGCTATGGTTGGAGTCTCATAAAACAGGAGTGTTGCTCCTTTAGAAGGGGCTGCCTTAAAGTGCACAGGGTAACTCATTATATCAACATGGAGGGCTGAGGTATAGCAGACATTGAGGGATGTGGAAGTTGCCACCTGTGTGTGGTGTACACAGCAGAGCAGGAAATGACCTTGACTCCTTCATAGTGTACAGGGCCACTAACTGATGTGGGGATGGCAAAACTCCATATAAAGGTACAGGGGGCACTTTGTGAACTACGGCATCAGAAGGATCTCACTGGATTATCCAGTGTTGGATTGGGACTGAATATAGGCATGGGCACCAAAATAAAAGTGCCCCACAGTGACCTAGATATCTAAACAGATTTCAACTTACGGTAGTTTTGAACTTGTAAAAACATGTGGTATAAGTGTTTGGCAAGGTAGGGATTACTGCATTGATTTGAACTTGCTGCAGGCAATGTTTGTTTTGATATCAGGGAAATCAGCAGTAAAGACCGGCCCAACAGACCATAAAACAGACCCACAAACAGCCAAAATAATGACCAATACCCTGGCCTGTAAAGCCAGCCCCTCGAACATTGCCTGATTGCCCTATAGGCCTGGAAGTATTTTTTGGGCCCTCTCCCACAAAAGCACGGGATGTGAAAGTCCCCCTTTAAATTCATAGGGAGCTGCTGAGGCCTAGTATAACACAGATTCTTAATGGCTGAGCCCCAACCTTTGGATATATCCTACTGGCTCACCATAGGACCACTTTGAAAGAGAATGCAATGAGCAGGCACCTCTGACATGGTGGCGTATCACTTCTTGTAGGTCCACTTCCTGTCTCTGTGTCACAACCAGTCATTAAGAGCAGATGTATGTGGAACTGCACCTGCATACTAAAGGCCCCTTTTTCTGCCTTTTTATTGCTGTAACATTTTGCTACGATTAGCTCTTGTGGTCTATAGACAGTCTTCAGAGTGACACTGAGAGGGCACATGACATCGTGGAGGTTCCCACAAGCCTGACAATATATCCTAAGTGTTTATTTTTCATGGCGTATTTTTCCTTTGCTGGTATTAATTGTGTTGTTACCTGCCTTGATCTAAAATGAATCTGTACTCTATTACATTTTTACTGTGGGCTCCTTGTACTCAATAAACTATTTAACTCTCCCTTGCGGCTACCATCTTGTTTTGATGCTTTAAGGAAGTGCACTACAATGACAACAGGTAAATGGGGCTACGCTGGATACAAAGTACGTTTTCAAGATGACCAGTGGCAGAGTATGGTTTGTGCCATGGCAGTTACAACAAGCTCTTCTCGGAAATATTAATACATTTATATTTCTAAGTGAACAATTATTCCTTCCTACTGGCCTTACTTTAGTATTGGGCTTTGGCTTTCTACACTTGGAAGTTCACCTCAGTTTTCCCGGTCTTGGTCTAAACCTTCTGCCATTTTAGGAAGATTTCGCAGCTGCTTCTGGCAGCCCTCTGGATAACATAGGTGTGAAGTCATTAGAGACATCAACTTGTCTGATTCTGCATGTTGGTTATTCATCTTGTCCTAGTTCCCTCTGTATTCTAGAGCTTGCAGTTCTGAATTTACAAAAGAAGGAATGACAGGCTATCAAAATGCAAAGAAAAAACAATGGAGTGAAATGTTCCAACTTGACAGGAGACAAACTTGAGATCTTTGGATAAATGCTGACACTTGGGCATGATGGGTCGCAGTTGAGCAAATCTGAGTCAGTCTTTCTTGTCTATAACTGAATCTGAAGCCACCCACCCTGATGGCACTTCACGTTAGTTCACCTCTGATTAGATGCTTGTCTCCAGGAAAATCCTGCCCTGTGCTTGGCTTCCCACCTCCATGGAGGTAATACATCTGAGTGCTAGCAGTCTGGGAAGGCAGCTGTTAGTTCATGAGAAGCCAACTAAATTGATCATTAATTTACAGAGAGGTGGACACCAGTTGTAGAGATTAAGGAGGCATTGCTTCCTTTTAATGCAGAGGCAACCAATGACATTGCATTTTTTGTGATATGTAGACTTTATTCTATTTCAGGGAGATTTGTGGGGAAGTCGGACTAGCTGCCTACTGACAACGTGGGAGGGTTACGTTATTAAGATCAGGTAAATATGGAGCCACACAGTGAAATTTTAGATAATTTGGGGGATTTTTATCTATATTGAAAAGGTTTCAATTTGTGGAGAGGGAGAAACTTATCAAATTAGGTAGCACTTCTTTTTAACCCCCCCTCCCCTCCACTGCCATCTAATCTCGAAAGTTTGGCCCCCACTGATATCTGACGTTCAACCTATTCCCAGTCTGAGCTTCAGTCCTTCCTCCAATCTCTGAGATGTACCCCTTAAGACTGACCAGTGTTTAATTTGTATGGGTGGTGGGCACTGGCGCTGATTTTTGGCACCAAGGCCTATTTCTTATAATCATCCTTTGACCCAGAGAAAGAGAGTGAATCTCAAAAAATGAAGTAAACACGAGGAAGAGAAAGAAAGGAAAACAGTGACAGAGAAAGCAATGATGAAAACGAACCTCCAAGAGTGATATGAAGTGACAGGAAGTGTAGAGTAGTTGATTAAAGAGGCATGACGTAGAATCAAGGCTATGCAGCCTTCCTATTCGGTACACTGGGCATACACCAGTGCCAGAAAAAGGACCCTGTGATAAATTTTGAGCTCCTGAACTATTTTGTTTTATTAACCAATACGGTCACCCCTCTCTTAACTGACCCTTGAATGCCACGCAGTCTTTAAGTTCCAGAAATTTGGGAGCAGCTGGGTCTATCACCCCAATTTCTGTGACTCAGTTCTTCACAAAGCTCTGAAACTCATCACCATTTTATTCTGAAACATAACCTCTTCAAAATATGAGATATAGGTTTCTCATTAATCGCTCAGACCAGGCCCTACAGTCTCTCTTCAACTCCACTCTGCAGCCCACACCTCTCAGCATCACCTTATCAGTAATGTTTGAGACGAATACCCTCTTCAGCTTGTCAGTTCAAGACGTCAGTAGTAGTAAAAAACAGTAATGTACGAAACAGAGCGAGTTGTTGACCAGAAAGCATCTTTCGTTGGGTGAACCGCAGGCTCATCTATCTGTCCGCCTCTCGAGAGCCCCACCCTGATCTTTTAGCAGGAACTTAAGAAGGAATGTGGCACCACCTGCGAACCACAGGCTTGTGGGCCAGGCGAAGAGGGTTATCCAGACAGGCTCCTGACAGGCCGCGGCAGGCCCACTGGGGAATGCTGATCCATGTGGGCTCCCAGCAGGCCTGCCGCCGGGCACAGGAGACGGCCTCTATGGTATGTGTACGTGCAGGGCGCGACTGAGGTAGAACTAAGAAACAGGCAGCCTGGGGCAGCTGTTGGAGCCGTTTATTAGGGGATTGGGCAATTGCTTGGCTCAGCCAGGCGGCAGTGACAGCAGATTACACCTTCGCCAGACCGCGGGGCGCGCCTTAATAACACGGTCTCCGCGCGTGCAGACTCAGGCAGGAGAGCTGAGAGGTGTCTGCCTGATCATCTGATCATCAGTAGCACGGGAGTTAGGGCAACCAGAGTCCCGGATATCCCCGGACAGTCCCGGTTTTTGGAGGACTGTCCCGGTGTCCCGACGCTTCTCTCAATTTTAAACACATGCCCCGGTTTTTGGGACAAAGGTCAGATCATTATATAGATGTCCCGGTTTTCTGAAGCACAAGTTAAAGGTATGCTCTCCTTTAACAGACGTCTACAAAGTATGCAATAATAAAAATAATTATGCAATAATTAAAGTAATTTATCTGTTACTGTCAGACGCACAGTCCCCAGTCTGCTGCCAGCAGATAGAGGGAGTAGGGAGCAGAGAGAGGTGGGTGGGGGCGGGTTGTGGGTGAAGGGTGGGAGGTCAAGCCATGGCTAATTTTATATATGTAGTCTCGTAAATGTGTTTATGTGTGTTTACATACATTACATATATATAAACACACATGTATAGGCACACACTCACAAAGCTACGCAAAAAAACGGGAAAGGCCAGATACAAAAGTGAGAGTAAAGTCTTTAGTCCTTCTTTTATGTCTGACCTGTCCCGGATTTTGCTTCTCAAAATCTGGTCACCCTACCCGGAGTCCACAAGCTTAGGACCTCCTCAGCTTTGCCACACGTTTCTCCTTCCGTGGGTTACCTCGGGTGACAAGCCTGTGTGTTCGTTAGAGAGAGCAGAAAGGCTGGTCCTTTACAATGTTACTGGTAACGGCACAGGTATTGCCATACCTATGGTTTGAACTGTAAATGCGTACCCGAGTGTTTAGGTGAAACTAAACAAAGTTTTAGGCAACCCAGGTAATGGCATTGGCCAGTGTTGCCCCCCCACCCAACACACACACACACCACCTTCCAAATTTCCAGAGATATGGCATTATCACAGGAGTCTCATCCTTCTAAACTCTTATCCACAACAGCCCACCAGTCACTGTCAGACATCGAATTCACGACTTTAAAGTAAAGACTTCATGCTGCTGTTTAATGGTTCTGACCCACAACTTCCTCGTTAAAAAGCTCTGCCACACTCAAGGCCCTCCCTGCCTGGTTGGTCCCTGGACCTTGTATCACAACTCCCCTGATGGGGTTGCAGCACTTCACATAGTCCCTACCATATGACATATCCTCACTGCTAAAGAGTACAACCACCAAAACTAGAAATTCATAAAAGGCAACTCTGGTCCCAGTGAGCTTGTAACTGGTTGTCACCCATTGCCTCCTACCACATTATGATCATTGCCTTCCTCTGACTGTCCTCTGTCTCTTCCCATGCACAACGTAGTCAACCACTCCCTGTATGAAGTCATCTGGCCCACCTACCTCCACTCAACCCTTGACACTCGTCTCACTTCCCTGACATACAAGCCCTTTACACAGCCTTTTTGTCAACTAAACATACCAAGTAGGCTTGAATACACCTTAGGCCTTTGAAATACCCGTGACCCTTACCACACACTCTCACACAGGTTTATGTATATATTCAGAATACTTGTGTCCCAGATCCCTGACAAACACATCCTGTCCTTAGCATTCACCACCTCTCCAGACAAAATACTTTGCACCAGCACACATCCCTGGCAACAACACATGTTCTCTGCATGGGACACAAATCCCATCAGCAGAAGGGGCACAGCCAAGAATGATGTAAGGATTTTTGGTATGCCTTGTCTCTAGCCTTTTCTTGTAATTTGGTGTCATCCAGTGGTAGGGCAATAAACCTCACCTTATGGAAGTGCTAGTCCTGCACATGGTGGTTCTTTCTGAGATACATTTGACCCTTTTCAGACATGCACCTAGACTCATTGATAGTTGTATACCAGAATGTCGTATACAGAAATGACTTCTGACACGTATATCATGTCCTAAATAATGTATACAAAATTATCCTCCCAAAGGATGCATATTTTGTATTATTAAATGCGGCACTACTTTTGGAAATTATATTTAGAACACAATATTTATGTTAGACGATATTTTGAGAATAGTATTCTGGTACCACACCCTTTCAGACACACATCACTGCCCTCAACAAATACCAGACCTTCGTAAGACATACCCAGTCTACATCCCATTAGACTGCCATGCACATGAACCCTTTGTAACAGACACATGTCATTGAGATAGATGGCCTGTCATGTGCCTAGTACACTTGTCTTGTATCCTTGATACAGGTACTGCTCATTCAAGTCTTGAAGTAAGTGGTTTTATGTGTATAAAATAGCAAGACTTCTAATTATTTTAGTAACTTACATTGGACTTTCAAATCTTTTAAGGTAAAAATAGATGACTTTAACCCCATGGGTGCCATGGATGAGCTGGTCTCGCCTTCAGCCACAGTTGCCGTGTGCAGAGGACGAGACCTGCTTGTCCTGCACGTGCCCCATGGGGGGAGCGGTAGCGCTCCACCCGTGGGCCACCCGCACACCCGCCGGTCAGGGATGTCAGGGGAAGAGCTTCCCCTGCCACCCTGACCCCCCCCCCCCCCCCTTGGCAATCTGATAACACTGGCGCGCTCACAGTGCGCCAGCATCATCACATGCTTCCGGGGACGTGCTGGAAGCATTTGCTTCCAGCTCGTCAGAGGAGAGAGGACTTCTTCAGGTGAGCCCTTCTCCTTGGGGGTGGTTGGGGGGGGGACAGGCACAGGGGGAAAGGAAAGAGTTTTTCCTTTCCCCCTGTGCCTGTTTTGAATGGATTCCTGTTCCACGATCACGGGCGAGGCCTGTGATTGTGGAGCAGGAATCCAGCCACTAGACACCAGGGATGCTTTCTTGTTGATTTAGGGGTGAGACCCCTTAGGCAAGGGTCGCTCTCCTGGGGGCAATATTGGATCCATGTTTCGGCCCCACCCTGGGAGCTAGATTGGCTGTTATTTCAGCTGATCTGCAGGGGGGGGGGGCGAAACCCACTAGGCACCAGGGATCTGTGTGTGTGTATGTGTGTGTTTTGTGTGTGTGGGTGAGCCCTTCGGCAAGGGTACCCCCCTCTAGGGGGCACATAGCTCTTGGCAATTTCTACCCCCAAGGGGGGCATAAGCCACAAAGACACCAGGGATTTTTTTTTTTTTTTTTTTTTGTGTGGGGGGCCACCCCTTGGTCAGCGGTCGCCCCCCCAAAGGGGGGGCGTATAACTGCTGGCTATTTCTGCCTCTCTTGTGGGCAGATCGGCCCATTTTGTTTAGGCCCATCTGCCCCCTTGGAAAGCAGAAACCACTAAGGCACCAGTGATAGTTTTGTTATCAGTTCTTTTTTGTGGGGGGGGTCGCCCCCTGGGCAAGGGTTGCCCCCCACAAAGGGGGGCACATAACTATTGCCCATTTCTGCCCCCCTGGGGGCAGATTGGCCTGTTATTTTTAGGCCCAACTGCCCCCAAGGGGGGCAGAAACCACAAAAACACCAGGGATTTATTCAGTCATTTCCATGGAGGTTGTGCATCAAAAAAAGGCGCTAGTCAGGTTAGAGCCAATATTTTTGACCCTAACCTGACTTGCACCATTCTTTGGCACACAACCCCCAGTCTTCCCTTCGCCTCCGCTGTCCGGTTACCATCATTTATTTTGACGCTAACCAGGCCGCAGCGCCGGCTACCATCATTCCATAAATGAGGCGCCCGGCTGGTGCGTTGGAATGGCGTTAGCCGGCGTTAAACTTTTTGACGCAAATTTGCACTAGCGCTGATTTGCGTCAAAAAGTATAAATATGGGCCAAAGTGTTGGTAAATCAGGGCCAAAGGTTTGGACCAAAGTAGTGGCCTCTCAGTAGTTGGGGAAGGTCTCTGGTCTGGTCCTATTTCTGCCATTGCTGAATTATCAATTTAAAGCATATAAATCATAGACATCAGATTAATATAACAGTTTGTCTCTTAAAAGCTCATCTTCTGTCAGCTGTCAGTTTGTAAAAACAAAAATTGGTGAAAACTACGTACGTGTAGTGTTTAGTTTTGTGTAATAAAATTGGTTTATTAAAATTGTTGGTTGGTAAAATTAAAAACGTATTAGGAGATAACTTACGAAGGGTGGGGGTGAAATATCAACGCCTACAGGCCTCCACAGGGTTTAATCCGACACTGCTCCCAGTCTGTCTTTCTCTAGTAACTCAAAAGGAGCTTTACATCTGGTGACTGCTTTCTGATAGGCTGAGAGTCCTCTTTAACATTTCAGAAGACAGCCTATAATAAGGAGATGCCTTCTGGGTGCTCTGGATGTCAGATTTAAGAATTGTTTGGTACGCACAGGCTCCATTTCATGCTCACTGATTTGCCCACCACATTTCTTGCTGATAGTATATGTTTAGCAGGAAAAGGAAGGACCGACTACTAGAACCTAAACTTCTTTCTGAAATATGTTATATAACAAACCCTGTGTACCTCAGAGCAGAAGAGTATGTCCATATATACTGTGCCACTACTTCAAAAAGATAGTTTGGTTTTTGTGGAACTCCAGGATCACTTCTCTCTGCCCAACGTAGTCTTTGTGGTCCTGCCTGCCTCTGCCCCGACATCCTTTTCTTTTCCCCAGGTGGAGAAATACTAGTAGGAACCTTTAATGATCTTGACCTCTTGCCCTCGTGACCCTTGTCCTCGTCCTCCTGTTGAACACGGGGCAGCTGGAATCTGGTAGATAGAATGTATTCCAGCCCACAAGAGAGACATATCGGACCAAGGCACACATATGTGATGGTCTTGCCCTGACAAGAGTTCATATTTAGGTGCTGACGTGGCTATTCAGGAATTAAACAATGGCCTTTCACTTTTTGATCCTCAATTTACCTCTCCAAACCATCAAAGACATAATGAAGCCAGGTTTATTTGATAATAAATAAGCAGCTCTGCTGCCTAAAGTTAAGTCCACTGCTTTACTTACCACGGTGAAGTGTTGATAATGATTAGTGGTGGCCAGAAGAAAAAACAGGACAGTGTAGGAGTTAGCTTGGTCTTATTTAGATTTGTATTTTAATTTGGTTTCTATGGCAAATTCTGTTACATCGTTTTAACTACTCTATTTATTGAGTCTGATAATATCCCTATGATAGATGTGATTGTATTATAATAATATTACTATTTGACTCTCATGTGTGGTATTTATATATCATGAAATTAGGAAAAGGTAGCAAAGTGCTGTACAGGGTCAAAGGCAAAGGTACAGTAATTGAGTAATTGGAGAAGCAGTTGAGTTCTGCGATTACAGGAGGACTGTTACTTCGCCGTGATGTAGTACTCTTTAAAGAGGTGTGTTTTCAACTCTTTAGTAAATTGGATTGGGACTGGGGAGGTCTTGAGTGCTACAGTGATGTTTTAACATTCCCTGGGTGCCAAAATTAATAAAATACGTTGCCTTGTTTTTAGTTTTTGCCTGAGACATCGCATGCGCTGTCACTTGAAAGACATTAGGCCAGATGTACAAGGCCCTATTGCCACCCGAGCGTCACTTTCTGGGACGCTCCGGTGGCGCTAACCACTTCTCCATATTTACAAGGAGGTGTAACGCCACTTTTTGTGGCTTTATGCCTCCTTGTAAATATAGGCCCCTCAACGCAGTTTTCTACGTCAGAGGGGCGTGCAATGGGTGTTCCAGATTTATGAGAAATTGTAAATCTGTGGCAGTGACAAAAACTAACGCCACCCTGGGGGTGGCGTTAGCATGGCAAAACAAGGAGGAAGGCTTTTATCCCACCTTGTTTGTTTGCTTTTTATACTTGTGCTGCACTCTGCAGCACACATAGAAGAAGCAAAATGCCATGGATGATTCTTTATGTGCAGGAAGGAGTCCCTTCCTGCATATAAACAACCATTAAAAAATTACACTTTGTTACTTTTATGTGTGGTGCATTTCGCGGCACACATAGAAGTGCCAAAGTACCATTGTATATTGTTTATGTGCTGGAAAGGATACCTTACTGCACATAAACAATCACTCCCCTCAACGCAGACACCTGTGCACTATGGTGCAAGGATACCTGCGTTGGCGCAGGCAGCTTAATTTAGCGCACAGAGAAACGCAGAGCTGCACCATATTCTTGGGAAAAACTCTAGGGCCCGTATTTATACTTTTTTTAGCGCCGCATTTGCGCCGCTTTTTGACGCAAAACGGCGCAAACCTACAAAATACAATGGTATTTTGCAAGTTTGTGCCGTTTTTGCGTCAAAAAACGACACAAATGCGGCGCTAAAAAAGTATAAATACGGGCCTAGGTTTCAAAACTGGTGCAGTGCTGCGCTGCTGATTTTAGCGCAGCACCCTGCTGTGTCAGTTTCTTGTAAATCTGGCCCATTGTGTTTATTCTCTGGGGACTCAGAACTCTCTTATTGCCTAACATTGGTTGGCTTCTCCATCACTCTCATTTACTTTCATCTCTTTGGTCAGCGCATGCCTGCTTTACTTTCTCTTAGTGTGCTTGTCCCTCCCCTGGAGCATGGCCCGAATACCGCTTTCCTGCCCAGTGTACTTCCACTGCTGATGCTTTGGAGCTACTTTTTTAAGTCTTTTCTCAGACAGTGCATGTGCTGTCACTTGCAAGACATTTTGATATTTTGAAGGGGGTTAGAGCCCGCCCATTACTTACCATTATTTGGCTCCATCGTCAGTCTCATTTCCTTGTTCTCATTGGTTAGGCCTGCAGGTTTCACTTTCTCTTTGTGTGCTTGTCCCTTCTGTGGTACATGGACCAAGTACTGATTAATTGCTTTATTAGTCCTTCCACTGCTCGGATTTAGGTACTTTTTTTCCTATTGCATCCCCCATCGGCATTGTTTCCACATTGTCATTGCTTGCACCTTCCTTTGTTGTTGCTTGCACTCCCCCGCTGACCCCTTGTCATTGTCATTTGCCCCCTTGCCTCCCTCCGAAATAGTTCTCACATCCTTTCCCAATTGTTGTTGGCTACCTCCCGTGGTTATTTGCCCTTCTCCTGTTGTTGTTGCTTGCCTTCTGTCTCTTCCCAGTCCTGTCATTGTTGCTTGACCCCCTTCCCTCCCACTCATAAAAAAAAGAACTATAACACTGGAAGCACTGGATGTGTCATAGTGTTTGTGGTGTCTCTGCCCTGCCACCCCCTCCCATTGTTCCTTGCCCACCTCCCTCCCGCTAGAAAAAAAGCAAAATGAGGTGGCCAACAATGGTTGTGTCATAACGCTTATTTTTTTAATTGTGATCTAAGCCATGCCAATGCTTGCTCCTTTACTTGCAGCACTCAATAAAACAGCATAGGTTTGTAGGCCATTTCCCTTTCCATCCTACTCCAGAATATAGTATGCCCTCTCCCTTTTGACTCGCTGTTGGGTTGTTATTGCTGCTTGCCACGCTCCTCTCACCTCTTCCTGCATTGTTGTTGATTGTTCTGTAGTTGTTGCATGCCACAACCCTCCATACCACTCCTGCATTTTAGCTTGCCACCTCCCTACCACCATCACCCCTCAGTGTTTGCCCCATCCCCCTCCCTCTTATTGTTTTTCCCATCATCACTGCGTGCCCTATCCCTCCTGCCCCCTTTCACGTTGTAGCTTGCCCCATCCCTCAAGTCTCCTTTCTGCGTTGTTGCTTGTCTTCTTCTTCCCCCGTTGTTGCTTGCCCCGTCCCTTCTGCCTTCCTCCTGCTTTCCACTTTGTAGCTTGCCCCATCACTCCCGTCCCCTTCCTGCACTGTTGCTTGCATTGCCCTCCTGCTCCCATCCCATGTTGTTGCTTGCTGTGTCCCTCCCCCATGTGTTACTTCCTGCCCTGTGATTGTTGTTTTTCCTGTCCCTCCCACCCCTTCCCGCTGTGTTACTTGCCCCAGCCCTCCTGCACGCTCCAGTGTTGTTTCTTGCCTTGTCCCTCCCATCCCACCCCTGAGTTGTTGCTTGTCCCACCCCTCCCACCTATCTCTTGCATTGCTTGCCCTAGCCCTCCTGACCCCTCCCGCTTTGTTGCTTGCCCCATCATTGTCACTTGCATTGCCACCCACTGACACTCGTCCGCTCCTGCATTGTTGCTTGCTCTATCGCCCTGCTCCTTGCTACCAGTTTTTCACCCAGCTGCTCTCCTAGAGAAGAGTGTTGCAAGAAACGGGCCCGCTCATGCTGAGGGAGCAGCCCACTTCACCTCCAGCAGGAGCTCTGATTTCTGAACATGCAGCTCGCTACTGCTGCAGGCATCCAGCAACTCAAGTGAGCGGGAGTGCTTGCACTAGTGTGCAGTGACAAGTGATGGCCAATATAAAGTCCCAGCTGCCCAGAGAAGAATCTAGAGAGCTAGGGGAGTGAATGCCCCCCACTACTGAACAGTGCAGGTGATGCACGTAGCCGAGCCACACTTTTAAAAGAAGGCCACTGAGAAAGAGAGAGGCATGCAACGGGCCATGGCAGTAACTGTAGACAATAGTAGGGTACCCACTACACAAGAGAGACAGAAGGGACACTAAAAGCCAAAACCCAGAATGGCAAATATACTAGCAGTAAGATCATTCATCATTTTTGGCCCACCCTCTATAGAGGCCCCAAAACGGACATTGTGATTAGAGCACCTAAATAAGAACTTTGCTGCAATCGATGTGGATGATGAAGACAAATGATCACTTCTGCTCCATTTAGGAGAAGACATAAATGTAAACTATCACAACCAGTACATGAAACAGGGCCACCACAATGGCCCTCAATGTCCATTTTGAACCAATGGCAAATCCAGATTATGAAAGGTGCGTGTTCAAGCAAGCCCAGCAAGAAGCCAAAGAGTCTATCAACACATGTCACACCCATTTGAAATAGCTAGCTAGTACAGCTTCGGAGATGACACTGAGGAGATCAGGGACCATATAATAAAAGGGTGTGTGTCAGCCTAATTGCCCTGTTTTTTTTAGAATTCGCACATGCAGTCTCAACTTGACAGCCTCACCTTGGGGTCGATTCAGATAACTATCCAGGACAAGGCTATCGCATATGGAAACAGTGTTGAACAGATCAATCAGGACCAAGCCCTTGAAATTTGCGCTATAGAAAGTAACGAAAAAGAAGATGAAGGACATGGCCAGCAAGTTCTAATGGCTATGTGGGCAATGTGGCAGTGTGGTACTCCACACTGATGAATGCCCCGCCCTAGGCAAGAAATACACCACCTAGGGCAAGGCCAACCACTTTGCAATAGCCTGCCAGTCATCACATACATTTAAACATCTGCCAAAACCCTAGTGAGTGCCCTTGACCCAGAAGACACTGATTTGGGGCTGACAGATATGGACGACTACAAAGGCAGAGAGACCATTCAAGAGAAATATGCCAATGGGCAGAACCCCACCCAGATAAGATCAAACCCAGGTCTAAGAGAAGGTAGCCGGCATCAAAGCAGTGAGTGCTTGGTCTTCCATCACCAGAATTAAGAGCTTTCTGGGGATGATTAATTACTGCAGGCAGTTCATCCACAACCTGACATCCCTTACCACCCTGCTGATTGACCTACTCAAATCGCCCACCCCATGGACTTGGGGTGCTGCGTAGGTGGAAGTGTTTATCCAAACAAAAGAAGACTTATCCGCCGACACCACCTTGCCTTATTTTGGTCCAGCCAAAGACATAGAACTTCCCCTAGTCCTTTCAGACTGGCCTCCATAGACATCTCTGTCACAATGACAGTAGGCAGTGGGCCTCGATAGTGTAAGCCAGCCACATTCTCCTCCCCACCGAGCTTTGATACTCGCAGATATTGAAGTGCACTGGGGGTGCCAGCATTTTCACCTATATGTCTCCAGCCACCTGTTCACCATGCACACGGACCATAAACCGCTAACCCAATTGTTTAAAGAGTCTACCTTCAAGCTGCAGTCTCATATAGAAAAATGGGCATTACAGCTCCAGGGGAATTAATTTGATGTTTCCTGCAAACCGGGGGTGCAAAACCTGGAAGACTATCTGTCCCAATACCCCAGGGATGCCATGTCCTGGCCCCAGAAGTGTGCATTCAGGCAATTGGAGCCGCTCTGGTGTTGCGTACACCCAAAGCTCAACAGATCCTAATGTCCATCCACAATGTCAGACAGGAATTGCCTGCCTCCAATAATAAATGTTTGTTACTAGGACACTGACTGGTCATCCCTCAGGGTTGGCACCTAGAATCATCCAGTTGGTTGATGGACGTTACCAAGGTATAGTGTGCACTAAACCTGGTCGGGCAACAAGGTGTAGTTTCTTCCACTTGCGAATGGTGTGGAGAATGCAGTATAAAGCTGCCCAATGTGCATGGCAGCAGGGACTGCTGACCTATCTTTGCCAGTGATTACTCAAAAAGTTCTCCAGTGACCCTGTGGCTGAACCAATGCAGTTTTTACAAGCTTTCCCAATGGGAGACACATGTTAGTTGTTATTGTGAGTTTCCTAAATATCCTGAGATAGAGATAAGAAACAGCACGTCAACTGAGGAAGTCATCCCAAAGCTGGAAAAGATCCTGGCCATGCGTTGTTTAGTACTAGAACTACACATGGATAATGGCCCACCTTTCCAGGGACATGAGTTTTGCAGACTATCTGTCGTCTCTGAGAGTCCATCACGTGCAGGTCACGCTCTGCAGGCCCCAAGCAAACAGGGAAGTTGAGCGATGTATGTGAACAGTAAGTAACACTATTGGCATTGCAAATGACAGTGGGCCTTGTACTCATTAATAAGAGAATATCGGCAGACTCCCCATGCCACAACTCGATTGACTTGAAGCCAGTTGTACATGGGTTGATCTGTACAAGATGTAATTCCACATCACTCTAAGCGGACCCAGGCCCCTTTCAATGAAGAGGCTTTGGAGACTTGTTGCAAGAAGAGCCATGAATCTGAGTACCAGAAAACGCACAGAAACCCCTCTAACATCCAGTTGGATGTCATTGTACGTAATCACATTCCAAGGAGCAAAGTCTCCATATTTAATAGAATACGGCGCACCCCTGTGTTGTCCCCTGTGCCGGTGCTAAATTTTTTGCTGAGCCCGAACACAGCTGCTCTTGCGCCATGGTGCCAGGATGGCTGCGTTGAGGGGAGATTGTTTTTCTGCAGGAAGGGACCCCTTCCTACACAAAAACAATCTTAAATGGCAATTTGCTCTTTCTATGTGTGCTGCAGAATGCAGCACACATAGAAAGAGCAAAAAAGAGGAGAAATGAAAGCATTTTGGCGCTGCCTCAGGTTTACGAAAACACATAAATATAATTGGTGTTGCTTTGGTATGCCCACAGCAACACCCACTGCACGCCCCTTCCACGCAAAGAGCTGTGTGGGAAGGGGCCGTATTTACAACGTGGCGTTAATCCACAAAAAGTGGCTTAACGCCACCTTGCAAATACAGCGCAGGTCAGAGCGCCACCGGAGCGTCACATAAAGTGACAGTCCGGTGGAACTAGGGGCTCATAAATATGCCCAGAAATGTGCTGACACCATCCTTGATATAATTTACAGGCCCATCCCAGGGCCTCGTCCAAAGACCAAGACTTTGTAGTAGATTAATGAAGATGTTGTGGTCTGTATTATTTTTCAGAGATAAGTAAATGGTTTTAAAGTTGAGTATGTCAGTGGCACCAGGAATGCCTGTTGTGTTTGGTTTGTTTGCTGTTTGCAGGGAATGTTCTGAATGAGCCCAGATAGGCTTTCAGTATCATTGGGCTGCCTGAGTGCAGTGGTCCCACCTGCCACTTGAGGTCCGAGCTGATGGTAGGGCCTGTGACATCTGGACAAATATATGTCTGGGCCCATTCAGGGTGGATCATTCAATTAATAGAATAAAGTGCTACAAGTGTCACACACACCTGATTCCTGAGTCCTATAGGGGCTGCAAAGCCCGCGTCTAAGCTGAGGTGGCATGGTGTGAAAACTCGGATACGGTCAGGAGTAATTACTAGTGACTGAGATTAGTTCAAGCATTCCATCTGTCACTTTTGTATACTTCAGTGAGACCTCCTGGTGGATAGCTTTTGAGCACAACACTCCTAGCAAAACATGACACAAGAAACAAGTAAAAAAACACACACACACAATAATTTTCCCTGACAATGAGACTCTCAACATCCACAGAGTGAACATTGGTAGTCAAACTGTAAAGTCTCAGTAATGCTGGGGCAGACTGGAACGGGCCTGAGTTCATATGGATCCCCATCGGTCAGCTTCTTGCTAGTCTCAGTGGTACCAGACCCCAGAGTTTCTGGTAAGTATTGGGTATCACTATTCACATGATCAGAGACCCTGGTGGCATCAGCACCAATCTCACCCTTTAAAAGTTGTAGTGTTAATGACCCACAGTTATGATTTTCCACCTTCGAGAATTGCTCCACAGCTCGGCACGTTTTTTAAAAACAAAACATTGATTGTGATTGTGGACTTACTCCTTTGAGCAGATGCCATTGTCTCTCTTTACTGTCCCAGGATAAGGTTTATACACATTGGCTTGATCTTGCTAAATGCGTTTCGATCTTAAGTACCACCAGATCTCCCTCACTTATGGGCATATTTACAAGAAAGTGGCGCATCGGTCCCGATGACCCACTTTTCTTGCGTCGCCATTGCCCCACCTAACAACACCATGGTAGCGCCATATTTATAATACAGCACACCATGGCGGTCATTAGGACAATAGCATTAACATTTTCTATGCTGTGGTGGCGCTTTGCTGCACTAGCGTCAAAAATTAAAATGGGTGGTTCATTATAACACCTACTCTGATCAGGTGTTAAAAATTATGGGAAAATATGACGTAGTGAAATGTAAATTTCACTGTGCCATTTTTTTGAGCCTCCTTGCGTCAGAACACCCCCTTGCATACATTATGCCTGACGCAGGCATAATGTGGCACAAGAGATTGCAAAGTGGCGCAATGCAAGCATTGCGCCAGTTTGTAAATAAGACGCAGGGGAAAAGCCACCTTAGTGTTGCCTTAGCATATAAAAAATGACGCTATGGCAGCACAAGGTGAGGCTAAAGGCTTGTAAAAATGCCTCCTAGCTCCTTGTTTTTCACCCCCTCTTTTCTAATTTTATCATTCATTTTCATGTGTTATGAATATATAACTTTGGGAGGTTCCAGGGCCATGAAGAGTGGTAGAGAATAGTGCAGACAGGGTGGGATTAGAACAGCATAGCTGTCTGAGCATTTCTGGTAATGGGGTAAGGAGTACTTCTGTACTCTTGGAGAAATCTGTGGCAGGCCATTCAAGAATGTTATTCTCCATTTCTGAAATGTGTATCACCTTGTTAAGACTGTGCATAACGCGTTCTGCCTCAACACTGGCATGAGGCCATCAAGACACTATCTTCTGATGCTTGATATTTAGCGACTAAAAGTAATTAGCTTGAAAATGGAGCCCACTGTCAGTTCTGATCTGTTTGGGGATGCCCTGTGCAGCCAACATTTTCACAAACTTTGTTAAGATTTCTGCTGACATAGACTTGTTTATTCTGATTTACAGATATTTGCTAATCATCAACCACCATCAGCTTAGGAAATGCCGTTGTGGATGATAATGTGTGCAACGTCACTTCGCACTTATCACCGGCTTCTGAAAAGCGGACTCACCCTCTCTCACTTAACTCATCCACAGTGGCTTCTTCTTCATTGGTTGCTGATCTGCTCAATTTGGCAGTTTTGAACCCTCACCTCCCTGCTGTTAATTCGTCGCACATATGTTCGTTGAAACCCCCTGAGTCCTCTCTTTTGGCCTACTTTAAGAAGAAACCTAAACTGGAATCTAAGGCGAATGGTGGGGATATCAAGCTGGCGTCAGGTCAGGGTGAAGCTTCAGAGTCTGTGGTTATGGATGCTTTATCTGCAGCATTTGGATCTTTGACAACAGCGGTGCTAGTTCATCATCCTGCTTCACCAGGCATCTTCATGAAATCTCAGTGTTCATCAATTTCCCCTGAGGCTGGGTTCTTTGCCTTTTCTCAGTCAGCATCTCATGATGAAGTGAGCCATTCACCGTTACTGGAGGGCCAGCTGACTGCGACTCTGTCGAAGCATGAGCTCTCCCCAATCATTATCTCAAGCGAACATTCCTTTGATGTCATATAGTGGGCGACTTCTTTAGCTGCCTCTCCAGCAGCTTCTTCCCGGCAGGATGGGCAGGTCATCAGCTGTCAAGATCACCTACAGGATTGCAGTATTGCCCCCTTAACCAGTCACCCGGCAGCACAATGGACCCATTGTCCAACTGGCAGCATTCGTCTAATGCTATCCACAAGGTCCTCCAGTGGGGCCGATGATCCAGCTCTCAAATTGAGTTTAATAAGGGCGAGATCAATGATCAATCACTTCTTGATCTTTTCTGCCTTCAATCTGAAATTACTGGTGGCGCCGAGGGGGGAACCCGATTATGTGCTTATCTCCAAGACCGCTGTAAGTACCTGCGCTTGGGCACAGCTTTTGCAAACCCTTCAATCCACTGTGCAGGCTTTGAACTACCACTGCGATAAGTTGGACGTTCAAGTTGATCTGTTGAATACATTGGCCACCTATGCAGCTGGGATTGCCCACAAAATAGAAATTTTAAACCAGCTAATTACAAGAGGCCAAACAAGCTCCAATTTTGTTCAAGCAACGTCCTGCTGCTCGCCACTTACTGAAAGTTTATCATCCTTGCCTATCTTTCTGAGATCGGTTCTATCCATAATTAAGAGGCTAGCTGCAGCTTCTGCGCCTCTGGGGCCCCTGCCGCATCTAAGGTCCCATTCTGATTCGGGCCGGAAACCAACTAAATTAAAAACAATGGACAATTATGTTTTTCCAGCAAAGAGTGTAACAATCCCCAAACCCCCTCGGCCAGTTGTCACTGGAGTTTTGGAGCATGACATTTCGGCCAACTGTGTTCATAAGAACTCCCTTTTTCCTAGAATTGATCTTACAGAGCCTGTTCTCTCACATTACTCTTGCACTACACCACAACCTGATTTAATGCATCCATCATCTCCAAGAGTTGATCTTGTTGCTCAGCACCCGCTGAGCAAGAGGGGGAAAAAAAGGCTCTGGAAACAATGGAATAAAAGGCAGAGGCTTCCTCCCCATGGATCCTCAAACAATGCTCAACTGCTGGTTCGACCTGAGGCACAGCAGCCCCTGCAGTTGCAGGAAGTCCCCCATTTGACTTCGCTGACTAATCCTCTGATGACCACACCAGGCGGTTCTCTTCCACCAAGTGAGCGTGTGCAGGACCCTTTGGCCAGGACTATTCTACAGGAAATTGACTTTCCCCCCAAGGCCCCTTCGATTCCTGCTGAGAAAGGCAAAATAGACAGTGTGTTTTATCCAACCGCCTTACCCCGGGGGATGGAGTGTCCGTCCATATTGCAGTTATACTGTTACATCCCAAAGCAGCCCATGGAAATATTGATGGTGAGGTTTTGGGCTCTGGTCTCTCTATTTCTTATATATTGCCTCATGACAGTAACAGTAGCCAGTCTTTAATCCCGCCATCAAGCCATCAAATTCCATCAAATTTCTCCTATTGACACCCCGGCCCCAGTGCTGGGAGTCCCTATGGGCCCGCTCAGCACAGTGGAACAGTTACAGCCCAGGTCCTTTTTGTGTCCCTCTACGGCCTCATTGGAGTGTACAACCACTAAACTTGTGTTTATACCAGAATACCACTCAAGGGGCTCTCCCGATATTTTGAACAGGGGGGAACATCATACGACTCTTTAAGGCCATCTCGGAACTGAATTATATTGGTTCTACGGATACTGCCTCTATTGAATTTCTTGACCCAAGGGGGTCTCAAGTTGGGGAATCTACCCTGGTTTCATTATTCTCCGCCTCAGCAGCTCAGTCCATTCTTGCCAAGAAAGATATATTCCACTCTTGGGGCATTATAATTAATCCTTACAAGGAGTCTGGCTATCCTGTGCTGCTATCTGAAAGTTTAATGGCTCCTCCAGCATCAAAGCCTTTTTCAATTTTGAAAAGTACGCTGGGTAGCACCTCTACCAACAATGGCACTAGCGGCACGGGTCCCGGCTCCTTGGGGGTAACCAATTGGGATTTGTTGCCCTCTGCTCTTTTGCATGGGCGCCCCTAATGACTCCCACAAATGCGAGGATCAGTGCCAATGATGGATGTTTGTCCCTATGTTCGTGGAACATTAGTGGGGTTGTGCATAAGTTTGACTCGGCCAATTTAATATCTTTTTTAAACAGTTATGATGTAATCATCCTTCAGGAATCCTGGGCTGAGGTCAGTTGCCCGCTGCCAGAGTATTTAGAAATATGGAAACCCGCTTACAGAAAGAGAAACAATGGCCGTGCTAAGGGAGGGTTGGCCACTTATGTAACTGTTAATTTAAAAGGGTGCATTTTGCAATTGGCTTGGGACGATAATTGGATTCAGGGGATTATGATTAGGAACGGGAGCTCACAGCAAATCCTCATAGTAATTAATGTTTATATTTCTCTTGGAGCAAAGGAATAAAGGGGGAGGCTGTCGCGACTGATGCAGATTCTGGGTAATCTAACTGGGGAATATCCGTGTGCTGACTACCTTATAACTGGTGATTTTCATATGAACTTGTTTCAGGACACCGTTGAAGCTCTTGAAGGTCCTGATCTGTGTAATTGCCAATTAGTTACCAAACAACTGAGGCCCCAGGGTTGCCCGCTGGGAGAGTACATAGTAATGCATCTAAACACTATGGACTTTACAATTCTGAACGGCCGTTAACACAATGATGCCCCCCCATGCTGGACGAGATTGGACGGACGATCTCACTCCTACTTGGATTATACTATTTGCAACATTGAATTGTTTCCCCTTATTGAAAAGTTTTTGGTTTCCTCTGGTAGTGAGTGTTTTCACCGTCCCCAAATTGTAACCATAAAATCTAGTTTTCATTTGCATGATGTTGTGCGGGTTGTGGGTGGCAGCGTCTGTTTCGCGTCACTAAAGTGTATAAAATGGAATTCTTGAATTCTTCTATTAGTGGCACAGTATTGGTTGAATGTGTTAATTTCTGCGATTCCAAGGGATCTGGTTGTATGTCCTCAATTAAGTTATTGGATGCATTTTCTTGCTTCCTAGGGTCAAAGTTTCATCAACCTGCGTGTAATTGCACAACATTCCGACCCTTTGTTATCTCTAGGGAAACTAGGAGTTGAAGGAAAGCGCATAACAGATTAGACAGGGCAATTAGCAAGAGCCCTGATTCTGAGGTGCATATTTATACTTTGCTTGCGCCGGATTTGCTTCATTTTCTTTTACGCAAATTCGGTGCAAAACTAATACCATATTTATACTTAGACGCTAGACCCCGCTAACATCAAAATATCTCAGTGTGCATCATTTTCTGTATGCGTGAAATCACCTTGTGTTAATGACATGCAAGGTAGGCGTTCCTGTCCAAAAAATGACTTAAACACCCGTTCGTCATATTTATCCAACCGAGCACAAATCCTGCACAGCTGGGAGGCGGAGTCGAAAAATGGCGCATATCCCGATTTGCGTCACAAATTAATGCCTGGGTCAGGGCAGGCGTTAAAATGGGGCAAACACATCAATACTTACGGAAAACACCCAGAAGCAACATCAGAGCTCCAAAAGGAAGATATGGAGGTGCAATTCATCCAGCATGCACAAAGACGCAGAGCACAGGACCAACAGCAGCAGCTTCCATCACACCAGCAGGGATCCCAAAGGCAACGCAGAAGGCAGGAGAGGATATTCAGGACCAGGACAACCCTTCAGGGCCTCAGGGAACATGACATCATCCAGAGGTACAGACTAAACTGGCAAGCCATACAGCAGCTGCTGCGCCACATTAAGCCACAGTTGGCACCTAGCTTGCAGACACCCCATATCATTCCACCAGAGACCAAGCTGCTAGCTGTCCTGCACATGTTGGCAAGTGGCTCTTTTAAAACCACTGGTGTCCTAGTTACCGGAATCTCACAGCCCTCATTCTTGGCCTTCCTACCCAAGGTACTGGATGCCATCATCTCCCTCACACCCCACCCCATCAGCTTCCCCAACACACAGCAGAAGCAGCAGGAGACCAAACAGGGCTTCTACCAAATCAATGGCTTCCCACACGTGCTTGGTGCCATTGACTGCACACATCTACGGATTGTGCCACCTGCTGCAACAGAGCATCTATACCGCAACAAGAAGCACACACACTCCATCAATGTGCAGGCCATTGTGGATCACCAGGGACTGATCACCAACATTGTGGCAAAGTATCCTGGGAGTGTACATGATTCATTCATCTTCCGCCACAGCACCACCAATCAACACTTCCAGGATGGACGATATGGAAATGGCCTACTTGTTGGTAAGTACAGAAACCTAGTTATATACACACAGCACAGCAACCCTGTAGGACATACAACACATACACCACTACATGGACACATGGCCAGGAAGACACTGAGGTTGTGACACTGCTAGTCATGTTTGATATCCTGACCCAATGGGATACACACTTATGGACAAATGACAGATGCAATTAACAACAGATGCCACTCCAGAGCCACAAGGGACCAATTGAAAACCACACAGTGACAATGACATAGCCTTAACTGGCAGTACAACTTGGAAGATGAATCTTACAAAATCACCTCAATAACACTCAATCACACACCCTTCCAAGCAATACGTACTGTGTAAGGGGTGTGTAATGTGTTTTGCTGCAGGTCAGACACCATGAGACACATAGCATGATGATGATGACTCTAATGAAGGTGACATGGAGTCATTGAGGCAGTACCAACATCTCACATCACTCCTGGGGTGACACTGCCCGCTAGCAATAAGGAAGTGGACTGTGCTAAGAACAAATATTGATGTGACAATATTGCAAAGTGTACATTGCTACACATGCGGATTGAGACAATTACACATATACACAACAGATGTATAGGCACATGGACCTTCTGACACTTAAACCTTCACCCCCCACAACCAAGTTAGCCAGCTTACCCGGACCAGGTTCAGTAGTGTAGGTACACGTTTGCACATGAGCCGACTCGGTGAGGGCAGAAAAATATGTTTGCATAGAACGTGTCACACATGGGATATTTGTGCATTGACAATTGTGAACACTTCAGTGCTGCAAACGTATGGAGATGTGCTGTACATTGTCACCTAGCCAAATCAAAGGGCCTCACTGTTGTTTTTCACATGCTAGTACATATGTTGAATTGGATGGGATGTTCAGGCCATATAGTGCAACCGCGTTACCACCACAGTGGAATCGATTCTGTGTGTGGAAGTATCATGTCACCTCTAGTGAAGGCACATGGACACTTCTTTCACACTACATAATTCAATGGGAGATACACAATGAACTGCAAGTTTAGAAATATACCGCTGATATCCGGTCAATCAGCAAAACACCAGTTTAGATAAATAAACAACCCAATGCTGAAAGAACATCCTAGAAGCCTAGGATCCCACACAATAACACAAACACAGATGAGTCACAGACGACACAAGATAACAACTGCCATGCAAAGTGATAATCAAGGTGCAAGCAACATCCAAATATTAACACTCATTCCCTCTTTCAGCTGATCAGGGTTATGGGATCCAGCCATGGATCATGACCCCATTTGCCAACCCAAGCACAGCATCAGAGCGTACCTATAATGAGGCACATCGGAGGACACGCACCATAGTAGAGAGGACATTTGACATCCTGAAGTCAAGATTCAGGTGCCTCGACATCACCGGAGGCAGCCTCTTATATTCACCTGAAATGGTCTGCAAGATCATTTTGACCTGTGCCATCCTGCACAACATTTGTGTAAGGAGGAACATTCCCCTCCATGAACCAGACCCACAAATGCCTGAAGAGGAGGAAGAGGGGGATGCTGTTCATCAACATGGGGGGGACCATCCAAACACTGCAGCAGGATTGCGTCAGAGACAACACATTGTACAAAACGTCTTTTAACTCTAGTCACTATCACCACTTTCTTACCATATGTCATTAAACACCTCACTTCATCACTCAATCATGGTCTGGGTAATTATTTATGCATTACATGATCCCTAGGAATCATAATCAAAGTTTAGCCTCATGGAGCATTGCAGAAATACAGATTAAGATACTGAAAAAGCCACATCACATTTGATGAATATGAATGTACATCCAACATCACACACAGTGGAAATGACATATGTCCTGTCTATTTAACATGTGAAGGGCAAAATCAGAGGACCACAGCTATGACACACATCCATGTTGCCAACATGGTTCATTGCAGCACATGACACACAATGAAGACACCATCAATCATAAGGTAAAAAAAAGTGTTTCATACACTGGATGTGCAGTGGATGTGCTTTTGCATTAGTAACAGGAATGTATGACCAGACCCTTGACAGCAGTAAGTGTGACATCAGCTATCTATGCAAGGAGCATGTGTGACAAGGAGTCCAACTATGCTGAAAATGGATAGCATGAGTGCCCCAGGTATGACAAGCATTGCTCACAAGACATGCCCTGCGCAGTCCATCCTAGGTAATAAGTCCTGCCACTGCCATGTTTTTAGTCTCTGCCCACACTTCTGTAGGGGGCCCTGCAAATGGACTATCTGTACCCTGATAACCTTCATCTACACACACCAAGACTCCCATTCTGACTCCTGTGTGCTTCCCTCTTCAGGATGGCATGCCATAGTCATAGTTCATCAGTCTGCATGGACTTCAGGTCTGATAATGTACTGCCTGGTAGTCGATAGGACCTGTAATCAGCTGTCCATTGCTTCCCATGTGAAAGGTACAGTTGGCCCTTTGAACTTGATTCTCAACTACAGGAATTGTGAGAGACTGAAGCTGCACACACCTGTGAGCACTTCTGTGCAGACCAGCCATTTGAACCTGCACTGCCATTGCTGCTGCCTGGAACTGCTTAGAAGCTGCCATTTTCTGAATATCCTTGTTGTGCATTGCCGTATAAATCACTTGTGTAACAGAGCCCTTGGGGGATTGTGTAACGTTGCAGCCCACAGCACAAATACAGTTTTTAGTTCCCACAGTGTTGTTCCAGCTTTTCCCAGTCAGAGTCTGCTCACTGTGTATTTGCCTTGTTCATGTTTGTTCCTGACAGAGCCTGCATCCTGTTAGCCTGACTGGCTCCTGTCTTTGTGTTAACCACAGAGGTTCCCTGTGGCTACATTTGTCTCATAGTTGCTTTCCATGCCCTCTCTTTCCTCCTAGGGTATTGTGTCTGGTAGGTCTACAATGAATCCTCAAATGTATAGTATAGTTTAATCAGTTTACTTATTGTATTATGGTCTGGGACATGTATTCAAATTGCCTAATCCAGCCCCCATCCCTTGTCTGGGTTTCATGTATTCATGAGTGCCAAACAGTGACAGTGTACTATGGCTGTATGCATGGATTTGGTACGGTGCCTCCAGCACAAAAAACAAGGTTTGCTAATATGTATGAAAGGACAAAACATGTTTGTGCCCTGACGGTCCACACACAGATTCACATCGGCCGCAACCTATTGATGGGGCTTGCATGGTGACTAGCTGAGAGATTAATCAGCATAGAGGCACTGATGTTCCCTGTTGCAGTGGGAATTTTAGAGGCCACCCTGTGTAGAAATGTTGTGATGAAACCTGCCTGTTTCCTATTAGCACACCAGGGTTGCCCTGTTGTCAGCCTTATGAAGATCTGCAGTGCCATAGCTGGACTATCCCCATGTGTGTCGTCAATTTATCTTTGGCTTTAGGTCAATTCTGCTTTGAAGGATACTCTGTTAATGCATGGAATGGCTCCACAGACTCATGACTAGACCTGCATGTAACTGTGACAACATGGAGGCCAATACTGACACAGGGTACACATGTCCACACACTTGAACTGGACACCTTTGTGCAATGAACCAATGGAAATATGTGAACACATGCAGCATGGTCTGCTGGTCCACCACTGCCACAGGAGAAACATAGGTCATTTATATGACTCAAACTGTGGTGTACCATAACTTTTTTGGATTGGTGTTAGGACTCTGTGTCACAAACACTGTACCTACCTAGCATGTTCAAATGCCTGACTCACGGGTAGTAAACAAACAAGTGACCAGGAAGTGGTATCCAACATTCCAGTACATGTGATGGCTTATCCTTGTAACATTGCCATTATCAACTGTCCTCTATCTATCCTGTGCATAGTTTGTCATGGGAGATGCTTTGTCCCAAACGTCAGGGAAGTTCACACAGCATAAGATGCTACGGGTATGACAAACACATATCCTGACTGATGTACCTCAATGAATGGCATCTGATGGTTATCTACATTTACAACACATGCATACAAGCACATTATGCAAAACACGTCTTGTGACGTTCACACAGAGGCACAACAACAATTGAATTAGCCAATTCACAGATATAAACACACAGGCCATGAGTGAATGTATTAAGTTGCGTAGCCCTGCTATCTTCCATTGACGCACCACCTGCTCAAACTAGGGAATACCAATTTTTATTCCAAATGTTTGGGTTGCTGTTGCGTCAGTTAAGAGTGCTAATCCAGCACAACAACATGAGTATCATGGTCTGCTGTAATGTGGTCTGCCACATGTGCCCAAAACACTGGAACACACACAGCAGGCCCTAACACCCGATCTCTGTATAGTTACAGCTTTCATGTACGTTAGAAATGAGAAAAATAACACAAACACAGTTAAAGACAGATATTCTGACGCAAACGCGGCAAAAAAGACTCATATGCGTCAAAATATGCCACACATGCGTTGAAAAATGACGCTCACAGCCATTATACATCCATTGGTCCCTAGCGGTAATTCCAACACTGTACCCCATGAAATTGGTTATCCATGAAAAATATATTGATCTTTGAATGCGTTGTAATTTTTAAGCATATGTGTAAAAAAATATTGACGCAAAGCCCGTAAGCGTCATATACTTTTCACGCATCATAATATAAACGCACCGCATTTGAGACAGGAAGTGATGTAATAGGATATCCTTTTTACAGAAATGGTACAATGGGTGTACTTTCACTTTGCAGTCCGATTCTTATAGACTGTGTGGCTGTGTTGAGAGTTGTGTATGTCCAAATTGTGCTTTTGTCTCCTGTGTGTCATTCAAATTGTCATCTGTTGTTTTTGTAATTGTCTCAGTAAATCAGTGCAAGTGTGTTTTTGTCATTTTTTGAGTCTAATTTTGTCTTTGTACTGTTGTGAGTGTGTAGTGGGTATTGTTAGTTGGGGTATTGTTGGGCTGTTTGTGGGTTCTTTAAGTTTCATTTTCCTACCTTCTTTCCCTGTATTTTCCTATTTTCCCTTTCCTATCCCTATTATTTTTGTCATTTTGTGAAGGCCACGTCTGGGGAGAATGGGTGAGGAGGAGCTGGGGGCTTTCATATGGCTGGTGTGCCACTTCCTCCCCCTGATGTTAGAGGCGGGTGGCAGCATGATACAGGGGTATCACACCGAGGTGAGGAGGCTCAGGTGGTCCAAGGTGCTGTCCCGTCTGAAGAGAGTATTCAACAGCCAGCGCAACGACCACCAACTCAAACATCGCTGGGCTGACCTTGTGGCCAGAGAGCAAGACCTGCAGGACCACCTGGGTGTGGTGATTGGTGGCCCTGTTGGTGGGTACAAATCAGACTAATGTGCACATTTAAATGCTTTGTAGTGACAGTAGCAGATTTGTTGACATGCTGCATGCAATGTTTGTGGACATGTGGAATGCAAGTTAAATATACAGTGGCCTTGATTTATACAATATTTGCTACACATTACTGTCATTTGTTGATGCAAAAGCTGCACAAACTTACAAAACACAAATTGATCTTGTAAATTAGTGCTGCTTTGACGTCAATAGATGATGGTAATGCGGCTCAAACATATATTTTATTCATGGCCTGTGGGTGTACCAGGAATGAGATGTATTTCACATGCTAAAGCAATGAATGAATGTAGTCCCCAATTATTTGGAATACATGTCTGAACTGTATTCATGGCCATACATACAAAGTTCTTCCTAACCTCTGGTAATATCTTAGGCTGATACTTTCACTTGCTTTGTGCAGCATTTAAATTAATTATGGATGCAAAAGTAATGCACACTGGAGAATATCTAAATGTTTGGTGCTACTTTCCATAGCTATAGTGTAAAAACATGAAGCATATGCTACAAATGTTTAAAAAAAGAATATCTGGCCCTATGTTAATTGTTCCTGTGTGTTTTAATTTGCCTTGGCCACACTTGCTGGTACAGAGCTGATGCATTTGCCATCTGTGTCACTTTATAGCCAAGCAATTTTCATAAGTTAATGGCCCATCATGGGATCCCTGAACTTGGTGAATGCATGGTCACAAATTATTTATTTGCATGATGTTGTGCATGGGACCACTTCCTGCTTCCATCATACATTTAAAGTGACAAAATAGTTTGCTAGTTTACGTTTGGTACACCCCTGCTGATCTAGTGCAGCATATGTACAATTGTTAACTTCTCAGTATGAAGGCTATCATAGACATGGGTGTATGCTAAGATCAGCAGACAATCATTCCTGTGACTACTGCCATTCCCAATGTGCATACAGATTGAGACCTACCTTATCAAGATAGCCACAGTAGGACATTTGCTAAACCATGTTTCAACTAGGAGACAGTGTCAGTTTGTTTTATAACCACAGATCACCTAACTTGGCAAATGTAAGATGATGATTGTGGCTTACTGTGATTTACAATACCTGATATAGGTACACAGGGCCCTGAGTAACACATTTCAGGTGCAATGACTACACCTGTGCCCATGCATTCTGTCACAGATGATCAAATTAGACACTGTCAGCATATATTTGTTTGTTGTTTTGATTTAGATAAATGGCCAATCCATGTTTAGCGTAACATTGTCATCAAGTAACACACAGGACCCCTGCCATTATGGTATCATAGGAGGCATATACAGCTCTGGGTACACTGGCAATGTGGCATATGTAACCTACAGACAACCCAGGCCCACATATAATTGACAATAGAAAGCACAATAATTCATGAGCTAAACTCAACCCATATGAGCCTCACACAAAACTGATTGTCCCTTGATGCACAAGCCACAATACCTGAGTGAATGGTATTGCAGTGCACCAGGAATGTGGCTTTGCATGTCTCTCATAACAACAAATGAAGAAATGGAGTACCCTCCATAAATAATTCTGCACAAAATTGAGTAATCATGTTTGTCACCACATGATTGTTTGGGCCAGTGCATGTGTGCATATGTGTGTCTATCACTCACTGGAGAGACAGGGTCAAAACATGTTTGCAGTGGTATGTCTGTTGGGATGTCTACATGCCTGAGGTGCTGCTCTATCATATAAAATGTCACACACAGTGAGTTTTTGTTCCAAGTTTTGTACCGTGAGCAGACATTGAGCACATTTCACCCTTCCATGTTTTACAGGTGGACCAGCCCCCTACACAATTGGAGAAGTGGCTCGAGTTAAGGACCCAGACATATCCAGCAAGAGTTGATATGTTAGTTCTGTGTTGTGTTTGCAGCTGTTGTGTGATTGACTCTTGTGTGTTGGACACATAGCAATGTATGATGTGCTGGCACATGATCTGATATGTGACTTGAATGGAGTTTGTCCAACTCAAAAATAGAACAAAATGTCAATCAGTGGCGAATAGTCATATTTTGGGAATCTACTGCTGTGCTCTAGGGATGGGCAGGTGAACAGGGTGATATTTGTTGCTACATTTATGCCAATGAAAAATTTGGAGGTGGCCATGTTCATGATTTAGTCAGCAAGTCATACCCTGATTCACACAGACCAGTGGTGCTGAAGTATAACCCACAGACTTGAGCCTCCCTGTTAACTAATGAACATGTAGGACTGTATGATTGACTTCCTAGCAGCATCTAGCTCCACATGTTGTGCTACGTTTAAGTGACACTTGAGTAGAATGTCATAGGTGTACATGCAGCTCAAGCCCAGATGGCTGCTTGCATCTATGTGCTTGTTTTTGGAAAGGTATTAGTGAGGCCAAATGATGTTGACAATTGTCTTCAATTAGGAACATAAATGTGCATGTGATTGTCCAATGTTTGAGTCTATCCTAATTGGCAGCCCTCCTTACCTGTGGGGGATTGACTAAACCCATGGACAGCTGTCCAAAGCTTCCTGACTGTCCTTGATGTTTGAAAGTATGAGTTGGATGCCCATCACCCCCTGAGGCACAGGGTTAGGATTATGAAATATGTGTACCAAGGTGTGAAGATCCCAGTGTAGAATACAGACATGTAATTCCAACATTCATTTGTTCCAACCTAGGACACCCCCTCATGATTAGCAACTGCATACCGTCCTGGCTATTCCATTTACAAATCACAGATCTTGTGGGCTTTGATTGTCATCCAGAATGTAGTCATTAGTTGGCCTGTCACATGTGGAGTACTTGCAGCATCTGTTATGTGACTAATGGCAGAACAATGATGCACAGATCATTTAAGTAGGTACACAGCTTTTTGAGCATTGCTGTGCTGTAATTCCTCAGGGACAATCTATGATCTGTGTTGTGAATTGGACTGTTTAAGCTAACTGTGAGTAAGTGTTAGAATATCATCAGTAGATGTATCACACAATGATGTCACTAATGTTTTGCTTTCTCTATTTTTACAGCTGCCAACATGAATGCCAATCAGATCAGGGAATTCCAGAGGCGGGCGATGCTTTACCGCCACATTCTAGATGTGGAGTTTGGGTTCCGCAACATGGCACAGCGTTATCGCCATGAGAGAGCCACAGGGGTCTAGAGGGCATTTGCCCAGGGGGGGCTATCCTTGCCCACAACAACCACCACCACCAGCAAAACGGTTCCAACGACAGTCGCACACAGGATGACAGCCACTGTTGCAGGTCCCTCTGCCTCATCAGCTCCAGGCCCACAGACAGCAGCTCCTGCACCTCCCCCTCCAAACACGGCACCGGCACCAGCACAACCATCTACTAGTGGCACACAGACAACCCCTGCTGCAATGATAGACAATGCAGAATTCCAACAGATGAGACGTGACATGCAACGGATGTTGCGCAGGATGGACAGGCTGCAGCAGGAGGTGTCCTGCAATAGCAGGAGACTGCGTGGGATAAAGAACATCCTGCGAAGGGCAAATGTGTGACTTTGTGACCCTAAGCCATGATTTCCTCCCCTCTCTCCTCTTTCCTGGTTCTTATATTTAGTGGGTTTAGGTGGCTTAGTGTTAGGTTACAATAGGCTGTTAGTTTAGTTAGTATAAGTGGGTTGGGGGGTGGAGGGGATTATATTTCTACATGTGTTTTTTTTGGGTGGGTAGGTGGGAGATGATGTTGGGGTTTATGTGTATAAAAAATACAAAATACAACAAATATATAAAAAATAAAGTACCAAAAACAAATATATTTGTTTAGGATAAGATAGTATGTGTTTAGGTTAGTATATGTTGTCCTACATGTGTCCCGTCATATAAGGGGGGTGGGGGGTTGATGTTTAGAGTGTTTAGTTAAATGTGATAAGTAAATTTAGATTAGGGTAGTTAGGGCCAGTTGTGGGTAATGTGTAGTTAGGATAGGTTAGGTTAGTTAAGGTGTTTCCCCTAGTTTTATTATCCTTTTTTACTGTTAAATAAATATTTAGGTACTCCTTTACAGTATATGTCATATGCTTGGGGATCAGGGCCTTGGCATGGGTGAACAGTGTCAATTTAGTATTTGCATGTGTGTTCCATCATGCATCCAAATCCAATTATTGACATGGTTATTCCCAATTCCAAATGAGCTGTCACACTGGCAGCTACACCAAAGCTACTTCTCTATGCATCTGCCATCCATTGCACCCACCACTCAAGGTTACTATGGTTCCCAATGTGTGGTTAAGTTTGGATGTGTGTTTTCAATCTGTCATCGTTGGAGACCTGATTTGAAATCTTGGGCACTGTGGTACATCTGCATGCAGCCTGATGTTCATGTGAACCCTGATAAAAGTGAGTGATGGTATAATCTTATGTAGTATTGTATACATAACTCGCACCTATCATTTCTTACATTGTACTCCCAGGTTACATATTTGTCCATACACTCGTTCACATCCATTCCTGATGTCTGGTGTGCATGATGAAAGTTTATAGTCAGATGTCACATACATAAAGATTGTCTTGAAGGGAAATTTGAACACATTGATTTCCTGCTTAAACATACCTTGAAGCTGACTTTTTCAGTCCAACACAGCATTATACTGTCACTTTTCTATTTACTTCAGAAATAACCCTCTGGAAGCGCAGATGATGACACAATCCAGACCCCAGTGCATAGTTATCAGCCCACAATATTTCAAGGCAGTTGTATTGACATTCTATGGTCATTGACATGTGACATACATCACTAATCTTCTACACAGTTGATGTGTCACATTACACAGAGACAAAGTGGTTGTGTAAGTGCTATTTATTTTAAAGTGCTGTAGTGCAATATTTACATAGTCCAGGATTGTGAGTCCATTAGTGTGACGCCTTCTATTGTGATACTACACAGGTGCAATGGGACATGTCATTGAACATGCTGGGGTGAAGTGTCATACAGTGCAGAGGAACATGAATTGCCAATGAGATAGTGAGAGACAATCACAGAGCATAGTGTCAAGGTAAACAGTGGGCTGGAGAACAATGCATGTGAGCAGCTGTTTCAAGACTGGCATGTTAACAATCACAGGACCTAGGATATAAGTGCCCATTTGGCATAGACGTGTGCTACTGGGTACTCTTACGGGTGAAGGTGATCTGTTCCACGTCTTCATCTTCTGATGTGTTTGTCATCTCCTCTGCCCTTGGTGGTGGTGGGTTTGAAGGGCCAACACACACTTCAGTGTTTGAAGACGTGGAGTCAGAAATCCCGGTAGCTGACAACTGTGGGGCTATTAAGGGCAGTACTGCAGCAAGGAGGAACTGCTGGTTCTCAAGTATAGCAGCTACATCAGTGTGGTAGGCAGCCAGGTCAGCCCTGAGGCAGTCATGATTGCATTTGTGCACGCAGTGAAAGGTTTGGTGTGCGAGGCGTTGTGGCAACTCCCTTACTGCAATGGTGATTTCCTTTACACTTTGTTGAAGTCCTTGCAGGATGGATGTTCGCGCTTGCATTGCTCCTGCCTGTTCTGCAGATGACATCATGCATGAACGCATCCCCTCCAGGCTGGCTGCCATATTTTGTATCCCCACCCGCACATCCTTGGCCAACTCCCGCTGTACTCCACCTACAGACCTCTCAAAGGTGGTGCCAGTGTCCTCAGAGTCCTCAGCTGGGTTGGAGCTGGCAGGTCGTACAATTTGGGTGGTGGGTGGCTCCTCTGCGATGGCTTCTACTTCGGTGCTCCTCCTTGTGACTGAAGGAGAGGGCTGGAGGGTTCCAAGGACATCTTGGAGGGTCTGCTGGCTAGGGTTTGTCAGCTCGTCATCCATGTCATCAGGGAAGTCCAGGACAGGCACATCCTCAGGAGCGCCATCGTCCTCTGCAATGAGATATTGTGCAATTAGTGTGTCTGTGTTGTGGCATTTGTAATGTGACGTGCCTGACTTCCTATTAGTTGCACATTGTGATCTTGGTTCCTGTTCATTGTTACTGGCATAAAGATTAGCATTCTACCAGGCCTATGCCCTACCTGCATGTCACATGTAGTGTGGGCAGTTTGGGGAAATGTCTGCATCACATCCTCTAGGTGTAGGTTCTGCCCAAATTGTACATTGCCTCCTTCTTGTCCTACTCAACCCTCTGTCTACTTACATTATCATGGTGTGGCCTTGCACTGGCTGTGGGTGTTCTGATGGCACTTGCACCACACTTAACAATCTGGAACTGACCAGGTCTCTGATATTTTACATCCACCTATATGTTGCTGAGACCTAGCATATACTATGTATAGCATTGGCATAGCACAATACAGGTGTCAGCATTCGTAGTGTGTACTGCTGATGTTGGGGAATGTGTGCTACATTGGATTGCACTGATGGTCCTAGCAGTGTTCCATTTCCTCCTATGATTGTGCGCGTGTTTTTCACTAGCTGGAAACATATGCCCTCCCCCTCAATGCTGTTGTCTTAGCACTATGACACTTGAGATGTTGCATGGTGGCATTGCAGCTATTGTTACACAGGCACAGGGCAGACCCTGACATGTGCAGCATGGGTATGACATTACTGCTGTGTACCTCATAATGTTAAATACAATACCTGTTGTTTGTAGCACCTATGGACATGAGCATTTGACAGGATTTGCAGATCTTTATTAATTACGGGGGATTGATAACGTTGTCATCCTGAACCCTCTAATTTGGGTGTGTTTGATCCATGGGCACGTACTGCCATTAGCTACTTGACCTGCACACACAACAGAGGCGGTCGTGGTAACTGTTGTCATTGGTAAATACCACTCCCAGATATGACCTGAGACTGAAAATTGAGCCCTAGTTCATGTAGCAACAATACCAGCTGTTGTGTGACAGCAGGCCAGTTTTACGTTGTACCCTACCCTGCTGGACTGGCTTTCCCTTTCCAACATCTTTGGCATGGCAGAGTACCCCCATGCAAAGGTTGTTGGTGTAGTGTTGTGCTGTGCCCCAGGTTTCCCCAGCACAGCCCATGCATCCGTGCCCCTTTGCCCTTTCCACTATCTGATGATCATGGCTGACATGCATTGTGTAGTCGGTATGTCCCCCCCGCTTACTGTTAACAATTAGGCATTTTTGTTTCCCATGCCACTTACCCTGCATCTGTGTTGTATCCTGGTAATCTGCGCTGTCCTGTCCTTGAATCCCTGTAACAATCTCCTCTGGGATGACGGCTGCCACCATCTCCTCCATGTGGTCCAGGGCCTCCTGCGGTGCTGGACTCCCACCTCCAGTCTGCAGTGCTGCCTTTCTGTTCCTTGCCATTTTTTTCCGTGGTTCTGCGCTTGCAGTCATGCCAGCATTTCTTGCACTCGGTGACTGTTCTCCGTACTACTGCCACACTGTTGATCTTATCGACAATTTGTTGCCAAATTGCCTCTCTCCTCCCAATTGGCAATTTGGAGGTGACAAAAAGTTGATGCTGGTGTTCTGTCACCTCTTTCACCAGTATGTCATGCACCTCTGCACTGAACCAACACTTCCTTTTCTTCTTCTCCCTCTCCTGGGTCTTGTGTGGGTTGCCCTGGCTGGTTCCTGGTTGGTTGTCATCTTCCTGGGGTCTCTCATGGCTTCTGGGATCCATTTCGGGGCTCCTTTGCACATTATGCTGTGTTTGGACCGCTTTTTGACACTATTGTGGCGAAAAATGGCGTGTATCCGGTTTTCGAGGTCGATTAAAGTCATTTTCGCCACGTTAACGTTGTTTTTCGTACAACGTGGCGCATTGGTTTGAGTAAAAAAAAAAAGACTCTAACCAGTGGTTTGCGCCGCCGAACCTCAAAGTATAAATTTGACACCCGGGTGGCGCAAGAAAATGTCGTTAGCCGGCGTTAAACTTTTTGACGCAAAACTGCGTCTGCACAGTTTTGGATCAAAAAGTATAAATATGCCCCTGAGTGTCTATTAATCAGATATAAGCAATTGATGAAAGGCTATAGGGAGGCTATTTATGATGACCACCAGACTCATCTCAATCAGTTTTGGGCTAAACTTTTAAGTGCGAGTAAAGATCCAAATTCTAAAACAATTTGGTCCCTTATTAACAACCTACAAAGTAATCAAAGGGGTACTAGCACTGTTAATATTTCTGAAGGAGTCTGGACATCCTATTGATTACTCACTTCTCTGCAAGTGAATAGGATGGGAAACTGTTGAATGAGGGGGTTTATTGCACCACTGCTGCTGTGGTGGAGTCCTGCACTTTGTCCGCTGGGTTTGCGTTTCCCCCTTATGGAGTGAAGATTTCTTTTCAATCATGTCTCCCTCATATCATCTCAAGGGCTAAGCGAGATGGTGCCCCAGGCCCCAATGGTCTTCCGCAGATGTTGTTCAAACAGGATTCTTCCTTTTGGGCAGTTCATTTTGCCCATCTGTTTGAGTACTGCCTTCTGACCTCAAGAATTCCTGAGTCCTGGCGTGGAGCCATTCTTCACCTGCTATATAAAAGCTGTTCAAGGTCAGACCCTGCCAATTTTAGGATGATAGCCCTGCTTAAAAATGAGGCCAGTCTTCTGTTGCAAGATCTTTGTGCCTGGGTTGTATCAAAGGGACTAATCCCCAATGTTCAAGCAGGGTTCTCCGCTGTTCCCGGCACATTGACAAATTTATTAGCCATTTTTATTTTGATCGATAGGGCGATTCTATCAGGGCTTATGCTGCACTGCTCTTTTGTTGACTTCAAGGCAGCATTTGACCGGATCGCTAGGAGTGCCATATGGGCCAAACTACAAAACTGGGGTATTCCTTCAATTCTCCTGGGTGCCATTATGGAACTACATATAGATACTTGGGTCCGTATTAAATTAGGCGATGGGTGCTCTCTTCCCAGAAAAATGTTCCCTAGTCGTGGTGTGAAACAGGGTTGCATGCTTGCGCCCCTACTTTTTAATCTGTTTATTGCAGATTTGTCATTGTCTCTTGATGCTGTCAACTCTCATCCTCCCAAGATTGGTGGTCTTAGGCTTAGCCACTTGCTTTTACGCTGATGACATTGCATTGTTCAGTTACACTAAGATTGGCCTTCAACGACTGCTTAACCAACTTGCATCTTATACTCTTGCGAATCAATTAGAAGTCAATTTGCTTAAAACCAAAGTGGTCTCCTTCGGAAGACAAATGCATTTGGGACCCAATTGGCATTACAAGAGTAGTAAACTCATTTCAGACCAGTCTTACAAATACTTAGGGGTGCACTTCGACTCTAGAGGCAGCTTTGTCAAGCATAAGAAGGAGACTGAACGTAAAGATGTGGCATTGCAGGTGGCCTTTTCCAAATTATTCAAATTTAAAAGGGGCTGAACTTTCTTCCCCTAATGGAAGTTATGAGAGCAAAGATTATCCCCTCATTGCCCTATGGTCAGGAAATTTTGTTGGGCAAAGGCTCCTGCTTATTAAATAGGCTGGTCAAAAAGATCTGTAAGAGTCTTCCATTTACCGCATCTTGCTTCACATGCGCAGTTACGGGTGGAATTTGGGCTTCCGGATTAGCTGGCAGTTGGTGCCGGCACTTTTCTGAAGCATTGTCATAAGCTGCGTCAGGCCAAGGAAGGTAGCTTGTAGGCAGTTCTGTGGCAAGAAATCAGTGCGTCGAAAATGAAGGGATCTCACTTCCATTTTTTGGTTAAATGCAAACGACTACTGGAAGCCGATGACCTTTGGGTAAGCAATCCCCCTCATTCCTTGTTTAAACTAGGTGTTAAAAAGATCATACAGTTACACTCGTACCATTCGGATCACTCCCTCCTTGCTAAACGTAAGCATGCCTGGTTGGTAATTAATTCCTTTAGGCCAGCCACTCCATCTAGCTATTTCTCCTGCTCCTACGGATTTCGTTTGAAAGAGGCCTTTATGGCCTTAAGGATGGGCGATTTGGGTTTCTTGAAACATCTACACTTATGGCGGTCAACTCCTGGAGAGGGTGTGATGTGCAAGAGTTCTGGTAATGCGGATGAAACAATTGAACATGTGGTTTGTTTGTGTCCAGCTATAGTTAAGGAACGTAGATCTCTGCTTCGGAGTAAATTGAATGAACTGGGAATTTACTCCTGTCAACAGGCCATTATTAAGTCCCTGGATCCAGTGAATTCAATGCTGAATGTGTTATTGACTAAATTTATTTAAATCACCCAAACCAAATTTAGGGGCACTGCGAGCAGTGGATAAATATGATTGGAATTTTCTCCCTCTCTTGTCTCATTGGTTTGTAGATTATTATTCAACGCACAAAAGCACTTTAGGGATTCAGTACTGTGAGCCCCTGTGTTTATCATGTATCTTGTGGGGTCCTGGGCTATGGTAGTCCGGCCTAATTTTTATTCCAATTGATGGTTTTATATTATCATGCAGGAACATTTTTTATTTTGGTATGCATGTTTAAATTATGGAGTGTTTTTAGTATGTATTTAGCATTCAATTGTAAATGTATTATTGATTGTTTCTCTTTTTTTTGTTTTAATTGTATTGTATTTTATTATCTGTGCAATAAATTATTCATTCTAATCATCAACCACCATCAGTGGATGTCGTCTATCAGGTTGGTGAAATTGACGCAAGGCGCATTCAGGGAGTTATCAGTGCTTCTTCTGAGATTATTGGAGCAGGAGGATCGAGGGAGCTCTTGGTCTAACAGGGGATGCAACGAGGCACCACCTTTCCTACCTGTTTCTAGCTGTCTATAAACCACTCCTTCTATCATATGTATAGTTTAGTCTTTACATTACCTTGATTTCTAGTATGCACCAGTTGAAGAACGTGCAGGGTAAGGGCATGTGGTATGATAGTGAAACTTCACAGTAATAGAACAAATCCCTTTGAATGTGTCGAGCAGGGGCTACTCACCTGAAAAGCAGGATGTCGGCAGGGGCAATGGTATCTCCACCGACCTCCTGGAACACCTCTTGCACTTCCTGGTGGACACAGAAACCCCGGCAGGTGTCCCAAACGGAAAGGGGGAGTGGAATAGAAAGAGACAAAACACTGCCACGTCTTGCCGGTCCAGCCTCCCTGTATCCTCGGGGGGGGCAGGTTGTTGCGGACAGAGTGATAGTACAGTTAGTGCACTCAACTTCCTTGAAACTGAATCTCTCTTTCTGGTATGGGCACGAGAGCGGTATGCTCCAGCACTTTTCTTGGATAATAATAACTGTTGGCACAGTTACTAACACTGCATTACCAAGAACCCAAACTGAGTACCATAACAATAAGTACTGTGACACTAGGGCTGGCTTCACAGAGATTCACTGTTGCACACTACAATTAGAACTGTGGTTGCACTTATGATGCACAAGAAAGACAAACAAGGGCATACATTATATCACATATAACTTTCCTGCATGCATAAGGTTCAACTAAAAGGAACAAAAACAATCCAAGAAATACAAATGTCCACTCTGGGTTCAAACAGTTAGGGTGGCACAGTTTGGTTTGGTTTCACTCTGTGCGTGAAAAACCCTTCAAAAAGCAAATTCCTCAAACCTGAAACACAGGAATGAATGATACAATTTAAATCCAAGAGTTATGCTATTAGAGAAAGAAAAGTCACGTAAATGCTCTTTTTAAAATTGCCCTGTCACTTTTTGTAGTACTTGAGCTCAAGCAGATTTCCTGAAGCACATTTAGGCAAGTAACTACAATATTAATGTAGAATGTTCAGAAATGAATTTGTCTCTTCAAGATAAGCCAAAATACGAGGTCTGAAATACACCAGCTGTTCTAGGAAAGCGCTGCGCTCAAGGAACAAACTCCCTGGAGAATACTAGTCACTTAGCTGCAGTCTTTTCCGGAGTGTTGGAGGAATGCCTGGTGTCAGCTGGCACAGGAACGAAAAAGAGAATTGCCTCAAAAGTCTTGAATACGAGGATGAGAGCAGGGGCAGGACTGCCAAATCAGATGCTGAGATCAGGAAGCAAAACAAAGGCAAGCAAGGAGGCATGCTTCACTCTGCTATTTATAGCCAATTAGAAAAGCAGTTGAGTTTCCACATGTGAATGAGTCACCACACCCAATTAGAAGCACATGTCTACACCACACCCAATTAGAAGCACATGTCTACACCTGCTCACATTAGAAAACAAGCATTGGTAAAATAAGCATTGATAAAACCAATTGTGTAGCACAGCACATTATGTTTACTTAGAAACATGAAGGTTTAACCAAGAACAGAGATATGATTTAACCCTAATCACTGGGGATGCTGACAGATAACGCAGGAGGCACCTTGAGGATTCCTGACAGAATGATGAATAAAGATTCTAAATGAGGTTTTGCTTGGACAGTTTGATTAGGCATTGTCTTCATTAGTGTCTTCCAGTCTCCAGTTTCAATTGCAAGCTTCACCATGTTTAAACATCCATCTGTTCACGTGGCTGCACTAATTTCCTCGATGGTCAGAAACTGCTGATCACCAGCCTCAATGATGCTTCTGTCACCACTGCTTGGTCCAACTCCTGTTTTATGGTCATCCCTCAGGTGTCTTGAGAGGTAAGCTACAGGATTTGCTTGATCAGACTTGTAGTTTATGTCAAAAGAGTATTGCTCCAACTGGAGGATCTACTTTTCAGTTTGTGGAGGTGGCAAGAAACTATGCCTTTGAAAAAGCGGAAAAACTGTTTGTGGTCCGCACATATTCAAAATTGATTGCCATGTACAAATACAAAGAATTGCTGACAACTCCACAAAAAGGTGATTGCCTCATTTCTAAGTTTGAATACCCTTGAACAGTATCTCTGGAGGCTCGGCTTGCAAAGGCTACATATGGCCCACAATCTGTTAGCTTGCTGTTGGAGCAGCACAACCCCCAATCCAGTTAATCTGGCATCAAATCCGCTACTTGCCTTCATATATCTATAGGGCTATTTGTAACCATATTCCAGAGAAAAATCCCAAAATCTATTTGTTTTGAAAGAGCTATTACGCGATATCGCTTCCGCGCGGCGTGTACACCAATAATTCGTAGTCTTATAGATATATGAAGGCAAGTAGCGGATTTGAGCCCTGAGGAAGTCAATGTGAATATTGTTCGCACTATGAAACACGTGAATAAGAGGATTTGCTGCATTACAAAATATGGACAATGTTCATGTTTACTTGACTATATGTCAGTATGTTTTTGCCTGTCTCACTGGGATCCTCCTAGCCAGGACACCAGTGCTCATAGTTTGTGGCCTAATATGTAGGCCTGTGTAGTGCCTAACTGTGTCACTGAGGCTCTGCTAACCAGAACCTCAGTGCTTATGCTCTCTCTGCTTTTAAATTTGTCACTGTGGGCCAGTGACTTCATTTACCAATTTCAATTGGCATATTGGACCCCCTTATAAGTTCCTAGTATATGGCACCTAGGTACCCAGGGCATTGGGGTTCCAGGAGATCCATATGGGCTGCAGCATTTCTTTTGCCACCCATAGGGAGCTCAGACAAACCCTTACACAGGACTGCCACTGCTGCCTGTGTGAAATAGTGCACACGCTATTTCACAGCCATTTTCACTGCACTTAAGTAACTTATAAGTCACCTATATGTCTAACCTTCACTTGCTGAAGGTTAGGTGCAAAGTCACTAAGTGTGAGGGCACCCTTGCACTAGCAAAGGTACCCCCACATAGTTGAGGGCCATTTCCCCGGACGTTGTGAGTGCGGGGACGCTATTACATGCGTGCACTACATTTAGGTCAATACCTATATGTAGCTTCACAATGGTAACCCTGAATATGGCCATGTACCATGTCTAAGATCATGGAATTGTCCCCCCATTCCAAATCTGGTATTGGGGAGCCAATTCCATGCATCCTGGGGGCTCCACCATGGACCCCCAGTACTGCTAAACCAGCTCTCGGAGGCTTGCACTGCAGCTACAGCTGCTGCCACCTCACAGACAGGGGTCTGTCCTCCTGGGGTCTGGGCAGTCCAGTCCCAGGAAGGCAGAACAAAGCATTTCCTCTGAGAGCAGGGTGTTACACCCTCTCCCTTTGGAAATAGGTGTTACATGCTGGGGAGGGGTAGCCTCTCCCAGCCTCTGGAAATGCTTTGAAGAGCACAGATGGTGCCCTCCTTGCATAAACCAGTCTACACTGGTTCAGGGACCCTTTCTCCCCTGCTCTGGTGGGAAACTGGACAAAGAAAAGGGGAGTGACCACTCCCCTGTCCATCACCACCCTAGGGGTGGTGCCCAGAGCTTCTCCAGTGTGTCCCAGACTTCAGCCATCTTGCTTTGCAAGGTGTGGGGGCACTCTGCAGGGCTCTGAGTGGCAAGTGCCAGCAGGTGACATCAGAGACCCCTTCTGATAGGTCCATACCTGATAAGGTAGCCAATCCCCCTCTCAGGGCTATTTAGGGTCTCTCCTGTGGGTTCTCTTCAGATTCTGCTTGCAAGTTTCCTTCAGGAATCCTCTGCAACAACTTCAGCATCCTCAGACCTCGGATCAACCGCAGCTTGCTCCAAGAAACGTTGTAACTGCAACAAAGTGTCTACAAGAGACACTTTTCTTCAGCAACCTTAGCTCCAAGTCAGCAACTGCAAGTTTCCATAGTGTGCACGCTCTGGGGACTCCCTGTCTTCATCCTGCACCAGATGAACCGAAGAAATCTCCCGTGGAGTGACGGAATCACTCCCCTGCTCCAAGCAGGCACCTTCCAAGGCGACGACCGGTACCCTGGGACTCCTCTCACGGCGACGAGCGTGCTCCTAAGGACACAGAGGGTGGACATCATCGACATAGACTGTCCTGCTGATGCAATTCGGAGGAGGTAAGAACTTGCCTTCCCCAAGAACGACAGTACCACTGAGTTTTGTGTCTTCTTTGCTTCTTGAGGCCACTGTGCACTCTTTGCAAAATTCCTTTGTGCACAGCCTGGCCCAGGTCCCCAGCACTCCACCCTGTGATGCTCAACTCGCTGAGTTGTTCTCCGGCAGCGTGGGACCTTCTTTTGTTGTGCTGCCTCAACTGTGTTTTGCACCTCCTTTGAACCCAGATCCTGCAGCTTTTGGAGGTGCTGGCTTTCATCCTGAGGGCTCTCTAAAGTGCTGAGAGCCCCCTCTCCCTCCTCACACAGAGTTGAGCCCCCCAGGTCCCTCCTGGGGCCATGTTGATGAAAAACGCACTTTTGCCGTAGCCAAGGCTTGTTGGTGCCTTCCAACACAAAATCTCATCTGCAACGTTTTTCACACCGTGGGACATCTTTTGCATCATTCAGGAACCCACTGGCATCTTCCTAGGGTGCATTTCTGCAGTCTTCTACCAACCGGGGACTCTTCTTTTGCACCCTCTTCTGGGTTGGCAGGGGCTCCTGTACTTCCTGGAACTTCTTTTGACTTCTGGACTTGGTCCCCTTCATTTGCAGGTCTTCAGGTGCACTAATCCAGCAGTTGTTCTTTGCAGACTTGGTTGGCTGCTGCAAAATCCCCAAAACGAGGTGTAGTGTGTCCTAAGGAAACTTGCAGTACTTTAGTCCTGCTTTTCTGGGCTCTGGGGTGGGGTAATTTACTTACCTTTACTGTATTCTTACTCTCCCAGCAATTCTGCACACACTACACTTGTCTAGGGGGGAATTCGTGATTCACATTCCACTTTTTCATTCTACGGTTTTTGTTGCTCCTAGACCTATTTTCTCCCATTGCATTCTATAGGATTTCCTACTGTTTGCATTGTTCTATGACTATTTACTTGTCTAGTTTTGGTGTCTAGTGTATATATTGTGTATAATACTAACCTCCAGTAGTAGTATTGTCTCTAAGATATTTTTGGTACTGTGACACCCAAATAAATACCTTTATTTTTGGTAACACTGAGTATTGTCTTTACTTGTGTATAAGTACTGTGTAACTATAAGTGGTATTGCATGAGCTTTGCATGTCTCCTAGTTCAGCCTAAGCTGCTCTGCTATAGCTACCTCTATCAGCCTAAGCTGATAGAACACTACTACATTCACTAACAAGGGATAACTGGACTTGGTGTAAGGTGTAAGTACCCAAGGTACCCACTACAAACCAGGCCAGCCTCCTACAAGATGTGACTGTGTGTTAAGAGAGCTGTGTGCCTATTCTACTGAGCTGTCAGTAACTGGTGTAAGCCCATCCAGAGGGGTACCATGAGAGGCAATGAAGTAATGAGGTGTCTGACCACTGAGGTATCTGAGCATACAAATGTGGGTTATGATTGTTGGATGTTTCATTACTTATAGACAACTGCAGGGTATAGGTCAGAATAATAGTGCTTTGTAAGACTTCTGTTGCTTTCTGGGAGTAGTGGGGGAGATTTAAATGACAGAGTTCTTGGCTATCTAAATTTTAGGACAGCAGTGTATTGTGTAAAGTTAAGCTCCTTGAATGTACTGGATATCAGTGCATAGTGCATATCTTGATAGCAGTGTATTGTGTGAACTCACTTTCCCAAAAATTATTGAGGGCGGCATGGCCTCCCCTTACAACCTGCTCAAATTATATTTAATTATTATGCTGCTGCAGAATTATTAGTTAAAGTTTAAAAATGTGTGTCAACTTTCGCTAAGAGGCGTTGGATAAAACCCACACTTCTCCCTTGTAGTTAATTAAAATATTATCTCATTTCAACCAATGATACCGGTACAGTTACTTGTAAAACCACCACTTAGCACAACATATCCCCAAAAATTATTTTCATGAGGAAGGGAACGAAATCTAGGCCCAAATACCCCTACAAAATTGCAATAGTTTTTACAAATGTGTTTTAAAATTCAAAACTGGCTACAATGTTTCCTTAGAAGAGACACTGAATACAGTTCATATAAAAAGATCACTGACATTCAGACTAATCAAAGACTAATTAAGGAATCAAGGAGAGGCTGAGCAATTTGGGACGTGACCCAGGGATGGGCCCATTTTCCTTGGTTAAATTAGGACCATGATACGACGCTCCCACAGCTTTTGGGGAAATTACTGAACCTGCAATTCTGTAATTACAATATGCTTTAAAGAACTTAGGCCCACATTTATACTTTTTTAGTGCGCATTTGCGCCATTTTTTGAGGCAGAAGCGGTGCAAACTCACAAAATATAATTGTATTTTGTACGTTTGTGCCAATTTTGCGTCAAGAAATTACGCAAATGTGGTGCAAAAAAGTATAAATATGGGCCTAGGAGTTTAAAGAAAGCGCATAAGAAATTAGCAAGGGCAATTAGGAAGAGTCCTGATAAATCAGATATAGGCCAGGGACTGGAACAAAAAACCCTAAAAGAGTGGCCTAGTATCAAATGGAGACTTTCGGGCTGCACAAAACATTTAGAAAAGAGACATCAGTTTTTTTCTTTATTTTAATAGACTGTCAAGGAGGGGCCTGGGAGGAAGCAGCGGGAAGAGGCTGGTGGAGCACAGGAGATGTCTGAGGCTGGATGAGGGGGGTACCCTGGGATGTGAATACAATAATGTCACAAAAAAGAAAAGACAGGGAGCGGTGGGGAAAGCAATAGACGAGCTGATGAGGGTGAAGTGATAAGGAACCAGCAGAGGGCGCAGGTGGGAGGAGAGTATTTTAGAGGGGGGAAGCAGCACACCAGGGAGAGATAGAAAACACATGCACTCTCAAGGGTGCCGAATTAAAAAAAGTGGTTCCTTGAATGAGAGCAGTAGAGTTATACAAGTTATACAAGTCGTCTAATCAAAGGATAGTAAAGAAGGCGTGTTTTAGGGAAGGATAAATTCAAGAAAGGAAAGTCGTCAAAAATGAAGCAAGCAAATTATAGTGACAACAATGGTGACAAATTGTAAGCTATGGTTTGGCTCTAACCCCACTGTACGTTTTTTATATGATCTACAGGATGTAGGTGAGATCTAAAAATATACACAATCAACCTTTGTAGCTACTATTCTGTGAATATCCAAATTATATCTCACCACTGCAATGAATATTGGAGGCTGTGGGTTTACATCAGTGATTCCTTGTAGGGAGATGTAGCCTAGTTAGTAAATTGCAGACTTTAGAGCTAAATTACATGTATTTCAATCCCAACTTCCTAAAGTGATTAAATTGTTTGACCCTGAGCAATTCACCTTAAATCACTGTGCCACAGTTCACATTCCAATGTGTACTATGCAATTACATGTAAAAATGTATACGGACAAAGTGCAAAGTTTCCAGCCGAACAAGCTGCGGAGTGTAGCTTTCTCTCGCATGAAAATCCTGATAAATTCCCAAGTAAATATACGAGCCTTCCATTAAAATGCAATAGAGTAGTGTAAAATGAGGGATTATTGACAGCTGTGCGCACTTTTTGTGCTTAACTTCCTAAACCTGTTGTTGAAATCTGCTGTAAGAATTAACAGGAGAGTTTAAATGAACAGCATTTCCACTTAACGGTGTAAAACTATCTGACGGAACGAAAGCGGCAAAGGGCAAACATTTTCTGTCCTGGGAAATAAAAAGAAGCGGGGCAGTGGAGATAGAGAGGGGGTGGGAGGGGAATAAAGAGAGGGGGACAGAGAGAGAAAGAATGAGATGAGCAAGCTGTTGAGGTAAAGAATGGAAAGAAGGAGAAACATAAAGGAAAACAGGCAGCCGTTGCAAGTAGGATGGTATAAGGGGGGGAGAGAAGAGAAGAGGTAGAAAGAGAAAATGGAATTATATGGTAAAAGGAGGACCATGAGAGGGAGTTTATTTTATTATAGGAATAGAGGAGGAACAAGACAGAGTGAGAAGTGCAATGTTAAGTGTGATTAGTACAGTGTAACAGGACGTACACTTAAGAAAGGCAGTGTGATTGCGCCGGATGTGCGCAATTTCTTTTACTCAAATCCGGTGCAAACTTAACTCCTTGTTTATATTTTGACCCTAGACCCGTCTAGCGTCAAAATATTGGAGTTAACGTAATTTTTTGCCTGCGGAAAACTACCTTGCGTTAATGAGATGCAAGGTAGGCATTCCCGGGCAAAAATGACTCTAAGCCCTTTGCGCCTTATTTATCATCCTGTGCAAAAATCACGCACGGGAGGAGGAGGGCCTTAAATAATGGCGCTAAGCCTGTTTAGCGCCATTATTTAATGCCTGGGTCAGGGCAGGCGTTAGGGGACCTATGGGCCATTTTCCAGGGTCAGAGGCCATGGAGACAGCCCACTGGTGCCCTTCCCTGCACCCAGGGACACCCCCACCCACCCCCCATCCACACCTGGAGGACACCTAAGGATGGGGGGACCCATCCCAGGTAAGTCCAGGTAATTTTTTTTTTTTTAAAGTGCCATAGGGGGCCTAACTTGGACCCCCTTACATGGCACTGTGCCCAATGGCCATGCCCAGGGGACATGGCCATTGGGCAGTGGGGCATGACTCCTGTCTTTACTAAAACAGGAGTCACGTCCATGGGGATTGTTCTTTTCTGACTCTAATATGACTTGCGCCATTCTTTGACACACAACCTCCTGTTTCCCCTACGCCTCCCCCACCCGGTTAGCGTAATTTATTTTGACGCTAATTGGGCCTTACCGCTGGCTAGCGCCATTCCTTAAATATGATGCCCGGCTGGCGTACAGGAATGGCACTAGCCAGCAGTAAACATTTTGACGCAAACCTGAGCAAACCTGCGCTAATGCAGGTTTGCGTCAAAAAGTATAAATCAGGACCTTGGTGTCAGACACCATCATCCACTGCATCTCAAATGTTTTTTCACTTTGTGTTTGCTTGAATGAGCAGTTCATCAATCCCCAGCCTGGGTACCCACCAATGACAACGCCACACATGGAGCTGTAAATCACACATCTGTATTCCTCTGCGTGTACCTTCTAAACCAAGCTTTCATTACATTCTAGTCTAGCTATTACATCACAGTGATACCAAGCCTTTTTGGAGCCAAAAAGGTTCCATCCTAAAACATGCAGGACTCTGCAGCTCCCACTCTGTTAAATGAACATTGCAGTTTTTAAAAAATAAAATCAATAGACATGCACACATATAGAAACAAGTACAACTGTATCTTTTCATTCAGTCTTCTTGGCACTTTAATCATACAACTCGATCTAGTTACTTGAAGCTGTAAACTGTTATCTTCAGAGTCAGAGATTACCAAGGATGATAAAGAGGTAGCAACAGTCACAGAGTGTTCAGGGTCCGTCTTTCTTTCACCATTTCGAGTTGAAGATCGGTGAATAACAGGTCTAAAGTGAGAAGAGTCTCTGGTAACAGACTTCCCATGGAACAGGACAGTAACCATGTGTCTTTTGGTAGAAACCACTTGGAATAGTTCAGTGATCACCCAGTCACCTTTTTTCAATGTGATGTCTTTTGCATGTAACCTCTTATCAGTGTAAGCTTTAATTTTCTGCTTGTTAACCAAGTTCCTTGTATGAATTAGGTTCTCACGTTGGTCTCTTTTAATGGTCCATTGAGGTAACATGGTTGTCATTGCTCTCCCAAACATCAAAGTTGCAGGACTTTCACCTATGGTTGAGTGGAGTGTTGAATGAGAAGCCCTCAGAATAGAAATTAGTACTATTTTCAAACTGAGCTTTTTAAGAGTTGCACACTGGATGCTTTCTTCTGTGTACTCATAAAACAGTCAACAAGTCGATTGGCCTCCGGCCTTAAAAGTGTCCTCTTTTGATGATTTATGTTTAGATGGACCGGGAACTCTTTGAATTCTTTACTGTTAAAGAGGGGGCCATTATTTGACTTCACAGTTGCTGGAATGCCCCATGTCGCAAAGACGCCATCACGTTTTTCAATGGCTCATTTGTGGGTTGTAGATGAGAGATCTTCAACTAGAGGGAACCATGAGTATTAATCAACAATCACCATCAGGTGATGTTCATTGTCCAGTGAAACAAAGAAATTGATGGCTTTTCTCTCCCATGCATGTTTAGGGAGCTCTGACATGTTCAGAGTATGTTAAGTAACATTGGTGGAAAGGCAGTTGCATATATGACAGGTGTTGAGTTATTTTTCAACTCTTTCATCTAAGAACTGAAACCAAGCTTGGTCTCAAAGAGCTGTTTTGAGGCGACTATACCATGATGTCCTTCATGAGTCACTTCAATTACTTTCTGTTGAAGACTCTCCAGAACTAGGATTCTTGACCCTCATAGTATAATGGATCATGGCAGTGATTATTTGGGCTAACGAGATAGCAGATTTTGTATTGGACCTGATTATGAAATCAATGTAGACTTAAGCCCTCCAGGATAGAGTACTGTGTCCTTGTATAGGCACTCTCGAAAAGTACTCAGCAGGATTCTGATCCTATCTTGGATGATGCACAATTGTATAATAGTATTCTTGCAGTCAGAATCCCCAGCGTTCAATGTGAGGAGGCATCTTGGCTTTTGAATTGCCAAAAATAGTCAGTAGAGCTTGATGATTAGTTACCAGGCTTCCACACAAGCTCATACCACTGCCAAACTTTTTCCTCTGATTCTGAGTAAGCGCATTCTGTTTGGGACAAACTTCTACTAGCATAGTCCACAGTTTGCTGTTGAGAATGGCAATGTTTAGAGGTTTACTGTATAAAGAATCATAATTTTATTAAAGACAAGGAGGCTTGCATTATGCATTAACCTTTTATTTACTTCCATTGAAAGTAGCCAATAGAACCTTAACAACATCACAATGAAAAAGCAGAATCTTCAGATCCATATAAACTGTGTCCCCTCCATTTTCTTCCTCTTTTGTTTGAAATCTTCTTCATCTCCAGAATCCTCCTAAATCGAAATCATCCTTTCTCATGCAAGAAAAAAGCCAAAAACACGAACAAAGAACTCTCTTCTTTATTTCTTTTTAAACATTCATAAACTTCTTCCCAAAAAACCCTTTCTTTATTTTTATTCTTTAAAATAAACATTTTAAAGTACACCTTAAAAAACACCCTTCCACCATTCCTCGGGAAGGGAGGGTGGGATAATGCTAGCCTCCTTGTATTTAATAAAATTACAATTCTTTATACAGTAAAGCTCTAAGAATCGCCATTTTATGTCAAGACGGGAGGCTGGCATTATGCATGTTTAAAGTCATGCAAAACACATTGTGAAACATGTTCTATAGTTTTAAAATAGAATTTCCTAAACGTTTCAGCTGAAGACCAATCTGCAGTTTTCAAAATAAAATCCAGGTTTCCTCCCAACATACAAACCTTACTTGCCATAGCTCTTCTCGCCGAATGTGCTGTGAATTTTGAAATACCCACACCAGCCTCCTTCATTGCACACCTTTCACCCATCTTGCAATAGTAGCATTAGATACTCCTTTAAAAGGTTTTTACATAAGAAATCAAGAGTTGCTCAATCCCTGCTCCCCTTCTTTCCAACATTCTTGATTCTTACTCTTTCAAACAACGCACTACACACATTTTTGGACATTCATCAAAATATGGATAAAATATCGTACCAGACATTGTCTTCGTACGTTTACACACCTCAAACAGAACTCCAGTTGGTTGATAAAATCTATGAGTAACTTCCAAGGCCCTTACATCTGAAACTAATCTAGATGATATAAGACAAAGTAAAGTAGCTAACTTCCAAGAAAGCTCTCTGTCTTCCAAATATTTATTTGTTGGCCACCTTTGAAATAAATCAAGGAGCAAGCTGACATTCCAAGGCACTTGATATTTGGTAGTCGGTGAACGTTTCAATCGAATTCCCTTCATGACTGTACAAATCAAAGGACTACTCCCAATCGAAACTCCCTGACAAAGAGCGTGACCTGCAGCAATAGCAGATTTGTAACAATTAACTTTTCTGTAAGACATTCCCATATCAAACAGTTCTGCTAAGAAATTTGCTACTTGAACTTCATCTGCCTCCACAGGATCCAAATCCCTTTGTAAGCACCAACGAGACCAGACTTTCCAAATACTTCTATATCTCTTTTTTGTTCCTGGAGCCCATGATTCATCCAATAAGCCTGCAGCTGATTCCGAAAGGCTTCTGAATCCTCCTGAATCCCTGATATCCTCCAAACTAGAAGGTTCAATGAACCCGACTGCACTAGAGGATGCTCTTCTCCTTCCGCCCCTGACAAGAGATCTTTGCAATATCTTATTAAAATCGGATAATCTACAGTCATCTCCATAACCGTTGGAAACCAAGGCTGCGTTGTCCAAAAAGGAGTTACTAGAACTAACCGGCATCGCTGATGCCTCACTTGCAGTAAAACTCTCTGTATCATTGAAAAAGGAGGAAAAGCATAACCTTTCATCCTCGTCCAATCCTGCATAAACGCATCCACTGCCATAGCGCCCAGGTCGTGTCTCCAACTGATATATCTTTGCAACTGACAGGTTATCCTGGAAGCTAAAAGATCTACTTCCAAAGGACCCATAGCAAGATTTATCTCCTTGAATAAAACCTCTTTTAATTTCCAATCGCTGAAATCCCTCATCTGACGTGAGTTTCAATCTGCTATCACAATTTGTACACCTGGCCAATGCTCTTAAACCTATTTTGTGCTTTAGACAAAAACCCCATAACTCCTTCGCCAGCTCTGCCAAATTCCTCGAACGAGCTCCTCCCAATTTGTTTATATATGTCACCACAGTAACAGATTTCCCTTTCAAGACATCCCTGAAACTCTGTAAGGCAAACACTCCTGCCTGTAACTCCAAACAATTTATATGGTTTTCTTTCTCCAAATAAGTCCACATTCCACCTGTCTCCAAACCCAGACAATCAGCACCCCAACCAAACTTGCTCGCATCTGTTTCTAATCCAAAATCTGGTTTTATGCCAAAAATCGCTCAACCATTCCATGCCTCCAAATTTTCCTTCCACCATACTAACTCCTCTCTTGCCTCTTGTGAAATAGTTACCCTTTCTTTAAACCTAACATCTTTAATCGCTGCAAAGCCCTGTAATGTAACGGACCTGGAAAAATCACCTAAATGGACGAAGACAAAAGCCCAATCACACGTGCTAGATCTCTGAAAGTCACTTCTTGCTTCCTTACCAAGGACTGTACTTCTTGTTTTATTTTCTTCACCTTCCTTGTTGGCAACACTAATTGACATCAATTTGTATCCACTATAAATCCCCCAAAATTCTATTCTCCTCATAGGGATCCACACAGATTTCTCCAGATTTATAATAAAACCTAGATTTTCCAATAAATCCTTCACAAGACACAAATGGTCCTTCAAGATCCTTTCTTCCTTGTTCAAAATCAAGATATCGTCTAAATAAATTATCATTCTCACACCTCTTTCTCTGAGAAAGCCAACCACTGGTCTCAAAACTTTTGTAAAACACCATGGCGCCGAAGGTAGACCCAAAGGTAAGCATTGAAACTGATTTAACAGGTTCTTCCACCTGAACTGCAAAAACTTCTGACTGGCTTGATCAATCGGAATTGTAAAATACGCGTCCTTGAGATCCAGTTTCACCATCCAATCCTTCTCTAGCAAAAGATCCTGTAAAAGATGTACTCCTTCCATCTTGAAATGATTGTAAGTCACAAACTGATTCAAGTTCCTCAAGTTGATTATCGGTCTCCAACCCTTGTCTTTCTTTTCCACCAAAAACAAAGTGCTTATGAATCCCTTCTCTTGTTCCCCCAATTTAACAATCACGTTATTTTCCAACATCTGACGTATCACCCATGGCACCACAAAGATACCCCAGGTTCTCAGAGGAGGAGCTAAGGGTCATGGTGGAGGAAATCATCCGGGTAGAGCCACAGCTATTCGGATCACAGGTGCAGTAGGTGGATGTACTGGTCCAATGCTAGGAAGATGGTCAATGCCGTGGGACAGCACCCCAGAACAAGGGATGACATCAGGAAGAGGTGGAACGACCTACAGGGGAAGGTGCGTTCTGTGGTAGCAAGACACCAGGTAGCCGTACAGAGGACTGGAGGTGGATCCCCACCTCCTCCCCCACAACTAACAACATGGGGGGAGCAAATCTTGGCGATCATGCATCCTGAGGGCCTTTTAGGAGTAGCAGGAGGACTGGATTCTGGTAAGTCAAATCTTTACTACTATATCCACCACCCTACCTGCATGCCATCACAAACTCCTAACCCTACCCTCACCCCATCACTCCACCACCTCACATATACCCCACTATCACAACCCACCCATCCCAATACCAAGCCCTGCATGCAACAACAATGCATGGACACCCATCACAGACCTGCATGGACACCCATCACCACAGCATGCAAACTAGTGACAATCACTTAGCCAAACCAATAACATCTCACACAACCCAAACGTGCCTTGCTAATAACAACCATAGAGGAAAACATAACCATGCACAAGATGGCACACGCAGATACAATAACACTGCATTTACATCCCCACAGGACCCCCACTCAACGTCACCGGAGAGGCGGGGCCACCAACATCCAGTCCCCCCACAGAAGAGGCCCACAGTGATGACAGCAGCTCTGCACGCCTGGATCAGGATGACCAACCTGTCCCATCAGGGACCTCTGGACAGTTGGATACCCTGCCACAGTCTCAACCCTCCACAGAGCCTCCCCATCACAGCACCCACCCAGCGGGCCCATACCTCTGTCTCCAGGACACGTCAATCAGCAGTGTGTCCACCACTACAGAGACCCCAGGCAATCCCACAAACCCAAGACAATCATAGCCCTGGCGTCAGTGGCAGTGGGCACACGGTTCAGGGGACAGAGGCACAGGACAACAGGGAAGCTGGGAGGACTGCTGTGCGACAGGGGGAGGACAGGCCCAGGGAACCCACTCTCCACGAGGCACTTGCAGGGATCCTGGGAGCATACCACCATTCCCAGGAGACCATGGGCCAGATAATGTACAAGTTGCAGGAGACCCAGCGGCTGCAGGAGGGACAGTACCTGGGGATCAGGGAGGACCCCAAAGACATCCACACCACCCTGGTCACCATTGCAGGGGTGCTGGCAGACATGGCCAACACCATGAGGGAGGCAGTGGCACACCAACGGACCCCTGACACTAGCCAAACCAAAGAACAGCCTTCCACCTCTGCCGGCGCTAGTGGACAGACGGCCCAGCCACAGGACCAACAGGCCACCAGCACCCCACCAGCACCCCACCCCCTGCAGAAGGAGAATCACCATGCAAACGGTCCCTGTGATCCAGGCAGAAGCCAGAGAACATTGCCAAGACCCCCGATAGGAAATATGACTCTCCTGATTGTTACCCATCTGTCCCACTCTGTCACCCTGTCCACCTGAACTGCCTTTGCTCCACTTCCTATGCCCCTTTGGACAATGCACCGGTGATACAAATAGACTGGACTCTACCCTGGACTTTCCTCCATCAGCAACCCAGCCAATTGCAATACCCCCTCTACTTATTAGCACATAAATAAACACCCTTGGAACAAATACAAGTATGGAGTCTGTCAATTGATTGAAATATGTATTCATTTAACAAGCTGTAAACATTGCAATTCAACTGTACAGTTATGTATACATAGGTATAACCTGTAGTGGGCAGCAGTAAACACACCAGGAACCAGAGTGGGGCACAGATATCTGAAAATAGAGATGCCAAAGGGTACAGTAAGTGGCCATAGAATTTGGAAAATCAGGATGCCATGTACAATGTCCAACACAAAACTGTAATGGAAAGTGAAGTTACAGTGTCTTACCTGTGTGTCACTGGAAGTACTGTTGAATGAGTGAACTTCTGTTGTCCACATCTTCTTCATCTGCCTCCTCTTCCTTACTGTCCACAGGCTCCACTGCTGCCACAAGACCATCTCCAGGCTCATCTTCCTGCAGAAAAGGCACCTGGTGTCTCAAGGGCAGGTTGTGCAACATGCAACAATGATCTGGCACACCTTCTTGGGTGAGTAGTACAGGGTTCCACCTGTCAGAGGGAGGCACCGGAATCTGGCCTTAAGGAGGCCAAAGGTGTGCATGTGTTTCAGCAGGGCAGACAAAACTCTGGTCAACATGTTGGAGAACATTGGCTGAGACATCCCTGATGCCATGGCCACTATTGTTTGGAATGGACCACATGCAAGGAAATGGAGCAGTGGCAGGACCTGCACAACAGGGGGGATACCTGTGGGCTGGTGGATAGCTGAAATCCGGTCTGGCTCTAATTGAGCACACAGTTCTTTGATTGTGGCCCTATCAAGACTGTAGGTCAGGATAATGTGGCTGTCCTCCATTGTTGCCAGGTCCACCAGGGGTGAGTACACTGGGGGATGTCTCCATCTCCTTTTCCTCCTCACTGGTTGAACTTTAGGGTGGAAAACAGTGAGCAGGGGGTCATATTCACATATATGTGAAAATAAAAATGCATTTTTCCCTTTACAGAAACAGTATGTGAATACGAATGTCAGTTGATGTGCCTATGTCTGCTGTGACGCAGTTAGTTGCTATGGCCTGTGCCCCTCTGAAATGGCGGCTGCCTGACCTGTGAGCAGAGACAAGTGGAAATGTGGAAATTCCGCTGGTGTTGTGCGCCATTGGGGTCGGTGGTCGACGGCCGCCGCACAACTTCCCATTGGTTAACATTTGGCCCTATGGGTTCCAAGAGCCAATGGAGATGTACGCCGGCGGTGAGGGTATGCACCTACGCGGACGTGACCGTCATTTTCTATCTGTTCACTCACTTGCTACCTGACCTTCAACAGGAGAGGACCTACACTGCAAGTGCTGCAAGTGCTGCTGTGACCTGTGTCTGGAAGCGACAATGGCTCAAGTGTCTGGGGAAAGGGCCCCCACCTTCACTTCGGAGCAGTTGGAGAGACTGGTGGATGGGGTCCTACCCCAGTACACTTTACTCTATGGTCCTCCAGACAAACAGGTGAGTACACTGTGAGCATGATGCGGGGGCCATAAATGTAGGGATTGATGTGTGTGTAAGCCTCATGTATGGTGGTCAATGTCTGTGCTTAAGGGGATAGGAGGGATATTGTGGCCCATGAGTGTTACAGTCCAGACGGTATGACTAATCCCTTTTTTCTATGTTTCTTTCCTGCAGGTCAGCTGGGACTGGCCTCTCAACGAGGAAGAGGTGCCCGTCGTACCCTGACACCCCTGATGTTTCGCATCCTGGCAGTGGCTTATCTGGAGTTGGATGGGTGCTTGAAGGCATCCCAGCAGCCACAAGAGGGTGAGTACAGATTCTGAAGCATGACTTTGCGCACATTAAGGTTGTGCCTGGGTGGGGGATGTGGGCTGTGGGTGCCCTTAGGCCAGGGCGAAATGGCCGGGTAGGTCCCTTGTTGGCCAGGTTCTGAAGCACCCCAACCCCAATAGTGTTACTGGTCATCTACTACTGGCCAGGGTCCTGTTGGTTTCAGGTGTCCAGCTAATGGCGTTAGGCATTGCAGCCCATGGGCTGGTGACTAGCTTTGTAATTGGTAGTGCATGGCCTAGTGCATAGGTCTGATCCCTGTGTGTTGTGTACGCCAACGGTACTGTTGTTGCTGGCATTGACCAAGTGTATCCTCTGTCTCTCTCCCCCCTTCTTGTTTTGTCACCCTGTCCTTGTGTGCATTAGCATCATCTGGCAGAGGAGCAGAGGCACTGCATCCCACATGGACCTGGAGGCCGAATCCACCGACGGTGAGGGCACCAGTGGGACGGAGGATGAGGACAGCACCACGAAGGAGACAGGAGGGGACACTACAGACAGCAACTCCTCCTCGGATGGAAGCTCCCTGGTGGTGGCGGACACCTGTGTGCCCACCCCAACAACAGGTACAGCCGCCACCCCCGTACCAGCACCGCCCTCCCAGCAGCCCCTCAGCGTGTTTCCCGTGCCCGCTCACCCAGGAGGGTGGGCATCTCCTTTGCCCCAGGCACCTCAGGCCCTGCCCGTCAGCCCTGCTGCCCTCAGTGAGGAGGCTATTGACCTCCTGAGATCCCTCACTGTTGGGAAGTCAACCATACTGAATGCCATCCAGGGTGTCGAAAGGCATTTGCAACAAACAAATGCATACATGGAGGGCATTCACTCTGGCGTGGCGGCCCAACAGAGAGCATTTCAGGCTCTGGCCTCCGCTCTGATGGCAGCCAATGTCCCTGTCTCCAGCCTCCCCCACCAACTTCCTCTACCCAGTCCCAATCCCCTCAACACCAACCTATCCCAAGCACACCTTCAGACCAGCAATCACCCAAATCAACACACAGAAGTGGCTCAGGCAAAGACAAGCACCACACTTCATCTCACAGGCACTCCCACAAGCACCATCACCATGCAGACACACCAACATCCACTGCCTCCACTGTGTCCCCCTCCTCCTCCTCGTCCACCTCCCTCCCAGTTGCGTCTCCACTCACACCTGCATGCACTACATCATCATCCACTACCTCCATCACCAGCTCGCCTATCACTACACGCCCCTCACTGGCAGTCACCAACCCCACATCCAAGCACACGTCCCCTGTGTCCTCTCCCACTGTGTCTGTGACCCCCTCCTCCCAAAGTACACAAACGCAAGCACACACCCACCCAACAGCCATCCACCTCACAACAGCATCCAGCTCATGCACCTACACCCAAACACAGCAGATTGACACCTCCTACAAGCACTCTCTTTTCCTCCACTCCCAAACCTTCACCCTCTTCCCGCCCCAATGTCCCCAAGAAGCTCTTCCTAGCCAACATTGACCTATTCCCTCCCCCCACCGTCCTTCACCTCGGGCCAGGGTGGCCAGAACCCAGCCCAGCACCTCAGCCACCAAGTCCACGTCTGCTGTGGTTTCTGCAGCTGTGAGAGGCACCCGTCAGCCCAGCCAGTGTGCCACCAACACCTGCCAAGGCCAAGAAGGTTCCGCCACCTGGCAAGGGCAAGAAAGGGACAGCATCCAGCAAGGAGAAGGAGCCACAATAAGCCAGCAAGTCCAAGTCAAAGACTCCAGCTGGCAGAAGCAAGGAGGCACCACCATCTGCCAAGGGCAGGAAGGGGCACAGAACACCAGCCAGGGCACTTCAGCCATCCGAGGCTGCAGGTGAAGGCCTGGAGGCTACCACCACAACCGCCAGCACCGCCACCTGCACCGCTGCAAGTAGCACCACTGCCAGCAGCAGCAGCCCCAGTGGTCAGACGTCTGAGGCTGCAGGGGAAGGGCTGGAGCCTCCCCCCACCACTGGCAGCACCGACACCAGCACCGGCACTGCCACCACTGTACAGCCGTCCCCGCCGACAGATGGACTGTAGTCCTATCTCCATGGAATGTCATGCATCCTACCCACAGAAAATCCTGTGGGTCTGACACCCAGGTGAGTGACTGTGACCTTGCACTCCCCAAGATCTGCATCACAAGGCACAAAGCCACCTCCAGAACCAGTGGAAGAATGCATCCACTCACCCTATACTTGGCAGGATGAAGCACACTGGGCATAAGCCCCCCTCCAGAACCAGTGGAAGAAGGCATCCACTCACCCTATCCTTGGCAGGATGAAGCAGACTTGGCACAAGGCCCCCTCCAGAACCAATGGAAGATGGCACCCACTAACCCTATCCTTGGCAGAATGGAGCACACTGGGCACAAGACCCCCTCCAGAACTACTGGAAGAAGGCATCCACTAGAGAGACTTTGGCCTTGCACTCCCCAGGACCAAGCAGTGGGCAAACCACACACTTGAGACTCTGGCTTTGCCCTCCCCAGGACCAAGCAGTGGGCAAACCACCCACTTGAGAGACTGTGGCTTTGCACTCCCCAAGGCCAAGCAGTGGGCATGGAGCCCCCTCCAGGAGCAGTGGTGTTGTACCATCTTCCGGCTGAGGTGCCCCCATTCCCCGTCCCCCTGAGGTGCCTGTGTGTTTTCGACCTGATGCCCCTGCAGTGTTCTCTCCGTATTGAGGCAGGAGTCAAGTGTGGGGTTGGCCTATGTGTTTTGGCCCAGTGGGCCACGGACATTTTGAGTGGGAATTGTCCCGCCTTTTGTATATATTGTATATATTGTAAATACAGTTTTTGCTTTCAGCACGTATTTCTAATATTAAACTCATTTTACTCCATTCCTTTTGTCCTTGCGTTATTCCAGAGGGTTACGGGGTGTATATGTAATGTTGTTGCATGTGTTTGTGTGTATGGTGTTGGGGGTGAGGGTGGGGGTGTTGCATGTATGTGTCACTCTCTTTTTCCTCCCCCCCTTCCTTGTGTGCTAGGTGCAGTACTCACCGTGGTCATCGTCGCCGGCGTTGGTGCTCCTGGTATATGAGCAGATACACCCGCATGGGGAAGACCTGCAGCTCAGGCTCCATGGCATCCTGGTTCTTCCTTGAGTGGCGAGAAGTGAGTCGTTTCCCTTCAGAACACTGTTTCTGCCATGCTTTTGATGGCATTGGTACCGCCCCGGAAAAGCTGGCGGATGGGCGGGTTGTAATGGAGTGGGCGGTACATTGTCTTCCGGCTGGCTGTCGGCGGTTACCGCCGCGGTGTTTGTTGCTACCGCCATGGCAGTCGGAGTGTTAAAGTGGCATTATGTGTTGGCGGTTTCCGACGTGGTTATGATTCCATTTTTTTAACCGCCTGCCTGTTGGCGGTCTTACCGCCGCTTTAACACCGACCAGCAGGGTTGTAATGAGGGCCTAATTCTCTTGGCTCTATCTCTTGATCGAACTATATTACATAGCCCTGAACCGTTTGCAAAACCCCAAAATCCTGAGTGATTGAGTCCCAATTTTCTTTGAAATACTTCAACCTTCCTCCTACCGTGAAAGGGATAGAAGTAGAAATAATCTTCATACTCACCCTGATTCTGCACCTGTCCCAGGTTTCCACCTCTCGTTCTCGAAGATCAAGCATGTCCCCTTCCTCTTTGGGGGTAAGATTGTGTACCTCCAAGGTTTCCCCTGAAATAAGCTGCTCCATGGTATTGGGCTCTAAAATTTTCCCGACTGGTAAGCTGCCCTCTCCTACCAGCCTTTCCAGACAAATTATTATTTGAAAAAAACGTATTAATTGAATAATGTGCTTTATCAAGACTAGTAAATGTGCGTACATATTTTGTCAAAGCTTTCACCATGCCGTCCCCAAATAAAAGATCACAAGCCTCCTCTGAAGATTCCTTGCTAGCTAAATCAGCTAACTTTGGGTTTTTAAGCATCAAAACTGTTTTCCTCCTCTCCGCCAAAAGCCCTTTATTGGCATTACCAATAAACCAAATTGCTCTTTGACACCAGCCCCGAAGGAGGTCCACATCCAAATGTTTTCCCTTCAAATAAGCATCCTCTACAACAGTGGTTCCCAAACTGTGGTCCGCGGACCCCCAGGGGTTCGTGACACATTTCCAGGGGGTCCGCAGGCATGGGCTGGGAGGAAGGCACTTCTCCAGCTGGGGCCTCTGACAAACAGTGAGTGCTTGTTTTCATATTTATTACTTCCTTTGTTGAGCAGTTTTAAAGGCACTGCAAAGTTCCTTGTACAGCAAAAATGAAAGTGTCAAGCTTACTCAAGTGATTAATGTATCTGCTGGAGAGAGATGGGAGTTTTGTGCAGTGGCAGTTTTGACTCAAAGGTAGCGCAGATAGTTAATATGCCTGCTGCAAAGAACGTGAATCATGCAAAGAACAGTATTTTATGTGCATGGCACAGTGGGTTACTGCTTTTGTCACAGAGATTATTTTGTTACTGTGCAGTTCATAATCGTAATCTAGCACAGTGAGCTGTGAACTGCCATTAAAGAGCTGCCTGCAGACGGCATGGCAAAAATTAGAAAGTTGTTTTCCTTATGCTGCTAAAAAAGGTTTGCTTGTGTAGAAATACATTCTTATTGCTAACATCATCGCTAATCACTGTGCTGTGTTCTGAATCCTAAGTCTGTGCTTCTCCGGACCAAGCACTCTTAGAAAATGCCTGACAGTGTGGATGACATCTGAATTCTACACCATGTAGTCCCCTGTAAAGTGGACTGATACCCTACAGTGGTATGAGAGGTGCTATAAAACAAATCAAGTACATGTGGCAGAGAAGCTAGGGAGAGATCAGAGGCCCTTAAGGTTTACTTCCTTTCCTCTTCACTTATTTATGTGAAAAAGCTTTCTCAGATCTTGCACACCTAAAAAATAAAAACAGAAATCGCTCCGGAAATGTAGAATCCGACCTGAGGATTCACCTTTCCTAAATAAAACCAAACATTGAAAAGGTATTTGCCGAGATGCACCGCCAACCTTCCCAATAAAATGTTTCGTTTTTTGCATATTTTTTCATTATAAAATAATTTTTCTTTAGTAATTTGAGTATTTGTTTGGTGTGTACTTGTTATATTTTTTGCGAATTACAGTTTTAATGTTTGAGAATTAAATCATACGAATTGCTGGGGGTCCCTGACTTCCAGTAATTATTCATTGGGGGTCCTCAGGAGTCAAAAGGTTGGGAGCCACTGATCTATGGGTATCAGTATTTTTGGCACGTGAGGCATTCAAGTATGAGTGTACATTTAATAGTTAAATAAATGTTAAAACATACTAGATTCACTTTTTCACAAATCGCAAAATAAATATGAATAAACACAACACAAATTAGCAAAAATGAAATATGGATACATACAGAGAGAAATGTCCAAAAAATAAATACCATAAGACCGGGGGCCTTAATTATTATAAAGACTTTCCTTGAGCATCTGGTGAAATGATCTGCTAACATATGTTTTACTTCCCATGTCCTTGGTTTTTGCCTTGATGCAGTTCCACAGTACCTCTGGGACAGCATGGCCCCTTAGTGTTTCGAAGCTGAGCGAGTGGGCCTCCAGTATGATGGTGACATCAGCATCATACGTAGGACCACCTAAATTTGGAAACTCTGGGGCTGCACCGTTTTTGGCATAATTATGAGTTTACCGCACTGTACACATAATCTACCATATTCTGCATAATTTGCCCATTTTATAAAAAAGAAAATCCTAGTTTAAATGGATCAGATGTTGCTTGCAACAAAAGTGGTGCATTCAGTGGCATATCCTTTGCAAAGATTAACTGGTCACCTTTCAATTGCTTATTTATGCATTCAAGTATTCAACTGGAACTACAGCGAAGAAACCATTGCCTAGACAGCATAAATGTGTGTAAATAGCGAACTAATGCTGCATATTTTCCCCATTTCTGTTGTATAATTTTGCCTTCCATTCCCACGTAGGTCCAGCTGCCTGTACGGGGGCAGCTGTCGGAGATGCCACTTTAAAATGTTTGGTTTGATGCTCCATTTACCAGTGAAATTAAGGTAGTTGGAGACTGGAATGGAGCAGGAGGTGCAAGACTCTGCAGCTCTGTCAGATACCTTACACAGCCTTGATTTAAGACGTTCCAACAGTGCCAGAATAGCTACCTAGAGTCCTACTCAAGTTTCCCAAGAGGAGGACCCCAAGCTCCCTTACTCATGAACCACAGTGGTTGTACATGCATTTATTCCTTCGGAAAGAATAGACAATGGAAAGACTATGGGATTACAGAATCTCAGATGGTTCATGTGGTACAGATGTAAGGTCAGCAACATTTTCTGTAGCAGAAAACAGACAAGTAGGATGTAATATATGTCGACAGCGTGAGTGGGAGGTGTGAATCATATGGGGCTAGACGTATCAAGTCTATTTGCATTCGCAAACGGCCAGATGAGCAGAATCAGGCCGTTTGCACATGCAAAAATGGCACTTTGGTATGTATGAATTCCAAATTACTATTCAGTAACACATCACGGAACTGCTATTTGAGATTGTGAATACATACCGATGTGATATTTGGAAGTAGCGTTTTAAGGGTGTCCCTTATAAATACTGAATTGAAATTGCATGTTTTAATTTTTTGCAAACGAGTTCCAGGTGCAAAATATTAATATGTTATTGACTACAAAAGTGTAATGATAATGCATTCACAAATGTAAAGAGGTCCCCAAGAGACCCATTCCCCTTTGTGAATGTAAAGAATGTTTAAGACAAGGCAGTTGTTCATGGGACCACCGGTTCTTCTTAAACAAAAGAAGAAACTTTACTTTTTGAAAAGCAGTCCCTTTTAATTTAAGGAAAAAAAAAGCTGTATTAAAATTTAAAAAAATCTGCTTTATTAAAAAGCAATCACAGACATGTTGGTCTGATGAACCCAGCAGGCAACCATCCTTGTGCTGGCTGTGATTCCTAGTGGGTGGCAAATTGTGACTTGCATTATTAATATTCATGAGGTAGGTCGATTTGAAAGTGTTGTAATTAGGAATTGTGATTTTTACATCTGGCCCTTAATGTGCTAATTTTCTGTTCACGTTCCATATGTCAGAGACTAAAGGTATCTTGAATAAACAAATGTATTTGTAAGATTCAGGAGTGTTCCCCAAGAACCATTTTGTCCTTTTAGTTGGTAGGCAATATTAGAATAAGTGAGCTATGAAGTTTGTAGTTTAGTGAAGGTGGGTACCTGCTCTAAGGGAAAGAGATAATGTCCAATGGAAGTGATAAGGTTATCTTCGCCCCCTAAAATGGCATATTTTGAGTTCCATTTGATTATTTGTTAGAGCATTTGAGTTCTGCGCTTGCTCATTTGTCACTGGTATATCTGGGACATTCAAATGTACAGCCTTTTCATTTTTTCACGATACAAACAGCAAGAAAGTTGCTGAAGAATTGCCTGTTAATGGATTATTGCTAAAGCAAAATCGCTTCTCTCAGAATGAATGCAATACATTGTGTATCTATATTATTCTTGAGAAATGCAGAAAAGCATGGTGCATCACATTGAATTTTGTCAAAAGATAAATTGCAAGTTTTAAATGTTTTTTACATGCATGATAATTAACAACATATTTCATATGTAATGGGAGAGTAAACTGTTTCACTACGTCTTGGTTTTGCAGTTATAAAGTTTTCAAGAGTTACCCTTGTCTAACTCAATTCAGAAAAAGCCATGGGGATAGCAGAAGCACTTAAGAATATGATCTGAAGATGGCTTGTCGCACTTACAGGTAAACATTGGTATTGTACGGGTATCTACACAGGAATTTCCATACCTCTTGTGTGGTGTAAGTAGTCTAAGAGAGCTATTTATATAGCACTTCGTACCCCCAAGATTTGTATCAGGATCCTAGGAGCCAGTAGCGGCCAGAGCCGGGGAAAGGTAATGGGTTGGAGGCAGGGGCGGGATCAGGGGGGGAATAAGTAAGAAAAAAATAAAAACGTACCTGCCTCTCGTTCGCTGCTCTTCTGGTGTGTGTGAGCGCATAGGCTGAGGCTCCTAGATTCCCCTACGGCCAATCCAGATGCTGCTCCAATGCAGGTACTACCTTTGAGAGCAGTGTCGGAACAGGATGGAGTGGGTTGGTTTGGTGTTCCCAGGGGGACTGGGAGCCTGCTGTTGTTCTCCACCCAGCAATGCAGCTGGGTTGGAGAGATGTCAATGCACATGTTGTTTTAGTCGTCCTAAGACAGCAGGACAAACCAAAATGCACACTGACAGCAGTGCCCACCACTCCTCCTGGTCCTCCACCATTTTTTTTTATGGCCCAACCCCAAGACTCGGCTCCTAATGAAAGGATAATAAGCATGTTATTATCATTTCATTTTTCACTTGCCTCTGCTGGCAGTGGGGCGACGCTCCTCCGCCTTAACAGAGGAACCGCCCCTGCTAGGAACCCTTCAGGACTTATGGTTGAAATAATGGTCTTTGGCTTGTACGGCACATATCCGTGTGTGGTGCGTGGGCTTTGAACAATTGGATCGATTGGTTGGTTTGTAAAAAGTAATATGTAAAAAGCCCTGTGTGTGCCTAACTACATGTGGAAATAGTATGCTGACTTATCTTAGATCACATAAAGAGGTGATGGGGGTGCACCAGGCTTTGTGGATCTATTTCTTTGACCAGAGAGCATGGTCTACTGACCTCTTTCATGCAAAGCTTCACTGCTAAGTTAAACGCAGATCCTCACACTGACATCCCATATGTGTGTATGAGTAGTAAGCATGTAGTACGTACTTGGTAGTAGGACTTTGTGCGTGGTAGGAATATGAATACTGGGATCCATTTTGAAAGCCTTTGGTTTAGATTGGGACACTAAATGTGTATACAGTTTACCTGGAGAGTGTAGCGTATTGACTGTGTTTCTGAGGATGGAGATACAGTCACCGAAGCAAAGGAAGATAGAGACAGGGCTATGCTTAGAAATTTAATGAGTTTATTGTTAGCAAGGCTGCTCGTTAGTTTTTTCATAGCACAGCCATTTGATAGAAGGTAGGGGTAAGTCTACAGTTTCTGTTGAGGAAGTTTCTAGGCAGGGCCTGTCCCCTTGTCACACCCTGACTAAAACTTTGGGAAGGCGGATGACATCATGGTGCAGAGATCACACACTTTATTTTGCTTTTGTTTTTGATAGCCCTGTTTGGAACTAGCATCATTGCTATCAGAGACGAGACCCATCAGCTTGAACAAAGGCAGTGTCTGGGGAGCCGCCAGAAAATTACCTTTGAAAGAAACCAATTCAACTGGTTTTGAAACTGTGGACAGTGGATTTGGGCACCCCCTATCTGGAAAGGAGGTTAAAATGTAGGATCCAAACAACCCCACTGGTTTCCAGTTCCAGGTCCTTCGTAACCAAAGAATGAACTGCTCTGCAGAGTAACTCAGAGGACTGCTGTATGACAAGGGCTGTTGTCTGATGATAGCCAGTCTCCCAGAGGTGAGGTTGCGGGAGGAGCTGATGGGATTTATAATAGAGCTCCTGCTGAGAAAGGAAACAAGTGTGCCTGGCCCTGACAGAGGAAATACTCTTCAGGAGGAGAAACCCATGGTTTTCCTGCGGTAAGGACAACCAGCGGAAGCAGATGACTCCAAGGTTGTGAAGCCAGCTGTGAGCCCAGTTGTAGAGAGGTCCAGAGGTGTTCTTACTGTGAACAGCACTAACACTGTGAACTGCCGATCACTGGTGTGTTCTATGACATCCTGCTCTGTGCCTGAGATACTGGTGCTGCTTCTGCTATCACAGTCTGACATTTTCTGTCACAACTGATGTGGAAGCCCTGATCGACCTGGAGGCTGCAACTGATGATGATGCTTACCAGATGATGACTAGCCTGAGGGGCTGCATCTGCCCCATTCAATCACTCTTCTGCATCCGTCCTGAGAGGCCTAGCAGTTATGATTGATAGCATTTAGAAACACTCAGAAAACATGCACATTAGCGCCATCTTTGTGCATATCTACAGCTGTTTAAGCCTCATTAGAGAATGTTCTCTATTTTTTAATTCATTTACCTGTCACTTCACACAGCTTTGGCCTGGCAGTCATGATTGACAGAATATAGAATTACTAAAAAAACAAAAAAAAAATCCTTTTTTAAATATACTTGAAAATAAATACATACTACTAAGGAAGACAAGTGCCAAGCTGATTCTGCTCAGAAGTCAGGTTGTGAGTGAAGTCGCCATCACAGCCCCCACAGTAAAAAAGCCACTGCCACAGGAACAGTGAATGTGCCTGCCTGCATCATCAACAACACTGAAACTATAGTAACAAAATTAACAGTGGGCTTAACTGTGAGTGGAATGAGTACAAAACTCCCCACCCCGGGGCCTGGTCTCACCAGAAAACATTGCTTCCACACCTGACCACACTCAACGGTAGGGCCTTTTACTGGCACTCACTGCACTTTCACCTGCAACAACAACTCACATGTCTGCACAATGCCCACCACCAAACACACTTCCCCAGCACCGCAACAGCTTGCCTGCATCCTCCTCAATATACGCTTGCTCTGCAACCACGCCAGCGAGCTATGGAACCTCATCACCACCCGCTCCCCCAAGGTCGACTTCCTCAACAAAACCTGGCTCAACTCTTCATCTGCCCCTGACATTGCTGCAGCAACACCTGATAGACACAAGGTCACACATTGAGACCGCATTAACATACCCAGATGAGGGATCACCATCATCCATGAAGAAACCATACAGTGCCCCCACCACAACGGACAAGGCCATCCCAGTCTTGAAACATCTCAACTTCAAACTCCAAACAGATGGCAAGTCCACCATCATGTGCCTACAGCCCCCCAGGACCGCGCCCCAACTTCTGCAACTTAATCGCCAACTTCATCGCCCCACTCATAGACTCCAATGACTCCATCTTCCTATATGACTTAAACTTCCACCTCAACTACATGAACCATCACAACACCAACAACCTGCTCAACAGCATGAACAACATTGGCCTCATCAAACTTGTCAATGACCCCACTCACACTGCAGGACAACACGCTGGACCCCATCTTCACCTTCAGCAAACAAGTCAAGTACAAGCACATCACCAAACTCACCTGGAACGACCACACCATTGTTCACTTTAACATCTCCAGCCCATTTACTGCCACATCACACCACCCAACGTCCCCACCACAGCTGGAGCAAAGTAATACACACCCAACAGACCGATGTCCACAACACATTCAGCTTAGACTTCGCCACAAACCTGGACCAGAGCATCAAGAACTTCAATACCTTGTTAACCAACTGCTGACAGCAGTGCCTCATCAAGACCAACAGGCAAATGAGATCCACCAAACAAGCAAGATGGTACACCGAAGAACAGCAAAACGGGACTGCAAGAGACTCGAAAGAAGATGGCACGCAAGCAAGAACACCTTAGACAGGACCACCTTCAAAACCTCCCTCAACCTCTACCACAGGATGCTGAGGGACAAGAAGAATGCCATAGCCGATTGCATCAAATCCAGCTCCAAGCACAGAAAAGAACTCTTCATCATCGTCCGGGAGGTGTCCAATCCTGCAGACACAGAAAACAGCATAAAGCCCTCACAAGAATTCTGCGACAATCTCGCCAACTACTTTTATGACAAGACCATCACCACCTACAGAAACTTTGAGCTCAAGCCTAAATAATTCCTTGACCTTCACCCCAACACCACAACCTACCCTGACCACCTGCTGGCCACATGGGACCAGCTCATCCCCCAGGACACCACCACCATCATGAACTCCATTCACTCAGGAGCTCCCATGGCCCCTTGCCCACACCACATCTTAAACCGCGGAAGCCACAGGACCAACCATGAACTCACCACTCTGTTCAACACCTCATTAACCACTACCATGTTCCCCAAAGACTGGAAACATGGTGAGGTCAAACCACTACTCAAGAAGCCGTCAGCTGACAAAAGCAAACTCAGAAACTAGCACCCCATCTCCCTGCTCCCCTTCCTGGTCAAGGTCCCGGAGAAATCCATCAACAAAAAACTCATGAACCATCTGGAACAGAACCACCACGTCAGCATCTCTTAGTCTGAATTCTGCATCAACCACAGCACCAAGACCACCCTGGTAGCCGCCACCGATGACATCCAAGTCCTCTTCAACTGGGAAAAAAACTTTGGCACTGATCTTCCTTGACCTGTCAATGGAATTCAACACCATATCCCACCACAAACTGATCACAAGGCTGCACAATATTAGAATACAAGGAGACACACTCAAGTGGATCGCCTCCTTCCTCATACGAAAAAACTCAGAAGGGCCGCCTACCAATGTTCACCTCCAAACCCAAAGACATCATATGCGGGGTCTCCCAAGGCTCAGCCTTCAGCACTACTCACTTCAACATCTACATGACCCGCCTCCAGCCAACATCACCCGATTCCACGGACTAAACATCATACTCTATGCAGACGACACCCAACACATTCTCTCCCTCTTCAAAGACCCCATCACCACCAGAACCAACTTCCACAGGTTCATGATGAGCATCTCCAATTGGATGAAGGCCAACTGCCTGAAGCTTAAATCAGACTAAAAGGAAGTACTTATCTTCGGCAACAACACCACTCCCTGGAACAAATCCTAGTGGTCCTCAGAACGAGGCCAATCACTTGCACCTACTGATCATGCCATAAACCTCAGAACCCTCCTGGTCAGCAAACTGACCATGGAGTCCCAGATCAACGCGGTCTTTTCTGCCTGCTTCCTCACTCTGCGCATGCTATGAAGCCTTTTGAACTGGCTCCCACAGGACACACTTTCACACAGACCCTAATCACCAGCCGACTTGGCTATGCAATGCTCTCTAATCAGGGATCACCACTCACTTCCTACAGAAACTTTGGACCATACAGCCAGACTCATCCTTGACCTCCCTCGATGAACCCCCATTAACCCCCACCTCAGAAAACTCTACTGGCTCACTGTACTGAAGAGATGCCAGTTCAAGTTTACACAACCAGAGACCTGTTTTAAGCCCCGCCAACCACACCTTCCCTCTCCTCACACCCTCCACCGACCAGGATTTGCCATGGTTGAAGGGCCGAGCAACTAATGGAGCTGTGCACAAACATTATTGAACAGGTTAATCAGATTTACTGTGACACTACATCTCAATTCTCTTATCCTTGTGTTACATATCAGCAGCAATAAAATACCACCATTTATTGCAAAGTCTGGCTGGATTCATGTGGGCTGATCTGGAATGTGCTGGAGGACGTGTTCTCACAACACCACCCAGAAACAAAAAATATCGGCACTGTGGAAGTTTAAGTTCTCAAGGAGCAGTTATCATAGAATGTGTGAAGGATTGCACCTGGAGTGCGAGGGCACCAAGGAGGTGCTGGGGATCGGATGCCGTGAGGACAAGCCTCTGGAGCTAAGCCATTATGGTAATAGGTGCAGTAGCGCCAGAGGTGTGATGGGTCCAAAGCACCACATTTATGACAATCATTTACTACTCAGCAGGAGAAGATGGGCCCATTTACCTTGTCTGCATTTAGGCATGGTACTTTTCCTACACCACTGTGTTAGAAGGCCTGGGAAGTCTTGCTGTGTGATGAAATAGGATATTAGGAGGTTGCAACATGCAAATGGTGGCATAGGAAATCACATTCTAGGAAATCATATTGTAGAAATGTGGGTGAAACATGAAACAAAAGAGGGGAATCTTGACAATGGCAGTACAGACAAGCACAGGAAATTGCATTGTTGGAGGAGGGGGCACATAAAATTGATTTGTAGGGGTAGGGGAGGTACTTGAAAAGATACTGTACAAGGGGAAGAGGCACTGAAGAAAGGCATGGTGGGGCGTGGTGAGGCTTGCTGCTGAAGCTCCCACTTTAAGCTCAGGCATGATTTTTCATCATTCATTTGGAATTGAGTACACCAGGGAGAAGGCTGAGGACAGTAATCATGAGTGATCCTGAAAGACCCATTGATCTTAGTTCACATGCCTGAGGCTGCATTGTGTGCTTGAAGGATGCAGGAGTGTGCAGTGACATGCGCCTGAGAGCAGGGCCAGTGGACACATCTCGGACAGGACCAGGGACCCACATACAAAAAGACATCTGGAAAACGTGTGGTCAGAGACAGACAGATGGTCTCACTCAACTTTTGAGACTAGAACACCAGAATGGTACCCCCAACTGCTCATGCTCTTCCCCTCTGGGAACAGTAGGTAGACACTGGAAGAGAGGTCGAGAGGGCGGGCATTGGCCTGTCACCTCCGGAGTTGAACATGGATACACATCCTCTTTGTTGTGCCACCCCGGGGTCTGGTGATTAACCTGGACACCCAGACATTGAGGGGCAATGGCCCATGAGGGTACTAGTACTGGAACTAACCCACTGAGCTCTGGCTCTATCCCTGATCGATCTCTCCCTGTGGTCAGGATCACAGGGGTGAGCTAGAGGCAAACCATATAATCTGCCACCCTGAGGCTAGAGGCAGTTAGAAACTCGCTTTTCCAAAACATATTGACTTAGAGAGGTGGATCCTCTACATAGACCCTCTCAATGTGCACTTTACAGTGTGTGCTTAGCAAAAAGGCCTGTAATGCTTCCTCTCATACCCCTGTGTAGGAAAGTACCATCTTACTAACTGGCATGTTACCCCCATATTTCACTGTATATATGTTGTTTTAGTTGTATGTGTCATAAGTGTGCCCTGTATGTGTTACCTGTGTGATGACTAACTGTCTCACTGAGGCTCTGCTAACCAGAACCTCAGTGGTTATGCTCTCTCATTTCTTTCCAAATTGTCACTAACAAGCTAGTGACCAATTTCACCAATTTACATTGGCATACTGGAACACCCTTATAATTCCCTAGTATATGGTACTGAGGTACCCAGGGTATTGGGGTTCCAGGAGATCCCTATGGGCTGCAGCATTTCTTTTGCCACCCATAGGTAGCTCTGACAATTCTTACACAGGCCTGCCACTGCAGCCTGAGTGAAATAACGTCCACGTTATTTCACAGCCATTTACCACTGCACTTAAGTAACTTATAAGTCACCTATATGTCTAACCTTTACCTGGTAAAGGTTGGGTGCTAAGTTACTTAGTGTGTGGGCACCCTGGCACTAGCCAAGGTGCCCCCACATTGTTCAGGGCAAATTCCCCGGACTTTGTGAGTGCGGGGACACCATTACACGCGTGCACTATACATAGGTCACTACCTATGTATAGCGTCACAATGGTAACTCCGAACATGGCCATGTAACATGTCTAAGATCATGGAATTGTCACCCCAATGCCATCCTGGCATTGGGGAGACAATTCCATGATCCCCCGGGTCTCTAGCACAGACCCGGGTACTGCCAAACTACCTTTCCGGGGGTTTCACTGCAGCTGCTGCTGCTGCCAACCCCTCAGACAGGTTTCTGCCCTCCTGGGGTCCAGCCAGGCTTGGCCCAGGAAGGCAGAACAAAGGACTTCCTCAGAGAGAGGGTGTTACACCCTCTCCCTTTGGAAAAAGGTGTCAGGGCTGGGGAGGAGTAGCCTCCCCCAGCCTCTGGAAATGCTTTGATGGGCACAGATGGTGCCCATCTCTGCATAAGCCAGTCTACACCGGTTCAGGGATCCCCCAGCCCTGCTCTGGCGTGAAACTGGACAAAGGAAAGGGGAGTGACCACTCCCCTGACCTGCACCTCCCAGGGGAGGTGCCCAGAGCTCCTCCAGTGTGCTCCAGACCTCTGCCATCTTGGAAACAGAGGTGCTGCTGGCACACTGGACTGCTCTGAGTGGCCAGTGCCAGCAGGTGATGTCAGAGACTCCTCCTGATAGGCTCTTACCTGTGTTGCTAGCCTTGCCTAACATCCTGGTCCCTCCTGGGCCACAGCAGCATCCAAAAACCCTAACCGCAACCCTTGCAGCTAGCAAGGCTTGTTTGCGGCCTTTCTGCACGGAAACACCTCTGCAAGCTTCTTCACGACGTGGGACATCCATCCTCCAAAGGGGAAGTTCCTAATCCTCTTCGTTCTTGCAGAATCCACAGCTTCTACCATCCGGTGGCAGCTTCTTTGCACCCTCAGCTGGCATTTCTTGGGCATCTGCCCACTCACGACTTGAGTGTGGCTCTTGGACTTGGTCCCCTTGTTCCACAGGTTCTCTCGTCTGGAAATCCATTGTTGTTGCATTGCTGGTGTTGGTCTTCCTTGCAGAATTCCCTTATCACGACTTCTGTGCTCTCTGGGGAACTTAAGTGCACTTTGCACCCACTTTTCAGGGTCTTGGGGTGGGCTATTTTTCTAACCCTCACTGTTTTCTTACAGTCCCAGCGACCCTCTACAAGCTCACATAGGTTTGGGGTCCATACGTTATTCGCATTCCACTTTTGGAGTATATGGTTTGTGTTGCCCCTATACCTATGTGCTCTCATTGCAATCTATTGTGACTGTACATTGCTTGCATTGCTTTTTATTGCTATTACTGCATAATTTTGGTATTGTGTACATATATCTTGTGTATATTTGCTATCCTCATACTGAGGCTACTCACTGAGATACTTTTGGCATATTGTCATAAGAATAAAGTACCTTTATTTTTAGTATATCTGTGTATTGTGTTTTCTTATGATATTGTGCATATGACACCAGTGGTATAGTGGGAGCTTTGCATGTCTCCTAGTTCAGCCTAAGCTGCTCTGCTAAGCTACCATTTTCTATCAGCCTAAGCTGCTAGACACCTCTTCTACACTAATAAGGGATACCTGGACCTGGTGCAGAGTGTAAGTACCCCTTGGTACTCACTACAAACCAGGCCAGCCTCCTACACCCTGTTTTCTGCAGCCACAGTAAAGGTTTTCAGTACAGCCCCTGTTGATGGCTTCCATGGGTTTCTAGATCTACTTTACCTAAATACATGGCAATGTAAGTTCCTGTACTTGAGATATACTGCTCCTCTTGAGAAATGCAGTCCCTTCCAAGTCAGCTTAGCCTGCCAACACACCTGTCTTCCTCAAACAGACACTCGCAGACATTGGAGGAGTTCTAGCTGGGAGAACTGGGAGGGGGGGTGTTGTCTGCAAAGGCACGTTGTGATGAAACATCAGGCATCACAACTGGCACTAGTGTTATTGTTAGAAATTGGGCCTCTAGTTGGCCGAGGTATACACCCTGCCCAAATAGGGACCACAATCCTAGAGAGGGTATGTCAGTTACACACCATAAATTCATCTGTGCTCACCCTCTGTTAGCTAGGCACCGAGAAGGCAGGCTTAACTTAGGAGGCAATGTGTAAAGTATTTGTGCAACACTTGAAACAGTAACACAGTGATAACACCACAAAAAGACTCCACACCAAGTTACAAAAATAGATTGTATTTTTATGAGTAAAATAAGAGCAAAATGACAAAACTCCAGTGAGTAAAAGTTGAGATATGATTTTTTAAAGAATATCTGCAAATACCTGCTTGGAAGTGTAAAGCGCCAACCGGGGCTATCTGATCGTGCTAGACCATGTCAAATCTGAAAAGTCAAGCTGACCGCCATGGAGCTCGGGTCACATACTAGGACCAACCTTGTCCTGCTGAAAGAGTACCTTGTGGATTGAGGATGTGTCAACATCTAAATCCTGATGGGAGGAGCAGAGGAGGTGATGCGCATGCGGTGCGTTGGTTCCGATCTGCGCAGTCAGGGACGCATCGGTGGCAGACCCTTGGCAACAAAAGTTATGTGTTGTATTCGATCCACACAGCTGGCGAAATGGTGACGCACCGGGCCGAGGTTGATGCATCGATCCTGAGCCGCGCAGTTAGTGCTGCGATATCCTCATCCTCAGCAGCAGCAGTGATGTGTTGGCATTGAGGAGAGATGTGGCGGTTCCAATCGGCACAGTGACCACAATGTGTGGGGTTTTGTAGAAACAGATGCACAACTCACTTCTAAGGGTCCAGAACTGGATTGGCACCACTTGGCAGGGCAGGATTCACAGTTGGAAGAGCCCAGAGGATATAGCAGGGGTGAGTGAAGTATTTGATGTCCCTGAGACTTCAGAACAGGAGGCATGCAGACAAGCCCTTGGAGTCACTCAGGGTTCAAGTGGTGTAGGTCCAGTCCTTCTCACCCAGGCAGAGAGGGCAGCAGGCAGGGAAGCACAGCAGAAAAGCAGTTCTTCCAGAGCAGCAGTCCAGCAGAGTAGCAGTCTTTTTTCTTGGCAGAGTATCCACAGGTCCAGAAGTGTACTGGTTTGGTAGGGTCAGATGTCTAGTTCTTATACCCAGTGGTGCCTTAGAAGTGGGGGTGACTTCAAAGAGGGGTCTTTGAAGTACAAAGAGATCCTCCTTTCCTGTGCTGGCTCCAGACTCACTACAGGGGGTTAAGCAGTCCCTTGTGTGGGAGCAGGACACTGCCTATTCAGGTGTAAGTGCTAGCTCCTCCCTTCTATCCTGCCTAGGATGACCCATTAACGTGCAGATGGCCACTCAGTCACACCTACCCTCCTTTTGTGTGAGGCGAGTCTCTAGGGAATGCAGGAACCCAGCTGTAACCCCAGCCCAGACATGTATTAGAGACAAGCTGAAGACACACAGGGATAAGAGCAGGAAAATGCCAACTTTCTAAAAGTGGCATTTTCAGAATTGTAATAGTAAATCTGACTTTGTCATTAAAAAGGATTTATCATCACAATTCCATGGGTACTAATCGTGGCAGGTCTACTCCTTCTCAATCAGGAACTACCCTTTATTAAATGTAGTAAGGAATCCCCAATGTTAACCTACAAGAAGGGTAGGCTTCCCAGTAATAAAATCAAATTTGGGAGTTTTTCACTACCAGGACATGTACAACTTAAAAGTACATGTCCTGCCTCTTAATTACATAGCACCCTGCCATGTGGGCTACCTAGGCCCTACCTTAGGGTTGACGTATATGTAATAAAAGGGGAGTTTAAGGCTTGGCAAGGGGTTTTAAAAGCCAAGTCGACATGGCAATCAAACTGTACACACAGGCTCTGCAGTGGCAGGCCTCAGACATGCTTAAAGGGCTACATAAGTGGGTGACACAATCAATGCTGCAGGCCCACTAGAAGCGTTTAATTTACAGGCCCTGGGAACATCTAGTGCAGTTTACTAGGGACTTATAAGTAAATTAAATATGTCAATTAGGTATATACCAATCAAACCATGTTTTAGGGAGCGAGAACATGCACTTTAGCACTGGTCAGCACTGGTCAGCAGCTAAGGCCCACAAAAACGAATTCAGCAAAAAGTTGAGGAAAAAATGCAAAAAGTATGGGAGTGACCCTGTAGAAAGGGCCATTTCCAGCAGTTATCCTTCAAGCAATTAAAGATTCCTGGATGACACTAGAGACAGAAATTGTAGAAGTTAGTCTTGATGTGTCATGATCTCAAAAATGCAGTAGACAGAGCAGAGGCAGAAGGATGAAATTCGAAACTGGAAGACAGTCAAATCTTTTCAACCCTCTGTGGCTCATCTGGGTGTGACATCCGAAAACCTTGAAGTTTTGGTTGAGGATGGAGAGGGCAGATTCGGGGGCAACAATCTTCGATCCATAGGATTGCCAGAGGGGTAGATGGGACTCAACTAGTTATTCCTTGAGCACTGGCTTCAGCACACCACTCATGCTGGAAATCTTTCTGCATGTCTCATGGTAGAATGAGAAAACTTGGCCCTCATGCAGAAGCCTCCCTTGTCCATCAGGGTGCCACACACCAATGATTACTAAAATACTAAACTTAAAGAACCAAGATTAAATCCTCAAAGTATTCTGAGATTTGGATCAAGTCCAAAATTAATCCTATCACATTTCATTATTTTTCTTGACGAAGCTCAGCAGTTTGAGCAACAGTGGACGTCTTTCATGACTGTCAAGCAAAATCTGTGTGCAACGGAATCGAAATACATGAGACTGTATGCTGTAAAGCTAAAGATGTTATTCCAAACCAAGTCCCTCTTCTTCAAAACCCCTAAAGCAGCATGGGAATGGGCCGAAGAGACGCCTAGCAGAAGAGTGCTGCAATTGTCCCCTGAACTGCAAGAAGGCATGAAAGAAAGAAAAGGGACTGTTCCAGAAAAAGGCATCAATCAAAGTTAGGTTTGAAAAATTCAAGGACACTAAATGTGCTTTGGCAACAGTGAACTCATTTGAAATCCAATCCCTGAAGCAGTCTCCTGTTGGAGGATCCATTGGTTACTCAGGGGACAAAGCAGCGTCCTCTTGAAAGAGGAATCTGTGTCTTTCTGACTGTCGCCTAAGGACTGTGTAACAAACTTAGGGCCAAACTTTTCATGCCTCACAGCGGACTAGGCATCACGCTTAGTGCATGTGAATCTCCTTTTAAGCTACATTAATATGGTTTATTTTCTTACCAAGGTTCTGATATTGCAATAATCTTCCTGTATTAACATATTTGTCGTTATTGGGCAATACTTGCTACGTTAATCCGTGTACTGGGTGGTATACAGCTAGGAGTGGAATCAAGCTTCTTGTGCTCATCTTTATTACGGCTCACAGTGAGTGCTGAGGGTTGGCAATAGACACTTCAAGTGAAAACTGTAGACTGGAAGGGAATTATGAGTTTCTTGTTAATTAGATTGTATTTTTTGCTCCTTGTTCTTTGACCGCAGATTTGCATTCTCCCTAAATTGGCCCATTTTCTCAGGGACACAATGACAATCCTACTGTATATAAGGCCCTTAAGCATAACATAACAGACAGGCTCCACTTCTGAGTTCTATTTTGGAACGTAAATGGACTTAAATCTAAAATCAAAATGGGCCCTTAACCTCAAGACTTCCAAGCACCATTCTCCCTATATACCTCTCGACCAGGAGACGAACATGACTGGCTCTCAGGTTTCCTTCATGGGGGATGTAGGTTTACTAATGTAATTCATGGGGGATATTAGTTTACTAATGTAATTCATGGGGGATATTGGTTTAATAATGTAATTAATTCTGGCTTCACAAAAGGGCCTTCATGCATAGAATTCCTCCTGTGTAGAAATTCTTCCTTCAAGGTACAAGCCATTAAGTATAACACACAAGGCAGCTATATTATGGCTTCAGGATCTCTACAAGGCTATGCCATAACATGTGTAAACTAATGTGCTCCACCTCCGAAATTCACTGCTTTTCTCTCAACTTTGGACCTATGTTACTTGAAGTTCTGCCAGGCAGTCTCTTGATACCAATTGACTTCACTTGAATCATGGACTGGGACCTTGTTAAATGCTCCCCTAGATCAAGAGTTCACAGGGGCCGAATCCTATTGGACCTAACAAGTTCCTTTTGCTTCGTGCACACATGGTGCACTGCATGCTTCATCCCACCTCTGAAGTGTGAAACTTTTTCTCTGGTGCTCATGATTCCTTTTCAAGGCTAGTTTGTATCTTTGTTCCTGTAGAAGATTCACATCTTTTTGCAGGGGTGGTCATTCTCCCTTATGTTAGTTCTGATTACTCCCCAGTGAAGCTCACTTTTGGACATCAGTTGATCCAAGAGGGTGGCGTCTGGAGGGTAAATGTGTGGTGGCCTACTTGTGAAGTCTTTGCTTCATATCGCCTTGACGAAACAGAGCCCTGTTTTCAGGATGATGGCGTTTCTGTAGAGACACAGTTCGCTGTTTGTGAAACATTCAAATGAGTGATCTGCCTCACTAGGAATAAGCAAGAACTGTCTGCAGTCTTGGAATCATGTGAGCTTCAGTTGTATATGGACAGATGACCATGAAATGTTACTACAACAAAAGGGGGCCCTGGGGCCTAGAGTTCCTTGAAAAAGAATCTGACTGGTGAAGTTAAACATGGATGGTTTGTGACCCTGAACCATACGTATGAATGCTGTGACATGGTAGGTAGGCTCCTCTGCTGGTTATGTTGCACTAGGAATCTCTGTTGCCATATGACTGAGAATCCCTCTGGAAGTGGGGTGTTCCTAGTTGACCGGCATGAGGACTTTGCCTCCTTTTACAAGTACCTTTAAAAGTAAAAAACACACATAGAAGCATGCTAGGCTGGAATTTATTTTCTATTACCTCCTCCTGGCCTCTCTATCTGACGTGTGTTCTAATCACATTGATCAGATGATAGTCACAGAGGACATTGATTGTTCCATCTTCAATCTCGCGTCTGGAAAAAATCCTGGTCCAAATGGAACTTTTCAAATGCTTAGATTCTAAAACAGCTTTGTTTTTGTTGGATATATTTGTGGGTGCAAGAAAACAGCAAAACGTGCTCCTGGATCTCAGGGAGGCAGTCATCATGGTTCTCCTAATGCCAGGTCAGCTGGAAGATTGATGTGCCCCCTACAGGTATATACCCTATTCAACTTTGAGGCCAAGATCTTCGCCAAAGTCCTTGGCGATCGTCTTATCTCTTGTATCCAAACCCTCATGCACATGTGACAGCGAGGTCTAATATTAGATTTCTTCTTAATGGACTTATGATTTCAGGCAATTTGAAGCGACCCTGCCTCTCCTATTAGTTGATTTTGCTCAGGCCTTTAAATCAGTTACCTGGAACCATCTCTTTGCAGTGATCCCTAGGATGGGTTTTGGCCCTCTATTCCTGTTACGCATTTCCCTCCCCTATGTGCGATTGATTGCTAGAATCTGAGTAGTCAATATTACCTAGTTCTCCCCCTTGAGAGGGCTACTAGACAAGGGTGTCTCCTCTTCTTTTTCCTATTCATCCTAAATATTGAACCTCTAGACTGCATGCTGCGGGTTGAAGATGAAATCCAGGGATTCAAATAGGGGTTGAAGACCAGGTTTAACTATATGTAGATATCCTGCTTATATATCAGAGCCACCTGTCAAGTAGTTGCTGAAACTTTTTGGTTTTAATTTCCATTTTGCCAATCAACTGGCCTAAACTGATCCTTTTCATAATCAATTTGAGTGAAACAAAAAAAAGAATTAGCCACCAATAGAGGGGTTATTGTTTCTTAATGTCTGCCACGAAATAAACACTTTATTATGAAAATAATCATGTAACCTCCAAAAAACGATCAACTAAAATGCGAGCGATCTTATACTGCATCCTCTTGGGTAATTTTCGAATCTTAAAAAAAGAAAAGAGATCTATGGCTAAAGCATTAAGCATGATCCTCAGATATAAAATTATGATCACCTGCGATATCTCTGAATGCTCGCGCAAGTCAATCTATAAGAGCTGCTTGATAATATGTTTTTACTCGCAGAAGTGCCAGACCGCCCTCTTCTAAGCCTATCTGAATGACTTAAGGTGGTCATTATGACTTTGGCGTTCTACAACGTAGAACGCCAAATTTCCGCCAGCCACAGGACCGCCATATTGTGACTGCTGGCGATTCTCCTCCATAAATTGGGTGGAGGGCTGCCAGCAGCCATACTAGTGGTTGGAGGTGCAGTGGAGGTTGCTCCGCTGGCACAGCCTCGTCAACATAACACCACCACGCCTATTACGACTTTGTAATAGGTGTGGCGGTGTTGTATTGGCGGGGCGCTGGCAGGCAGAGCAAGGGCCATGGACCCTGTTCCCTCCCGGACAACCACCGCGACCACCAGGTAGGGTGATTGACTGAGAGGGGGTGGTGGGTGGGGAGTGTTGTGTGTGCGTAACTGAATGTGTGAATGAATGTGAGTGCGTGTCTGCATGTCAGTGTGTATGTGTGCCTGTATTGATGCATGTATGAATGTAGTGATGCATTTATGAATGTGTGTTGGGATGTATGAGTGAATGTGTGGGGGCAGTTGTGTGGTGTGTGCCTGTCTGCTGGTGCATGAATGGGTGTCGTGTGTGAGTCTGTGTGTGTCTGCGGGTGTGTGCACGTATTAGGGGGTGAGGGGGTTAGTGTATGGATTGGGGTGGGGGTTAGTGTATGGATTGGGAGGTTAGTGTTTGTATGGGGGGTGGGGTGGTCAGGTGCTTCCTGGTTGCGGGTGAGGGACCCGCCTACCAGTGACAGGGCAGGAATTCCCTATTACCGGTAGCCCTACAGCCATGTTTTTCGTGGCGGGGCTACCACCTTCAAAAAAGTGGCGCTAGGCCGGGTCAAAATACTGCCGGCAGCACACTGGGGGCTGCCGGGTCAGGGATGAAGATCTCCGGTCCGGTGGTTCATACCGCCATGGGGGTATGAGTGGTGCTGTGGCGAGTTGCCAGCGGAGAACAAATATTCAAGCCCTGATAAATAGCACAGGCGAGTGGCTCGATAAAGAGAGCAAACAATATGGTTTAAATCGACACCCTTGTTCAAAGGCCACATCTGATGCTAATCTCCCCACCTGGTATATCGTTAGTAATTAGCTTTTGCGTCTGAGTATAACAATTTCAAAAGCTGCGTGAAACTAGATGGAAAGGCGCATTTATGAAGTATTGCGAATATAGCTTCCCATTCAATGAGATCAAATGCTTTGTCACTCCAGCCTTCATATTTTGCGTTGAGTAACAATCAATGGCTTGGAGCAGGAAAATTGTATTTGAAGTAATATATTGTGCCAGGAGAAAACCATTTTGGTCTGAATGTATGACAGATGAAGCCCCCAGGAATAATCTATTAGCAATAATCTTAGTAAAGAATGTATAGTCACTATTAAGGATGCTGATAGGCCAATACAAATTCAATTCTTATGCTAGTTTATTCTTTTTCAGGAAACCAACCACAGTCGATTCAGTAAAAGAGACTAGTATGGCACAGTCGGATAATATCTGGTTGAATAAACAGGGTCAAAAATAAAATCAGTTGCAACGAAAATATTTTACAAACCTCTATAGGAATACCATCCTGACCACTGGCTTTAGCTTTAGGCAATGATTTTCACCCCTATTGAACTTCAACTGAAGTTATAGGTTTAGACAACAGTTCAATCGGATCTACAGAAAGCCAAAGCATATCACCAGAGCTTAGCCACTTGCTAATAGCAGCCGAGGAAGGGCTGTGGGATACAGAGTATAATATGGAAAAATGAGCGAGGAAAGCTTTAGATACTGCTTGAGGCTGGGATGCCAGTGTATTGAGGCCGTGATGCCAGTCTATTGGTAGAGGGACCACAGTTCATTTTAATAATATTAGCATTAGTTCTACTCTTAACAGACCAAGTGAGAAATGTACCTATGTGTTCACTTTCCTCATATCTTTCCAGCAGATATGTATTGTGGATTACTATTTCTTTAATGGTGAAAAACTCACAAACATTTTCTCTAGCTTGGATTAAGGATATTTTTGTATGCATGGCGGCAGCAAGCTCATGAGCCTTGATAGCTTTATTCAAGGTAATCAAAAGTTGAGTGTATTTCACCTCTTCAGCTTAAAAGAATTTACCTGAACTCTAAAAAAAAAGCCCTAAGAGCCTCCCAAACCATAAAGTCAGGAGTAGAAACTCAAAAATTCCTCTAATTCCAGGCACATCTGTTCAACCCAAGAATCTTCCGTAAGCAGTGATTTATTAAAGACCCATCTGCATATCTGTGTGGATGAAGAAGGGTGGTCAATCTCCAAATAAATGACTGAACGATCAGAGAATACATTGGTCAAGATAGCAGAGCTAACCCAGCAGGCAAAATATGATACTAAAAAAAAATTCTAAGTGTGATGAGGACTTATAGTGTTTGGAGTGACATGTGTACTGACGCTCTAGGGGATGTCCTGCCTGCCAGTGATCTATGAGGGCAAAATCTTGCATTAAAGTATGTAAGACTGCAATTGACTTTGGTTTATTTGGTTTATTTTGATGTCTATTCATACAGAAGGAATTCAGATAAATGTTCTAGAGTAGATTGAAATTCCCCCAATTATTAAGTACCCCTCAGCTTGTCTCAACGTAGTATGAATCTCTTGTAGAGATTAAGCAGAGTCTTCAAAAGGTCCGTAATAACTTTAAAAAATTGAATACTTGGTTTTGTATATTAGCCTTAATCCACAGCCATTGAGTGACAGGATCTTTAACAACCCTGAGCATTTAGCATTGAACTGTTTTTGCAATCAATTTTGCAACACCAAGTGCTGCCGCCTGATCTGAGGCAAAAAATGAGTGCTTAATATGTACGGGCATTCGAGGTGTATTGTCCTTGTTTTTCAGATGTGTTTCCTGTAGTAATATTACACCTACATTTCTAGTATACCCCGGCAATTTGTCCTATTACTGATACCGTTGACATTGCAGGATATCATTTTCAGTCTTCTAGGTAACATTTACCTTTGGATCAAAAAGCTTAATCTGCTGCATTATTTTTCCTTGTTTTTGCACTTCCAGATATGCAAACGCCCCAATGTGCCCTCGTGGCCCCATCTCGCCCTCCCCATCCTACCTGGAGTCCCACCCCCTTTGGAGCTGGCATCCTGAAGGGCACTGCCAGTCTCTGGGCCCTCCCCGGGGGCCGGGCAACCTGACAGCCCTCCCAACCCTCCCCTCCTACCCTTAGCGGTATGCCTTGGAGTGGTACACCAATCTAACCTCTCTAGGAGAATAGTGCCTTCCCTAACTTGCAGGAGAAAGATGCCTTCCCTAACTACAACTGCAAAGAAAGTATTAGACATGTTTAGTACTACAAGCTAATAAAACAGTACTGTGTTAGCTGTCTATGAAACAATGAGGCACTTCGATATCAAGCATATCTGCAACATCCATCAAATAGATTGTTGTAGAAGTTCCTGAGCAATCTGATCAGAGTATCTGAAATGGACACTTGAATAGCACCTTGAGCTTGGATTGCTGTGATATAACTGCTTGGATTCCTTGTTTCTTGAACTATTCAATCATAGTTTTGAATGTGCGGCGTCTGTGTGCCAACGTTACGGATATAACAGAAAAGATATTAAATCTGTAGTTTTCTAGGGTCTAGACACCCCTTTTCCTGATAACTTCTGCCAAAATACTTTCCTTAATCCAAAAATTACCAAAGTTAACAAAGAAAGTTCTGGGGTACGGGGTGTTGGCAAGTTGAACGGAAAGAGCCCCATGAGCCTGCATAGTTGAATAATCCTCTATCTTAGGGGGGGCCTGTGGAAAGACATGATGCTGAATCAGATCAGAAATAAATACAATTGGGTCTTGACTGAGTTCCTTCCCTTCAGGAATCCCATTGAAGTGCAAGTTGGAATGCCTGGATCTTTTCATGATATCTTCAATCTTGGCCTGGATATCCATTATCCCCTGTTCTGTCTTAGTGATTTGTGATTCAGCACTGTGTCGATAATCCTCTAAATTGGATAGCTGCTCGGCCTGAGATAATCTCTTGGTCAATTGATGAAAACTATTGTAAATTTCCTCTGAGTCTGTATCTCTTGATGAGCTTTCTGTTGGTGGAGATTTATCTCACGAATTTCCCAGAAGATCTGTTGCAACGTTTCGTGGCAGAGAGCAGTATGTGTGAAAGTGCCTGGGAGTTCCAAATGTGCTGCACCAGATACAACCGTCTTAGTCTGAATTGCATTCCTCAATTCTGATTTTGACACAACCGGGCTGATGAACGATGGTTTCTGGGTGGAGCCTTCTTGCTGGTTTGCTGAGGAGTCCTGTAACATCTGTTCCTGGATTCCAACTACAGTGTCATTCACTGTGGGAATAGTCTTACTAAGCTTATGCCCCCGTTGTCTTCTGTAGTTTATTACCAACAAAGGATATACTGGTTTCTCAAAAATGGTGGGTATTGATGAAGAGAGCAGATTCGAACGTGGCACAGTCAAGAACATTCCTACATCTGACCCTGTAGAAGGCTGACTCTCTATATAGTGAACAAAACTTATGTGAACTGTGAGGAGTCCAAGCAATCCCATCTTGGTTTGCAGAGGTAAAAACAAAACCATCTAATGCTATAATTCTTATGGTAGCTTGGTCAAGCAGTTAGGCCAATCTTGGAGAAGTGCAAAGCATTTATTGTACTTACAGTATCAATATATGTGGACACAAACTCCAAAAAATAACTCAAAATCAATTTACAAAAATGCTTCAGATTTTTATAACATTTTTAAGACCAAGATCATCAAAATCGGTTAAGTACTTTTTCAGTTATGATTTTTCAAAGTTTAGCAAAAAGATTTTTGGTGCATAATTACGCACCATAGGACTCAATGGGAGAAACCTTTTAAAATGCATATAAAATCAGGCAATGCATTTACCTTAGTCTTCTTTCGTTCATAGGTCAAGGTCATTGAGATGTCCTTTGGACCAGCCAGGGAAGTTTGGGTGGCTCCCAGTTGCGGCTGGAGCAGCTGCTGAAAAGTCCTTGGAACTGGTGCAGGACCACTGAGGTGGACCACTTGGAAAAGCAATGCACAGGTGGACTTCAAGGTGAGTCCAGGGGGTCCCCTTGGAGTCTAGAGGTCACAAGGGGTGGGGGACCCTTACAGCACACTTGGTTCTCCGGTGCAGACCCAAGGGAGGCCAGGTGCAGAGCAGACAGATGAGCCAGGAGCTGTGCGCAAAGGTGCCCTTGGTAGCAGGAGGCAAGTCACTTTGAGGGTGGATTGCAGGTCAGCAGGGCTGCACTGGATGGTGGTTCTTACGTGTTCTGAAGTCTCTTGACTGGGGCCTGCTCCTGGTTCTTTGAGAGTCTGGAGTGAACTTTTCTTCTTGGTGTCCTATGTTGGGTGTCCAGTGCCCCGGGCTATGGCACAGTTGAGCCACAGGAGGTCGCAGTGCCACCAAATTTGGCACACTTGCAGGATGTTGTCCTCTGGGTCTGTTGGGTGGAATTTGGTCTGGCTGCTATGTCCGGTTCCTTGGTGAGCAGCCGGTCAGTGAACTGGATTTCATTGGTCTTTTGCTTTTTTGTTGCAGGGAGTGATGCTTTCACTCTGGAGGGAGATCTTTGGCGATTTTCAGAAGGGTGGAGGTTCTCTGGGGCTTTGCAGATTCAGTCGATGTCCATGCAGTCTGTCAGCGGCAATTGTTGAGTACTGGGTGCAACAGGCAGGGTTTGGCGTCATTTCTTTGTGCAGCAGGAATGCAGTTCTCAAGCCTTGGGTCTCCTTTGTTGCAGGCCTTCTTGTGTCCATGGAATCTGTTCTGCAGGTCTAGGTATGTCCACTAAATACTGCATTTAGTGGGCAGTTAGGGGAGTCCCTAGTAGTGACCAACGGGGCATATGCCTTAGGGTAGCAACACCCACTATGTGACTACTTCCTGTGGGCAGAGGTCACTTCCCTATCCCTGATAGGCTATTTTCCTACCATGCAAGATGGAGCAAAATAAAATGGAGAGGTCACCTCTCATGCAACACCTTATGGGTGGAACAAGCTGGGGGTGGCCCCCTGTAGGAAGCTGGCTCTCTATATACTATTTCAAAGTAAGAAATAGTGTGCACAGAGTCCAAGGGTTCCCCTTAGAGTTAAGATAATGGCAAAAAGAGATAATTCTAATTCACTATTTTGTGGTAGTGTGGTCGAGCAGTAGGCTTATCAGAGGGTAGTGTTAAGCATTTGTTGTATACGCACAGGCAATAAATGAGGAACACACACTCAAAGACTTAACTCCAGGCCAATAGGTTTTTATATTGAAAAATATATTTTCTTAGTTTATTTTAAGAACCACAGGTTCAAGATTTACAAGTAATACTTTAAATCTAAGGTACTTCACTTAGATACTTTAGGAACTTTGAATAAAAGCAATATCATATACAGCCTTTGTAAAAATGGCAATAAGCTATTTTCAAAGTGGACACTGCAAAAATCAACAGTTCCTGGGGGAGGTAAGTAAAGGTTAGGATTGCAGGTAAGTAAAACACTTACAAGTCTCAAAGTTGTGGCCAAGGTAGCCCACCTTTAAGGGTTCAAGGCAACCCCAAAGTTACCACACCAGCAGCTCAGGGCCGGTCAGGTGCAGAGGTCAAAGAGGTGCCCAAAACACCTAGGCTTCAATGGAGAACAGGGGTGCCCCAGTTCCAGTCTGCCAGCAGGTAAGTACCCTCATCCACGGGGGCAGACCATGGGGGTTTTATAGGGCACTGGGGGGGACACAAGGAGGCACAGAAAGTACACCCTCAGCGGCTCAAGGACGGCCGGGTGCAGTGTGCAAACAGGCGTCGGGTTTTAGATAAAAAGTAATGGAGGGACCCGGGGGTCACTTCAGCGATGCAGGCAGGCATGGGGGGGGGGAGCTCCTCAGGGTAGCCACCACCTGGGCTAGTCAGAGAGTCGCCTGGGGATCGCTCCTGCACTGGAGTTCGGTTCCTTCAGCTACTGGGGGCTGCTGGTGCAGTGTTGGTTCCAGGCGTCGGGACCCTTGTTACAGGCAGTAGCGGTCAGGGGGAGCCTCTGGATTTCCTCTGCAGGCGTCGCTGTGGGGGCTCACGGGGTCGTCTCTGGTTACTCATGGGCTTGCAGTCGCCGGGGAATCTTCCCTGAGGTGTTTGTTTTCTGTAGGCCGAGCCGGGGGCGTCGGGTGCAGAATGGAAAGTGTCACGCTTCCGGCGGGAAACGTGAAGTCTTTAAAGTTGCTTCTTTGTTGCAAAGAAGTTGCAGGATTTTGAACAGAGCCGCTGTTCACGGGAGGTTTTTGGTCCTTGGGTGCAGGGCAGTCATCTGAGAATTCTGAGGTCACTGGTCCCTGTTGGATGTGTCGCTGTTGTAGTTTTCTTCGAAGTTGGGAGACAGGCCGGTAGGGCTGGGGCCAAAGCAGTTGTCGTCTCCATCTTCTCTGCAGGGCTTCAGGTCAGCAGTCTTTCTTCTTGTTAAGGTTGCAGGAATCTAGTTTCCTAGGTTCTGGGGAGCCCCTAAATACTGAATTTAGGGGTGTGTTTAGATCTGGGAGGGCAGTAGCCAATGGCTATTGTCCTGGAGGTTGGCTACACCCTCTTTGTGCCTCCTCCCTGTGGGGGGGGGGGGGGCTTCCCTAATTCTATTGGGGGAATCATCCACTCACAAGATGGAGGATTTCTAAAAGTAAGGGTCACCTCAGCTCAGGACACCTTAGGGGCTGTCCTGACTGGTGGGTGGCTCCTCCTTGTTTTTCTAATTATCTCCTCCAGCCTTGCCTCCAAAAGTGGGGGCAGTGGCCGGAGGGGCGGGCATCTCCACTAGCTGGGATTCCCTCTGGTGCTGTAACAAAAGGGGTGAGCCTTTGAGGCTCACCACCAGGTGTTACAGTTCCTGTAGGGGGAGGTGAGAAGCACCTCCACCCAGTACAGGCTTTGTTCCTGGCCACAGAGTGACAAAGGCACTCTCCCCATGTTGCCAGCAACATGTCTGGTGTGTGGCAGGCTGGCAGAAACTAGTCAGCCTACACTGGAAGTCGGGTATGTTTTCAGGGAGCATCTCTAAGATGCCCTCTGGGTGTGTTTTACAATAAATTGCACACTGGCATCAGTGTGCATTTATTGTGCAGAGAAGTTTGATGCCAAACTTCCCAGTTTTCAGTGTAGCCACTATGGAACTGTGGAGTTCGTGTTTGACAAACTCCCAGACCATATACTCGTATGGCTACCCTGCACTTACAATGTCTAAGGTTTTGCTTAGACACTGTAGGGGCATAGTGCTCATGCACATATGCCCTCACCTGTGGTATACTGCACCCTGCCTTAGGGCTGTAAGGCCTCCTAGAGGGGTGACTTTCCTATGCCACAGGCAGTGTGAGGCTGGCATGGCACTCAAAGGGGATTGCCATGTCGTCTTAGTCATTTTCTCCCCATCAGCACACACAAGCTGTGAGGCAGTGTGCATGTGCTGAGTGAGGGGTCCCCAGGTTGGCATTAGACATGCTGCAGCTCTTAGAGACCTTCCCTGGCATCAGGGCCCTCAGTACCAGGGGTACCAATTACAAGGGACTTACCTGAGTGCCAGGGTTGTGCCAATTGTGGAGACAAAGGTACAGTTTAGGGAAAGAACACTGGTGCTGGGGCCTGGTTAGCTGGGTCCCAGCAAACTTTCAAATCATAACTTAGCATCAGCAAGGGCATAAAGTCAGGGGGTAACCATGCCAAGGAGGCATTTCCTTACACCCCCCTCCTGTGCTCTGTGCATTTTCCCCACCATTGCTCCTTCCAAAAGTGGGGGTTTGCAACGGGTGTGGTCATCTGCTGCAAGCAGCAACGCTGGGGGTCAAGTTTCATAGGTGGTAATCTCTTTGAAGCTCACTGGCAGAGCAATGCACATTCCTAGGAGAGGAGGCGTAACACCTCTGCTCAGGAAAGGCTTTGTTTTCTGAACCAGACAGCAAAGGCCCTCACCATAGGGTTTCAGAATCCTGTCCAGTGGCGACAGGCTGGTTGTGACCGGCCAGCAACCATGTCAGGGTTAGTTAGCTTTTGCAGGGAGCACCACTAAGGTGGCCCAGGGTACATTTCACAATAAATCCAATACTGGTACCAGTTTGGATTTATTGTTCTGAGTTGTTTGATACCAAACAACCCAGGGTTCAGAGTGGCCATTATGTAGAAACTCATACTGACCAATGTCCAGCACATGTGTTTAAAATGGATGCTCCGTTCACTTATTATGTCCCAGGTTTGGCAAGGACACAGTGGGGGCATATTGCTCATGCAGTTAGGCCCACACATGCCTTATAGTGCACCCTGCCTTAGGGCTAGAACGCCTCCCAGTGGGGTGGCTGTGTCTCATGTCAGTTTTGCATTTTGGGATTGCACCAGGACACTTAGCCTGCAATGGCAGTGGTGGGTGCACTTGGATGCATGGTCCCTGAGGGTGGCACAATCTGTGCTGCTGCCCTCAGGGGCATACCCCTAATATCCCATGCCCTGGGTACCCATGTACCATTTACCAGAGACTTACAGTGGCAGCTGAAGGTGTTACCAATTGTGCCAATGCATCATAACAGTTTTGGGAAAGAGATCTGGCCTAGGGAACCTGGTAAGCAGGAGTCCTGGGTGCTAACAACTTTACAACCACATCAAATACCAGGGAAAAAGTGGAGGGCTAACCATGTCAAAAGAGACACTTTTTGACAGACCTCTGCTGTACTATCTTAGAGGGAGAGGGGGAAAATTCTTACCCATTATTGGGAATGCTTAACACAGTGATGGGTGAATCACAGTTTCCCTCTATATTCATCAAGCCCTCAATTGGCGAGGAGCATATTTTTTGCTTTGTCTATAGGATGGATATGAATACATTATCTGAGAAAATCAGCCAGGCATATTTCATATAGCCCCTCATAAGTGTAGGAAACTGGTATAGAATACTTCTTCAGAATTTGGGCACCAATCTGGTATCATATCATATATGTAGAATTGTCACTACTACTGGATGTAAAATAACAAACCCCTAATCATATCAGTACTAAAGCAATTTGGGCAGCAAATTGTAGAAGAATGGCATTCTATAGTAAATGGTTATGTTACACTTGAGATAAGATTAAAAAATTTATGGAGGAGTCTTGTCGGCGTGTTTAAGATATGGGGGCGAGGTCGTCGACTGGCTCCATCCACTGTTTACCTGTCCCAGACTATTTGCTTTTTGGAACAAAATCTTTCCTGAAATTGGGGCACGGATGAGGTGAAAAACTCTTCCTGAAGCTTATGGGGCGCTATTTGGTATTCTATCTTTCCTTAATGACAGTTCTCTTGGGTCGTCCAATTCTTTTATTACGCTACTTTGGTTGCTAGATCTTTCACTTTAGCCAATTGGAAAACGGACATAATTCCTTCTGCTTCCCAATGATATGCTAAAATGTGTAAGGTTAATTTTATGAAAATCTTTACAGCATCAGAGTTGGCACAAATAAAAGGTTTAAGAAAATATGACCGCAGAGGCCATTCTGGCTTTCCCGCTGGGCCGGCGGGCGACTGCCAAAACAGCGTCCGCCGGCCCAGCGGGAAAGACCCTGCAACAATGAAGCCGGCTCCAAATGGAGCCGGCGGAGTTGCAGGGGTGCGACGGGTGCAGTTGCACCCGTCGTGATTTTCACTGTCTGCTAAGCAGACAGTGAAAATCATGGTGGGGCCCTGTTAGGGGGCCCCACGACACCCGTTCCCGCCATCCTGTTCCTGGCGGTAAAAACCGCCAGAAACAGGATGGCGGGAAGGGGGTCGGAATCTCCATGGCGGCGCTGCTTGCAGCGCCGCCATGGAGTTTCAGCCCATGCAGGGGAAATCCGGCGGGAAAACCGCCGGATTCCCTTTTCTGACCGCGGCTTTACCGCTGCGGTCAGAATGGGCTGGGAAGCACCGCCAGCCTGTTGGCGGTGCTTCCGTGGTCCCCGGCCCTGGTGGTCTTGGACCGCCAGGGTCGGAATGACCCCCTATATGTTTTTCTTTGTGATTTGATATAATATTTCTTTGGAAGGCTAGCTTCTATATTTATACTCATCTGTTTCTAGCTGTACACTGACAAGTATTGGGATTTGGAGATATCTTATGCATGTGCATAGTGCAAATTATTCGATGTATATGCTTCTCTTCGTTTTTCTTTTTTATTTATTTGTTTTTTCTTCTTTCTTTTGCACTGTGATTCTTTGGAAAACTAAACGAAATGGCATTATTGATATATGCCACTTTCATATAAATAAAAATGTTTAAGCAATTAATTTCGTAATCCAAAGTGCCACTTAAGGCAAACTGTGGGACCATGAACTCAAGGTGGATTATACGTTCACCGACTGTATGCTTGTCTGGAAACATAACCACTCTTGTTGAATATGTCCGAAGAGAGGTGGATAATTGGTCCGCATTCCCACTACGCCTGAAGGGATGTGTTGCAATCACAAAATGAACTCCTGGCGAAAATGGTATGTATTCTTCATAATTATCCTGCATGCTTTTTAAGCTCTTTCACTGCATTGTTTTGTGATTTCCTATGAAAAGACCTACGCTAAATGAGTGTCCATTGCCAAGTGTTATAATCACCATGTGATGGAGGGCTTGGAATGCTGACCATAGTCTACTATTACTGCATAGCACACCTTTTAGTACTCTGTGACTGGCTGTTTGGCTTGCAATGTGATTCGGCCAACCACACTGAATGGTGGGTCCTGGGTGGGTGTTCACCCCCCTGAAATGTATCGATGGGGGGAAACTCCCAGTAGGATTACACGTCACACTAACCAACATAAATGACTGATGGCGATAGTCCCTTCTCACCATCAGTTGAGAGGATAGACTGACATTTGAGAAAAGATTACCTCAGGTAGTCTCCCTTTAGGACTTCCCTGCATGGAACATTATCGGTATCTCACAACTGAAAGACGTTTCCACTCAATTCTGTCTGTGTTCATTTTCTGACTAGAAAAATGAGTTATCTCTTCACAATACCCAGTGTGCGCCTTTTCCAATTGAGCTATGCCAGCACCCCCTGTCTCAAAGGTGCCAGGGAAACGTTGATCTTTGCCCCCGTAATGGCAAGGTTACTTTGTGAGACTTGGACTGCAGAAGGCTTTCTGTATCCACAATGCTCTGGTCATCCACTCGCCCGACTCGTTCTCTTCCTTGAATGCAGCCTGTTGTGAATATCCTGTCAGGCAAGGACTGGCGTGACTCCTTAATGATATGCGTCAAACTTCGCCTTGGTCAATTTAAATATGTTGACAGGGTGTGCAATATGTGATCTTGACTCAACAAAACAGGGCATTACTCCTCCCCCATGCATGCTGTGCCATGCTGCAGAGGCCCCCTTCCTGCGGAACACGTGGGAGCTCCCGACTATCCAAGGCTTCTGAAATGTCATTCTCAGTGTTTTAGCGGGGGTCTTAGGTTGGCTTATCCCCACTGCAGCGAAATCCTGTAACTCTTCACATAACTGGACACATTGAGATGCTGAAACATTGCCTCACGTGGGCTGGCGAAGCTCAGCGGAAGAAAGCTCGTCAGTGAAGGTCCGCTCACTCCCCTGTATAGGCGGGTGCTCACAGGGCTTGAACAGCCCATGGTACTTGAAAAGCACGGGGTGTAATCACAAACATGGGACGATCTGCACCACTGGACGACAACTCCCCCTTAGGAAGTACTGAGAGAAGGACATGGATTATTTTATTATATACACTTTCTATATTCTATACGTCTAAGTGATCTTCCTGAATAGTGTCTAGTCTATATTCACTTTGAACTAACTAATTCAATTGTGCCTCTTTGAAATGGAGTGTACGATGAAGGTTGTACTGTGTCCTTAAATATGCAATAACTCGAATGTCAAAAATGTTTTATTAAAAAAAAAATAGAAAAAAGGCATTACTGGGGGACAGGAAGCCACATTATAGGAGGAGAGACATGAAAACGCATGAAGATGAGACCCAGAAAACATAAGCAGAAAGTAGACACATCCATCACACTGAAGCACATGGATGTCAGGCAGAGAAAAATCAATCACATCTGGAGAATAAACAGAAAACCACACCCCGATTTTAAGTAAAGCATTCCTTGGAAAGGAGATACCGGGTGTCAGAATCAACGTCTCTGCACATGACTACATCGACTACAAGTTGGGTTGGGAAACAGCTGTGCGGACCTGGTTATTTCAGGGAAAAGTCAACTTGGAATTCACAATTGCATGGAGATTACTGTTCACATGTATTACCTTCCTGCAAATATTGGTAAACGTGAGGGGGGCCATGGCAGGCAAAATTGGTTGACGAGGGTGTCAGTGGACAGCAAAAGAAGTGGGGTGGCAGTGGGGAGCATTACATAAATCCTTGGTGCTGTGGGAAGACTCGGGCGGAGCCAGGGGCAGCGGCCATACTTCTCTTGCAGCCCAAGCCTAAAGCAACCTCGCTGACTGCATCTCCCGTTGGGAAAATCTGGTCTGGTATTCCTGCACTCAGAAAAGGAGTGCTATAACAATGGTCACTTATCATTGAGGGAGTGGTATCCTGCAAGGTGATCAAGGGGGTGTTACACCCCCCAAATGGAGCCTGAGTTTGGTATTCTATATCTGTGTCAGTTTTCTGTCAGGTATAAAAGATATAACAGTGGCTTTTGATGCAAACCAGGAGAGACAGAGATGTACAACTGGAGGCTAAACTTCGAAATGTGAAGCCAGATAACCTAGAATCAATACCCGCTTCCCTGATTGCCCAAATTGTGCGATACTAGAGAAAAAAAGTATTTCACAGAACCTCTTTTTTGTTTTTTATCACATATAAGAGCACTATTAGATACTTGAGTTCAGGATGTGCACAGAACAAGCACCTCTTGCGTTTGATCTAATAGACTATATATTTGCTCCATCTGTAATAAGAATCCAGTCCACATATAGAGTTTAAATGACTAATAACTTGCCCCTTGGTTCACTAATGATATTTTATGGTTTAGCTCGTGCGTGGACTCTTAGATGTACGCCAGACTCTCTGATCCATTCTGCTTTGGTTCGCCTTACTAATTTGCAGGTGTGACCACCTCTATTTGAAACTCACGTTTAATACCTGAATATATCAGTCAGAAGGTAAAATAATTTGTAAAAGCCAGGATGGAAAAATGGAGCTCTGAATACGCGCACCGATTTGACTACTCTACCTTAACGGCTTCTCGTAGCAGAGATTAAAAAGAATATGTGCAGTGAAAATGCATTTAAAATATGTGATCCCAGGAAAGTGTAGTGAAAATAAGTATGTTTGACCACTGACTTTGTGTTTCACCACTGTGCATATTAGTTGTTCAATGTTCACCAGTAGCACATTACATTTTGTATTCAGTTTAGCTGCCTATTGGCTTTATCGTGGTGTTAGACATTACATTTTGTATTCAGTTTAGCTGCCTATTGGCTTTAACGTGGCGTTAGACATTACATTTTGTATTCAGTTTAGCTGCCTATTGACTTTATCGTGGCGTTAGACATTGCAGTTGAGACATTGCAGGTGAGCTGTGTTTTTCCACATGGTAAACTAAGCTTGAGTTTTTCGTATTTTCTCTTACCGAACACAATAGGATGATAAGGAAGCCATTTTTTGTGTTTTTCTCCAGTGCAGGGAAGGACTCAGCCTGGTTAGAGACAGCCTTGAAAACTTAGCCAACTTTCGACGTTGTTTCTTCCACCTCTGACCTACAGTAGCCAGCATGTTTTGAATATTCAATTATTTAATCTATAAGAGGTGTCCCTGGGCAGCAGCGAGGGGAATTTTCTGAGATTTCAGTCAGGAGTGGACGTCAACTGTCTGACCTGTCCCGTGAGGGTGGAAAATCTCTTTCTCGCAGTTGAACAGGGGTCATCAACTTGCTGGCATGAGAAAGATGAAGAGCAGTGATAGGCCCTATGGTGATGAATTTTGACTTTATTCTTTGCTTGGCAGTTATGTTATAATATAATCACATATATTTGTGGTGTACTTGCAGTTGAGAATCACTTTGATATATTTTCCTTTCATTGCTATGACTATTTTTTAACGTGTGCCTCTGAGAGAGCGTAGCTTATATAATCTATATTAACATGAAATGTTTATGAATCAGTGTGTGATGATGCCGCATAGAAACTATAATAATAGTAATTTTGCTTAGACGTGCACTTGAATAGTGACCACGAGGAGTGGCCACCAATGTATACATAGACTAATAATAATGACCAAAATGTTTATATTATGTTTAAATACGTTTATACTAATATTCGCGTTATTGAATCTGTATTGAAATCCTCATAGGCCTTAAGTTAGCATGAGCCGAAGCTCAGCTGCCCTGGCTCTCATATTAAATGCATTTTTCTATTTTTCAGTGTGCTGACTCACAAGGGGACATGACCCTGCTTGTTCTTTTTCTTCAAACTTGGAAGAAGAATGTAACCATGTTAGATCCGTTCTCATCACTTTCTCTAGTTTACAGAATAAATGTTAAAGTTAATTGAAACAATGTAGATTAATGTAATGTACAAGGTCATTCAAACCGGTGAAGACAATGGAACTGCTGACCAAAAGATGTGCAAAGAATTACAGAAGGATGAAATCATACCGGACGTACCACTTCTGAAGACGTCAATTACGAAGACCAATCAGAGACTTGTAAAACAATATGGGGTGAAGAATTGGATTACCTAATGTACTTTCTGATAGGTTAAAGATAGTGGGGTATAGCAAATGTCCAATAGAATTTTGGGGGAATGTATAATGGAAAAGGGATAAAAACCCATGTCACGGGGAGTCATTTAGGTGGGTTAGGGAATGCTACTGATTTTATCCAGAAACTCTGTCACTCTGTTTGGTGACTTGGTGGGTTACTTAAAACTATCCTCGCCCTTAGAATTGTCCATTTTACACTTTACCTCCTTATGAGGAAAGAGCCCTTTTGCCCCGGAGCTGAGTTCTGACTGATGGCGATTTGACTGAGGTCCTGAGGACGAAGACTGAACCTGTGCGCTGACCTAAACTTTGGAGAGTAATCATGACAATGCGATTGTGATTTGTCTGTTTGCTTTTCCTTTCTAGGCACCAACTGCTTGTTTTTGACAGAGACCTCAGCTAGATGTTTTCCAAATTGGTGTTCTAAATTGTTTTGCATGAAGCCCAACATGCGAATGCTAATCAGTGGTTAGGACAGGTGTTCACCAAACTGACGCAAATAGACAAACGACCGAGATTATGCTTTGTTGAACTGACGCGTTATTGACACTCTGCTAAATTGATCTATGTTCATGCCGTGTTATGTTCTGATGTTTGTGATTCTCGCTTTAATGAAAGCTTACCAAAGTTGCCATATCGTGACTATGCTATTATGTTTCTTGGTGTTGAGATTAACGCATTTGCTATTAGACTGTAATTAACAGGGAATAAAACTCATAAAATTCTACTAAACAAGGTGTGATTATTCATGGCTGAAAGGTCATGGTAGCGTCTTTGAATTGATTAATGACTTTGACTAAAGTGAAATGCATTGTCGTGATAAATATTGATGATATTATTGATGTATTGATTGATATATTGATTAGCTATCTCGTCCTAAGGTGTCTCTCAACTGGGTCAAAAGATTCATTGGCCTAAAACGAGTCCTGATGTGTGATAAATTATCATAAAGGGACGCGTTAACAGTTCTAGTAGCAGAGGATGGTTTGGCCCTTTGGGGCCCTAGGACGGAGAATCATTGTTTAAATTGTTTTTCTGAGATAATGCAAATTGGAGGTATGATGTGTTTCTAAATTCACCATGACTTTCCTGGGATCTCGGAGGCTACCTAAGTGAGCTGGGAATGTTCTCGGCGTCATAGCATATGTGGTGAAGGATTTGCGCTTGCTCAGCTTATGCATTTTTGCAGGTGATTTGTGAAGTTTGTGTGTATTTAGGCCAGGTAATGTTGTTTTAGTAGGAGTGTGCGTACTCCACAGTATGAGAGTAGGGAAGCCGGCGTACTTCATATGAGTGTGGCGCTTTGTGCTCAAAATTATCCACGTGGTTGGTTGTTCATGTACGGACCCGTTGTGGTCTAAGACTCCGGAGCATATTGACAAGTGTGGGAGACACTTGGGTTTATGTTGTAATTTGTGCGGTTTAATAGGTCAATCGGGCGTGGTTGACAAGTCGAGTTTGAGTCAAATTGTATGAAACCTTCGATGGAGATTTGGCAAGTTCTAAAGTGCACTAAGGAAGAACCATTGACAAGTCGAGAGTAGGATTTGCGGGTCGAATTCTGCTTGCTGGTGCGGGAACTGAGAAGGAGAGAGTAGCGGCCGAGGCTTCAAGTGAAATCTCTGTAAAGTTCTAAAGCGAATGGGTTACCCTTCCTGTAGTAAACCGGCAAATTTGTGTTGTTGTTAAAGGTGCTCGCAGTAATTTTTGCATTAGTTTGGTGTGAATCCAGTGAGGGGCGGATGAGGCGCAAGACTTTGTCAGCTGCAGTGTGTGAGTGTGACGTCAGTGGTGCCGCGCTGAGATAGGTCAGTTGCCGAGAGGGGTCGCACACGGATTGGCTGCCATCCGTGAGAGGCAATAGGTTGAGAAAGGTGGGTGAAGAGTGTCCTGGGAACTAAAGTCACTTTCTGATTAAATACAAATAAGAGAAAAACGCAAAAATGAATTTTGTGAAGGCTTTTAAGAGTGCTCTGAAAGGAGATGCATACATTATGGCGAGCCTACACCGCCTGAGGGAACTCCGGCTTATATAGTTATGGAGGAAAAAGGTGTTGCGCCTTGTTTATGGATGAAACAGTGGTGTAAATTGACAGAAAAAGAGGGATGTTTGGCATTCCCAGAACATGGGACGTTCAATACGAGAGTTCTAGAAAATCTAAGGTGGATGTTAAGTGCACAGAAACCACCTCCGAGGCCAGCTCAGTATGAGGCTTTAGCGATTTGGGATTTAATGGCCCTTAAACAGAGACAAGAAAAATTCCAAAGAAGAATAAAAAGGGCAGAAAAAACTTATGCCGAAGCTAGGTGGGATAATGAGAGCAAAATGTGGAGACGGGGAATAGTTGATGGATTAAAATTGTTCCCAGCAATAACACAGGGAGATGAGACACAGGGAAAGAAAGCCATAGGGAAAACAGACAAAGACTCTAGTAAGCCTAAAGAAACTAAGATATCTTGGGAAGAAGAAGATGATTCAGATGATGAAGAATTTATGGATTGGATATTACATGATCGCCCGCCACCTTATGCAGTAAGCAATAATGTCCTGAGCACTAGTATGGGTCCTGGGAACCAGACGCAGGAGAAGGGAGTTACTGATACAGTACAGACTAGTGATACGGCTTTGATACAGAATGGTGTCAGTGTACCCACTGTGCCAGACATGCAGATACAGTTGCAACCTCCACCGCAGATACAGAGAATCTATCCAGATGTCCCGGTACTGGAGACTACTACAAATCCGATAGTGCCGCCAGACCCGATATATACAAAATCGAGGTTAGTGCAGATTGAGTCAACTCCGCAATTGATGCCCCAGCCGCAGCCACAACTGATACCGGGATATAATCCAGCAGCAGGACCTCCATTAATACCTACCCCAGCTTCACTGGATCAGACCTTTGGAGTCGCTGCTCCACGAGGTTTGGGACCAGGTCAGACACCAGCTGCAATATCATTGCCAATTACTGTTGGTCCACCGGTGCCATTGTATGCACAAGATAAGCCTGGTGTATGTGATCAGGGAGTAATGGCCCAAGAAGTGCTAAGAGGAGGGTCCATAGGAACCCCTCAGTTAATGGCCCCAGGGGAACAAGCGGTTGAAAAACCAATGTCTTTGATAGTCCTTAGCCCAGGTGAAGCACCGTTGGAAGCAATGAGACAGGCAGGGCTAGGGGTGTTAACCCCACAAACAATAAGTACGAATGCTTCACAGTCACCGATGATACATGCGGGAAACATTTCACTGCAAGGTTTTACGGTACAACAGTTGAATGAGTGGTTAGAGAAGACCTATGCTTTGCAAAAGACTACAGTAACCACAGTGGAACCAGAAAGGTCAGAGAAAGATGATTACTTGAACTTTGTGAGACTGGGCGTGGAAGCTGCTGAATTAGTGGAAGGGACAATGGGGGTAAACAGATTAGAGTCATACACAGAAACAGAATTGAGATATCTGTGCCCTAAGATTACTAAAGAAGTAGGCAAGGTATATCAGAAATTAGCAAACCTGGCAGTCAAGTACAACATTGATATTGGGAACACTAAACATTTGAAAAGAAGTTATAGGTTAGACTTCGATTCAAAAGATTTCGAGCATATGAGGTCTGCCGGAATTAAAGCGCATCTAAAGGAAATATTGCAAAGTCCGCAAATCTGGGGAGCATTAGAAAAATGGGAAGGCAGATGGGCTAAGAAAAGAGACCAGGAGAAAGGTGACAGCCCGGGTTCGAGTAAAACTAAAACCACACCAGATTCGGAATCAGTAAAGATACTACCAATGAGAGAAACAGCTGGTGGAGTTTTAATTCATGTACCGTGGTCTCGAGGAGACATCCTATATTTTACTAATGATTATCCCAGGTTGAGGGAGAAGCCGATCGAGTGGTACCAACAAACAGATAGGTTTGTGAAGCTTGCAAAGTGTCTCTGGGAAGACTTGAATACCTTGTTTGAGATTATTGTTCCGCCTGACTTATGGCTTGAGTGCAAGAGAGGGGTAGACTGGCCGACACAGGAGCCGGCAAGGGATAAGGTGACCGGAGCAACCTCTGAGGAAGTGATGAAGTACTATCATAAGGTGATTGAGTTTTTGAAGCAGAAAGTGTAGCCGAAAGTGACTGATTGGCAGAAAATCGACCGGACCTCACAGGAGGTTAAGGAATCAATACATGCTTGCTATTGTAGTGTGGTCAGTTTTACGTATCCTTTTGTGCATTAGCTTCAGGCTTTAGGCCTATGTGCATTTTGCCCTGGAAGTATTTTATTCCTTTGCTCACAGCTTAGAGCCTGTGTGCCCTTTGCTCTAGATGCTTTTATTCGGCTTCGTACTGTTATTTTTCACATAACCAGTTCTACGGTCTTGTTTTATTTTTTATATCACACTGTTTAGCCTACTTCAGCACTGGAGTTCTCAATAACACATTTTTGCTCACTCCAGGCTCCAGTCAAGGATACTGTCTGGGACATTGCCGATAGACTTGGTAGGAGTTTAGTCTTAGGCATTCCTGCGTAGGGACATTTTGTGATCACGCTGACATGTTAGTTATAAAAACACTTCCTTGTCCCATTACATGCAAGAGGGAGATTCCGACCAGGGAACCACAACTAGACACTGACTGCCTCGTTGCAGATGCTGAACCAGATCACAGGCCTTTGCTCAGGTATGAGGGCTGATGTCTCCCGAGGGATTTAGAAAGGCAAATTAGAAGCTTAACATGCTGTGCTCGAAATAGAACTTGCTGAGGGAGAGTAGAAATTGTTAAACACCATGATAGCGTTGTTTTTATGTTTCACTCTCCTCGTGACTATTTTAATCCTACTGTGTTGTATGGTTCTGGTTATTGCGGCTCACGCTTTAATATCTAAAATGCAGTCGTTTTATTAAAACATTATATAAAACTTATACTGTCTTTGTCATTTGTATATGAGATCATACTGTAAATGAGAGAGTTGGTTTGGATCTGAGTGACCACGACTTCCTTGAGAAGTTCCAAAGATGTCATGCGCTCGGCTGCTCAATCATCTCTTCCCTTTTGGAGAAATGAGGCACTGCTAGTTAGCCGGAGCAAAACCGGATTTAGGGTGACAGAGGTCCTTCCAAGTGGGTCAGACTCAGTCCCCCACACCGTGAACGATCCTGCTGCCTAGAAATCCAGTAGTCTCATTTAGGATAATGAGAGCCCACGCGACATGGCGCCGCCAACGATTGGTCTGGCTCTAATTTTTGGATCGGGCTGACTCTCTCGGTCTTATATATATATTGACTCCTCGGTTCCGTAAGTGGAGACGTCTGTGGGGCTGAGGATTTCCGCCGCCACGGGATAGGTGCATCTTATTACTTAGTGGTCGGTTGTTCAAGCTTGAACTTTGAAAGGAAAACCCCGATATTGGTGTGCCTTCTCTGACCTAGTGCTGTTTTTTACAAATGGCGAATCCTAATGTAGTGAATATAGCGCTTAATATGCGACAACCGCTCACGGGACATCTGATAGCACATGGACTGACGGTCCAAGGGGGTCCGGTCACTTTTGTGGTGGACGCCCATGCAGCCTATAGAACAGAACTTTTTTATTCTTGGGTCGTTTTTTCCAGCAGTTGATGGGGGTACAAACACTTTTCACGAATACACTATTGCGAATGTCCCTGGACAATACAGGGCTTATGCATACTTAGAGATACCTTTATCTTATCAAGAACACCATAATTGGCTTGATGGCGCCCTCCGACACACAGTTGCACAAGTTAGGTTAGGTCCACTGAGTAATGATGGTCCGACCTGGCCTTTATTGGCTACATACACACCATATCCTGCGGTTGCTAATTTGGCAGTGGCTGACGTTCGTCGTTTATATACAGACTTAGCAGCTACATACAGACGATTGGTTCAATTTGTAATGCAGGCTTTAAATACTAATGCAGCGCGTGCAGCTCCGGCACACCCACAGGTGGTGGTTCCGGGTATTAATCCAGCCACTGTGCACTCAGTTATGGGTAAAGTACTGGCTAAGCGTGAGGAGACTCCATTTTGGCTGGCACAAAAAATTAATACGCTGGAAGCAGTATTTCCCCATTCGGGACCTCAGGATAAACATAAAATATTGACGATGTGTTTGCCGTATGGCATGGTTCCCACTGTGGACCATTGTAATACCTGGGGCACGGTGTTTGCCGCGCTCTACACAACGGCGCACGGTACTCCGACTTTGGCTAATCTACCGGAAGTGCTTAAACAAATTCAAGATGAATATGGGGCTGCCCCGACCTTAGATTTGGGAATGCAGCTCATGGGCAATTTTGCCGCAGTTTCGTCTAATATTTTGAGTAATCTCAAAGGAGAGGCAGTGGCGCTGGCTGTGCGTATGCGTCTTCAAGACTTTCCGCAACCTAATCAGGTGCGGGGACTGCCTAGAATAATAGCGGAAACATATTCAAGTATCGGTCGTGACAGCCTTGGGGCTAGACCGCAAAAACCCCAATTACAGGGTAAAAATAATAAAGATAATACTAAACAACAGCAGCCTGAGGGTGCTAAAAAGCGCTGGGAAAAGAAACAGCAAACACCCAAGAAAGATGGGGGACAGTCTCCGCAACCGGAGATCCCGCAAAATAGGTATAATCTCAGGAATAGGGATAATCTGAAGATGCCTGATAGATATCAATATACTGATACACGCCAATCTCGTTCCTTTCAGGACTCCTTGGACAAGAGAAGGGAGAGAGGTGGGCGGTAAGAGCGGAGAACTGAGTACGTGAAACCGAGACAGGAATCACAACGCGCAACAGAGGTTTCTGTTAAACAGGAAGAGAAACCGCTCCAACAAAAGCAACAATTTAAAAAGAAGAAAGTGGCAGCTGTCTCAGTTAGACATGCCGCTCAAGAAGAGAGTTCTCTTGACGAACAAGACATGGGCGTTGGCACTGTTAGACAGCGCGGCAGAGGTCACAATAGTTCGCTGGAGTCTTCTAGAGCATCTGGAGGTGAAAGCAACTGATGACTTCATACAAGTCGAAACGGCAGATATGCGTGTCTCTGATCCCGATAGAGTATATAAAGTGACTTTACAATTAGAAGGGGACATTGACCACATTGTACACGCCATCTTTTGGGACCATGTGGTAAAATCAGATGACGTTCTGCTGGCAGAACAAGATTGGCCACCTGACTTTGTTCGCGACTGTCCAGTTGGGGAGGAGGTTATTACGCCTTCATTCTCACCGCTTGTTCCGAGAGAACTGGCGGAGTCCTATAGTAAATCATGGGCTCTGGCACAGGCCCCCGCCCTATATAGAAATAATGTGGGGTGGGATAGACAATCACCTTATCATGTAATTCCGATAAAAGGCGAACCTCAGCCGCAGCCGCAGTATCCTATAAAATTTGAGGCAAGGGCATCGGTTAGGAAAATTCTTACACAATTGGAGTACCAGGGTGTGATTGAACCCTGTGTCTCGCCGATGAATAATCCCTTATTTCCAGTTGCTAAACCGGACCATTCATATAGGATAGTGGTGGATTACAGACACTTAAATGGACATACACGCACATATGCAATACAGAATTCACACAGCGCAGCGCTTATGAATAATATTGTGCGTAAAAAATACAAAACAATATTAGATATCTCGAATGGATTTTTCTGCCAGAATATAGCGCCCGAAAGTCAGGACTATACCAGTTTCAGTGCGTTTGGCTCTCAGAAAAAAGTTTTGTTGTTTGCCTCAGGGGTATAAGAATAGCCCAGGACTATTTTCGGCTTGTGTGACTGAAATTCTACACGAGTTGGACCCTGAAGCGTTATCGTATGTTGATGACATATATTTGACAGACAATGAGATTCTGCAACATCTAAGGCGTGTAGCACGCATTGTTGTGGGGTTTGCTTAAATTGTCTATAAATTTAATTTTAAGAAGTCGAAGATTGCCTTCCTCAGCGTCATTTTCCTGGGATATGAGTTGTCGAATGAGGGCAAGAGCTTAGCGCCACATTTTTTGGAGAAATGTGCTCAATTGCAGCCTCCTAATACGGTTCGGAAGCTCCAGTCATTGTTGGGGTTTCTGAATTTTGGCAGAACTTACATTCCTGATTATGCTACGCGTATAAAACCCTTATACGAGTTGATTCGCCCTAATTTTTCGAGTAGATTTTGGAAAATTGAGCAAACACACATACTACGAAATTTGCAAACTGATCTCTGAGCAGTTAAACATTTACACACACGGGACAATAAAACGCATTTAGTCATCAGGGTGATACCTGGGGCTGTTGGGTTTACATATGTCACCTTTAATGAGGGTGAGACAGTCCCGATAGCATACAAGTCCCACTTGTATTCTGCTGCAGAACAACGATTTGCGCAAACAGAGAAAATACTCACTGCTGTACAAATGGCTGTGATTAAAGAAAGACCTCTTGCCCAGGGCCAACGCATTATTGTCGTTTCCCCAATCCCTGCCTTAGAGGCTGTGACTAACGCGAGTGTTCCTAATTCGAAAGCTTTACACCCGCGATGGATACAATGGGCTACGTCTTTGACAGCCACTGATGTAGATTACATATTTGACCCTAAACTGCAGACTCAAGAATTTCTTCAATATGAAATGGAATACCCAGTCCCAGCTGGCACGTTACCTATTGACCAATATCAAGTGGTCATGTATACAGATGGCTCTGCGCAGCCAGCGGAAGGGACTAAACAACAGTATTTTGCTGCATGTGCGGTGGTGAGCGGCACTATGGAGGGGGAAGTGTTCTGCCCCCGACATACTTACACACAAACCTTAAGAGATTGTACGGCACAGCTGGCTGAGCTCAAGGCTCTTTTGTTAGCATTGGAACACGCGGATCCGGCGACACTAACCTTGCTGGTCTGCGACTCCTACTACTGTGTTCAGTCTTTCAATGAATATCTGCACTACTGGAGGTTGAATGGGTTCAGAGATTCTAAAGGCAACACCATTAAACACAAATTCCTGTGGGGGAAGGTTGCGGATCTGAAGGAAACGCTTCCTAAAGTCCATGTTGTACATACACTTGGACACCAGCGCGTTGGGATACACGTTGCTGGGAATACTTTGGCTGATGAAGCCGCAAAATCGGCAGTGGCAGTTGCTACTGTGGCCGCAGTGACTCATTCGAGTTCCAAACCAGACACAGAGATTTCGGCTGCCATAAAAGCTACGGCTGATGGCACACCATTTTCTAAAGGATTCCCTTCTAAATATAGTTACTGCATGGGTGGTATGCTGAACGTTGTGGTTAAAATCCCAGGCGTTGGTGTACGTGAGGTGCCCAATAAGGTTGAAAGACCTCGATTAATATCTGCAGCACATGAGGGGGCGGCATCTGCACATGCTGGTGTGGCTGCCACGATTTCTCTCTTACAGGCTCGTTACTGGTGGCCTGGTCTCTATAAAGAGACAAAGCAGTATGTCCTTTGTTGTGACGTCTGTCAACAAATTAAGGTTTCAACGGCTAGACGCCCGCAGCAGACGCCCCTTCTGATTTCAAATAAACCTGTACAGTGTGTGTACTTGGATCATTGTGGTCCACTGATGCCAGATAGTGCATATAAATATATATTGGTTGCTGTAGATTCGTGCTCCAGATTTGTGTGGGTCTGGCCACAGCGCTCGGCTGACGCTCGGACTGTTATTAAAGATTTGCGCATCTTTGTCGATGCATTTGCAGTTGCGGCTTTTCATTCGGACCAGGGCCCTGCCTTTGCCTCTAAGGCATTCAGGGACACCATGGCTTCGTTGGGGGTCCAACTCCAGTTCTCGTCTCCATTTCATCCCAAAGGAAATTCTGTAGTGGAGCGTTTAAATCGTGATTTAAAGCAATCCTTAACGGCCAGAGTTATAGGTACGGGTCGTAGTTGGCTAGCCCACCTGTATGGAGTACAGAGAGCACTTAATAACTTGCCTAGAAGGTCCCTGGGGGGTCGTACTTCATATGAGTGCCTGTTTGGAACACAAATGTATGTTCCTGATCTAGATGGTCCTGGTGTGGAGGTGGCAGATACGCCCTTTGACATAAATGATCGTGTCACTGTTTTGCAGGATTTACAACAATTCCGTGAAGATAACTCTTCTGCAAGTGCTGCCTCCACAGGAATTAAGGATGAGCCAGTAACATCTACTGGTTGGATACCCAGTATTGGGGATCTAGTGCATGAAAAGGTCGCTGTAAAGAAAGAATTTGGTCCTTCTTATCGGGCACCAGTCCCTGTGTTAGGAGTTAGCGGCACAAGAACTGTAATCTTACCGCCGCTGCACGGGGCCAAAAGAAATCACTTTGTTTCTATTGATAATGTCAAGTTACAACATGTGGCCGATTCTGCACAGCAGACCAAGAGGGACACCCAGTAGTTCCGGAATCCCTCTCACTACTGGGGAAGACGTCCCACTGCAGGTGATTTGCACCGATGCTGTTTCCTCTCCGTGCTTGGGGAGGGTGGAAGCTGATCTTGCGATTGTTCCACAGACGACGATTAATTTGGAATCTTTTGATCTAGTTGCTGTACGTCTACTGATGCTTCTGAACATGTGGTTTATAGCGTGCCAAGGCGAGAGCCACCTTCTACTTCTTTGTTCACGGTTGCACCTTTTGCAAGAACTGCCTCTGGCAGCTTCAACGACACTGATGATGCCGTGTCAGACTCCTCGTCCTCTCTATCTTCAACCCGAGGTCCACGTAAGCAGATGTCTTGGCTTAGACATACATATTTTGTTCTTCCCTGGAACTATTTGTGGCTTTTTATGACTGTAATGACTCTTTTCTTGTGGTTGGGATTTGTGGTTACTTTTTTTTTGGTAATACATGGTCATTTTCTTCCTGAACGATCTGACGTTGAACACATGGAGACGGTGTTGAGACCACATTTTTCATCTCATATGGTTCGAAGAGACTTGTCCAATGTGAACATTTCTGCAATACCGATTCCGGATGGGATTGTGTGGGATAAAGTGATGTTTGATATATATGGTCCCACGGAATTGATTCAAATACCGTATGTTCTCAAATTATCAATGAATGATATCGTTATACCAGGCATTGTATCTGATGATTGGGATGTGAAGACGGTTGATTCTATGTTGACAGAGTTGCAATATTATACTGTCTATGACGATGAAGATGCTTACCTGTTTAGAGATAATCATGGTGACATGTTTTGCTACAATTATTATGGACACCACTTTATTCATAGGGCGAGTAGCCCTAAGTCGATATTTGAATATGTGCAATGGGAACATTGCCCGACTCCTCCTCAGGGGAGTTCTAAAACGTATTATGATAAATTTGCATATTTTTCTGGGCATAATCAACAGAATGCTAAGTCTTACTATTTTAAAGTTACTCCTTATGCTAATAAGCAGATGTTATTGACCGATACTAAATTACTGTATTCAAATTTGTTTGTATCTAAACTTTCGGTTGAGGGGTATGAATATTGGTCCAAGACTGTTGACTTGAAAAGTGTCTGGGGAACGAAAAATTGGCAAATGCGAGGCAGGGACACTTTATTTAGGGCTTGTATTATTCCTGTCCAAATGATTTTCCTCAATGACACTGTGCAACAGACTAGCTGTTTGGGCTTAGCAACGATTGGGAATTTGAATTTGCCTGGTATACCTGTCCCTTCCAAATTAAAAAATTGGCAGCGATATGTTAATGCCACATTTAGTGAGTTTACACACTGGGTCCAGAATGGTACGCTTAACACTTCATTGATACATCCGGGCGGGTGGTTATTATGGCCCATAGACACTAATGGTTGTCATCAGCGTTTTGTCACCTCTTCAGGGGGGTTCAGGACTAGTAGGGCAGACCCTCGCTACATATCACCAGAACATGCTGATATCATAACTACATACAGCATGGGAAAGCTTTGTCAGCAATGGTTAAAATCGTCCACGCTGGATGCAGTTAAATCACATCTCACGTTGCTGTCTAATGATACTGACAAGATTTTCTGTCAGGGCCAAAGATGCCACGGAAAAAACGTTTTTTATATGAAGTATATAATGAGATTTGGAAACTTTCACAACAAGAGGCAGCGACCCGGTTGAGACAAATTGATCAGGAGAATCTGATACAGGCTTTGTCTGTTGTGGATAATGGGATACATACCCTTTCGGACCGTGTTTACACAATTGATAATATCGTTTCCTCTGCTATAGACATTATTAAATCAGATATGTCTTCTTTATATCATGGGCAGAGTCAGACGCGGTCCATCATGCAGCTAGGTTGGACTCTACAGACCTTGAAGGCAGGTCGCGTTCCGTGGCAGCACATTCGTGACAGGGAGATATTTATTTCCTTTAATTTGACTTGTTCACGGTTGCTGAGATTCCGTCATCTGAGTGGTTGATTCATGGGGTTATTAATCTGCCTATCTCCACTCTGCAATTTACTTCTTGTTTAAAGCACATTCCGGTGGGTAGATATGAACGGTTGTGAGACAGTTACATACATGAGGTGTGGGAGCTACCCTTTCGATACAGATGTATTAATGGTTTTAGGGAGGTTTTTCTTAGCAGTAGCAAATGCGAAACTTCTGTCAGCCATTCCATGGTTTGTAAACAGCTGTCCTTGCACGGGGCGTGTAATGTCTCTATTGCTAACTTAGCTTGTTATCTGAAGGGAGTTCCAGTCCCAGTAATTAAAAACACTTTCCAGGTGCTTTCAAACGGCAGTTATATCATTCTTAACAGTGAACCCTGTTGTGGCCTGCGTGCCGGGATAGTTTACGAAGTCGTTGTCACCAAGGCCGTTACGTGCTGCGGGAATGTGTTGGTTCCCCCCACTCAAATTAGGGAGGTAGCGGACATCTGGCCTCATATTGCTACTTCCACGGTAAATTTCGACAAGTTGAGTCGACTAAAGGCTCTATTGTTTCAAAAGCATGTGGCCCTTACATCTTCTAGCGAGACCTACGCGCTTCAGGTGGCCAGGTCATCGGCGGAAATACAGTCCCTTTTGAATACTAACTTTCCGAGTCACTTTGGTGAACTTGTGGGACGTATATTTAATGCGTCCAGCACTTCTGGAATTGCACGTTTTTTTAAAGCCGTTGGTGTTGGTTTTGTTCACACCTTCTCTTCTATATTTGGTTTAATACCTTCGGCTATTCACTCTATTTTCGGAAGCATTTTTGGGGGTTTCCCGATTACTTTGGCTTTATTGGCTGGGGTTTTGCTGTTGCTGCTGTTCTTCTGCAATGGCTGTCCCGCTGCAACAAGATCCCATGTTGAGGCTCCCGTCAGCGCAGCTGTGTCGTGAACGCATGATGCAGTATTTTGGAGCGACACTCCTGGGACATTTGGAGTGTGACTGGTCTCTGACATTCCGGCCGGTTTTGGATTGTGTGCAACCCGTGTTTCGGTGCCTCTGGTGCTCGTTTGAACATGCACTGGCTCTCTGTCTCTCACTGCAGCGCCCTCCAGTGGTCGATGCTGATCTGTTGATGTTCCCGATTAGGGCTCATTCCCAGACTTGTGTACTACGGTTGCGTTTGCTTCGTGAGGCAGTTTATGAGATTCCCTTCCTGGAGGAAGATGGTATTGTCTCATTCATAGGCCCTGCACGGGGTGCCGCCCTGGATGGTTCTGGGGCTTTGGAACACACCTGCTCCATTATACTTTTTGGCGTGGATATTCCGATATTGACATATATCGAAGTGGAGGAACTCCTGCTTTCTATTGCTTCTATCTGACAATTGGATTATTTTTTTTGTTGTTGAAGAAATTGACATTTTATTGATTTTGGCTTTATTGTCACATGCTTTCCAAATTTATGACTTTGTCTTGCTTTATTGTCCTCTGACCTTGTCGAAATATATATCTTTTGATGTATTTTATATCTGGGGCGTGCTTTTATTTTATTAGAACCACTTACTACCGACAAGGGGAGGGTGTAGTGTGGTCAGTTTTACGTATCCTTTTGTGCATTAGCTTCAGGCTTTAGGCCTATGTGCATTTTGCCCTGGAAGTATTTTATTCCTTTGCTCACAGCTTAGAGCCTGTGTGCCCTTTGCTCTAGATGCTTTTATTCGGCTTCGTACTGTTATTTTTCACATAACCAGTTCTACGGTCTTGTTTTATTTTTTATATCACACTGTTTAGCCTACTTCAGCACTGGAGTTCTCAATAACACATTTTTGCTCACTCCAGGCTCCAGTCAAGGATACTGTCTGGGACATTGCCGATAGACGTGGTAGGAGTTTAGTCTTTGGCATTCCTGCGTAGGGACATTTTGTGATCACGCTGACATGTTCGTTATAAAAACACTTCCTTGTCCCATTACATGCAAGAGGGAGATTCCGACCAGGGAACCACAACTAGACGCTGACTGCCTCGTTGCAGATGCTGAACCAGATCACAGGCCTTTGCTCAGGTATGAGGGCTGATGTCTCCCGAGGGATTTAGAAAGGCAAGTTAGAAGCTAAACATGCGGTGCTCGAAATAGAACTAGCTGAGGGAGAGTAGAAATTGTTAAACACCATGATAGTGTTGTTTTTATGTTTCACTCTCCTCGTGACTATTTCAAACCTACTGTGTTGTATGGTTCTGGTTATTGCGGCTCACGCCTTAATATCTAAAATGCAGTCGTTTTATTAAAACATTATATAAAACTTATACTGCCTTTGTCATTTGTATATAAGATCATACTGTAAATGAGAGAGTTGGTTTGGATCTGAGTGACCACGACTTCCCTGAGAAGTTCCAAAGATGTCATGCGCTCGGCTGCCCAATCATCTCTTCCCTTTTGGAGAAATGAGGCACTGCTAGTTAGCCGGAGCAAAACCGGATTTAGGGTGACAGAGGTCCTTCCAAGTGGGTCAGACTCAGTCCCCCACACCGTGAACGATCCTGCTGCCTAGAAATCCAGAAGTCTCATTTAGGATAATGAGAGCCCACGCGACACTATGAGAGATTGTTGAAGACATCCAAACATTACAGTGGTACTGAGACCATTGAGCCGAAAGACATGAACCATCTCGTGTTCAGATTTGTTGAAGGGCTGAGACCAGAGGTTAGCCAGATGATTAAGAATCATTTGATCTGTTGGCAAGCGAAGCCGATTGATGAGGTGTTGCAGTATGCAAAATACTGTAGTGATGAGATTGAGCTGAAGCAGAAAAAGTTGAAGGAGAAAGTGATGGTGATGCAGATAAGGGCTGCACAGGCAGGAATGCAGGGAAATGGAGTTCAACAGATGATACAGCAGCAACCGCAAGGGAATGGTGTGTTTCAGGCACATCCAAGAGGCCGAAGTCGAGGTTTTGTACATCGCGGTCCAGATTTAAATACTGTTGTGGTTCAAAATGATGCGCAAGGGATGAAAAAGATGTCACCATGTCACGCGTGCGGGGGTGTGGGGCATTGGAAGCGGGAATGCCCAAATGTGGTGCAGGATGGTGTCGTTCAACAAAGCACTAATGTTGGTACACTACAAAATATGAGAGGTCCAAAATTGAGAAATCAAAACCTGAGTTTTCAAAATAACATGGTACAGATGCAGGGGTTACAGCCCATGCAGCAAATGCAAATGCTGCGTGTTCAACCAGCGCAAATGCAGCAGGTACAACATCAGATTCCCATGGTACCTAGACAGCAAATGCAATTACCAATGGCTCCGATGGGACAGCAACAGGTGATGCTTCCTCAGCAGGTCACAGGTCAGGTGATGAGTCAAAATAGTACAATACAGCAATTCCCATTGCGTGGTGAAGATGGAATGAATGAGGAATGGTCGGATGACAGTTCAGACAGTGAAGAGTGCAGGCTTGCAGCGTCCCTAGAGGTAGATCAGATGGGACCCTATGTAGAGGGAAAGGTGATGCGTCACAAGGTTTCATTCTTGGTTGATACCGGAGCTCCACGCTCCACGGTCAGGAGTGCAGAAGTTCCGAAATTGCCACTTTTGGGGCGTACCATACGAGTGGCCGGAGTAGCAAACCAGTATTGACAAATCCAATTACAGATCCAGTGCAAGTTGAGATTGGCAACTTCCAGGGACTGCATAAGTTTGTAGTCTGCGATTCAAGTCCAGTATCCCTACTGGGAAGAGACTTACTGTGAAAGACAAAATGTTCGATTACATGTTCCAATTATGGAATTGAGGTGCAGACAAACAGTGATGATGAAGGAGATGATGGTCAGTTCGCAGAGTTAGAGACAGGAACTACAAATGAAGATTACCCTTTGATTACATTGTTCCCGATGCTTACAGTGATTGACTTACCTGCTGAGTTACAGGGAACGGTGACAGAGAAAGTGTGGGATTTGACAGGAAAAGAAGTGGGACTGATAAAAGGTGTACAATTATTTGTACCACCTGGATAAGAACATCTTGTGCCATGTGATACAAATAATTGCGGACATTGTAAAGCAAGGAGTCCTGAAGGAAGTGTTGAGCAGCCCATGCAGTTCACCGATAATGGGTCTGAAAAAGCCTTGTGGGAAGGTTCGAATTGTGCAGGACTTAAGAAAAATAAACAAGATTGTGGTGAAGTGTTGCCCCATAGTGCCCAATCCAGCAGTGATTATGCTTCTGGTCCCGTGTGATGCCGAATGGTTCACCGTTGTAGACCTGTCACAAGCTTTCTTTTCGATACCTCTTCATGAGGACAGCCAGTTTTTATTCAGTTTCAAATTCCTGGACAAAGTGTACAGTTGGTGCAGAATTCCTCAAGGGTTTTCTGAATCACCGTCCATCTTCAATCAGATACTGAAAAAAGACTTAAGGTCCCTAGTACTGCCTTTCAATTCAACTCTAGTACAGTACATTGACGATTTGCTGATTGCGTTCAGGACAAAAGATGACTGTAAATATGACACAATTGCCTTACTGAATCATTTGGGAAAGAACGGACATAAAGGGGGTTATTACAACTTTGGAGGAGGTGTTAATCTGTCCCAAAAGTGACGGTAAAGTGACGGATATACCACCAGCCGTATTACGAGTCCATTATATCCTATGGAACTCGTAATACGGCTGGTGGTATATCCGTCACATTTGGGACGGATTAACACCTCCTCCAAAGTTGTAATAACCCCCAAAGTGTTGCCAAAGAAGCTGCAGTACTGTCAGAAAGAGGTGAAATACTTAGGACACTTGATTGAGAAAGGGTCCAGGAAAATATCGAAGGAAAGGGTGACTGCTATTTTGCAAATGAACCCTCCGACAACCAAGAGAGATGTCAGGATGTTTTTGGGAACGATGGGCTACTGTCGGCAGTGGATACCCAACTTCTCGATTATCTCAAAACCATTGATAAAGCTGACAGGCAAAGAGATTAAGGATGGGCCGTATACCATAGCTCTATCCAAGGAAGAGCTTGAGTCATTCATGGAATTGAGAGAGTGCATGTGCAGAGCACCAGCTTTGGGTATGCCTCATTATACGAAACCGTTTCTACTGTTTTGTCATGAACGTGATCCTTCTTCTTTGTCTGTCTTAACACAGGTCCATGGAGGTACAAATCGCCCTGTAGCATATTTTTCAGCTACCTTGGACCCCGTCGCAGCAGCCTTACCGGGTTGTTTGCACGCAGTTGCAGAAGTTGGTCAGAGCCTCACGCAGTGTGAAGGCATAGTGATGGGATATCCCCTCACAGTAATGGTTCCGCATTCAGTTGAAATTTTGTTGATTAGAACCAAAACTCAGCACATGACAAATGCCCGACTTACCCGATATGAGACAATTATATTGGGGTCACCTAATGTTTCGCTGAAACAATGTACTGTGTTGAACCCGGTAACTCTACTGCCTGCTGAGAATACCGAGATTAATAATGAAGAGGAGGTTAAGCATGATTGTCTTGAGGTAACGGAACTATGTACCAAGCCCCGACCTGATATTCAAGATACGCAGTTAAAGGAAAATGACTGCATTATGTTTGTTGATGGATCCTGTTTGAGAGACTCTGTTGGACTGCTGAGAGCCGGTTACGCTGTATGTACCATAGCTGGTATCATCGAAGCTTCCTGGCTCGAGAAAGTTTATTCTGCACAATTGGCAGAGCTAATTGCCCTTACTAAGCCATGCCACACAGCTGAAAATCTGAGGGTCACTATCTATACTGACAGCAGATACGGATTTGGAATTGTACATGATTTTGGCCAATTGTAGTCGCAGAGAAGTTTCATGACCTCCTCTGGTTCCCCTGTGAAAAATGGTGAACAAATTAAGGATTTGTTACATGCGATTCAGTTACCTCTTGAAATTGCCGTGGTGAAATGCAATGCTCACGTTAAGTCACAAGACTTTGTGTCCATGGGAAACGGCTATGCACATCAAGTTGCGAGGTTTTGCGCATTGAACTGTATATCGTTCACGGATCAGTGGGAATTGTTACCGCAAACTGAAAATGACACATGTCTGAACCTTGCATTAAGGGTGGTCGATACACTAGATGAGCTAAAAACACTACAGGGATGTGCTAGCAAAGAGGAAAAACTCTCCTGGCAGAGAATGCAATGTGTACAAAGGGCTGATGACTTGTGGGTCTCAGAGGAGGGGAAATTAGTTTTGCCAAACAGTCTTCTGTCACAATTTGCGAGGCTCTACCATGGACAGGCTCATCTTGGGAGAGATGCAATGATCAGGTCATTCAAAATCGATTGGTTTAACCCAAAGTTCAGACATGCCGCAGAGGTTACCTGTCACAGGTGCATCATCTGTCAACAGATGAATGCCGGAAAAGGGACTGTGGTAACTCTAAGCCACATAGGGAGAGCTGGTGGTCCATTTAGCAAGATGCCAATGGATTTCATTGAAATGCCTGTTTGTGGAGGATTGAAGTACATGTTGGTGATTGTGTGTGCTTTCAGCCACTGGATTGAAGCTTACCCCACACGTAGAAACAGCAGTCTTACAGTTGCAAAGCTGCTGCTTAGGGAACTAATACCCAGGTTCGGGTTTCTGGTCTCTATAGAATCAGATGGGGCAGACACTTCGAAAATGAGGTGATTAAGCTCTTGTGTGCCGCGTTAGACATTGAACAGAAGCTGCATTGTAGCTACCGTCCCAAAGCATCAGGACTAGTAGAGCAAATGAATGGTGCTTTAAAATCGAGAATGGCGAAGATGTGTGCAGCCACCAATATGAAATGGCCAGATGCATTGACCTTAGTGCTGATGTCAATGAGGAACACCCCTGATAAGAAGACAGGACAATCACCACACGAGATCCTTATGGGTAGAGCTATGAGGCTGCCTGCAGTACCTGCAAATGCTCTTGTGAACCTCACAGATGATATGGTGTTGGACTACTGCAAGGGTTTGGCTGATGTGATTCGCTCTTTCTCTCACCAGGTGGAAGCTAACACATTGCCACCGATCGGTGATCCAGATCACACCCTGCAAGCCGGTGACTTGGTGGTTGTCAAGAAGCACGTGAGAAAGTCGTGTTTGGAGCCGCGCTGGAAGGGGCCACATCAAGTACTATTGACAACAACCACTGCTGTAAAATGTGCAGGCGTTCCAAACTGGATACATGCCAGCCACACAAAGGAGGTAACGTGTCCAACTGATGAGGAACTTGAAGTTTCCGACTCAACAGTTCCAGAAAGGGAAGTCTCAGGGCCTGAAAATAGCCAAGAGAGAACTGAGACTGCAGGAGAGCCCACTGAGGACAGCCTTGTCCCTCAAACAGTAAACGAGTTCAAGAGAGGTGACAGTGTGCCTATCTCAGTAGAGGCAGCAGGAGAACTAAATCAAGGAGAGGGTCTCCCAGAAGCAGACGGATACGGGTTAGAACTTGAACCCGTTACAGATCCAGAAGAAGAAGAAGAAGGCGAAATAGTAGAGAGAGATCAAAGTACACCAGCATCTCCTGAGCCCGTTGCAGGTCCATCAAGAGAAAACACCATACTACAAGAGGAGGGTGCTGTTCAGCGTCCTGAAAGGACAAACAGGAAGAAGACGCATAAAGGAGATAACTGGCCAGAGAGACAGACTGTAAAAGAAAGGAGCGTACCAGGTGAAACAATAAAAGAAGAAACTGATACATCCCGAATAGAGGATCTGAGTGAAGGAGAATTGCAAGGTGAACGCAGACTGAAAAGAAAAAGAATCGCAAATAGAAGGTACGCAGGTCCTGAGTGGGCATATGCAACAACATCTGAATGGCAACAAGAATTCTTAGCGTTCTGTTTTGATCAAGAAGTACCGGGCCAATACTACGGTACCTGAAGTAACTCAAAGAAAAAGACTGTTAAAATCGGAAACTGAAAAACTAAAGAAAAGAGACTCATAAATTACTGGATGCGACACTGATAACCTGATTTTACTTTGAGAACCTGATTATGACAAGCTGCTAACCTGATTTGACAAAGGGGTCCTGGAGTGAGTGAAACGCTGTAAATACACGCAGAGAGAAAGAGACGTTTGTATCAAGGAAAAAAAAAAAGAAGAAAAGAGTTTTATATTGTCCTCAAGTTGATTGTTGTTTTGCTATCTGATTCTTTACCGACATGGCTTATATTAGAGGTAGTAACAAGAAGGGCAAAGTGTGTGGTTGGTTGAGTCTTATATTAGGTATTGTGTGTGCAATAATAATTGTGGGAGTGATTGTGGGAATGCCGTGGTTGGATAAGAAAGCGATTAACAATGCTTTAAAACCTGAGACTGCAACACTAACACCGTGCGAAAATTTTGAGCAGGATGCAAAACACTTGCATGAGGGAACTAACTCAAAGGGGGAACTTTCTACTAATGTCTTCTATCGCTTGCTGAATGAGTATGTTGAGACCATGGATGCGAAAAACTGTTATGTGTGCACAAAGATTCCTTCATCAGTGCAAGAAGGGGTCACTTACCATAGCCTTCCACTAACCTACGGGATAAGTTGTAGCTTGCTATTAACAAGATTCTATAATCAAGAGCATGTGCAATATTTTTATTCAAATTTGGATGTTGTGTTTTCTTTTGTGCCTGTGATTGAGTTTCTGAACAAGCTAGCTAAGGAGCATAGTATAAAATTAGTGAGAGGCTTCTTTGAACCAACGCTTACATTTGGGACAGCTTATGCACACCGCAACAATCTGACTTGCTTATTGACACCTGTAGAGAAAAGCTTTTTAGATCACACTGATGATAGACGCAAAGCATTAAAAGAAAGATTAGAAAAGGGGCTAGAGAAACGCACATATGCAAAAGATTAGGCTTACACTGCAATAAAGACACAAGGCAAACTAGCTATAGATGCATTACATGTAGGAAGGCTTTGTATATATAGGCCGAAATCTGAGCATGACACATTATTTGTGGGAACGAGTGAATGCAGACATGTGTTTTTGTTTCAGAGTAAATGGACATTCATGTTAAACGGACAGGATCCAGCGATCCCTGGGATCTATTACATCTGTGGACTTAATGCTTATTACTGTCTCCCTAAGGGATGGTATGGGACATGTTATTTGGGGATAGTCTTCCTAAAGATTTATCAGATTGATGATTTAAAGCAAATACCAAAAACGTCTGAATTACAACATACTAGACAAAAACGAGAGACAGCGGCTGCTGTTGTTGGTGACATATTTGGAGCCATAATTCCTTCAGTATGGGGTTATTTTAAACTCCATAAAGATTCAAAAGTTGTCTACTATTGTGGATAACATGCTGACAAATTTTACAGGGGCTATACTCCTGATGGATACTGAACTTGCTGTGGAAAGAGCTATGACTCTTCAAAATCGGCTTGCTTTACACATTCTTTTAGCAAAGAGTGAGGGGGTCTGCAAGATGCTCAACGAGCGTCATTGTTGCTCATATATACCAGATAATAGTAAAAAGATTAGAGGTATTCTTACTAACTTAACTAAGGATAGTGCAGATCTGAAGGATTTGAAGGAGCCTGGAGTGTGGGAGAAATTTGGAAAGGGAATTGCAAGAGTAGGGAGCTTGTTTAGCAATATTTGGAATGGGGTACTTGCAAAAATATTAGGAGGTCTATTAATTGTTCTGGCCTGTCTATTAGGATTATGGGGAGCATGCAAAATTAATGATAAAATCAAAAGAAATTGGACAAAGAGAAACAAAAGGAATGAGGAAAGTGAAAGGGAGAAAATGTTTAATGAAATTTGGGAGAGCTCACACAAGGGATAAGATGTTGAAATGTGCATTATGCGTAAAGTGAAAAATTAAAGTGAAAGGTTAAAGGAAAGGTTTGTGATGACAAACGTCATCAGAAGAGGGACTGAGAGAGCGTAGCTTATATAATCTATATTAACATGAAATGTTTATGAATCAGTGTGTGATGATGCCGCATAGAAACTATAATAATAGTAATTTTGCTTAGACGTGCACTTGAATAGTGACCACGAGGAGTGGCCACCAATGTATACATAGACTAATAATAATGACTAAAATGTTTATATTATGTTTAAATACGTTTATACTAATATTCGCGTTATTGAATTTGTATTGAAATCCTCATAGGCCTTAAGTTAGCATGAGCCGAAGCTTAGCTGCCCTGGCTCTCATATTAAATGCATTTTTCTATTTTTCAGTGTGCTGACTCACAAGGGGACATGACCCTGCTTGTTCTTTTTCTTCAAACTTGGAAGATGAATGTAACCATGTTAGATCCGTTCTCATCACTTTCTCTCGTTTACAGAATAAATGTTAAAGTAAATTGAAACAATGTAGATTAATGTAATGTACAAGGTTATTCAAACCGGTGAAGACAATGGACCAAATGTGCAAAGAATTACTGAAGGATGAAATCATACCGGAAGTACCACCTCTAAAGACGTCAATTATGAAGACCAATCAGAGACTTGTAAAACAATATGGGGTGAAGAATTGGATTACCTAATGTACTTTCTGATAGGTTAAAGATAGTGGGGAATAGCAAATGTCCAATAGAATTTTGGGGGAATGTATAATGGAAAAGGGATAAAAACCCATGTCACGGGGAGTCATTTAGGTGGGTTAGGGAATGCTATTGATTTTATCCAGAAACTCTGTCACTCAGTTTGGTGACTTGGTGGGTTACTTAAAACTATCCTCGCCTTTAGAATTGTCCATTTTACACTTTACCTCCTTATGAGGAAAGTGCCCTTTTGCCCCGGAGCTGAGTTCTGACTGATGGCGATTTGACTGAAGTCCTGAGGACGAAGACTAAACCTGTGCGCTGACCGAAACTTTGGAGGGTAATTATGACAATGCAATTGTGATTTGTCTGTTTGCTTTTCCTTTCTAGGTACCAACTGCTTGTTTTTGACAGAGACCTCAGCTAGATGTTTTCCAAATTGGTGTTCTAAATTGTTTTGCATGAAGCCCAACATGCGAATGCTAATCAGTGGTTAGGACAGGTGTTCACCAAACTGACGCAAATAGACAAACGACCGAGATTATGCTTTGTTGAACTGACGCGTTATTGACACTCTGCTAAATTGATCTATGTTCACGCCGTGTTATGTTCTGATGTTTGTGATTCTCGCTTTAATGAAAGCTTACCAAAGTTGCCATATCGTGACTATGCTATTATGTTTCTTGGTGTTGAGAGTAACGCATTTGCTATTAGGCTGTAATTATTAGGGAATAAAACTCATAAAATTCTACTAAACAAGCTGTGATTATTCATGGCTGAAAGGTCATGGTAGCGTCTTTGAATTGATTAATGACTTTGACTAAAGTGAAATGCATTGTCGTGATAAATATTGATGATATTATTGATGTATTGATTGATATATTGATTAGCTATCTCGTCCTAACTGGGTCAAAAGATTCATTGGCCTAAAACGAGTCCTGATGTGTGATGAATTATCATAAAGGGACGCGTTAATACCTCCAACCTACTAATCTCCTCTTTCAGGAACCTCGTGGTGATGTAATAATAAATGTCTTCTTTAAACTAAGAAGTGCATTCCAGAGATTTTTGTCAGCTCCGTCATTAGTGAAATCAAAACAGAAAGGGACTCCAGACAGTTGGATTTTCTGTGACTGTCGTCATGAGCTCTTCGAGAGAACCAGCATGTCCAAGTTGGACGGGCAAGCAATCAAAGCAGCTTGCAAACAGTCTAACCAGTAGCAATCGCTCGGGTGGCATTCCAACCCATCGTTTTTCAACTACTGTGCCACTATCGGCAATAGCTCACCTAATGCAAATTAGTACAGACACTATTCCTCATGAAACAGCCCATCTCACCACCTCCACCCTGCAACCCGGGTTGGATTGGCAAAGTGGACAGTCAGGCGCCGGTCGATGGACCGGTGATTGAGTACGAGCTGTGAGCCGTTTCTATGAGCTGTGAGCCGTTTCATAGTGAACTATGTAAAAGGTGTTGAGAGCAAAAGTAGTCAGTTTTTACATCTGCATTATCTCCAGTCCTGACCCTACAAGATTTAAAATGCGTAATTTTTTCACCCCACATTTCTCCTAAAATTAGATCCTGTTACTAACCAAGCAATGTTCTGTGAAAGGTCGCACTCTTCAAATATGGACCACTTTTTGGGGGTTGCCCGGGCCTTTCTTTGGTCCCAATCCTACCCTGCCTGCAGCCCATTGCTTTTTTAGTACCGCTCGAGGCTAACTTGCGGAGAGACAGGATGCAAGGGGTCGCATTGCAGCGTGTAGGAGCTCAAGCAATACCGTTAAGAGTCGAGAAATGGGACCCAGGAGATTTCTCCTAGCATTTTAATGATCCTGCTGAGATCTTCAGGCCTTTAAGAACACAGGAATGCTGGCAAATCCCCAAAGCTGCATACAGGCCAGTCCAAACCTGGGTCTCCAGAGGAAAAAACATACACATGTCAGCGCCTAGACACAATACACAGCAATACATTAGTCAGACGAAACACATTTCATTTATTTATATCGAATGTCTTAAAAAGCCCAGGGCTCACGTGCAACAGCTGCACTAGACCGTCGTACAATTAAAAACACAATAACACGTTTTAAAAATTCATGGAGTCTCAGCGACCACGCCCGGCCTGGGGCACCCTAACATGTCAGGTGAGATATATTTGTAACCCCAACCGATAATTTCAAGATGTCCGTGGTGTAGATGTCACTAAATAGGCTTTTATCGACAGTTTACACCGAGATTCAAGCCACGATAGCAAGGATGCAGCGTCACCGTAAACACGAGCGACAGACTGTTCGATAATCAGACACATAAACCGGTCCAAGAAAACACCCCCAAGAGACAATTCTTCACCAGAGCAACAATGATTTGTTACACCGTTTGATGTTTGGAAACCGATCATCAGTGTAACACAGCTGACATACTGTGGACTTGATTAAGGTCATTACTGTGCCTAATGTCATTCAAACTCAAACTTAGGAAGAGTGTTAAAAAAACAGGGAAACCCCATCAAAAGAGTATCGAAGGCTGCGCGCGACTGTGATAGTGGAAATTTTGAGAGAACTGGCTTGTTGACAAAAAGTGATGTGGTCATGAAAGATTATCCAGTGATTTTCCTTCACTGCAATTGTTTAGTATTGCAAATTTCCAGTAAAAGCCCAAAAGGAGAGGCGTCAGTGGAGGGTGGGGCAGAATTGTGGAATTTGCACGAACTGCACGTTGGCCGGGCCTAAGACACCGTCGCCCTTGACAGGACGCGCCAGTTTCATGTGCATGGTTTATCCATGATTTGTTCTCTCCACAGTGCACCCGTCCCGATACGTGATCCAAAGCGGGGACGAGGCAGCGCTGAATGATCATCATCAGTGTTTTTGTCAATTAAAATTTAGGAGCTCTTTAACAGGGAGTCAAACAGAGAATCTGCAGTTCCAAGTCCCTTTAAATTGCAGGTGTAGGCCAGGGTCTCCTTGCATCGGCGTTAAATTCTCACCGCCCCCTCAGATTTCTCATAATTTCACGTCCACGTGATCAGTGTCTGTCAGCCATCGGTCGCGACAGAGGGCCATGAAGGGCACAGAGAGGCAGGAGGCTTTAGCACACACTGCCCCCTGCCAGCCACAGGTACGAAGCTCTCAGAGCGGCCTACGAATCTCCTGGCTGCGAAGCTTGCACATTCTTAGGTCTGAAGCTCGTCGGCCCAGTGACTCTGAAAAGAGAGCAGAACCTAAGGTCAGTGCAGTGGTTGAGTCAAGAGTCAGTTCTAGAGCCCCTGCATCTGTGAGTGTGAAAAGGTTGAGATGCAAAAAGTGGCAAGTCTCTGCATGCCCTCCAGTTTATGCGGAGGCTGAGACGCTTCATATGTGACCTAGGGTAGGTGTTCATTTACATAATTTCACGGAATACCACCCGTTACCAGCTTGCCCGACCCTGACTGGAGCTGCGTCTGGCTTTATCTTACAGGACTCTGTACTTAAAGATGGCTGACAAATACTTTCCGCAGCATCAAGCCATCTCACCGCCCCTTTCCCCCGGCTATGAGGTCAAGACTATCAGCTCTGTACCCATTATAGACCGGGGTTCCAGTCCCAGCTTCCCCACCTAGCTAAAGTTTGTATTCTGTGCACGTTGCTTAAACTCCCCGATCTCCCCGAACCAGGGCCACATAAAAGGAAGGTGCCTCCCAGGATTGAGATCTAAAATAAGACTGAACGCTTGGACTCTATTCCGTTTTGTAGAGATGGGTTGTGCGTAGCTCTGGTCGACAGTTAAGGTTGAGACTTGGCCTCAGTGGAGGCCACTGACAAGACTTATAATTGGCAGCGATGCTGGAATACACAGGCCCAAGTCAGTGGACACTGAGACCATTTACTTACCTGAGACAGTGCAGATACCTCTTCCAGGTCACCGTAGCAGCCCTTTTTGTGGCGAACCAGGTCACCCCAGAGCACAGTGTTCTTACAGCTGCAAAATATGTAAAGAAAACATGGCACGGATATTTATCATCTTACACAGATTGTAACACAACTACACAGCACAGTTACGCAGAGCTTTCAGACTCAGGCCCCATACAGCAGAACTGTCAGGTTACTCAGGTCCCAGAGAGCACCACTATCTCTGGGGGTAGGTACGCCGAGTTTACAGACTTAGGCCTCAGAGAGTAGAGCTATCTCTCAGATTACACGCATGCCTTAGACATAACTACTATTCCTGAAGGTATGTACTACAATCTCAGAGCTTAGACAGTTCAGCTATCTGTCAGAATACACAACCCCCCCAGTCCCAGGCATCAGAGCTGTCCCTTAGAGTACACCCACTGATCTTTCATAGTAGGGGCTCGAACAAACAGCAGAGCTATCTCCGAAGTGACTCCAGTCTTTCAGAGTAAAAAAAAAATCCATCCCTCCTTCCTAGGGATGTGGACAATTTACTATTTTTAGCCCACCCACCGTCCACCTACACTGCCGACTCATGGTTCTCCTGGAAGCTCTCTGTGGTTACTGTTAGACTTTTTATCCTTGGCGTGGTCTCCCTTAACTTTTTGCCTCTGTTTCCCAGGTTGTTGATGTGTGCTGGACTCTGATTTTGCTGTTTTTGTTACTCTGGGCACTTTACCACTGCTAACCAGTGCTAAAGTGCAAGTGCTCCTTTACAAAATGTGTATGTAAGTGGCTTATCCATGAGTGACATATTTGATTTATTAGTAAGTCCCTAGTACAGTGCACTAGAGGTGTCCAGGGCCTGTGAATCAAATGCTACTAGTGGGCCTGCAGCACTGGTTGTGCCACCCACATAAGTAGCTCTGTAATCATGTCTAAGGCCTGCCACTGCAGTGTCTGTGTGCGCAGTTTTTAACTGTAAATTCGACTTGGCAAGTGTACCCACTTTCCAGGCCTAATCCTTCCCTTTTCTTACATGTAAGACACTCCTAAGGTAGGCCCTAGGTAGCCCCAAGGGCAGGGTGCAGTGTATGGTTAAGGTAGGACATATAGTAATGTGTTTTATATGTCCTGACAGTGAAATATTGCTAAATTCGTTTTTAACTGTTGCAAGGCCTGTCCCTCTCATAGGTTAACATGGGGGCTACCTTTAAATCTGATTAAAGTGTGTATTCCCTTTGGAAGCGGATGGACATGTGGAGTTTGGGGTCTCTGAGCTCACAATTCAAAAATAAATCTTTTAGTAAAGTTGATTTTAAGATTGTGTGTTTGAAAATGCCACTTTTAGAAAGTGAGCATTTTCTTGCTTATACCATTTCTGTGTCTCTGCCTGTGTGTGGATTCCCTGTCTGGGTCAGTTTGACAGTTGGGCTGGTTGCACCTCACACTAGACAGTGACGCAAAGGGAGCTGGGGTGTAGTCTGCATTTCCTGATGAGCTATCTGTGCTAGGAGGGAGGGGAGGAGTGGTCACTCACACCTGAAAGAGCTGTGCCTGCCCTCACACAATACAGTCTCCAACCCCTTGGTGAGTGTCTGGGGCCTGGCCTGGGCAAGGGAGGATTTCACAATCAAGAGAGACTTTGCTTTGAAGTAGGCCAGCTTCAACTGGGAAAATGGGTATAAGAAGGGCACCCAAAACCACAGACTTTAGAACACTTCTGGAAACCAAGAGGAGCCTCTGCCTGGAGAAGAGCTGAAGAGCTGAGGAAGAAGGGCTGTCCTGCCTGTGACTGTGCTTTGTGGAGCTATCCTGCAGTTGTTGCTTCTGCCAGAGTAAGAGGGCAAATACTGGACTTTGTGTGCCTTCCTGCTTGTGAAGATCTCCAAGGGCTTGATTCAGAGCTTGCCTCCTGTTGTTTTAAGTCTCAGGGACAGCAAAGACTTCTCTCTGCCAGCACATGGAGTCTCTCAAGAGACTCCTACTCTGCCCTGTGGTGCCCATCCAGTTCCTGGGACCCTGAAAGGAGAAGCTGGAAGCCTGAGAGGAAGAGTTGACGCATGGAGTTAGAGAAACGACACGCAGCATCACTGACGGAGGCTGGTGAGATCGCAACCCGGCATGCGTGGTTTTCGGATCATTGTGTGGCTGGATTTCCGACGCAAACACCGCTGGGGCGTGTAAAAACAATGCAAGGCCTGCCAGGACCTGAGAGTGCTGATCGAATCAACGCATCGCTCTCCTGCGGAGAGAAGGAACGGTGCGCCCGACCCGACGAAAAGAGAAATGATGCAGGGTCTTGCTCGTGAGTGAAATCAACGCATTGCAAGCCCTTTTTGACACACACTTGCCCATGCTAGGTTATTTTTGACGCACCCAAGGTACATTTTCACGCTAACAGTGTTATTGTGTGTTTAAAATTACATCAAGTCTCTTTTTGCATTTTTTGTGATAAGTTGACTTGTGTATTGTGGATTTTTGTCGTTTTGGTCATGTTTTGTTTAGATAATTATTTTCTACTTTTCTAAACCTGTGTTGTATCATTATGTATTGTTTTCATTAAGTTACTGTGTGTGTTCGTACAAATACTTTACACCTAGCGCTCTGAAGTTAAGCCTACTGCTCTGCCAAGCTACCAAGGGGGTAAGCAGGGGTTAGCTGAGGGTGATTCTCTTTTACCCAGACTAGAGTGAGGGTCCTTGCTTGGACAGGGGGTAACCAGACTGACAACCAAATACCCCATTTCTAACAGTTACCTACCCTGGGCACTGTCCCTCCACGGGTATGAAGTGGTCGGGCTCATCCTTCAGGAATGCTTCAGCCAGGCATGTGATATGTGCCCGCATGGCACAGTTGGGATGGAAGCACTGCAGGGCACTGTCATCTCCCTGCACATAGGAAATAAAAGAAGGTGAGGTAAGCAAACCAGCATACACAGTGGAAGTAGCAGGTAGCACCCGCCTCAGCTCAGTCTTCCTACTATATCTGAAGTACTAGATTGTTTTAGGCCCTCTCTGACAACCTGATAAACTGCCTCTCTGAGAGGAAGACACTTTACTGAAATGCTATATAAGCTGTGACATGTCAGACCTAAGAACCAGTCTCTAGCTGTCCTGATTTCTCCAATGTAATGGCCACCTCAGGTCACATTTCAGTGTTCCGATTTAGATAGCTAGCCCTGGTTCAGAGACCTCTAACTGTTGGCATGTGTCTCAGAAAGGCAGCATACATTCTCACCACAGTGAATATCAGAATCATCTCTAGTCAAGAGGGGTTTCATGCGATAAGGCAACACAGACTCACCTCACTTATCCTAAAGCAAGCCTTAGTCAGGTCTGCTTCAAAATAGGTGAAAAGAGTAATTTAGTAAAAATAAAAACAAACCAAAAAAATATAAACGAAAAAGTCAAACAGGAAAATTCCAATGAGAATACCAGTCATTTGGATTTGGTGCTTTAAAATTAGGGGTGAAAGAGAGCAAAGTTTAAATTTTCAGGTCAAATGGCCAATCCGTCCACCTCCGTCTGCTGAAGGGAGACCCTTACAGTGAAACAAACCTACTCATCTATGGTTGAGATACAGAAAGTATCTTCCAAGGCATTCTCCCATGATCTACTGCTCCTGGACTAGTATACTCTCCTGAGTGAAGCAGAGATCTTACTCTCACCCCACCTCCAAAAAAGAAAGGCCCCTGTTCGAACCTCTTCTTTCCCCGGAACAAAGGGTATGGCCACTCTGACCCACAATTGGGAAATATGTAATTCTAATAAACTCCAACTTTTTCATCCCAAAACATGGATCAGTGGATTTGAAACCACCACACCAAGCGGTATGTAGTGTATGTAATCAGTTCCGGTTTATGCTCCACTCACAAACTCATGTCGCTTTTAGCGAAGGCCACTGGAATTATGCAGCAGCAGAAGAACATATTATGAGGCTGTATTACTAGTTGAGATGAGTTCACCGCACTCCTGCAAACCAAAACTAATAAAATAAAATAAATAAATTATCATTTCCTTTGAGAATGAAGTACTGTTGAAAAACCAAACCAGAAAGCACCGTTCCTCAGAGGAAACTTAAGGCAATTATCGTTTCATACACAGTGAATGGGGATGCGGCAGTGCCCAGAAGCCCTCGGGCCGCACTATTAAATGTCAGCGCACCGAATACGAAGGCTGCTTGGAAGTCTTGAATCGCCCTCATACTCTTTAACCCACTACCAATCACCTCTTCCCCTCTTATTTCACTCCTGTAGGCCTGTGCTTTCTCTCGCTGTGACGTTTTTTCAGTCTTTCCCTTCCTCCATCTTTCCCCTTTCTGCTTTGTTTTTGCTTGTTCTCAGGAAATGTCTCAAGAAGGAAAATAAGTGTCGATCTTGCAAAATGAGTGCCGGTGGCACTGTCTAAGTTGCTTCAGAAAGAGTTGACTCTGTCACATTTTGCTTAGCATTCCGGCACTGTGATGGCAAATAAGCAACTATACGTGGAAGTGCACACACCGACAGCCAGCCACGCTGGACCAAACACATGCATACACCTTAAGCAGATTTCCCAACAGTGTCCTTTGCATTAGTTCACCTCTCTACATCAAGGTCACAGCAATACCTTCAGTCTAACAGAATATTTAAGCATACATTTTGTAGGCACAAATAAGAATCTGCAAAAACTAGTTCTACAAAAATAAGGCAAAGCAATGAGGTTGTGATCAAAACCAAAATGCCATGCTTTTTGGCTGCAATGACGAACAGAATCTGCAAAAAAAAGGACACACTTGTGGTACCACGCATTTGCTAGTGCAATAACGTATTTGGACTCATGAGTTGCCACACATTTGTGTGCAGACAGCATTATATGGCCACCTTTTTTCTCTCATTTGCTTTTACAAGTTGACAGACACCAATCTGGGAGCAGTAAAAAGTAAAAAAAAATAAGAGTGAGTGAAAACACTTTTTGAACGAGTTAAAATTATTAGTGTAATAAGTTCCTAACTGGACTTTTCTTGCCACATAAATTGAAAATGAAAAGTAAAACAGTTGACATAAGCAAGCTGATTCAAAGCGCCATGGCCGCCATGAGCTTGAAGGAGAGACACAAAAGAAAAAAGAAGTTCACTCGCAGTCGTGCAATTATCAATGTAACAAGGTGGATGGCCAAGGCAGTAACAAAACTGCCCCAAGGACGGACAAACGTAAAGAATTTAACCATGATAACAAAGGAGTTTTGAAAGGCAAGCCCAGGAACGAGTGATGGTGATGGGCGTGCAGTGGGCGTGGTTAAAATCCCACAGATAGATTTTAACAGGCCAGAGCGCTTGCACACTCAACCTAAAAAGGGGAGTCTGTCAGCAAATTGCAGCTCCCAGGCCATCCACATAAAAAAAACACAGTTTTAAAAGAAAGCGAAAACCGAGACAGAACTTGTGGAGCAAGGCAACGTGGGTGGCGAACGGGATCAACAGATAGTAGGGTGGGGGAGCAATAGGTAGTTAAGGGGGCAGGCAGCAACAGGTAGTCGTCAGTGAGATAGGGAATCCATCAATAGATATGTTTGAGACAGGGAGAGAGGTGAAAAAAGCGAGAAAAAGTTGGACGGAGAGGTGTGGGGGAAGCAACAGAATAGCTGGAGAATGAAGAAAGGCGCAAGGACAATAGTAACAGTGTTGGCTGTTTGAGGAGGGAAGCCGCACACTCAGAAGAGAGCAGCACACACTCTCCCATTGAGTGCTGAAAGAAAAAGACACAAGAATTGGCACAGCTTTTCTGTTTCGGCATTGAAATACGTTGGCTTTGCAAATGCTTTTTTGTTTAAGATAAAGGTCATGGATGCGTGCACATCTGCGAGATCATTATTTTAAAAACATTGGAAAATTCATTCCATGATGGAAACCATGGATGTATATGCAACATTTGAACAAACCCATTCATAGACAGTCGTCGTGGATGGCCATGCATCCATGGCAGCCATCTTTGAAAGTATTTGCACTATGTGAGCAAACATATTAAAAATGGCCTTAGTGGATGCACCTGCATCTACCAAGGCATATTTGAGTGGGTTTGTTCAATTTCAAACTCAGTTGTTGGTGCCTTCTGACGATGTACACTTGTAGGTAGTCATTCTTAAATTTGCACAAAAAAGTAAAAAAAAAAAAAAAAGAAATGGGATGGGAGAAGCAATCTATACAGCAGGTAGAGAAGGATGGCATATTTTTTTTAAACGAATGGGAAGGGGTGCAGAGGTAACGCCAAGCTAAGGGAATCAATATTCCAATCCGAGTAGATCATACAGGTTAACAGAAACTCTAATTGAATCTTTGGAATGAAAAGTTCATCTTTTAATGGAACAGAAAACCAGCCAACACGTGTTTCGTCATAGGAGATAGTACTCCCCGCGACTTCCTCAGGGCTCAATAAGGTATAGTGCATAGATTCAAGGCAAATGAGTGGCAAAGCAGTCCCTCTGGTGCTTAAAATCAATATGCAGTTTATCTGGCTCTGTGTGAAGAAATCCGTAAAGAATGCCCAAAAGTGGTGTGCAAGTAAACACCAACTTGACTTGGGTTACTAAAGAGGCACGAAATGACGTGCCTTTGAGCCATGTAATAGGAGCTCCGGTCGGCATGTAGCCTTCTGACGATGTACACTTGTAGGTAGTCATTCTTAAATGTGCGCAAAAAAGTGAAAAGAAAAAAAAAAAGAAATGGGATGGGAGAAGCAAGCTATACGGCAGGTAGAGAAGGAGAAGGAGGGCATATTTTTTTTAAACAAATGGGAAGGGGTGCAGAGGTAACACCAAGCTAAGGGAAGCAAAACAGCAGGGGGCAGGGACAAAGTGAAAGTAGGAGCAGAAAAACATGGGAGAACAAGAAAACACATAGACTGTCAAGGAGTGCTCAAAGGAAAAGTAGTTGCCTAAATGCAAGCAACATCAACAGTGGAAGGATACTAGTTAACCAATCCAAAGACAGTTAAAAATGCTCCTGTGTGAGACGAATTGAAGAAACAAGCACTGGCAAAGCCAATAGGCCTCACCTATGCAAGAGCTATTGGCTTTGCCAATGTGCTTTAGCCATTTTGTACATGAGCGTGGCTACTGTTCAGCATAGCTAAAAGTTAGTGGTGTAGAGAAGAGTGGCATGGAGTGTCAAAGAGTGGAATGGCGAAGAGTGGAGAAAAGTGTTGTAGAGTGGAGTGGCAGAAAGTGTTGTGTATTGGAGTGGAATAGTGGGGAATCATGTAGAGTGGCATAAACTGGACTCGCATGGAGTAGAGTGGACTGGTGTAGAGTGCACTGACGTAGAATGCAGTGGCATTGAATTCAGCAGTGTGCAATGCAGCGTCGTAGACTAGAGTGGTGCATAGTAGAGTGCAGTGGTGCAGAGTAGAGTGACGTAGAATAGAGTGGAGTAGAGTTGTGCAGAGTGCAGTGATGCAGAGCAGAACGGCATAGAGTGGTGCAGAGTGGAGTGGCATAGAGTTGACTGATGCAGAGGGAAGTGGCACAGAGTAGAGTTGCGTGACAGAGTGCAGTGGCATAGAGTGCAGAGTAGTCAAGTGGCATAGAGTACAGTGGCATAGAATGGTATACAACAGAGTAGCTTAGAGTGGTCCAGAGAAGAGTATAGTAGCGTACACTGCAGTGACATAGAGTGGAGTAGCGCAGAGTAGAGTGGCGTAATGTTCATTGGTTGAGGGTGCAGTGTTGCAGAGTAGAGTGTAAGAAAGCAGTGGTGTAGAGTAGAGTGGCATGAGAGCAGTGGCATAGAGTATGGTGATGCAGAGTACAGTGCATTGGCGTAGAGCGCAGTGACAGACTGCAGTTGTGTAGAGTGCAGTGGTTAAGAGTAGAGTGCTGTAGTGTGCAGTGGCATAGAGAAGAGTGGAGTGACAGAGTAGATTGTTTCAGAGTAGGCTGAAGTGGCGTAGAGTGGAGTGGTGCAAGGTAGAGTGCAGTTGCACAGAGTGGCATAGAGTGCAATGGCGTAAAGTGCTGCAGAGTGCAGCGGCATAGAGTGCAGTGGTGCAGAGAAGAACAGACTAGCGTACAGTGAACTGGTGTAGAGTGCAAAGGCATAGAGTTGAGTGTTACAGAGTAAAGTGCATTGGTGTAGACTGTGTTGCCACAGAGTGCAGTGGCGCAGAGTGCAGCATTACAGAGTGGTGTAGAGTGCAGTGGTGTAGAGTTGTGTGTCTAAAAGTGCAGTGGCAAAGGGTAGAGTAGAGAGGCGTATGATGAAGTAGCATACAGTGCAGTGGTGAAGAGTGCAGTGGAGTGGTGAAGAGTTAAGTGGTGCAGAGTAAAGTGGAGTGGAGTAGAGTGTTCATGGTGTGGTAACACACTGCCATTACAGACAACACATTTTCAATTGAAATGACCAATACATTTGCACATACATACAATTTTACTAATAAACCTTTACAGTGCACAGATGAAAATGTGTGTACATTGCATCACCTACTGTAATGTTTTGTTTTGATCATATGATGGAGGGTGATGTATTTGTTTTGTCTCACTTCAGAAATAACAAACAATTAGCTTTGTTTGTTGTTTCTAAATTCTGATATATCCCAAAATACTTACACAGGCCATTTAAATGTGGTGTGCTAGGAAACAACATTCATACTCCAAGTATCCAGCAAGACTGTTACATCCATTTTCCCACTTTGAAGTCGGAGAAAAAAAGTAAGCAAGCACACTCCGAAGACAGTGCTTGACATTTGACCTCGGTCTTTGATTGCGCAGCAAATGTGATGAGATAAGAACAAGATTTACAGGCTTGTTTAGAGAAAGGGAGAAGTCAGAAGGATGCCGCTATTAAGGTTTTGGCAAGGGAAGGTATGAATTCAAGCTGGGCAGCCTAAGTCAAATAAAGCTAGCAAAGGGAAAGCAACAACATGTGAGTTACAAACCTCAAAGCCAATGGGAAGCAATAGGCAGAATGCATTCGTAAATCAACTTCCTGAATGTCCCCAAGATGTATTTAGCAAACTAGACAGCTGTGCTGTCTGGTAGGCTGCAACCTAAACAGGAAAAAATCTATTGAAGCAAGAAAGGGCAACTGAGACAGACGACAAAGCCAGCCATTAATGGGGTTGACCCAAAGTCCACTCATTCTATATGGTAAACAACAGCTCTGGCCTACAAGAGTTAAAGCTATCTGCATACAAGAAGTAGCAAGCATTGGCAAAGTCAATAGGTTTTGCCTACGCAAGATCTATTAGCTTTGTCAATTTTTTTTTAGACATGATGCACAGCTGAGCAGGCTGCTGTGCAACAGGGCTAAAGTAAAGAAAAAAAGCACTATGACGCAGTCAGCATTGACCGCATCATAGCACTTTTTAAAGGAACTTCGTACAACAGCTTGTGCTGCTATGCAATATGTCAGGCAGGGGGGGCAAGCAACACGAGGGAGGTTGGAGGAAAGGGAGGAAGTACCAACAATTGTTAGTGGGAAGAGGATGGGCAGGAGGAAGCAACATGTAGAGGTGCGGGGAGGAAGCATCAGCAACTGACAGCAGGAGGAGGGTGAGGTGGAAAGTAACGCAAGAGAGGTGCAGGGGAGGAGAGAGGGAGTAGCAACAACAGACAGTGGTAAGAGGGCCTTTGGGAAGCAAAAAGTGGGAGGTGTGGGAGAGGAGGAAGCAGCAGCAACAGACATGGCAAAAAATAAATAAAGAATAACTGTAGGAGCGCATGGCAGGGACTAACACTGAAGCCCAAAGAGGAAGCAGGAGTCGAAAAGGAAGCACTGACCGATAAGAAGCAATCAAACCAATGGTAAATAATGGTAAAAAGTGGACGGGCTCTAAGCCTGTTTTAAGCTTTTTTTGTTAACAAAAGATTTCTCCAACAGCACAAGTGCTGTATCAGGCAAACCCTAAAAAGTGATAGCCGGAATGCAAGGACTGAAATGTCTCGACTCATGTAATCAGAAGACAGAAAAGAAGAAATATTCCAGAGGCAGGACAAAGAAAGAAGAGGGAGAAATGACACTGAATAAAAAGCAGAGAAATGAGAAAGAAAACAAATCAGTGCATTATTGTAAATGTTTTTACGAATATTTGGTCTATCTCTGAAATAGTGGCTTTAAGTTTTATCCCAGCAAGCCCTGTCTGAAGATTGCCTCAGCTGTGCATCGAAGATCAATCAAGATGCTGGTATATCGTTAAATAGTATTTGTTTCCATGGATAGGACGATGCAAGGAATGCCACGGGTTAAAAAATATACTTGTTATTTTCTTTTTTAATATAAAATGTAAAGTATGTTGGGATTTTTGCGATGTTGGATACATTTAAAATTAAGAGTATGGCAAAAGTTGGGGTACGTTCAGCTGAATGAGCTTGTGCCAAGTGTGTGGCTGTAGATGGAATACGCCAATCACAATTCCTAAGATTAGCGGAGGGCCTGATTTAGTGTTGGCTGGTGACAGAAGATTCTCACATTTCAGGAGGAAGTGGTAAGTCTTCCACTAGAGAACCCTCAGCTGGTGGTGAATCTTCAGCGGAATTACATCTGCCATGTTGTCCCTAGAGTGATACAAAGTAATTCCACTGGAATTCTCCCCAAATAATCTTCCAACAGAGAGTTTACTTTGGCTCTCATTTTGGAGGATTTGTTATGACTATTGTATTGTAAATCAGCTGCCATAAATATGGTATGTTGGTATGGAGTGACATTAGCCGTTCGTCAACAAACCTGTTGTCACCACTACACACCTGATGCAAGACACAACTGTTGGACCTGGCACCCTTGGTGTGGTTTCCCCTATCCTTTTGCCTCTGCTTCCCTTATTTTTGACTGGGTGCTGGACTTCGTTTTTGCTGGTTTTGGTACTCTGGGCACTTTACTACAGCTGACCAGTGCTAAGGTGCAAGTGCTCTCTGTGTAAATTGTATTGATGATTGGCTTTTCCATGATTGGCATATTTGGTTTACTAGTAAGGCCCTAGTAAAGTGCGTTAGAGGTGCCCATGGCATGTAAACCAAATGCTACTAGTGGGCCAGCAGAACTGATTGTGCCACCTACATGAGTAGCCCTGTAAACATGTCTCAGACCTGCCACTGCAGTGTCTGTGTGTGCAGTTTTAAACGGCCAATTCGACCTGGCAAGTGTACCCACTTGCCAGGCCCAAACCTTCCCTTTTTGTACCTATAAATCACTTCTAAGGTAGGCTCTAGGTAGCCCCATGGGCAGGGTGCAGTGCATTTTAAAGGCCGGACATGTACTTATCTGTTTTACATGTTCTTATAGTGAAATACTGCCAAATTTGTTTTTCACTATTGCAAAGCCTAGCTCTCCCATAGGTTAAAATAGGGTCTGCCGTTAAATATCTTTTAAGTGCAGTTTCCCATTGGGAGCAGATAGAGATATGAAGTTTGGGGTCTCTAAACTCACAATTTAAAAATACATCTTTTAGTAAAGTTAATTTGTAGATTGCCAGTTTGAAAATGCCACTTTTATAAAGTGGGCATTTTCTTGCTTAACCATTCTGTGTCTCTGCCTGCCTGTGGAACCCACGTCTGGGTCAGACTGACGGTTGGGCTGTTTGTGAATTCACTCTATACAGAGACACAAAGGGAGCTGGGGTGTGTCCTGCCTATCCCAATGAGTCTCCTGGGCAAGAGTGGGGAGGGAGGAGCTGACACCTGCACCTGAACGGGCTGTGCCTTTCCTCAACCAATGCCGTCTCCCCCCCACTGGTGTGTTTCTGGGGCCAGGCCTGGGCAAGGCAGGATCTTGTAAACAACAGAAACATTCCTTTGAAGTTTTCCTACTTCAAAGGCAAAAATGGGTATAAGCAGTGGACCGAAAACCCAAGACTTTTAGAACACTTTTGTATCAAGAGGAACCTCTGCTAAAGAGAAGAGCCTAAGAGAAGTACTGCCCCTCTGCTGTGTGAGCTTTGCTGGGTTGGCCTGCAGTTGCTGCTTCTGCTTTAGAGAGGACAAAGACTCGACTTTGCTGTGTATCATGCTTGTGAAGTTTCTCCAAGAGCTTGGACTGAGCTTGCCTCCTGTTAAGAAGTCTCAGGGACAGCAAAGACGTAACCTACCAGCCTCTGGGTTCACTTGCTGGGGATCCTAACTCGCCAGGTGGTGCCTATTCCAGTTTCTAGGCCCTTGGGAGTGAAAGCTGGTGGAAAACCAAGAAAAACCAAGTGCACTGACGCCGGAAGATGCCCGAACTGACGCTGCTGCCTGACCCCGTCTGCAACCGAAGTTGTGGTCCCCGCCGGAGTGCGACAACCCCAATTGACATCGCAGGTCTGATGCCACTGCAATGGCATGACCCCGTGAGGTGGCCCCACTACCTCTTGACCCACTGGACATATACCCTGCCGGAGCGTAACAAACCAATGCTGAGCACTGATGCTGCCTCATTTCCTCTGCTCTGCAGCAAAGACCCAATGCTTTGCACTGACGCCTCTGCTCCACTGCTCCACAGCATCAGAACTGACACTGAACCAGTTCCAGCAACCACTAACTTCCCCGACTCTGAGCACCAGCTTCCTTCCCCACTTTCACAAGGTACTGTACCTGGGGGTCTGTGTGATTAGGTAACTGGAGCCATTAGCACCCAATTGTTGGGAACGACTCCATCACAATGCTGTGATAACATCAAATTGAAGCATTTGTGTTTCTAAGCACTATATTGAAGTTTAATCTTTGAAAATTGATAACTTTGCTTGAGTATGATGGATTTTTGTTGTTTTGGTCTTGGTTTACTCAGATAAATATTGGCTATTTTTCTAAACTGGCGTTAAGTGATTTTGTGATGTCTTCACTGTTACTGTGTGTGTTCGTACATAAGCTACCAAGTGGGTGAGCAGGAGTTATGCTAGGTGTGTATCTTCCTTACCCTGACTAGAGTGAGGGTCCCTGCTTGGACACAGTGCAAGCTGACTGCCAACCAGAGACCCCATTTCTAACAACGACATACACATAGGCATACAGAAAGGAGCATTTGGACAGCCTACTTCAGCTGTTGGCTGTTTAGACAAGGTTACTTCAGACATTGGCTAACTAGGCTGTCCATCATGTTTGGACCACCCATGGAATATTGCAGATGTTACAAAACACTAAAGATTACCCTAGTGATTGCAATACACATATATTTGAATAAGTAATGAGGTGTTCGTTTAATTTTTTACCTCCTTTGTTTTGTATTAGAATGTGGTGCAGTAACAGTAGTTGGCTATATATGATGCTGACTTACTTCAATCCTGGGATGGAGTACATTTGAGCATGTTTTGGCATCTTTAGGCCTGTAACTTTATAAGGTTACTTTGTGAATTGCAGCCGTCTTGCTCTTTTGTGGGTTTGTGTTTTACATTAGTATGCCGCTCCTCCCCCTCCATTAAGCCCTAAACCCACCTCCCATTTAGTAGTAATTATTCCCCATTTTCCCACTACTTCTCCTGGTACCTCCCACATTAACTAATTCATATGCCTAAGTTTGTGAAGATCTCTACCTCTATGCCAAAGATCTCAGCCCAGGAAAGGTATGAGAGACAGACGTTTCCAGTCATAGGTTTGTGAATTGCAATTTGTAGTACATAAATAGTACTACTTTAGATACTACAAAATTCAGTTTGGGAATTGTAGAAAAGTAGAGTATTATGCAGTGATGCTGGTTAGGCTTCACTATGTAATGCTCTCACAATACCCCAAAAATGGTCCTTTTAATTCACTATAATAAATCCGTAGCTTAGTCCTGATAGTGTGGCAAAGAGCAGTCAGGCTTTACTGGAGGAACATTTGTTGAGCATTTCAGAGTAGCAACATGGATGATAAGTAATTGACGTAACTGAAAGAAATCAAACACCAATTTATACAAACAAAACAGATTTTATATAAATTTAAGACACCAAAACAAAGTGAATCAGATACAAATAACCAAAGTTATGGACTTTAGTGTGAAAATAAAATCTTTACATTTACAAGCTGTCAATCTTTATCATTGTGGTCAATGGTAAAAATCACTAATGACACTTGGTCACTTGCGGGGTGAGTTCGAGGGAACCCACTGGTAGTTAAGGTTGCGGGTCCCAGGACCAATCTGCAACAGTCAGACTAATATTACCTGGCTTGTGGGGTCCAGGTGCAGAGGTGTCCTGGTTGTCCTTGGTGCTGAACGCAGGAGGCGCGGGTTCTGAAAAACGGTACTTATGACACTCGATCACTTGCAGGCCGAGTTCCTGGGAACCCACTGGGGGTTAAGCTAGTGCGGGCCTCTGGACCAGGATCCACAAGACAAAACAACTCCATCTAGCTTTGGAATCTCAGGTGGAGAGGTGTACTTGCTTATCCTCGGTGCTGAATGGGAGCTGTGGTTGCTGGTTTTACCACTGAGACGGTGGGGGTGAGGAAGCGGATGTAAAAACTCTACAACGGGGCCACAGGTGATGTCGGATGAAGATGCTGCAGTGTGACCTAGTGTTGCAGCATCGAGTAAAGGTCATGATGATCAGACTGGCCACCAATATGCCTTGGCAGTAGTAAGGTGGAGGAAAAGCTATCTCCCATTCTAGAGGTCCAGTGGAAAATGGAATCCAGCTGCAAAATGGCAGGGAGCTGGACTACACTTCCCGCAGTGCACTGGACCATCTTTCTTTAGGCAATCCCTCGGAGGGCCCAATGGCTAGTATTTCTTGGGATCCGTTAGGTGCTTTGTTCCTGTGGTGAGCAGGAGACTAGTGCCACTAGTCCAAGGGAATCTGGTCTTGCCTTTGGCTCACGAAAGGTTCCCTCTTGTTGGGGGAAGCAGTCTATGGTCCAGAACAAGCCACAGTCAAGCAGTTCCAAGAATCACGCCTTTTGTCAGTGCAGGTTCCTGTTGTCATCGATGCAGGTCTTCTCTTGTCCTTTATATGCAAGCTGTTACAGATCTGAGGTTGTGGTGCCAGGGGAGCCCCTCAAATCCTAGATTTAGGAGCGTTAAGGGAGTGGGTGAAAATGGTCAATGGGCTACTAGCCCCAGCAGCTAATCCGCCCCTAAGGTGAACACATCCGGGGAGTTGTGGCACCTTTTCTACCCAGAACCCAACATTTTGACATTTCTGAAGCTGGCAGAATTCTTCCTCCTCTGTAGAGACCAGGCTACCCACCCTAGAGGTGTGGCTAGCTGTCTGAGGATATATGCCTCCTGACTAACTAATTTTCCCACCTGTCCAGGTGCAAATGTGCCTGGGGGCGGCTTTGTCCTCCACTGAGGGACAGCCTACTTGCATATCAGAGACTTTCAAGATCAGCGCATTGATCTGCCATTTCTCTAGCCTTCCTGAGCAGGAGAGAGGTGTGACCTCCTTCCCATCCAGGCCACTACCTGACTCAGTCTTGGCGGCAGTAGCTGCGGGCTGGCAGCCAGAGCACATGAAAACTGGGGTAACTTGGTGGGCAACCTCTGAGGTTGCTTTCTGGGTCCATGACACATCACCCTCGACATGAGATTCATGTCAGAGGTGAGAAGGCACATTGTTTGATACTAAACTTGACCCACTTCTGCGGTATCATAATGGAGCAGGCATCCTAGGGGTTGCCCATGTGCCAGCCCATATTATTCTTTGGACCGTCGTTCACTTATGGTAGCCTTTAACCCCTTCTGTGCCTTGGACGAGATGATCTCGTCCAAGGCTACAGTTCCCCTGTGCCTTGGACGAGATCATCTCGTCCTAGGCACAGGGGAACTTGGGGGCGCGCTAGCGCGCCCCCCGTGCACCCCCTCCCCCCCCCAAGTCGGGGATGGAAGGGGAAGACCTTCCCCTTACACCCCCGACCCCCCCCCCACTCCCCCCCTGTGACGTCAGCGCGCGCGCGCTGATGTGTCACAGGGGCCTCCCTAGTCGCACTGGAAGCTCTGCTTCCACCGCGATTGAAAAAGAAATGCAAAAGCATTTCTTTTTCAATCACTGGGAGGCCCGGAGGGGCTTCAAAGGGAAGGAAAAGTATTTCCTTCCCTTTGAAGTCCCTCCGAGGGTTTCAAAAGCCGGATTGCTTGCAATCCGGCTTTTGAAACCCCACTAGACACCAGGGATTTTTTTTTTTTTTATTGAAAGTGACAAAAGGGAGCGACCCCTTGGGCAAGGGTCGCACCCAGGGGGGGCATTTTTTTGAGAAGGCCTTTTCTGCCCCCCATGGGGGCAGAAACCTCTAGGCACCAGGGACCATTTTTTTTTTTTTTTTTTTTCATTTTTTTTTTTTTTGGTGGGGAGCGACCCCTTAGGCAAGGGTCGCTCCCCTTGGGGGAAATTATATTTTGGCCATTTCTGCCCCCCTTGGGGGCAGATTGGCCTATTTTGATGAGGCCAATCTGCCCCCAAAGGGGGTAGAAACCACTAGACACCAGGGATTTTTTTTTTTTTTTTATTGTTATTGACAAAAGGGAGCGACCCCTTGGGCAAGGGTCGCTCCCAGGGGGGGCATATTTTCGGGAAGGCCTTTTCTGCCCCCCCGGGGGCAGAAACCTCTAGGCACCAGGGACCTTTTTTTTTGTTTTTTGTGTTATATATTTTTTTTTTTGGTGGGGAGCGACCCCTTAGGCAAGGGTCGCTCCCCTTGGGGGAAAATTATATTTTGGCCATTTCTGCCCCCCTTGGGGGCAGATTGGCCTATTTTGATGAGGCCAATCTGCCCCCAAGGGGGGTAGAAACCACTAGACACCAGGGAGTTTTTAGGCAAGGGTCGCTCCCTGGGGGGAGGGCAATTTATTTTAGGCCATTTCTGCCCCCCCTGGGGGCAGATCGGCCTATTATTAGGCCGATCTGGCCCCAGGGGGGGAAGAAACCTCTAGGTGCCAGGGCAATTTTTTTTTGTGTGTTTTTTTTGTTTTTGTTGTTTCCTTTTTTAGAGATGGGGAGCGACCCATCAGGCAAGGGTCGCTCCCCTGGGGGGCAAATTGTATTTAGACCATTTCTGCCCCCCTGGGGGCAGATTGGCCAATTTTAGGTCAATCTGCCCCCAAGGGGGCAGAAACCACTAGGCACCGGGGATTTGTTTTTTGGCGCCAATGTCACGCAGGGGGAGCGACCCCGTAGGCAAGGGTCGCTCCCGGGGGGGGGGGGTGGGTGTTGGGGGGTCAAATTTATTTTAGGCCATTTCTGCTCCCCCCGGGGGACAGATCGGCCTATTATTAGGCCGAACTGCCCCCAGGGGGGGGCAGAACCCTCTAGGCGCCAGGGCAATTTTTTTTTTTTGTGTTTTTTTTTTTTGTTGTTTCTTTTTTTTAGAGATGGGGAGCGACCCATCAGGCAAGGGTCGCTCCCCTGGGGGGGGCAAATTGTATTTAGACCATTTCTGCCCCTCTGGGGGCAGATTGGCCAATTTTTGGTCAATCTGCCCCCAAGTGGGCAGAAACCACTAGGCACCGGGGATTTGTTTTTTGGCGCCAATGTCACGCAGGGGGAGCGACCCCGTAGGCAAGGGTCGCTCCCGGGGGGGGGGGGCAAATTTATTTTAGGCCATTTCTGCCCCCCCCGGGGGACAGATCGGCCTATTATTAGGCCGAACTGCCCCCAGGGGGGGGCAGAACCCTCTAGGCGCCAGGGCAATTTTTTTTTTTGTGTTTTTTTTTTTTGTTGTTTCTTTTTTTAGAGATGGGGAACGACCCATCAGGCAAGGGTCGCTCCCCTGGGGGGGGGGGCAAATTGTATTTAGACCATTTCTGCCCCCCTGTGGGCAGATTGGCCAATTTTAGGTCAATCTGCCCCCAAGGGGGCAGAAACCACTAGGCACCGGGGATTTGTTTTTTGGCGCCAATGTCACGCAGGGGGAGCGACCCCGTAGGCAAGGGTCGCTCCCGGGGGGGGGGGGGGTTGGGGGGGCAAATTTATTTTAGGCCATTTCTGCCCCCCCCGGGGGACAGATCGGCCTATTATTAGGCCGATCTGCCCCCGGGGGGGGGGCAGAAACCTCTAGGCGCCAGGGCAAATTTTGTTTTGTGTTTTTTTTTTTTGTTTTTTTTGTTTTTTTAGAGATGGGGAGTGACCCATCAGGCAAGGGTTGCTCCCCAGGAGGGCAAATTGTATTTAGACCATTTCTGCCCCCCTGGGGACAGATTGGCAGAGTTTAGGTCAATCTGCCCCCAAGGGGGCAGAAACCACTAGGCACCGGGGATTTGTTTTTTGGCGCCAATGTCACGCAGGGGGAGCGACCCCGTAGGCAAGGGTCGCTCCCGGGGGGGGGGGGGGGTTGGGGGGGCAAATTTATTTTAGGGCATTTCTGCCCCCCCCCCTGGGGCCGGCTGAGCTACAGGCCAAACACCACAGGTAGGCACCTTGCAAAAAACACCTCTGTTTTCTGTTAAAAAATATGTTGTGTCCACGTTGTGTTTTGGGCCATTTCCTTTTGTGGGCGCTAGGCCTACCCACAGAAGTGAGGTACCATTTTTATCGAGAGACTTAGGGGAACGATGGGTGGAAGGAAATTTGTGGCTCCTCTCAGATTCCACAACTTTCTGTCACCGAAATGAGAGGAAAAAGTGTTTTTTGGGCCAAATTTTGATGTTTGCAAAGGATTCTGGGTAACATAACCTGGTCAGAGCCCCGCAAGTCACCCCATCTTGGATTCCCCTGGGTTTCTAGTTTTCAAAAATGCACTGGTTTGCTAAGTTTCCTCAGGTGTCCGCTGAGCTACAGGCCAAAATCCACAGGTAGGCACTGCTTTTTATAAAAAAATGTGATGTGTCCACATTGTGTTTTGGGCCCTTTCCTTTCGTGGGCGCTAGTCCTACCCACACAAGTGAGGTATCATTTTTATCGGGAGACTTGGGGGAACGCTGGGTAGAAGGAAATTTGTGGCTCCTCTCAGATTCCAGAACTTTCTGCCACAGAAATGTGAGTAACATGTGTATTTTTAGCCAAATTTTTAGGTTTGCAAAGGATTCTGGGTAACAGAACCTGGTCCGAGCCCCGCAAGTCACCCCTCCTTGGATTCCCCTAGGTCTCTAGTTTTCAGAAATGCACAGGTTTGGTAGGTTTCCCTAGGTACCGGCTGAGCTAGAGGCCAAAATCTACAGGTAGGCACTTCGCAAAAAACACCTCTGTTTTTTTCCAAAATTTAGGATGTGTCCACGTTGCGCTTTGGGGTGTTTCCTGTCGCCGGCGCTAGGCCTACCCACGCAAGTGAGGTATCATTTTTATCGGGAGACTTGGGGGAACGCTGGGTGGAAGGAAATTTGTAGCTCCTCTCAGATTCCAGAACTTTCTGCCACAGAAATATGAGGGACATGTGTTTTTTTAGCCAAATTTTGAGGTTTGCAAAGGATTCTGGGTAACAGAACCTGGTCCGAGCCCCGCAAGTCACCCCTCCTTGGATTCCCCTAGGTCTCTAGTTTTCATAAATGCACAGGTTTGGTAGGTTTCCCTAGGTGCCGGCTGAGCTAGAGTCCAAAATCTACAGGTAGGCACTTCGCAAAAAACACCTCTGTTTTTTCCCAAAATTTAGGATGTGTCCACGTTGCGCTTTGGGGTGTTTCCTGTCGCCGGCGCTAGGCCTACCCACGCAAGTGAGGTATCATTTTTATCGGGAGACTTGGGGGAACGCTGGGTGGAAGGAAATTTGTAGCTCCTCTCAGATTCCAGAACTTTCTGCCACAGAAATGTGAGGGACATGTGTTTTTTTAGCCAAATTTTGAGGTTTGCAAAGGATTCTGGGTAACAGAACCTGGTCCGAGCCCCGCAAGTCACCCCTCCTTGGATTCCCCTAGGTCTCTAGTTTTCAGAAATGCACAGGTTTGGTAGGTTTCCCTAGGTGCCGGCTGAGCTAGAGGCCAAAATCTACAGGTAGGCACTTCGCAAAAAACACCTCTGTTTTTTTCCAAAATTTAGGATGTGTCCACGTTGCGCTTTGGGGTGTTTCCTGTCGCCGGCGCTAGGCCTACCCACGCAAGTGAGGTATAATTTTTATCGGGAGACTTGGGGGAACGCTGGGTGGAAGGAAATTTGTAGCTCCTCTCAGATTCCAGAACTTTCTGCCACAGAAATGTGAGGGACCTGTGTTTTTTTAGCCAAATTTTGAGGTTTGCAAAGGATTCTGGGTAACAGAACCTGGTCCGAGCCCCGCAAGTCACCCCTCCTTGGATTCCCCTAGGTCTCTAGTTTTCAGAAATGCACAGGTTTGGTAGGTTTCCCTAGGTGCCGGCTGAGCTAGAGGCCAAAATCTACAGGTAGGCACTTCGCAAAAAACACCTCTGTTTTTTTCCAAAATTTAGGATGTGTCCACGTTGCGCTTTGGGGTGTTTCCTGTCGCCGGCGCTAGGCCTACCCACGCAAGTGAGGTATCATTTTTATCGGGAGACTTGGGGGAACGCTGGGTGGAAGGAAATTTGTAGCTCCTCTCAGATTCCAGAACTTTCTGCCACAGAAATGTGAGGGACATGTGTTTTTTTAGCTAAATTTTGAGGTTTGCAAAGGATTCTGGGTAACAGAACCTGGTCCGAGCCCCGCAAGTCACCCCTCCTTGGATTCCCCTAGGTCTCTAGTTTTCAGAAATGCACAGGTTCGGTAGGTTTCCCTAGGTGCCGGCTGAGCTAGAGGCCAAAATCTACAGGTAGGCACTTCGCAAAAAACACCTCTGTTTTCTCCCAAAATTTTGGATGTGTCCACGTTGCGCTTTGGGGCGTTTCCTGTCGCGGGCGCTAGGCCTACCCACGCAAGTGAGGTATCATTTTTATCGGGAGACTTGGGGGAACATAGATTAGCAAAACAAGTGCTATTGCCCCTTGTCTTTCTCTACATTTTTTCCTTCCAAATGTAGGAGAGTGTGTAAAAAAGACATCTATTTGAGAAATTCCCTATAATTCACATGCTTGTATGGTCACCCCGGAATTCAGAGATGTGCAAATAACCACTGCTCCTCAGCACCTTATCTTGTGCCCTTTTTGGAAATGCAAAGGTTTTCTTGATAGCAATTTTTTACTCTTTATATTTCAGCAAATGAATTGCTGTATACCCGGTACAGAATGAAAACGCACTGCAGGGTGCAGCTCATTTATTGGCTCTGGGTTCCTCGGGTTCTTGATGAACCTACAAGCCCTATATATCCCCGCAACCAGAGGAGTCCAGCAGACGTAACGGTATATTGCTTTCCATAATCTGACATTGCAGGGAAAAGTTACAGAGTAAAACGTAGAGAAACATTGATGTTTTTTTCACCTCAATTTCAATATTTTTCTTTTTCAGCTGTTATTTTCTGTAGGAAACCCTTGTAGGATCTACACAAATGACCCCTTGCTGAATTCAGAATTTTGTCTACTTTTCAGAAATGGTTAGGTTTCTGGGATCCAGCATTGGTTTCATGCCCATTCCTGTCACTGACTGGAAGGAGGCTGAAAGCACAAAACATTGCAAAAATGGGGTATGCCCCAGTAAAATGGCAAAATTGTGTTGAAAAATTGGGTTTTCTGATTCAAGTCTGCCTGTTCCTGAAAGCTAGGAAGCTGCTGAGTTTAGCACTACAAACCCTTTGTTGATGCCATTTTCAGGGGGAAATCCACAAGCCTTCTTCTGCAGCCACTTTTTCCATTTTTTTTTAAAAAAAACGAAATTTTCACTGTATTTTGGCCAATTTCTTGGCCTCCTTCAAGGGAACCCACAAAGTCTGGGTACCTCTAGAATCCCTAGGATGTTGGAAAAAAAGGACGCAAATTTGGCTTGGTTAGCTTATGTGGACAAAAAGTTATGAGGGCCTAAGCGCGAACTGCCCCAAATAGGCAAAAAAAGGCCTGGCACAGGAGGGGGAAAAGGCCTGGCAGCGAAGGGGTTAATGGAGAAGTCCACCTATATGTCAACACCTTTAACATAATGCGCTCTCCCTCCTAGGCTCAGGCGGCCTTCCTTAGGAGTGACCAACATATACTAAAGATAGTGCTCGGGCTCTACCATACTTGGTGTGGGCAAAGTAAAATTCGAGCACTTTGCACTGCTCCTGCAGCCTGCAATGGCAGGCCTGCTGTCCATAGTTTACTTAGGTGACTCAGTGCGGCACAAAGAGTGCTTCAGGCCCTGGTAACTCCTTTAATACCCGTTCTCTGGGTGCCCCTTGTTCCATATACTAGGGACTTATATGGGGTTAAAATACTTGCCAATTGAGGGTGCCAATTCACACATACCAATTTTGGGAGAGAGCACTGGCACTGGAGCCTGGGAAGCAGGCTCCAGTGCACATTCAGAGGCATAACTTACAGCATCTAGAGCAAAAAGTGTGGGGGTGACCATCCAAAAAGGGTACTTTCATACAGGAATTGAGCCCTTGGTGTTTTAAAATGCATGCCTCACAGACATTACTGCAGTTTTCTAATTAGCATGTCTAATTATAAGTATGTGTATCAAGAACATATAGACTTCAGATGCTCTCTGACTCTACTAAAAACAACCAACAGGAGTAAAAGGAAAATGGCTCTGAATTTACTGCACTATATGGCGCCTCGTAGCATCGTCCTAATGGCTAAGTAAAATAATGAAGTCAACTCCAGGGATTTATGTTTGTCCACTGAGCCTTTCATCTTTCAGAAGTCGATAAAATGAGTACCATTGAGGCGGGCAACAATGAATATCTGCTATTTCAGTGCCCCAAGATTCCCTTCAGGATCAACGTGCGCTTTGAAACTACACATTATGTTAATACCACAAGCGATAATTATTTTCCATTATTTCACAAAGGTCGGAAGCCAGAAAAACATAACCGGGACAAGGAAAAATATTGAATAAAAAAAGTTAGCTAGTAAGAGTGACAACAAGGACAAACAATGGGAAGCAAAAGGTTGAGACAAAGCCCATGGTACATTTTTGGTATAGTCCATAATAGGCTTTCACCCACCAAGTAGCTAAAAACCGTTTGACTTCCCAACCTAAAGATAGTCAGACCTAATGAACAGTCTTACTACAGATTAAATTCCCTATTGGACGACACTGGACTTTTTTGTAGCAACGCTTATTTTGCTGTAATTGGAGCACTGGACAAAACTCAAAAACGTCAACACAAAGGTATATATTGCTTTTACCACGTGCAGCACATGGCATGCAATTAGACTACGCTCTAACCCTGTATCCCAAGATGAACCATCAACAAAGGTTTGCCTGTTTTTCTAACTTTCATCAGCCTTGACTGAGTAAATGTTTAAGGGCCATGGTGGAAGTTTGAAATCGGAATGCAGACTCCGCAAATTGATATATTAAATTAAAGTGGAACCATATTTCAAAATTGTGGCGCGCATTCAATTAAGACACAAAAGTAAATATGTAAGTGCGATACCAACATAAAATGGATTAAAAGTGTGTTACATTTTAGCACACTTTTGTTGAATATTTTCCAGTCAAATCTATTGAATGCCATAAAAGTTGCAGCAAACTGATGTTTAGTTCATAGCAATATGCTCTGCTCAACGGGTTCACAATCAGTACTGAACAAGGACATTCAAAGGTATTAGGCTTGGGTTTAGTGTAATACATCATGTAAACACAGGCATACACAAGAGTTCATGTGTGCATGTGTTAACAAAGAAGAACCAAAAAGAGGAAGAGACAGGCAGATGTAAAATGGTCCATCATGCATTGCAGTGCATGCTCTCCAGTGGAAATGGAAGGATACACTAAAAGCTTCAATAGCAATAGGTGAGAGAGCTCTGCTCTTCTGGGTTGAGCTAAGATGTGATTGACACAGTCTCATAGAGAGTGCCTTAAAGATGCTGGTTAAAAAAAGAGTGTTTAAAAGGTGTGACCCCCCAGCACACAGTATATGTATCTGCAACAATCCGTCTATTTAGACGGTTGAGTTGTCAAACCAAGATCTAAAATGCCCTTGTCATGAAGTCAGTGCATTGTAGTTTCAAAACCAATAGTGTGAAACTTCAGACATTTCAGGCTCACTCAGATTCCACTTTTTGCGGATGCATAATTCACCTGTGGAAGTTAGTTATTTAGTGGCTTTTCTAGTTTTACCCGTAGCAGTTTTTCCCCACCATTCAGAGTTTAGAAGGCCAGAATGGGGAATAGCCTGTAGTTGAGGCTTATCTCACAATAAAGGGGCAGGTTTTCCCCATTTCTGACCCGTTCATGAGGTTCCGTGTGGTAATTTCTGGAGGGATTTGAATGCAGAAAAATATGCCTCTAAGTGCACATTTCAGGCAATATGGAATCCGATATCAGAAACACGGCAACACCCTTTGTGATAGATTCTAGATTTCACGCAGTACTTAGAATAAGTGAGTTAATGCTGAAACCAATTTACACCCATGCCAACATTTCCATGCTCCCAACAAGGTCATTTTTCAGTTAGATTAGCAGTAAGTGTATTTTGTTGTGATCCAGTACTCGAGGTAGGATGCATTCTTTCATCCCCACATCTATGACTGATTGAGTCTGGTTCAGTTTGAACAGTTATAAAACATGGTGAACCTGTCCATTGCTTGGTGCTCTTCATTTTATCACTCAAAGATAAAGGGATAATTTAGTTGGCCAAAGTATGGTGCTTATAATCATTTTAGATGAGTTGAAACAACTGTTTTCATCCTCGATGAAGGGGATAGGGAGTTGGAAGAAAAATCGACCACAAAAGATTGTACACTTGGTTGGTGGGATGAAAAAACAGAAAATGTGTAGACTATCACAGAGCGTAGCAAGGGGAAAAATACATATATAGACACAAGATTTGATTGTGCTTTCAGCTACAATCGAGGTATAGAAGACCCAGATCCTCAATGACATTCTGGCAGAGTACTTCAGCCACAGGTGAAAACAGCAAAAGGAAGAAGATATGATGGGCTGATTAACAGATTAAGGCCCTCATTACGACTTCGGTGGTCTTTGAAAAAGACCACCGAAGCCGCTGCAGCCAGCAGACCGCCAGTGCTGGCGGTTTGCTGACCCCCATATTAGGAGTTGTGGTTGGACTTCCACCCATTTATGGACGATAGCCCGACTTCATCGGCCAGGAGGCCGGTGCACTGCCATGGCAGCAAGACTCCGCCTGCTGTATTGCAACTCATAATATGGCTTGGTGGAGTCTTGTTGGTGTGGTGGTGCTGGCAAAACTGCCAGGACCCATCCCCTCCCAGACGACCAGCTCGCTGGAAAAGGTTAGGTGATCGCCCGAAAGGGGAGGGGGGGGGGTCAGTGGGATTGTTGGGTACATGTGTGTGGTGTGTGCGTGTATGTGTGCGAATGGGGGTGTATCAGTGCAGGTGTGTGTGCGAATGGGGGGGTATGAGTGCATGTTTGTGAGGGAGTCAGTGGGGGTGTCTGTGTGTGGATGAGGGGGGGTGCGTACATTTGAATGCGGGTGTGTGAATGGATGTGTACGGTTGGGAGGATGTTTGTGGGTGAGTGTATGTGGTGCAGGGTGGTGTCTGTGTGTGCGTGTCTGCGTGTGAGAGTGCATAAGTGCGAGCATGCGGAGGGGGGTGTAATGTGAGTTTAAGTATGCGGAGGGGGGTGTAGTATGAGTGCCAGTAGGGGGAGGGAGGTTGTGAATGCGTGTGTGTATGTGATTGAATGTGAATGTTTGTGTGCGAGTGAATGGGGGTGTTCGTGTGCACATTTGCATGGGTGTGCCTGAGTGCGTGTAAGTGCATGAATGCGTGTTTCAGTGTGCGTGTTTGAGTGTGTGTCTCTGAGTGAATGGGGGTATATTTAGCGAGTACGTGAGTGAGGCGCGTGTTTGTAAGAGTGTGGACGTTTGTGGGTGCATGTGTGTGGACGTGTGGGGGTGTGTGTGCCGGCGACAGGAATGGGGATTCCTGTCACCAGGTGCGTTTCCGCAAGGGTTTTCATGGTGGGGTGACTGCCACGGAAAGCCTGGTTGTCTGCAGCCTTGTAATCCAGCAGGCAGGCTAAGGCCTGCCGCTGGGCTGGAGGTGCTCGCCGCCGACCGCTTCAGTGCCACCTCACCAGTGGGCCAGGCAGCATTGTGGAGGTTTGGCTTCTGCCAAACCTCACAACTTGAAATGCAGCAGTCTTTACCACTGGCTCCGCGGCAGTAAGACCACAACAGCAGCCTCGTAATGAAGGTCTAAGGGCCTGATTACAACTTTGGAGGAGGTGTTAATCTGTCCCAAAAGTGACGGTAAAGTGACGGATATACCACCAGCCGTATTACGAGTCCATTATATCCTATGGAACTCGTAATACTCCTGGTGGTATATCCGTCACTTTACCGTCACTTTTGGGACAGATTAACACCTCCTCCAAAGTTGTAATCAGGCCCTAAATCTTGAATCAGTACCTATGGAGTTACTATTTCCCCAAAGGTACTGATGTTTTCATCCAGTTCACAAATTCTAGCAGTAGTGTGCTTTGAAAGCTAAAACGTAGAACTGAATAAATAATGTGATGTTTTAAAGGGCTGCTTTTTTCTCAGCTCAGTGCATACCTGTACATTAAATGCATGGTTGATAACCAGCCCGATGTGCAAATGCACTTTTTTTTCGTTCACTGGGAAAAGCTTTTTCCTCAAACTTACCAATTTCATGGAGGAACCCTTTCACCTACATCCCCACCAAGCTGTGGTGATACATTACTTTTTCACCTGAGCAGGTGAGTTATCGTAGCCTTTTCGTGAAGCAAACCTCCAACCATCTGCAGGATGGGTAGAGGTTGGTAAGAGTTTCTGAACTGCCACAAACACAGAAGTTTGTGGTTGTATTCAATAACTTATAAGGCAAATCATGCCTTGATCTGCCCTCTTCATAGCCCTAGTGTTAGGTTTACTACAGCATAAATGTACAGATTTTTGTCTCACAGTGTAGTTAAACAATGTATGTGCTCCAGGTAGCCTTTCATGTACTGTTACCAGGAGTAAATAGAATCAGGTATGGCTGTAAATGTGGGTTTGCAACCATACATGGCTTTGCGATTCGGGTTTAATGTTTCTTCATGGAGCAGAACATATTGTGTATTATGCGGGATCTGAGTAGAGTAAAAAAACACTAAGGTCTGTACAATGACATATGGGATATTCATGCCTTAAATTATATAATACACTAGTTTGAGACTCTATAGTGGCGCAGAGGAATGACGAAAGTGTATCCAAGAAGCCTGAGCTGGAACTAGGGGCCATATGTACAAACACATTTTCCCATAGACACAGAATGGGTAAAACCCTTTGCTACATCTGGCCCTAGATTCCTTTAGGGGTGCATATAATTTGAAGGAGGAAAGAAGGACTGGTATGTATTATAATTCCAAAACGACAGAAGGAGAGTGAGCAGGTGTGCTCGGAGTGCAGCAGCTGGGTGGCTGAAAGGAAAGAGAAAGTGACTTCAGTGATCAGTGGGGTCGAGAAATAAATGTTCAGTATTGTCTTACTTAACAAAGAATGAGCTGGTGGCCCGCCAATCCTGCACACCACCTAGGTAAAGCCATAGATGTGCACTTCGTAGCCCTGTTAGATCATTGTACAGTTGGGCACTGTTGGAGTACTTTTGGAAGACGGCTGTAGACTGAGCAACAAGAATGCCTTAAGGGGAAGATAAATATTCCAGTGGTATGTGAGGAGGACTGTGGCCGCGACAGGAAAGAGAGAGGAAGTTTTCATGGTTACATTAGGAAACCTGCCACAGACAACTTCTGGAAATCTTGCTAGAACATTTATGGAAATCTTTCTCGCACTCAGAATATAGGAAAAAACACAACAACCAGGTCTGTTGGTGTAGGTGCGTGCAAGAGAAAGATTGCAAGGGAAAAGGCGTTCATCGGTGTAAACGCCATCCTTTATCCTGAAGTGGGAATTAGAAGCAGTAAAGTTGAGAAGGGGTACATGGATGGGATAATTGGAGCTAGACAGGAGCTGGCAGTGAGTCAGGCATACTGCGGGTGTCAGAATACACACAAAGTCGGACAGAAGGAGGCACTAATGGAGGTCAGAGACTGGCAGACAGTAGAGGTAGATACGTGATGTAAGAGTCAGGCCAATACCAGAGGGACAGCCGGTGCTTTTAATGATAGAGTCTTACCTCGATCCTCTGGCAGCAGACTCTGCACCTCTGCTTGGTGAGGTCCCTCTGAAAGCCCAGCAAGGGTTCCATGTCCCCAACAGCCGACTCAGGTGCTGATCCTTGCTCTGGGGCTCCTCGCTCTTTGCGCTGGGAACCCTTGGCTCGGGCCTTGGCACGTACCTGCCCAAAGGAGACAGGCATGTGCAGTGGGGGCTCAAGCGCAGGGTGGAAGTCGCGGCGGTACTCCTGTTTCAGCCACCGCACTGTTAGGGGCAAGCGGCACCAAGGGGCGACACGCAGCATGTGAGACATCACTCGCAGGTGGAATTCAAAGCTAGACTCCTTCTTGGACTTGTGGGTGACATGTGTGAGTCGGCGTGAGGCATGTGGATGCTGCCAGGCCCACTCAAACTGCAATGAGAAGGTAAAGATTAATATTAGTGACAGGTGGAAAATGTCAGTTTCCTTATTGCATGGGCGAGGGGGAGCCCACAAAAGGAGAGGCCTGGAAAACTGAAGAATGCAAAGGAAACCGAAGCATTACAAACACACAATCATCAGTGTTGTAAACCTAACTCCAAGGATGTGGAGAGGAAACAAGGGAGGAAACAGTGGAGAAATAAGTGTAATTCAACCAATCTTAACACACAAGAAGCAGTACTCACTATGTCATGGTGTTTGCAGGTGGTACGCACCAACATCTATTTTAAAGGGACGGGACTCATTTTCCATCATTAGACTTTGAGCAAGAGAGAGAGAGAGAAATGTAAAAAAGGGACAAAGAAGGAGGATGATAAAAAAAGGTAAACAGTGACAATGGAAAAAAGCAAAGAAAAAAGTCTGGAAAAAGTGAGCTTAACAGACAGTTCGTGCAGGTTGAAGAAAGGGAAGAGAAATCCAAAATGATCGAGAACCCACTATGGAAAAATCAAAGAGTGTATTCATATGTCAGGTTATGTTCAGACAATAAAGTTTTGAATCCACGTTTTCGTTTTCAGTGCATTTATTAGTTCCATACACAATAAATTTTGTCAGAAAAAAACAAAGCGAGACAGCCGACATGTGTTTCGCCCTCTTGTGGTGTGTTCACCTGGGGCTTTTTCAAGGCATTGTTCGTTGTACATCAAAGAAAATTAATTGCTTAATGTAGACAATCTTGTTTGCGGTAGAGGAATTCTCAAACTGATCCTAAGATCGCAGAGTCCAGTGCGGGCTCCATGTTGGATTGGGGAAAATTCCCAATGTCGGTTCTGTGGCTATTTATATTGTGGAAGAAAGGGAAGAGACTGGATTAAGACTAGACGTCCTTGGTATTCAGCAACACTGGCATTTGGCACATGAGCATGTATTTTTGCCTAAACAGTGGCCAGAAACGACCATTCCAGTCCATCGCTATCAGAGTGAGAAAAGAAGATACACTGGGAAAGAGGGGACAATAATATTGTCAGAAAGAGAATTTATAAGCAAAACGATGATACAGTGTTCCATGAAATACTCCTGCAGAGACTGGAGAAGGCTGGGATAGTGGATAAGGCCTGGAAGTTGCTTAGAGTTTATCTCTTTGGCAGGCATCCAGCAGTTTCTCTAGCACATTTTACCTCACAGTTTAGAGAGGTGAGATGTGGGGTCTCATCACGTTGTTCAACATCTATATGGTCCCACTGGCCCCCATCATCCAACACTGGGGTTTCAATATTATATTATATCTTATGCATACAATGCATAGCTAAGTTAGCTGGATGCATTACCTATTGGAAATATTAGTCTTTGGTGCATCTTCCCTGCTAGGCACCAGGAGACTGGCATATTGAGCTGGGTGAGGTGCTCATCCCTACATCAGGTGCTAAAAATCTAAGGGTTCAACTGGACATGGCCTTATCTTTTATACCACAAGTGCAGGTCACTGCTAGCACTTGTTTTTTGCTTCTTAAATCTTAAAGAAAGACCTAACAATATCTCCCAATGGCTACCTGGAAAGACACTTTGCAAGTATTAATTACACCAAGACTGGATTATGCCAATGTACTTTACCTAAGGAGCCCCTTTAACATTGGTAAATAGGCTACAGCTGGTTCAGAATGCAGCTGCACATCTTGTATTAAACATCTCTAAAAGGCAATCCATATGGCAAGGTCTGAAACAACTGTATTGGTTACCTGTAAAATTGAGAATCAAATTCAAAGCACTTATGATCACTCAAAAGGCATTTCATAATTAAGGCCCTCAGTACATTCAGCAAAAAGTAAAAATAAAATACTTTCCAGCAAAGACACTGCTCTTCTAGTCAAAATTTTGTTATTCATACATAGGGTGCACAAAGCTAGAGTAGTGGCCAGTTATTTTCTTTCTTGGTACCTATCCTCTGGAAATGTTTACCGGAACATCTCTGGTCAACCTCTAAGGAATCTATTTTCAAGGTGCATCTGAAGACTTCTTTGTTTTGTGAGATATAATCAGTCCTGCGTTTGTTGTCAACACAGAGCCAAGACACTTCGTTGAAAGCAGCCGTCACACTTTATAAATCACTTCTGATTCATTCATTCAAGTTACTTACCTTCAGTAATGCTTTTTCTAGTTGATTCTCTAACTGCAGATTCCTCACCTTTTGAATATTCCCTAGGCGTCAAACTGGATCCAGAAATCACCAGCAGTACCCCTACATGTCAGTAGATTGTGCCATCCAGCTCCATGCCAACATTGGTCCACTCAGGAAGTGACATGAGGAGATGCATATGCCCATGCGTGCCAATGTCAGTTGCTTTCTAGGCTGTCCTTGACCCCAAATGCAGAGAAATCAGCAGACTAGCTGTGATCAGTGTGCAAATCTCGAGACTTGAGACAATTTTATATGTGGAAAAGGAGCCCAGTTTAGAAAATGGGTAGGTCAGAGGAATCTGCAGAGTAGCCACCAGAGAAAGCATTACTGAAGGTAACTTATTCTTCTGATGGATACTTCTAACCACAGATTTCTCACCTGAATAGATATGAAGGCAGTACGCTTCAGGTGGTGGGTCTGTGAACTGGCTCAGACGAGAAGGTCCTTCAAGACTGAGCAGAAAAAGTACCTTTCTCAATGGACCTGGCTATCCAGGCAGTAGTGCTTTGTTAACGTATGGAAGGCCATCCACATAGCAGCCTGGCAAGTATCCAGAACAGGCATTCCATGAGTCAAAGAAGCGGTAGCAGTCTTGGCTCTGGTGGAACGACCCTGTAAAGTTTTCTGGGGACTGCTTCTTAGCCAATGTGCAGCAGATTTTGATACAGAACATGATTCAAAGAGAGATGGTTGTCTTCTGTACTGCCTTGCCTTTTTTCGCTCCTGTGAATCCTACAGAGTGGAACATCCACCCAATGGGCTTTGGTACCTGTGAGCTCTTGTAGGTTTTAATTGGTGGAGTTTTTCCTCCTCCTTAGGGGTATTAGGCACATCGAAGAATGCCAGAAGTGTGCTGCTTCGCGTGATATGGAAAGGAGTCATAACATTCAGGAGAAAAGAGGTGTCCTCATGACTAATTTGTCTGTCAAGAAAGTCTTGTATAGTAGATGACAGTGCAGGCTTGTGCACACATCACACCGGTATTATGCCAATGAAGAAAACTGCCCATCTTCACCAGCCACTCCTGGAGTTACGGGGAAGACTGGAACCACTGACCTCTGAAGATATACTCCAACCACTGCCATCACTTATGTGAACACCTGCAGGGCACTGATGAGGGCAAAGTGGAGCACAGTAAACCAAAAGTGCTCCTGCCACACTGTGAAATGCAAATAGTGCCTGTGGGAATGCAAGATGGGGATATGGAAATAAGTGTTCTGCACTTCCAATGCTACCATCCAGGTTGAGGGAGGGAGGACATGGGCAAGAGCGAGCATCTTGAATGTCCGTCCGCATGAAGGCACTGAGAGGTAGAAAATCTAAAATTGGACAAAGGTCTCCATCTTTCATCGGTACAAAGAGGTAGCAGGAGTAAACACCCATTTCTTACTTCCCAGGCCGAAACCTTCTCCTTGGCTAAAAGGGCCTGCACTAGCTGCTGCAAGAGGGCTCTAACAGCTGCTTTGAGGGTAGTGGGAAATGCTGCGGGGGGAAAAGTAAGTAAAGGGCATAACTCCGCTGGCAAGTTTACTTGTCCAAAGTGATGGCACTTGGAAGGGCACAGTAAAGAGATTTTGTTGCTGTGGCAGTGGGGGTAACAGAGGATTGAGCTGCTTGCTGCCCCTGTTGTCCACATAGTCTGTGGGTACCGCTGCCTTGGGTACAAAAAGGCTGTACGGTTTGCTGAGGTGGCAGCACTGAAAGCACCTACCATAGCCAGAAGCTACCAAAAGTGCTGGTGAAACTAAGGTGTTGGAGCAGACAGGCTCAAGGAGCGCTCTGCAGCCCTACTGTCTTTTACGCTATTGAGAGCTGAGTCTACTTTCTCACCAAAGAGATGAGAGCCATCAAAGGGGATGGGTAGTTTGAACATCCCCAGAAAAAGATGTAGACCATATCAAGGCATGTCTCCAAAGTGTTATGCCGGTGGCAATTGCCCATCTAAGGCAACTGGCAGTGTCCAACCCAAAGCATATTGTGACTTTTGCCAAACTGTAGCTGTAATGAATGGCTTGTGTAATTGCGTGGCGTAAGTCCTCCGGTACAACAGATAGTATCTAAGCCACAGAACCATAAAGGGCATGAGTATAGAGGCCCAATAGGCAGTAGTCTGTCTGGGTTGGGAGACTTCAGAAAGAACATTAGTTTTTCACCTCCTTAGTGGGCAAATAAAGGTAAAGAACCTCAGCCACCCTTCACATCACCATTATGAAGGAGGCACTTTCTTTAGTAGCCAGCCCAGGTGGAGGGACTAGATAGTGGCTGAAGAAATATTCAGTTGACTGACATCTTGTAGCTCTGCATACCAGTTGTCTTCAATATGCAGTTGAGCAAATTCATTACCTTCATCATAATGGTCGTTATAGGAGTCTGTGCCGAAAAGATATGGATGATTTGGGCCCTTCCTTGTGGCAACAGCAGAATATCAGAGTCTGATAGGTTGCCAGAAAGCTGTGGGCCCTGTGAGATCAGGCCACTGCCTCGTTGAAGTGGAGTCAAATTGGAGTCACAGAGAAATACTAGTTGTCTGTTGAGGTTGTGGCCTGTAAAAGGACCAGAAGTTCCAGTTGGTACAGAGGGCAGACCCACCAGTGCCGTTCCAGTTGAAGGTCCTTGTGGCTCCTTGGAGCCCAGAGCTGCATCAAAGGGAGCCGGAACTCGTGGATTTGCCACAGTGTCGCTGAGAGACTGGGAAGGAAACTCAGGTTGCTCTGGGACAAGAAAGAATCAGCTCCAAAGAAGACTGAGTTAGTGTTAGGAGACCAAGAGACACATTTACACTCTTGTCCCTTCTCAGGAGTTCGAGAGCGATAGGAGAGGGTCAAGCATCACGTGGACATCTTATGCTTCTTTTTTAACTTACCCAAGGACTTCGACTGTGATGAAAATCTGCCATGGGTAAGGACTTTTGGAGCAAAAGTAGGATGTTGCCTTCATCCTTGACTGGTAATGGTATGCAGTCTTACAGGGCTTGGTGACATACAGATTTACCTCACAGTCCAGGATGTCCTTGGGAATCATCAATGCACAGTTGCTACAGGTCTTGGAATCGTGGTCCAACCTTAAGTACCAAAAACAAATCTGTTGGTGATCTGTCACAGCCATTTGCTTGTAACAGTACCTACAAGGTTTCGCGGGTGGGGGGGTGCCATTTTCCCTTGCACGCTGGTAATTTAAAGTTACATTTTCAGAAAGGAAACTGGTGAAGAGATAAGGGACAGCTCCAGATTTGCGTCTGGTGGTGCGGAGAAAAAAAAACTGATGTCAGCATGCATAGATGGCACTTATAAGCGGCTCTGCACTGCACTTCCAGAGTGGAACAATGTGCTTGCAGAGCCGCACAATGCCACCTAATGGTGCACAGAGGTACTGCTGAAGATTTTCCAAATTTAGTCTAACACTAACTCTAAAGGTGAGGAATCTGTGGTTAAACGTATCCTTCAGAATAATAATTCATCTTATGTACAGAAAGCACCCAAAAGCAGTAGGAAGTGGTGAATGCAGACATGAAAAATAACCTCCTTACCCGTAGGGCAGCGATGTCTGAGGGAAATCCATGGACAATGAGAACCATGTCCCTAAAATAAAAGAAGAGGCAGTGAGAACTGAGGGGTGGTGGTATAACCCCATGGATGGGGAATAATAAAATATACACTCTTAAGTATGGGCTAAGGTTATGCTGTATGATGGGAGTTCAAAAACACACACACTTCTTAAATCACCTTTTAAAAGGGGAGAAAGAGCAAGGCCGGTCAACAACATTAATCCCTTATCATGCAAGAAATCCACAAAATACACCACTGAACTACACCCCAAAACAGAAATAATCGGAGCAACCAATGAGGAAAAGAGTGGAGAAACCAAAATACAAACCCCTACCAACCCACAGAACACAAATGAAGTGTACAGGGCCGGTGGCAGCCACTAAATACAGCAGCTGCCAAATACTTCTAGACAATAAAGAAACAAAATAGCAAACTAGTTAGTTTTAGCTGTGGCCTAGAGATAGCATTAGCTGTCTTGCCAGCTTCAAAAAGAATATATATATATATATATATATATATAGCAAAACAAGAGTGTCCTCAATGAAAGCGCACATAAACGGGTTTCAAACAAAGCCAGCAACTCACGGTGAATCCTTGAAGCATTTCTGGCCTTTAATAGTAAAGTCATCTCTGGACACGTGTTTCCGGGTAGATCCCATCATCAGCAGAGAAAATATGAAAAGTATTTCACCCTCGTGGGTGCAGCCAGTGCTGGATGTAATCCAGACATCTCTTTTTAAAGCACCGAGTGCGAGGCTCTTCAGATAGCTTAATTAATTGCAGGCACCTGATAAATCCATTAAAATACAAGCCCTGCCCCTGTGGCCCTCTGAAATTGCAAGTGCACGCTGGTTACAGTAGTCCTGCGAAATCGTATCCCCCAAGTGGGTTGCTGGAGCCAAACACAAAAAAATGAAAAACAAAGTGCATAACCTATGTAGGCAAGTTCACAGTTAAATTGTTGGATTTGCTAAAAATATCCCAACCATGTTGTTCAAATGTGACCATCCAATCTAGTCACAACGACCTGCTCCGATGTGCGGTGGGCGCTTTCCCGGCTGGACAAGCCGGTTATAAACAGCAAAACAAGAGTGTCCTAAATGAAAGCGCGCTCCCAACTGGTTACATAAACGGGTTTCAAACAAAGCCAGCAACTCACGGTGAATCCTTGAAGCATTTTCATTTTTCTGGCCTTTAATAGTAAAGTCATCTCTGGACACGTGTTTCCGGGTAGATCCCATCATCAGCAGAGAAAATTTGAAAAGTATTTCACCCTCGTGGGTGCAGCCAGTGCTGGATGTAATCCAGACATCTCTTTTTAAAGCACCGAGTGTGAGGCTCTTCAGCTAGCTTAATTATTTGAAGGCACCTGATAAATCCATTAAAATACCAGCCCTGCCCCTGTGGGCCTCTAAAATTGCAAGTGCACGCTGGTTACAGTAGTCCTGCGAAATCGTATTCCCCAAGTGGGTTGCTGGAGCCAAACACAAAAAAATGAAAAACAAAGTGCATAACCCTATGTAGGCAAGTTCACAGTTAAATTGTCGGATTTGCTAAAAATATCCCAACCATGTTGTTCAAATGTGACCATCCAATCTAGTCACAACGACCTGCTCCCATGTGCAGTGGGTGCTTTCCCAGCTGGACAAGCCGGTTATAAACAGCAAAACAAGAGTGTCCTCAATGAAAGCGCGCTCCCAACTGGTTACATAAACGGGTTTCAAACAAAGCCAGCAACTCACGGTGAATCCTTGAAGCATTTTCATTTTTCTGGCCTTTAATAGTAAAGTCATCTCTGGACACCTGTTTCTGGGTAGATCCCATCATCAGCAGAGAAAATATGAAATATATATATATATATATATATCCACAAGACTTCCCTCTCAACGCCATTATGAAGGAAACGCCGGCACCCCAGACTCTCTTATAAATCCATCTCTTTATTTATTTCACGATGGTACACAGCTGAATTATTCGAAGGCTTTAGGGCTGACGGGTTTGAACCGTGTCGGTCTTATTCATATGCCACATTTATCTTAGTTTGAAAAACAGGCCCTACCACCTCTCGACCTTATATCCTGTCTGTTGATAAACATAAACTAAATATTCACACTAATATGATATACTTGCAACTTAGATCTCACTTCTTAAATTCATTAATATATTTCTTATCCATTCTCTCATTCCTTTCTCGTCATTTTGATTTTTATCTTTATTTTTGATTATTACCCAATAACACATATTCATTACCCAAATTTAAATAATATATCCATCCTATTCTAAGTATACAAATTCCTCTCCAGAAAACAAAAACTCTTATTTAATTAATTAATTCCAAGTCAACACATTTCCTTTGACTATTCACTATTTTTCTGTGTTTGACAGCTAGGTTGTATGGGCCACATTACTGAGAGCCCGGTCAATCTCATTCTCATTGATTAACATTACAACATCTCTAATTAGAAGACAATTCATAAACATTATCCCACATGTACATAAAGTTCTTCAACCTAATTCAAACCCCACGGGGTTCTACTGTTGAGTCTAATAATATATATCGATTCCATCTTCCTAAGAGTTAGTTCCCTGTCTCCAATTTGTCAATTCCAAAAAATGACATATCATCAACTTTCCCATCATGTTCCTGTCTGCAATGTCGTGCTATCGGATAGTTCACATCATTATTTTTTATAGCCCGCCAGTGTTCCAAAATACGTTTTTTAACTGGAAAATTGTACTGCCAACATATCATAAATTGCACGGACACATAATAACATAAATCTGAATTACAATTGATAAACTTCCTCTCTTCCCCTGTGGGTAATTCATATGTCTTACAATTTGTGCTGTATTTACAGGCCTTACAATTCGCACATCTATAAAAAAACCTCTCTGTTTGACAAATCCCAAATTATCTTTCTTATTTATATGGCTATGTACTAATATATCACGTAAGGAACTACTTTTTCTATATGTGATCCTTGGATAAGGACTCATCAGAGGGCCTATCACTTTGTCTGCTTTAATAAGATGCCAATATAGTTCCATAATCTTGTTTCATATAAATAAATAATACAAGGCCTTTTGGTCAGCCCTCTTCATCCATTGGTCTTTTCAACGGCCAATCACATTTGCGTCCACCCTCCACAGCATGGGGCATTTTAGCCAGTAGGCCTCTTCACTGTGAGTGGCAGCAACTTGCCTGTGCACATCCTTTTAAAAGTGGTACATTTCAGTTCAAGGGCGGGTTATTTAACATATGCTTTACTATAATTTTTTTAATTTAATTTTGCAATTATTATTTTTTGCTTTTTTCTGCAAACATAGGCATGTCACCTTTAGACAGTGGCATTTTTACTGTTTATTACTGTTAATTTTAAGCCACACCACCTGCCAAGGACATTTGAAAAAACTATTTAAAACCACTCTGGTTTTTATATTATGTTGGCTACCACTTGGTATCAAATACCAAGAGGTATCCTACATATTATGTCCTTTGATGAAGCATGTCATCTGGTGATATGTGAGGACATCCCATCACACTTTTGTGTTGCCTAGGAGCAGGATAGAAACACAGAAACTACTAAAAATAGTATAGTTAGAAACTGTTTTTGAAAAAAGTATCTCGGATGGCTCTTTTGTGTGTATAACAGGAATGGGGGTCTTTGAATTCCAACCCCCAGCACCACTCACACTAGAAGGTGGGTCGCCTGTTGTAACCATGCCTGGAGGCGCATTTAAGCCACAAACTGCTCCCGCAGCACGGGACTCGAGAACATCGAAGGGGGGTCTTTGAACCCCAACACCCAGCACCACTCACGCTAGGAGGTGGGACGTCTGTTGTAACCGTGCCTGGAGGCGCATATAAGCCATGAACTGCACCTGCAGCGCAGGACTCGAGAACACAGAAGGGGGGGTCTTTGACCTCCAACCCCCAGCACCACTCGCGGTAGGATGTCTGCTGTATGTTGTAAACGTGCCTGGAGGCGCATATAAGCCACGAACTGCTCCCGCAGCATGGGACACGCCCGGGGCATGCCTCGGCCAAGAGCAGGCCCATTTGCGCCCATCTGCGGCTGGACGAGGCTGGACTGGACCCTGTCTCTTGGACTTGTTATCTACAGGTTATATGTCTTCTCTTTCTTGTATTCTCCTCTGGGTTTGTTACTGTATTTAAAAGCCAAAAATGGACAAAAGGAAGGTGAATGCCACTGCCACCTCTAAAGACACTAACCCCACAGTCTCCATAGCGTAATTTCTCACCATGGCCATGCCTGCACTAAATACTGAAATTGAAACGGTTGAAGAGAAATTAGGGGTTGCAAGAAAATCATTTGCTCCCTCGTCCCAACCCGTGTTTAAGACCAGTAATACCGCAGCTTTGGTACGGGCAGAGGGAGGGATTTCCTTGGAGGTTATTAAGGAAAAGAATGGGTGCATGATACCAAGCATTCAAAAAGGGTGTGACCTACAGGGGGAATTAAATATCTCTCCCAGTAGAGAAGATGATTTGACCATTAATGATAAAGATATCAATGCACATTTGGAAGATATTGTTTCTTCTCTTACCAAATGGAAGCAGCCCACCCCTGGGAATTTGGGTACGTCCAGGGTGAAAGGCTCTGCAATTTAATGGGCCTGAGTGGAGTAGCTCCCTGACACGCAAGTCAAAACTAGCTGGGAAGAAACACTTGTTGGATCTTATGGGACCCCAAGATCTTGAGGTCAACTGCCGGGGTAGGGTTCCCTTGGAAGCTATTTTAGTGAAAGCTCTTAAGCCTTTAGTGGATTTATTGCATAGCATTGACTCTTCCTTAAAACATCTTTTAGAATCTATGAAGTGCAATCCACCTCTTACCCGAAATACAAAGCTGGACACAGTGACTTGTTCCCTAAGCCCAGTAGCAGAACATCATGCGGTGGTACGACAAAAGGTCCATCAATTTAGATCAGGAGATCCAAATAAACGAATAAATACCCCTATGGATCGCCCGCTAATAGTGGTGAAATTCCAGCTAAACCTAGATCTGCAATTTCAGGGAATTATGGGAGAGCGCAGGCATCTGGGAGTGAAGGGCAACTGAGGTCTAAACTAGAACGCTCCTCCAAGAGAAAGAACCTACAAGTCCTGCACTTCCACCTCAATGCACCCCCTATGTAATTGTGTTAAAAAACGTTCCACCTTTGTCTTGCAAAACTATCAACTTAAAAACAAAGTGGTCTATTGGCTAAATATGTCACTGGGGGACTAATAGTGAGTGTCTTTGGAATGGTATCATTGGAGTAAGGAGGGTAAAGTGGGTGGTTAACAGTTTGAAAAGTCTCCCTGGTGATTGTGTGGTAGTACATTTTAGAAATCCCCAGCAGGTAGAATGAATATTGAACGAGTGTGGATTGTGCAGGATAGTAATGTCAATATCCAGGCTGTACCGTTGTGTTATTTCTACTAGCCCTCCAAAGCCAAGTGTAGTCAACCGTCTCTCGACTCCGATCTATTTGGCTAACCTGACACAAATGGTGAAAGTCGAAATAGACAGGCTTAAAAGTAATTTCCCACAGAATGGTGTCATAAGTGATGGTGTTAGGGGCAATAAACCAGGATGAATAAGATTATTCCATTCCCCCAGAAATTAGAGTGTGAGAGCTCTGACATACAGGGGCCAAATTCCATTGTGCAGCTTTTGGGGGATGAAGGGGCCTCCACACAGCACTGGCAGATGCTATTCTGGAATGTGGCCAGTATTGGGGAGAAACACCTCAACAATGATTGGCTTTCTCTATTAGAAAACAAGCAGGCGGTTTGCCTTCAGGAAACGTTCCCCAATAGAGCTATTTATATCAACAGATTTCAATCAGTTACGACCCTGGCAATGCCAACGCCTGTTGGGTGTAGCAGTGGGGAGCTGATGACTCTGATTAACATCACCGCAGGCACAAAAGTGATTAAATGTAGAAGTGACTCTCCATATTATCAATTAGTGTTGCTATGGGTGGAGGGTAGCCCGATAATGGTCCTGGTTAACTTTTATCATAATAATTTTTCGAGATCTAACATTGAGATTTTACAAGCCCTAGATAAGGCCATTGAGGAAATGGTATGTTGTATGGATAAGGATTATATAATTGTATGTGGTGGGGATTTTAAAGTTTCCCTATATTCCGTAGAGGATGCTAAGATCTGTGGGATATTTTATGATCATGATTGTAATTATCCTCATTTTACTCATAATCCCTGTGGGGACAAGTTAAATAATCTCATGAGGATTCATGACTTATTATTGACAAGTGGTATCTCATCGAAGTATATTCCACCAGGCTTGACCTTCACTGGGAGGGGACCCGGGTCCGTTATTGATCACATTATGATTTTAAGGTCCTGGTTGTTTAAACTGGGAACTTTTCAGGTCATTCCGAGTGGCCTTAGTGATCATAACCCATTGGTCATATCAATTCAATGTGGTTCTAAGAAGAGAAGCTTGCAAAAAATAGGAGGCCCTATTGAATATCACAGGAATAAAGATGTGCTATGTAAATGGCAAAAAGTGGATAAAGAAGCTGTCTTAACTACTGTAGTGGGTAAAAACCTGACCAACTTTGAAGCCTGCTTAAATACTGAGCCACCCCCAGCCCAGGTCCTGGGAGCTTTCGCAGATACCTGCATGACTGGTAGGGTTCATTTAATTTTCCAATTCAGTCTGTCAAAATCAAACCTGTAAAATGGTTTGATAAAATAACTACACACTCCCATTCCAATCTTATACGGGCGTTAAAAACCATTCAGAGAAATCAAATAGAAGTTATAAGTTGTAGGGCTCAGTACAAGAAGGCAGTCTCAGCAAGGAAGAAGGTGATTAGAGAAGAAGCATGAGAGAAATAGTAGCTGCCTCAGCCACTAACGATGGGGCTCAATTTTGGAAAGTAGTTAACACTCTTTTTTTTTTTTTTTAGCTCTGACAAAAACAAGGGTGTTGAGGTCTACATCCCAGAGCAGAGTTGGATCACTCATTTTACAAAGATGTATGAATGCGAAAGCACTGCTGTTAAAGGCTCCGTTAAACCAGGCAATGAGGAACTAGATATACACCTGAATTAGGTGATACTGGTGATTAATGGCTCATTGCCCAATAAGGCCCCTGGGCCAGATGGTGTCCCAGCTGACCTCTTTAAGAACAATCTTGATCTTTGGGTGTCAATTTTGGTTAACGTTTTTATAGCTGCGTCAACCTCTGACCTTCCTCCATCATGGTCTAGGGCCATCATTGTTCCAATTTTTTAAAAGGGAGACCGGAATGACCCTGCTTTTTATCGCTCAATTTCCCTGATCAACACCACTGCAAATAATTTTTGGAGAATCCCTTTGGACCATCTGGAAGCATGGGTTTTTGGCAATAACATCATTTCAGAGTTGCAGTATGGCTTCAGGAAGGAGGTGGGGACAGTCGACCAATGTTTGAACCTTCACTTGATTAGAGAAAAATATGTGGGGGCAAAGCAAAGGTGTCTTTTTTATTTATTAGGCATTTATGGATCTAACGGCAGCATTTGACAACGTGGTAAGAAGTAAATTATGGGCAATGTTGATTAATAAAGGAGCAAATCCAAAGACAGTATCTCTGTTGGCAATAATGTGGAAGCTAAGGTCAGATTTGGGCAAGAGGGGGAATGCACTAGCTCCTTCAAGGTTAGGAAAGGGGTCAGACAGGGTTGTGTCCTAGCACCCTTTCTGTTTACGCTTTATATAAATGGTCTAGAGGAAGCTTTGCTTGATGAAAAGGCAGATACCCCTAAGATTGCTGATTGTCTACTAATAAAGCAAACTCTTATACTATGATTTGTGGCAGCCCAAGAAGTATAGTCCCTCAGTTTTATATCAAAGGCATCCGCTTGAACAGTGTGAATACTTTCACGTATTTGGGGATCTCCTTTGATAATGGATCTAACTAGAATCATCTTAGAGAAATCAAGAATACACAATATAATCAGGCAGTGGCAGCTTTACGCAAATGTATTATAAAACTGGGTTGTGCACCACTAAAGCCCATTACTACTATCTATAAGGCAAGGCCTACATCAATTGCCAGATATGGTGCTGGGGTACAGGGTTATACGAGTGCATCTTCCCTGCAAATAAGTGAAAACAAAGTTTTGAGAGGTCTGCTTTCACTCCCTCAAAGTGTTCCCGCTATAAATCTACATGCAGAATTGGATCTTCCTTTTATGGAGGACTATTTCAAGCTAGATCCCCTAGCTCTCTGCATGTCTGTTTGGACTAGGCCGGAAGCAGCCCCTACTCAGTCACTGCTTATGGATTGTATGAGACTGGATGGAGAACAGAGATGTACATGGACTATGCATACTCAGGAGTCTCTGGGCAGCCTCAATAGACTAGACCTGTTTCTCCTAGAGCTATGGCCAAGCAGGACATCATAGTAGTAAAAAATGAATTCCATGGGAAAATGGTTGCTGACAGAGAGAGGTACTCCCTACATACCACATTTAAAATTGAACCCTACCTTTTAACTGTCCCATGGCACCATAGATTTTATCTGATAAGGTTTTGTCTGCGGTTGGCCCATTTTTTAGTGGCTTATTCCCCTAAGGTGTATTGCAATAGGGATTTAATACCTTGTCCATGGGATATGCGTTCAGAGCAATCACAAATGCACATGTTTTTATTTCGTAAGTTGTATAAAGAGCAGAGAAAGGTTTTTTTTAATCCCAACTCTTAGGTCGTTAAATATCAGGATGTGCAAGGAAGCTATTTTCGACCTGCAGTTATTACGGTCCAATATGGTCTGCATGGTTATTTATAGTTTTTTTGCTGGGCGATAAAAGAGAGGAAAAGACTTGGACCTAATTGTTAAACCCTTAGCACTTTGGCTATTAATTTGCAGTTTATTAAGATATATTTTAAATTAATTTGACCTACTGACTACTTTATCAGATATACAATTCTTTCAATGGTTTCAACTGCCTGTAATTCTCTAATTATGTATTTACTGTTTTTTAATTACTGATCAATTGTGTATGTATGTTTTTACTGATATTTATTGATGTACTTACTACTTTAACTTACTGATCAACTGTGTATGCATGCACTTTTATAGATATTTATAAAAGATCCAAATTAAGATTTTTGATTGACTGACTGACTGACACTTGGGCTAAAAACACTTTTAGGATACACTAGCAAAAGAGACATTGGCAAAGGGATGAAGTATTTGTATGTGCTGAAAAACGAGCATACAAGACTGCATTCATGCAAATAGACTATTTGTGCCTATGCCTGTGCCCTTTAATTCCTGAAGCCTGTGATGTTCCATATTATTAGCACTGAATGCTTATTAATAAAAACATCAGCACTGCAAGCTTAAGGAATAAACAACAGGGTGGAGAAATTGCCAATGAATCAGAGTCCTAGAAGTAGAAGGAAGTGGGGCAACAGCATGACGTGAAGGGAGCCATATTGCCCTCGAGTGGCCAGTATTAAATCAATTATAATTAAATTATAATATTGCAACTGTAGTTATTTTCAGGGTTGAGCATGCGACATCATGCGCTAGCGCATGTGCTCGCTTATGAGCACTGTTGTTTTAGGGAAAGAGTTTGAAGCCCCCTGTTCCTTTCCATTAGTTGGATTAAATTTCACTCTTCTTTTCTGTCTCATAATTCGCCAGTGCTGGCCACAATGTAGGGTGACCACCCGTCCGTAAATTTCACGGACTGTCCGTAATTTCGCCCTGCTGTCCGTTGTCCGTAATTTTAGCCTTTCACCTAAAGGGCAACGGAGGCAGGGCGAAATTAATGGGCAGATCAGTTTCCCCAACTGGAATGGAAGGCAGGGAGTCTCCAGTGCTCTGAGGGAGGGGCAGACAGATAAGAATCAAACCTTCTTGCCAGGGGGTCTCCTTCCCTAAAGACAAGCAAATGTGCTCAACTGGTAAATCTGCAAATACAAAAGGGCTTGAAAACCTGCATTGACTTTACTAAAAGGAGTCACTTGAAGCTTTCTGGTGGCAAAGATATTTCTTTTAGAGAGGTATTGTAATGGTGTTCCAAGGTGAGCTGTGGAGTGTGTGGTTTTAATGGAGTGTTATACATTTTTTTAGTACTAGGTATAAACTGTATATTATTCAAATCTGTATTTGAGAAGCTCTTTTTTTTTTTTATTTAACCGCAATGTATTTGCGCATTTTGTAGCAGCCTTTATTATGATGTAATTGTATTTTTCACAGTTCTTTTAGGTACTTCGGTACCTTATAGTACTAACAAACATTGGCAAAGCAATAGGTCTCATCTACGAAAGAGTTATTGGCTTTGCTAATGTGTTTTAGCTATTAGCCATTTTATACACTAGAGTAGCTGCTGTTCAGCATGGCTTAAAGTTAGTGGCATAGTGGTGTGGAGTGGAGTAGAGTAGCATAGGAGCAGTGGCGTAGAGCCCAGTGGTGCAAAGTACAGTGCAGTGGGGTACAGTGCAGTTGTTTAGAGTGCGTTAGTGTAGAGTGCAGTGGTTTAGAGTGCAGTGGCATGGAGTAGCGTGGGACAGAGTAGAGTGGCATAGAGTGCAGTGGAGTAGAGTGGCATACATTAGAGTGGCAGAGAGCAGTAGTGTAGAGTGATGCAGTGGCATAGATTGCAGAGTAGACTCACGTTGCAGGGAGTGCAGTGGCGTAGTGTAGAGTGGTGCAGAGTAGAGCAAAGTGCTGTAGAGTGGAGTGATGCAGAGTAAAGTGGCATAGAGTGTAGTGGCATAGAATGCAGTAGTACATAGTACATTGGTGTATAGTACAGTGGTGGAGAGTGCAACGCTGCAGAGCAGAGTGTCAGTGCAGGGATGTTGAGTGGAGTAGAGTGGCACAGAGAGCAGTGGCGTAGAGTACACTGGTACAGAGTAGAGGGCAGTGGCGTACAGTGCAGTTGTGTAGAGTGCATTGGCACAGAGTGCTGTGGCATAGAGTGGCATGGGGTAGAGTTACATAGAGTGCAGTGGAGTAGAGTGGCATACAATAGAGTAGCAGAGAGTGCAGTAATGCAGAGTGGTGAAGTGTCATAGAGTGCAGAGTCGACTCATGTGGCATAGAGTGCAATGGTGTAGAGTGGTGGAGTATTGTAGAGTGGTGTAGAGTAGAGTATATTGCCTAGAGTGCAGTGGCATAGAATAGAGTGATGTAGAGTGCAGAGTTGGAGAGTAGAGTGTCAGTGCAGTGGTGTAAAGTGGTACAGAGAACAGTGGCATGGAGTACAGTGGTGCAGAGTAAAGGGCAGTGGCATACAGTGCAGTTGTTTAGAGTGCACTGGTGTAGAGTGCAGTTGCATAGAGTGGCATTGGGCAGAGTAGAGTGGCATAGAATGCAGTTAAATAGAGTATATTGGTGCAGAATACAGTAGTACAGAGCAGAGTGGTGTAGAGTATAGTGGCGACCAGTGCAGTGTTGCAGAGTGTCAGCTTGCAGTGGTGTTGAGTGCATTGAACTAGAGTGCAGTGGTCAGAGTGGTATAGAGTACAGTGGCGTAGAATAGATTGTTTCAGAGTAGAGTGCAGTTGCATAGAGTGGAGAGGTCCAGGGTAGAGTGCAGTGGAATAGAATGCAGTGGCACAGAGTGCAGTGGCATAAAGTAGACTATTTCACAGTAGAGTGAGGTGGCTTAGAGTGGAGAGGTGCAGGTTATAGTGGAGTTGCATAGAGTGTATTAGCTTAGAGTGCAGTGGCGTACAGTGCAGTGTTGCAGAGTGTGGAGTTGTGCGGATTAAATTGGTGTTGCCTAGACTGGAGTGGTATGGCGTGCAGACGACCAGAGCGCAGTGGTGTAGAGAGGCGTAAAGTGCAGTGGCATAGAGTAGAGTGGTACAGAGGGGAGTAGAGAGGCATAGTGTGAAGTAGCATAGAGTGCAGTGGCATAATGTGGAGTGGTTCCGAATGGAGAAGAGTGCAGTGGCATGGAGTGGAGTAAAGTAGAGTGACACAGAGTAGGGTGCAGTGGCGTGTAGTGGTGCAGAGCAGAGTGGAGTGCAGTATGGATGATAGGCTAACACACTGCCATTACAGACAACACATTTTTGATTGAAATGACCATTACATTTGCACAGATATACAGTTTTTCAATTCAAACTATACTGTGCACAGACGATGATGTGTGGAAATTGAATCACCTAATGCAATGATTTGTTTTAATCATGTAAAGGTATTTGTTTCCAGCACAGTTCAGAATTAACAAAAATGTGCTTGATTTGTACTTCTAATTCTGATGTATTCTGAAGTTTATTTAAATGTTGTCATTTGATAGAAAAAACTCTTTCTAACCCCAGTATCCAGCAAGATTGTCGCATAAATCCTCTCACTTTGAAGTCAGCTTTAGAGAGGAAAGAGCTCCCGATGGCGCTGCAGTGACCAAATCAGATGTGTGGCCTGTCTGAAGAAGGAATGAAGGACGAGCAGGGGAAGGATTGCAAAAAATACTATTAGTGGGGTAGCACACCATCTTCACTAGTGCCACGTGGCCTTTACAGAAAGCAGAAGAGAAGACCAAAAAGCAAACTGGGCTTGGAGGGACCATTCGCTCTGCCGAGATTTTCATCCTGGAAATCAGTGTAAGAATGGTAGATATTAATCACTAGGTATCAAAAGGTAACTGGTTCCCAGTTCAATCTGAGATCAGATCTAATTGTATGTAAAGGGGAAAACAGTGTCATATGTTAAAGAAACACTAATTAAAATTTGTAAATTTTGTTTGTGCAATTTACATCCCAAATATTTTGAAGATTTTATGTGTACTTGACACTTAGGGATAACCCAGATTTCTAGTTGGCTTTTGCTCAATTTCACAACCATTTAAAGACATGGACAAAGCGGGCAATTGCCTTGCACAACCTTGCAAGGGGTCTGGCCTCTGCTCACCCCTCAAAAGCACTGACAGTGGACCATTGCACCAGAAGAGTTTGCCAAGGTGGATGGGTGCTGCTTGTTCAACCACTTGACAGTGCCTCTTCTGTTTCTCCCCTGTGTGCAGAGACAACTCCCCAGGTACCCAATACCTTTGAATAGTCTTGGTGGACCCATCTTGTCTGATTTTAGGAATTGTCCCACCTTGTTCTTCTCTTCTTTATTTATCCAGTTTTTAGCCACAATCCTTTGAATTACTTGCCGTGGATCTCCCATTTGATCTCAATTTCATCCTCCTCTTTTATTATCTTTGATTGGTAGTCCGGGCTCCCATTTCTGAGATAAATTTAGAGTCCCATTCATACACTCTAGTGCAGTGAGACTACAGACAAGTTGTGGGTACATCACATCCTGACATTAGGTGTGAGACTGTCGCCCACACCATCTTCCCTGCCTCCTTAAAAAAAAAATTCGGTTGAAAGTCCATGGGCGGTTGGGGTAAGCCAGATGTTTTTGTTCAATTTGTTTAAACTAGCATAAGGTTAATTACCTTAATGTGTCCCAAACTGCTTGCCAGGGGTTTTAAAATGTTCAGAAACATAATCAAAATGTTGCTGTTACTTTCTCTTCAGGAAAGATCGGGTAGATTTGGGTAGGGGTGATGGCCTTGCCGCAGTACTGAAGGGCATTAATTTACTACTGAACAAGGACGTAATGTGACACCTGAATGTAGCATACCAGGAGGCAATCACAAAAGGTCCACAGTGAATAAATAGTGCTATGTTAAAAAAGATTCAATAAATGCACTGACAACATAGTGAGGCATGGCCTCTCTTGCGTGTGTCTGTACAACTGACGTTTGTTCTTGAATTTTTGTCCTGAATTTTGACCCTTTGTCCTGAATTTGTGTCCTGAATTTTGACCCTTTGTCCTGAATTTTTTACAGTCTTGTCCAGAATCTGCCTCAATGCCAGGTGGTCACCCTAGTTTGCCTCTGTGCTCAAGCACAGATGAATTCAATGTAATTAGTGCCCGTCCACTGCTCTGATACGATTAAAGTACTTTTTTCCCTCCTCTCTTCAATTCCCCCTGCCCTGTCTGGTAGTGGGCAGGAACTTTGTCCTCTCAGTCAATGGGCGGGATCCACCAGTCAACAAGGAGTAATTATTAATTTAAGAGAAAATGTACTAGCTCAGATAAAAAGCATTAATCCTTCCATTCTTCTGTCTGGAGATTTTGTCTGCTAAAAATGCTACCCACTCTACAAACACTATACAAATACTGGTAGAATTATATAACATCCTACTGTTTGATAGTACTTCTGCGCTGTGCATATAGAGAAGATTCCCTTTGTCACTTTTTAGTTATGTAAACTCTGCATTCCTTTGCGTCTCGTCGAAATGAACAGGGGAAAAAGGCTTGCAGCGCACAAACAATGTAGTGTAATTTTCGGCAGAGCCAAAACAAAGTTAGTGTAATTTTCATCACAACTCTGGAGTTCGTGAGGCTTCTTCGGGACATGTTGGGGCACAAAGAGCTGGCATTACCTGAGGTTTTACTACATTTACTACAAAACCACTTCCTATGCACTACTGTGCTCCACTATCAACTAGGAGAATTGAGTTATGGTCATGGCTAGTGCAGTTATGTGATTCTGCTGCTCCAACATTGTCTGCATCAAAAATGGAATTAGCTTCAAATGCCACATTATCCATCACCTGCAGATTTTTTACAAAACAAATATTTCTAGCTCAGATGGATATAAAGTTACCTAAGATGCTGCTGTGTGTTTGCTGCGCAGCAAACGGCTCTTTGCAAAGGTTAGCTGGTCTTTCAGTTTTTGATTGCTATATTTAGGTGTTAAACAGATTCTAAAGAGATGGCGCCTTCCATTAGCAAAGCCAGTAGCTCACACATATGCGAGACCTATTGGCTTTGCCAATGCTTGTTTATTTTTATTGTATACTTCTTTTATAACTTCATCTATATCCTTATATACACACACTCACACACACTTACTTTTCAAAGCAGCTTGAGGGTCTACTCACCCCTGAAAAGGAGAGCAACAGCACAAGGTAAAATAATCTGTTCCCTGATTAAGTTCTGAAGTATACAAAAAAGCCACTGGTAATTACTTGGGGACACATTACAGTCCACCTTATTTTGTTGACTGTACCACCTCAGTTTGGACCTAGCTATAAGCAAATCAGTCTTGACCTTGTTCCAGAGGGAACAGTCCAGTCCGAAGTGCTAGGCCAGGTCTTCCTTGAATCAGAAATCAAGAAACCCAACACCAGTTTCTCTCTTATTAGGCCTCATCAGTTGGGCTTAGCTTGGTTTCAGTGGCACAGTGTGCACGACACCCACATCTGGGCATACCCATCCCACTTAGGGCACCAAACTCAAGTATACAAAAAAGCGATGGATGGAATGCCTGATTTAATCTCAACCACTAATATTTAAGGGTCGGCATCCATTTTGCACACCATGTCACATCAATTTGGATCCAGGCTTAAACAAATCAGTCTTAACAATGCTCCAGTGGGAACAGTCCAGCCCAAACTACAAGGCTAGGTCCTTTTTGAACCGGAACACAAGCAATCCAAGACCCGTTTTGCCATTATTAGGGGTCATCAGTCAGGTAGAGTTTGGTTCCTGTGGCACAGTGTGCAAGGGACCCTAGTGTGGGCACGCGTGTCCCATTGGGCGTATGGAAGTATTCTGAGCACTCAGAAAAAGCTACACAATCAAAAGCTGACTTATTTCTTTTTTGACGCTTCCTCTCCTCTTAAATGGACTATGTTCATCCCCGTTCACAAAAGTCCTTTATATAAAGTTTAGGTTGGGCTCACTCCCACTCGCTACATTTACAGCTAAATGTAAAGACAGCCGCGAAGGTAGAAAGATCTGTCCCGCTTGCAGGGGGAGATGAAAGAGATGATTATTCATTGTTCTTTTGCCCAATCGAAAGTAGCGGAAGCGTTGGATTGTCCTGCAATGTCGTCTTCCAGGTATTCGCCAGTACAGAATAGCCCTGAGAATATGTAGAGCTGACTTGTGTCCGGCCATTGTTTTTTCTATTGCAAAGTACCTGAAGAGTATTTGGCCAATACTGTGTAAAGTTCTTTACCTTTTGCCCTCCCAGTCCTAGTTGGTTACCTAGCCGTCAACGGATCATCTAAATAATATGTTTTTTTTAATAATGTATTGTACTCTTTTATCGTTTTTAATCACATCCATGCGGCTATTACATGGGTTTCAAATTATTCTTTTACTGAAATGTTTTTACCAACTGTAAAGATGTGATGTATTTGTACTGTAGTATTGCTTTGTTACTTTTATAGTCTACGACTGAAATAAAGTATTTAAACTGAATCAACACATCTAATAGAATCCTGAAACCTTGCACATACACTCACATGTAGCACCTGCCTTGTGTTGCCCTGTGGCAGCAAGCTTGGGTTCTGGCCTCTATTGACCAGCAGCCACAGGAAGTGCTGATACTACTTCAGCTTATGGCTTCACTGTTTGCAGTTCCCACGTTACGCATCCACCAGGGGAGTAGTGCAATTGCATCCTCCATACTTGCACTCCCAACACATTCCTGCTCTCAAATGAAATGCGACATAGAGACTGCTGACGCCAAACAACATCCTCTGTGTGCACTTTTATGCATTCAGTGGAGTCAGGCAGAGAGGGCAGGTACAGGCACTGTGCTGTGGAACAAGGAGGATGTTGTGCAGAAGGGCGGCCGGCAATGCCAACTCACTGCAACCCTCTGGAGAATTATGGTGCAATCTGCACTTCCTCTGGCCCCCCAGAAGTAAATAATCAGTGCCCCAGGGGAGTAAAATAGACTCTACACCGATGACGCAAGCACATAACTAAAGCATGGGTGGCGCTGCGGATTGCAGAGTGCCCAAGATGCCACTCTAGCACTGAGTTCCATCACCATCAGTGCTACTGTAAGCTCCTCCTGTGTGCGAGAGAGGAAATAATAAGTTTACCAGACGACTCCCACTGCCTACGCAACAAACAGCAGGCCTCTGGATGGATACTGACTGATGTTGTACCTCCTTCGGTGAATGCGTCTAACTAATTTTTAATGTGTTCACCAAAATAAAATGCATATGGGGACATTGTTGACATTCGAGAGGTGCCATTGGCTGATCCAAAACGTGAATGCCAACCCAGGAAGCCAATGACTGACGAGCAAATGAAAAAACAAACCTTCATCTGAAGGAGGCTGACTAAAGGCCCATTATGTATTTATGTGGAAACGTGTGTAGAGTGCAGTGCGGAGGGATGACACAAGGTATTCCAAACGACGCTGTCTGTAGCCAGACCTAGAAATGAAGAGAAGCAGTTAATATTCAGGAGAAAATAAAAACATATTCATTTCCTCGCCGTCTAGGTCTAAGAAATTATCTTGTGTAATCTTAAGTATGAGCTGGGACAACCTCATTACGACCCTGGCAGTCGGCGGTAATTTGGGGGAAGGTACCTTTTCCCAAGTTATGACATTGGCGGTTTGGCTTAAGTCAAACACTAATGTACCACCCCGGTTGCCAGGGTGGTAACGGCCGCTGGGCTGGAGACTTCAGCCCAGCGTCCGTCACTGGACAGCCGTCACAAACCCACCCTCTGGATTATGACCCAGCCTACCGCCATGGTTTTCGTGGCAAGCATACTGCCACGAAAACCATGGTGGTAGGCACTATAAGTGCCGGGGAATTCCTTCCCTGGCACTGATAGGGGTCTCCCCCGCCCTCTCCCCCTCCCCAAAGTACGCCTCCACCCTCTCCTGCCCCCTGCTCATTTACGCACCCACACACATATACAATCATACACACACACATATACCCACATCCACCCACGCATGCACTCATACACACCCACACACCGCAACACACACCAAAATACATTGGCGCACATACGCATTCACAACACACAACATACACGTACATTCAGCCATTCATGCACGCATTCAACGCGACTTACACCCCCATGCACGCATACAAAAACAGACACCCCCCACACACAACACCCTCACACACGCACACACCACCCCCCACTCCTGTCGGAGACCTCGACTTCCCTGCTTGCAGGGGGTCCTCCAGAAGGAGATGGGACATGGCGCTGCTGTCAGCAGCAGCGTCCTCCAGCAAAACACCGCTAGGCGTATCACGGCTCATGATACGGTCGGCAGTGTTTTGTTGCCGTGACGCTGCTGCTGACCTTACCGCTGTCCGCCACCATGACCGTCAACGGTATCCCGCCAGGCTTCTGGTGGAATTCCGTCGAGGGTCATAATGCGGGTCGGCGGCTGGTAGCCACGGCGACAGTATGTTGGTGGCTGTCGCCGTGGCGGTAGGTGGCATTTGCCGCCAATGTCATAATGAGGGCCTGTGTGTCTTTGTTGCAAGCTGTTGCACTTTTTGCCATTGAAAACATTACCATTTCTTGTCAAACGTGCATGAACTCACTGTGGGCTCTGAAGTCATGTTGAAATAAAAAGCATTTAAATTAGATTTTTGAGTCGAGGCAGGGCACAAGTCATGGGTACACGGCACCCACCCACTATTTTTACAGGGTGGAAGTAGTCCATCCCGCCAATATGTTCGGTCCCACTGAAATATGCTGACCACGTCCCAGTGTCATTTTCAGACACCGGGACACATTCAGCAGCTCCTGTATGTTGTCTACTTTGGTTCGGAGCAGAACAGGTGCAGGTATGGGGAAGGGGGGTTGTTATGTTAAGTTCCAACTGGGCCAAAAACAGAGGTCTAAGTTAAGGGGCCTTTAAGGCTCTTTTCATTTGAGTATACTGGCTGGGAGTTTACTGAAGCTTCACACCTAGATGCAAAGGCACATAGCTTGTTATTACTTCACAAGTAATTAAGAGAGGCATGGTTTTGACTTTGTTCAGTCCCTGTATATAAGAGGTATGCATCCTCTGTGATAATGTCAGATGTGTTGGCCTGTCCCTGTATTTAGACAAATAAGAGTTTAAATATCATTATTTTGTTTAATTTATTTTATAGCACTACTCATCCCAATGCAGTGTGTCAGAGCACTTCATATCACTTCGGCATATTGTACACTGACAATAAATTATATGCGTGTAAATCAATGTACAGGAAGTGTTACGTTAAGCCGTGAGGGTTACAAGGTGTAGGAGCCACATGTCATTCATAGCTCACTGTGCTACATTAGAAGGATTACAATTTATGAACTGCAAGAAAAAAAATGGAAGCAGTAGCCCACTTACCTATCTTCATAAAATAAAAATCTGTTGTCTGCATGTTACATGAAGTGGTTTGCAGGAGACCCATTAACCCTCTGTGCTCCTTTGATTCAAAACTGGGACTACAAAAAACACAGATCTCTGCAGCAAATGTGATACCCACCAGAGTTATCTCACCATTATTATTATTATTATTTTTGTTGGATGTACTGGACTCACAAAGCTCTCTGCAACAGGTGCCTTAATCCAATAAGATATTTTTAAATGCAGATTCTGCAACCAATTAAGAAGAAATTTACTGCCACATTTCTCCTTGTTGCCAATTTCTTTGTAGCACTGTTTATAAAAACATAAATAAACTGATGTCCAGATTTTGCGACAGGGTTGTGTCAATGTTTGGCACAACTTTGAGACGAAATCTAATTTGGTAAATCTTGTAATGCACTCAAATATACTTATGATAGAGCTGCTAACCATAACTGTGGGGTTTAAGCTCTAATCTAACTTCTTTTGATGTCACATCCTGTTAGGTCATGGGTTGTGATATCACTTCCAGTGATATCACATCCTGCAATGCTATGTGCAATGACACACCTCATGATATCGCACGCTGTGATGTCACATGCCATGATGTCACTTGCATACAGTCTCACTTTGTGAGGTCACCCCCAGTTATTTTTTAAGACGTGCTCTGAGTTGAGGTACAGCATAAATGGTAGTTCCTGTAACGTGTAGAGGTTCACTCTGAAACTGAGCATCTCATATTGCCAGTTGAGGCTGTCACACACGTACCCAATCTCAGAGTTGTGTTTGACGATTTGTCATGTCTTTTGGTATGTATTCACGGATCATTCATAAAATTGAGACAGAGATCCTATAACCCTGAGACTTATTGTATTCATCACAGCAATGAACACATCAAGCTACTGTGCTGTCTGCCTTCCTCAGTCCCTCAACAGTTCAAAAACCCTTTTCACCTCCCAGTAGCTCGATAATGTCCTATTACATGCGCGCATGCAAAGACATGCATTCATTAAATATATCTGCACTACACATTCACAACACTGTACCAACATTTTCCAGTTGGAGGAAAGAACAGTGGGAAGGACCACTGGTGGGGTATTGCAGCGGTTTAGTTTACAAAGTGTTAGCGAGTTGATCTCTGCTTTTGCCCAGGGTGGAACAGCATGTAGTGGCAGTTCTTTGCTAGATTAAAAACAATGGTAATGTGCTGCAGTGGCTATGATGGTGTTAAAATAGTCTAGGCACCTGGACAGGTTAAAGAGGCTGCCATGTTTTCTGGCAGAAGAGGCCATGATCAGTTAGGAATTAAATGGATAGCATCTGGTAGGTGCATCGGAACAGATGACGAAGAAAAACACACAACCTCCATTTTTTAGGAATTCAGCACAAAGGAGAGTTGTGCCTACCAGTGGCAAACAGCAGTGAGACGGCTGAATATGCATTTCTGGAGCAGGGGAGAGAAAGTTGAAAAGGAGAAGGAGCCTTGGTTCTGATCAGTGTAAAGATCATACGAAAAAACAAACGGGGAGAGAATGTCACTGAGAGGAACGGTGTAGATAGACAAAAGAAGGCAGACATTTACTGATCCTTCAGGGGCCGGGGTGAAGACAGCTTGGAGGACACCACAGTTAGAGAATTACACAGAGAACTATTTGAGAGCTAAACTGGTGATAATTAGGATATTGTGGGAGGTGGGTAAGGTAAAATGGCCATGGTACTGAATATGTCAGAAAGGTCAGGCAGTATAGCAGGAGTCAGATTATCTTAAAAAGTTCATGCAGTGAAGACTGCGACGAGTGAACAAGGGGCAGCTGCAAGGCAACCTGGGTACTCTAGCAACAAGCATTTGCAATGCAATGGATCTCACGTTTGCACAAGCTGGAGTTATTAGCATTATCAATTCCTAACTGGACTTTTCTTGCCACATAAATTGAAAATGAAAAACAAAACAGTTGACATAAGCAAGCCGATTCAAAGTGCCACACCGTCATGAGCATGAGCACGAAGGAGAGACACAAAAGGAAAAAGAAGTTTGCTGGCAGTCATACATAACGGCAAACATGCAATTATCCATGTAACAGGTCCCATGTCCAAGGCTGTAACAAAACCGTCCCAAGAAGGGACAAACAAAGCATTTACCAATGAAAACAAAGGATTTTTGAAAGGCAAGCCCAGGAACGAGTGATAGTGATGGGCGTGAAGTGGGTGTGGTTAAAAGCCCACAGAGAGCTTACAACAATGAATAACTTAGAAATGTCCAGTGCTAGCCTCATAATATCGCTTTTTTCCCCAAAGCATTGATAAAGCCAAAAGGTCTCACCTATGCGAGTCCTATTGGCTTTCTCAATCTTTCTGTCATGTTGTACAGCTCCACGGCTGATGTGCAGCAAGGTTTAAAATAAAATTTTAAAAGTGCTATGATGGAGCAAGCGTTGACCGCGACATAGCACTTAATTTTGCAATTGTTTTTTTTTTTTTTACTTTAAGCCATGTTGCATAGCAGCCATGCTGCTGTACATGGCTAAGAAATAGCATAGATAAAGAAATAATATCTTGCATGATTACGACCTATCTTTACAATTAAGTCACTGAGGGCATTTGAATAAAATCTCAATAATCAATGAGAAAGAGCCAATCCATAAGTAAAGCCCAGATTCGCTAAAGTTACGTGTTTCATTTACCAATTGATCCTTTCTTGCATGTTGTTATATATTGCTGCTTCCAACATGATAGTGAATCCTTTGTCATGTAACAGAGCTATAGGTTAACCACGTCACAGTAAGAGTTACTCGCCAAAAGCGTGTTGACGGATAACAAAAGAATGTTGTTGCACCGGAGGAACTAGCAAAAAAAAAAAACAATCTGTCTACTATATAGTTATACTTTTATTTACTAAATAAGAGTAACCCTGCACTTGGCAGGGCTTTCAAACATTTAGTTAAACACTTAAATGCTCCTCTCCACGGAAATCTTTAATAAAAGGCAAAAGATTTGTTTGGTTTGAAGAGAAACCAGAGTATATGTTTCATTGACACCATTAGTGGTGCCAGGAAACTCTGTTCCATAGTCCGTCAGGTTGATTTATTCATCTTAGAAAACCATTTAAAATAAAAAACAATTTATATAATTGTTGTAACCAGTACATTGATAAAACACTTGTTGCCACAAAAACAACAGGACTCAAAAGTGACACAGAATTATGGGTATGTAAATTTAGTGAAAGGTCAGGAAAGGCTGCATCACAATAGTTTCTCTGCTCATGTCGTAATGTCGGCTCCTTTAATTTTGCACATTTTGAATGGTACCTCACACGGGCTTTTGTGAGGACCGGTGGCACCCAAGCAGAGGATTTTTATATGCCTACATCCAAGCATGCTCACTGGCTCATTACTATTCTTTCAGAGACAATGAATGAGCCTGTTTGTATTGTGCTTGAAGCCTATAAGGCTGCATCAGCTCCTGTAACAAAACAAGTATTGGCAAAGAGGAACGAGTTAGAGCTATTAGCGTTGTAAATTTCTAACTAGACTTTTCTTGCCCCATAAATTGAAAATGAAAAGTAAAACAGCTGACAAAGTCGATTCAAAGTGCCACGGCCACCATTAATGCAAAGGAGAGACACAAAAGGAAAAAGAAGTTTGCTCGCAGTCAAACGTATTGGCAAAAGTGCAATTATCCCTGTAACAGGGTCGATGGCCAAGGCCGTAACAAAAGTGCCTAAAGGAGGGACAAACGTAAAGCATTTACCAATGATAACAAAGGATTTTTGAAGCGCAAGCCCATGAACGAGTGCTAGTGATGGGCGTGCGGTGAGCGTGGTTAAAAGCCAACAGATAGATTACAACAAGCCAGAGCGCTCGCGTGCTGGACCTAATAAACATGACAGTGTTTCCTTTACATTCACTGGATATGTATTTTTTTGTTTTCTAAAGCAGCCAAATCGTGCCAGGTCTAAAAGAATACAGCAAAATAAGATTTTTGCCAGAAGGTGAAACATATATTGAATGTTGTTCATTGGTTATGCATCATTGTAAGCAAATCGAAATCCACAAATAGGTGCTTTATGTGGAGGCGATAGAGGGAAAGCCATTCCAAAATCTTAGGGAGAAAAAAGGAAGTTGAGATACTGGCCGGTAGCTGCAAGTGAATGTGCAGTGTGTAAGTGGGTGAGTTATATTGTGAGTTAATACACTTATGTTGTGAATAAGGTGGTGAAAGGATGTAAAGGTATGCCTTCTTTATGTTCAAATCATCTTAGGTTTATTCAAGATAAATATCACATGAAATACCCCATCCAACAGACATCTTCTCTCTCCCAACTCCAACTGCCAAATCCCCTTAGTTACTGTCAACAGATTCCTACTGTGACATACATTCTACATGGAAGTTCTAAATACAGAATGCCACACATCTCCCTCCCTTTATCAACAGAAGAAGAAAGTTTTAAGTAAAAGTGACAACATATAATACAAGAACAAATCAAAATGAGAAAACCACACATCTTAAACAAAATCATTTAGAATCTTGGGACGTCTAATAATTCTTTAAGATCTCCTTGGTAAAGAATGATTATCAACACTACTATGTTTTCTCTCTACACTATCTTTCACAAATTATTTTTCTCCACAATCACTTTTCACCTTAACCACTCTCCCAATATTCCACACTTTGTGATCTTCAGTTCTTATGGCATTTCCCAGAACTTTCTTAACCTTTAGAAGGGTAGAGAACTTTGAATGTTCTTTTGAAAGACCAAAGCGAGGACTTTTTACTCTGACTAAATCACCTACTCGAATGAGTACTTTCTTCACTGCTCTCTGCTTATCAAATCTGATTTTCCTTTCCAAAACTTTCTTACATTCTTTCAAACATTTCTGTTTGTCATTACAAGAAGTATCACATTTTGAGCCCACCTTATCATTCACCCATGAAGGACAGACCAACATGTTAGGTTTTCTCCTTCTGAATAACTCAAAAGGTGAGAAACCTGTAACAGAATGAGGAGTCAACCTATAGACTTTGATCTTACAAGACACTTCCTCCTTCCAGCATTTATTATTTGCCAAAGCCATTTGAATAGTTTCCTTTAGTACTCTATTCAGCCTCTCCACCATACCATTGGTCTCAGGATGATAAAGCTCAGTCTTCTTATGTTTAATGCCTCTTTCACCCAAATAACTTTCCATGTCCTGCGAGTCTAATTGCACACCATTATCAGTGAGTATAGAAGATGGAAACCCTTCTCTATCAAAAACATCATTTAGAAAGCCTATCACATCACGTGTTTCTACGGAAGTAGTGATTTTGAATTCAGGCCACCTTGAATACATATCCATTAACACAATAAGGTATTTATCAGAGCCAGAATATTGAATCGGACCTAAAATGTCTAATGAAATTTCTTGCCAAGGTTCTTTTGGCAGTTCCCTCACTTTCATGGGTTGAACTCTACAAGTTAAAGTCTTATCAGCTTTGGAACACTCCACACACTCCCTAACACATCTTTCAATTAACACATCCATACCTGGCCACCAATACATAAGCCTCAACCTTTCTTTCGTTTTTGAAATGCCAGGATGACTCTCATGAGCTATGGAAATTAGTTCATCTCTCAACTTCTCTGGAGGAACTAGTCTAGTTCCTCTCAATATGAATTCACCATGAGTTGACAATTCATCTCTGACTCTCCAAAATCCACATAACTGTTGATCATTCTTTTCAGTACCATCCCATCCACCTCTGATTTTTTTTTAGAACTTTCTGTAAAATTTCATCATTGAACGACTCCAATACCCATTCACTCTCCTTAATCATACCATCCCTGATCATACAAACATCAAAATCATCAATGGACGAATCTTCAGTCTCAAAAACGTCACACACTAACCTTGAACAACAATCTGCAAGGTTGTTTTCAATTCCAGGTATATACTGAACACCAAAAGTGAATTCCTGCAACGCTACTACCCACTTTCTGATTCTACCCGACACAGCCTCCAAACCCTTCCTTTCAAAAATCTCTTTTAACGGTTTATGGTCTGTTCTTATCAAAAATTTTCTACCCCAAACAAACGTCCTTAATTTATTCACCGCCCAGTACACAGCTAATGCTTCCTTTTCGATAACAGAATAATTTAACTCAGCCCCCTTCAAGGATCTTGACAAAAAAAGTATAGTTTTTTCAACTCCATTATGCGTTTGTAACAATACAGCCCCAAGACCTTTGGCACTAGCATCCGACATTATTATTGTTTCATGCCCAGGTTGGAAACTGCTTAAACTCGAGGCAACTTTCAAACTTTGTTTCATCAAGAAAAACTCCTTTTCACACTCATTGCTCCAGTTAAAGGTAACACCTTCCTCACTAACTCCCTCATACATATAGTTCTGTCAGCAAAATGATCTACAAATTTACTGTAAAACTCAGCCATGCCAAGAAATTTTACCACCTCATCTTTTGAAGAAGGACTAGAGAAATTAATAATGGTATCTACTAATTCTTTCCTGGGTTCAATGCCTTTTGATGAAATCTTATGTCCAAGATAATCGATTTCATGAAGATTGAATTTGCATTTTTCTGCTCTTAAAGTCAAACCATTCTCTTCCAGTTTCTGAAGGACACAGCAAACTCTCTCGTTATGTTCTTTCCCATCCTTACCATATACAAGAATATCATCTTGATAAACCTTGATTCCTTGCAATCCTTCTAGCAGTCTTTCCATGGCACGTTAAAATACAGCTGCAGCTGAAGCCAAACCAAAGGGCATACGGATAAACTTGTAGGTACCAAAAGGGGTAATAAATGCTGTTAAATTCTGAGAGTCTGTGTGTAGAGTAATTTGGTGGTAGGCAGACGTTAAGTCTATAGATGAGAAACAACTCGCATTTCCTAACAAGGAAAGTATTTCATTAATGTTAGGTAAAGGGTAATGATCTACTACTATACATTTATTTAGTTCTCTCAAGTCAATGCAAAGTCTTGGATCACCATTGGCCTTGACCGCCATGACTACTGGGGCCAACCATTCAGTGGCTTCTACTTCTTCAATAATGTCATTTTGTTTTAGTTTCTCTAATTCTGCTTTCATTTTATCCTTGACCATTAAAGGTACACTTCTTACTTTACTAACCACAAGTGTGACATTTTCCTTCATCTTAATTTTACGAAGATAACCTTTCAAACATCCAAATTTGTTTTGAAAAAGATCCGGAAATTCTCGCTCAAATGATGGTCTCTGGTCATTAACATAGATGTTACTAGACTCGTCCTCTTTCACAGTACTAATACATTCATCATATTTCAATCTCACAGATGGATTCATTAGGGTCAAGATACACACGTAAATCTCTCTGGTGGAACCAGCTAATGAGAGAATCCCCTCTCATAGAAACATAAACTTTACCAGCTGTAAGCCTATTTTTGAATTGAATTGAGCCAACAAAGTAACCCAACAACTTAATTGGTTTTCCACCATGCCCTTTGGGTGAAATATCTGGTTTGAAAAGTTTTACCGAAGTTTTTAGATGTTTTTCAAACAAAACCCTGGGAATAAGTGTAACTTTAGCTCCAGAATCAAACATCATGGGAATGTGTACTCCCTCAACTTGTACAATTTCTATAGGGCCACTGATACCACTTTTAACCTGCAAAACAAATTCCTCCTGTAAATTCTCCTCCTCTAAAGTTATTTCTTGAACCTTTTTTTTCCTTATATCTGTACTCCTGCAGCAGGAAGTAACGTGTCCTTTCTTATTACATTTCTTACAAGTCACCTTCCATCCAACACAGCCTTTAAAGTTAGCATAATGACCAAACTCACCACACCTAAAACATTTCCCTTGAAAATGTTCCTTCTCCTTACTAACTTTCAAATTTTCCTTCGCCATTCTCTGAGGTATCTTCCTCTGACCAACAAAATGTATATCACATTCTCCCCCAGCAAAATTCGTCTTCTTAATTTCCTCGAAACAGGCTGAGGTATGTTCATGCATTTTAGCAATGACAATTACTTCACTAAGAGAAGGATTATCTTTATTCCAAAAGGATTCTCTAGCCTTATCAATGTTACAGCCCAACATAAACTGGTCTCTTAACCTCTCCTCCTTATTGCTCCCAAAACCACAAGATGATGCCAATTTCCTTAGAACTGTGATGTACTCCTCTACAGTTTCACCTGAGTGCTGAACTCTTTTCCCAAAGTGATACCTCTCTAATACTGTGGACACTTTAGGTAAATAATGCAAATCAAGTTTATTAATACAAACCTCAAAATCATTGAGTTCACTAGCATCTTCCACAGAAAGTTCAGGCAGGTTCTCAAAAACCTCTTGACCTTCAGCCCCTAGGCAGTGCAACAAAAGAGACATTTTGCACTCGGCACTCAATGAAGTGCCACAGACCCTTGCATAATGTGAAAATACACATTTCCATTTCTTCCAGGGAATTAGTGGTTCACCAGGGGTAGGTAAAAAAAATGGAGGGCAGGTTACATTCTGCATGTTAAACAGAAGTAGTAATTAAATATTAATACCTCTGTAGAGTTTTATAAGTACTGATAATTTAAAAAACACATTTCTAGAATTTATCCCAAATATTTTAAATCACTAAATCGGACCTTATGTGTAACCTAGATAAGATCATATATATATATATATATATATATTGGAAAATCATAAAGATAAAAAAAAACGTGTTTTTTTTTTTTTTTTACAGAGAAATACACACAAAAGTCATGAAATTATGGTTCCAACTCCAGGGAGCGAAGCACGAAGTCGCGCAAGTTAAACAAAATACGTTGCGGCAGGCGCAAACTCCCCCATATGCTGTTTCCGTGTCTAGTGGTGCGGCAAGCACAAAGACGCGCAAGTTAAATAAAATACGTTACCGCACGCGCGAACTTCACCATCTGCTGTTTCCGTGTCTAGTGGTGCGGTTTTATAACTCTCACTAAACACGTCCACCTGCCGATCCTCGCCGTCCGATGTCTCCGTTTTTAGTGGAGCGCCTTCACAACTCCAAACAGGCGCGTCCTCCAAACTGAATCTCAGCACACGCAGCAGACTTCATTCGTGCCGGCAAAGAAGCAGTGTTGGGGTATCCATGCAATCTCGACCTCTTCGTCGCCAATGAAAGGATGTAAAGGTACGCCTTCTTTATGTTCAAATCATATAGGTTTATTCAAGATAAATATCACATGAAATACCCCATCCAACAGACATCTTCTCTCTCCCAACTCCAACTGCCAAATCCCCTTAGTTACTGTCAACAGATTCCTACTGTGACATACATTCTACATGGAAGTTCTAAATACAGAATGCCACAGGTGTGTTATAAAAGGCTGAGTGAATAGCATGAGCAATTGGTTTTATTATGTGAGTGAAAGGCTTGCTGAGTAATAGGGTCTATTTACCTCGCTCTGGGACAGGGTCCGCCAGGCTGTATCTGCAAACTGAGTCTACCAAGTTCTTTCTGGTGAGAATATATCAGGGCTCTCGTGCCCTCTCTAATTGCAGGTGTAGTGAGCTCTCTCTGGTCTCAGGTTCACTTAGTCCAGGAGATCCGCCACCAATGACACCAGAGAAAGCCTATCTCTGATGACATTTGGGGCCAACAGGGGTCTCTTATCACAATGAGTTGGATTTTCTTCTTGCTCCAAAACCGCATCCTCTAGTGTCTGTTCAGTAACAGACAGCGAGATCTTCAGTCCATTGCTTGGTGAGAAATGGGCCCTGGGCTCCAGGAGCCTAGGGTATTTAGCAGGGTAGGGCTGTGTAGAAACTGAAGCACAATCCCTGCGCGTTGGCAAGTCTGCCCTAAAGCTTTATAGGAGTAAAAATGTGCTAAAACCCTTTTGCATTTCCCGAAAGGAGGAGCTTTTCTTTCAAAAGAAGGTTACATCTTCTTTTCCTCAAGGGAGGAGAAATTGTGGCATGCTCAGGTGGAGAAAGCACATTGGAAGTAGAGCCTGGAAGCGTAGTCAGTATTGCATGTGCGTATAGGTGTCCCATGGTCGATTTTTGTTTTTACATTTGGAATACTCCCAACACATTGCCTGGAGAGAAGAGCTGACATGTTGAGTAACACAAACTCTTCAAAATGTCCAGCAAAAAGAAGATCCTCACTTAATCTTAGGTGCTGACAAAAATGAGACGATATTCACGAGAATCCCTGAACTCAAAATCAAACGAACAACAAACACTTTTCAGACTCGGGCCAGTACCTTTATGACACACCGAAGAAGGAAATGGTGTCTATTATAAGGAGAGTTAGCACATGTGGGCCCCAATTGACGTCATTCCGCTTCAAAGCAGTAAACATGCCCCGCTTGGTACTTCGTGAAATAAATTTATTCTACAAATCAGACATTCTCGTAATTCAGACCGGCACGTCATTACAGTCCTTGAATTAGTTACATTTACTGAGTGCTTTATTTGTAAAAGAATGAGTGCTGGTACCCAAAGCTCTGTTCAGAAGCCGGGGTATTACATGACGACTGCCTAAACCAAGGATGCGTCGTCTGGAATCCACCTCATGCCTATTTAATCCACTACAAGACACTCCCTGCCATGTTATCTCACTCTTGCAGGTTTGCTGGTTTCTCTTTTGTGATGGTTTCCCTGTCTTTTCTCTTCCTCCTCCTTTCCTTGTTTTTCTCTCTCTTGCTCTAATGGTCAATGTCTGATGAGGAAAAATAAGTACCGGTCCTCAAACATGAGTGCTGGTGGCCCCCCCTGACAACCTCCGGCTCAAATTAAGCTCTGGATTTATTCCTCCGAATAACTTGGTGCTCCGTATACAGGCGGCTGATTGACAATACCCCCGGATTTTATGAACAAGAGAGTTGTTTTGATTGTTTCAAAGTTAGGTTGTAAAGAAATGCTTATTACAGTGTTTTGAAGGTAGTGGATACTGAGAACATATATTGTGAACTGAAGACCTTTCTGAATAATTTTCACACCATTCTATTTGGGGAAACCCTAGGTTCCCATTTCTGGTTGTGAAACTACTGTTGAGCCACACAGTACATCAGTGTCCTTTGTCAGGCTTTAGACAACAGAGGTATCTCGGGTAACACAGATCTAATGGTCCTGGTGGTCACAACAGAGATATGCCATGGGTTCCATTATACAGCTCTAAATGCAACATTCTTTGTTTAATCGATGGCACAAAAAAGTGCGCATAAGAAAGTGGTGCACCACAGAGTTGTTTGTGAAACGGAAGGACGGCACTTCCTGTTGGTTCAAGGTGCACAGGAGGAGATGGTAGCTTTAAGTGCGTCCACCTCAGATGTGCACAGGTGGAATGTGTTTAACAAAAGAGCAGAGGTACACATTTCAGGGCTTCCAAAGCTAAACTAACTGGGTTTGATGATTGACAAGGGCCACCAAATGCATATGGCTCTACTAGTGTACTCTTCTACGCACACATTTCTACCAGTGCATGTCTACAGCCCCCCAACCTAAATACACATTACTGTAGGCTATGCATTCAATTCTGCCTGCATGGTGGGGGAGGCTACTGTTTATATTTGTTCTGTAACTCAGCACTGTACTTTGAATCTTATTATCTCCTTTCACATTATTTTCACAGCGTCTCCTCTCCTTATGACGCATTCTGCTGCACTAAATGTGGGAGTTACTTAAATCCAGTATGTCTGTGGACCCCACCCTTCTCGCCTCTGCCCCTTGGCCTGGTAGCATCAAAACTATTTGCTTCAAACTTGAGAGGTAATTATTCCATGGGTGTAAACATAACATGCCCAAAAATAAAATATGCAAACCATACACATTACTGCCACAGCACCAAAAGTGGTAGATGTTAATGTGTTAATCGGACCTTGACAATTCCAGTAGGAATGTTGTGCTCAAAATCAGGGCTCGAAACTCAGCCACTCGCATTGGTGAGTCTTATTTGATCGGGTCATGATCAGGTCGAGCTATTTTTTATATTTAGCCCACCCTTCTGACAGTTGACACAACAGGTGTTCTGTTCAGTTGAAAAGTGGAGGAGCAATAAAAGATGCCTTTAAATCTTGTTCTTATGTCACATTTGCTCTGTGTTCACAGACAGAAGTCAGAAGTCAGTTTTTCTTACAATTAATTTTCCTTCTGACTGCAGAGTTCCAGGACTTTGTAAGGTGAACTGTGTGACCTGCTGCTTAGAATGTAAAATAAAAGGATATGGGGTGTCAGTCATTTTAATGTTCTGTGTTAGGAAAAACCTAAGTCAGCTGTGCAAACATTTCAAACTATTTTTCAGTAGTTTTGAAAGCCCGAAAAAATATTTTAACTGGATGAAAACAAATCAGAATACTTTATGTGTTGATGTGCAAAGGATACGTTTCTCAAACCCAATTTTCAAAGATTAATACAGTATATAGTTTTATCAGTAAAGCTGCAAGTTAGTGGAGAGGTTTTCAGACATTTCTTGGAAAATTGCTGTGTGTAGATGACAATATGTTACCACATCATGGTTTAGTAATATATTCATTAAAATTGAGTGTTTAAACAAACTGAGAAACACTCTTGCCATGATGGCAATGTTGTTAGTAAACTAAAAGAAGTCCTAGGTTATGTGGGCTAGACGTCATGGGTATGTGGGCTAGATTCTTGTGATGCATGCAGCAAACTTTAGTCTACTTAATCAAACAAGAGGTTTTATTTGTACTGCAGAAATGCTGAGCTCACATATTTGAAGGTGCAATCATATGTGAGAATGAAGAAAAAGGTGACTCTGTAAACTATTTTCCTAGAATCACACAATTTAAGACCCGTTTATGGGTCAAGTACATTACAGTTAGGTCAAGTAGATTAATAAAGTTACTCTACCTGCAGGTCTAGTAACATTTCTATGATTTTTCGATCCCTGAACTTTGTACATATCAGCTGCACAACAGAGTGGGAAAACATCATCAAGATGTAATGTAATTTTTCTACTAGGTAGGATTCTATTTGTATAGTATCTGGTAAGTAGGGTGAACATCAGGCCAGTCACCCTTTGGCACCTAGAAGCTTTGCAGCCCCTAATTGTTAAGTTCAGCAAGGATCCTCCCTCTGCCTGATCCTCTTCAACACATATATGATACCTCTAAACAGCATCATCCGCAATCACAATATTAACATCCTCTCCTGCGCCGATGACACACAATTCATTTTTTCCCTCACAGACAAAACGCCCAGTACTGAGATCAAGTTTAATGCCTGCATGACTCAATTCGCCAACTGGATGAAGACCCACTGTATAAAGCAGAAAACTGTCATGAAATTGTGACCTTCGGGATGACCACATCACTGTGGGACTCCACCTGGTGCCAACAGAGCTGGGACAGATACCCACCTCCGACGCCAAGAGCCTAGGAATCATCATCAAAAGTGAACTCAACATGACCACCCAAGTCAATGCCATCACTGCCTTATGCTTCCATACCCTGAAGATGCTGAGCAAGTCCTTCAAATGGCTCCCAATCAGCACCCAGAAAACCATCACGCAAGTCCTGATCAAAAGCAAGCTGGGCTACAGGAACACCCTCTATGTCTGGATCAACAAAAACTTAACTTAAGGCTGTAGACAATTCAGAAATTGGCCACCAGATTCACTCTCACCCTCCCAAGCTTCACTCACATCACACCACACCTGAAGGAGCTCCACTGGCTCCCCATTCACAAACTAGCACAATTCAAACTCCTCACCTATACTTTCAAGGCACTATATAACACTGGCCCAGCATAATCCAACAATTGTATCTGCTTTCAGACACCTCTGGTTGTCTGTACTCCTACTTGCACTAACCCACACATATGGAAAACCAGATCAGGCGGTCAAGCCTTCTCCTACATTGCTCCCAAAGCACTATACATACAAGCCTCCTCCTCACTTGAATTATGCTAGAAGCTAAAAACCTGACTTTTCAAGTAGTCCCACTAGGCCCTAGCTGTGCCTAGACTCAAATCTGCTGAGCGCCATGATCATTTCCTGGGTGACAGTGCACTCTGCAAATCTGCACAACGTAACAGTGCCCTAATTACTTACTGTTAACTTCATTACTCTGGCTCCTACTTCTTCACTTTAATTCAAGGAAATGAGGACACCCAGCCTCGTCAGACCAGTCACCATGCAACTGCAACATAAAAAGGCCCCCTTTCCGCTCCTCCTGTTTGTTCACAAGTCCAGACGTAAACAACTCAGTTGTCCTGGATTGAAACAGGTGTGTAAGAGGGAAGGGAATTCAAGTGAGGGTTTAGGGCTCAGTCTAATATAATTACTGGTATGTAATTAAGGCATTACTGTCTCATCCCTCCCTCGCTTTCAATTCATAGAAATATGAGAGTTAGAACACAAACACCATCAAGACAACTGTAATTAAATGCTCAATCTCGATAACAGCTTTACTGAAACACAATACATCTACTCATGTAAAGTACTCTATTACACCACAGAGGACAGGACTCTAGAGCCTAATACACTACTCAAACTCACCTCCAGGGCATTTCTATATTGATGAACAAAGGTGAAAGGAGATGCCCACATAGCTGTCCTTCAAATGTCTGAAACTGAAGGGCCCTGCAACTTAACCATACAGGAGGAAACTCCCCAGGTATTAGATATCTTCAATGGATGGTTTGCCTACTGCTTTATATCAAAACCTTGATCCTCCTACTTGAAGAGGAAGTAGTTGTTTTTCCTCCCATTCTAGCGGGACCAAAATTAACAAAAACTTATTTGGCAACCCTTTGCAGATAAACTAGGAGAGCTCCTCTCAGATCTAGATTATGGAGTCTGGATCCTTCCTCTGAAGCAGGCAATGGGAAAACTCTTAGGTAGGATTAAACCCTGCTCCCTATGAAAGGTTGCATCAATCTTAAGAGTTAATAGATGGAGCTGGCCTAATGATAACTCTATCCTGAAAAATCCTGCATAAATGATGTCTGGATGATTCAACTTCCAATTCATATAATCTCACAGCAGACATTACAGCTACCAAAAACAAGGTTTTAAGTGACAGAATCTTCACATCTATTGATTCCAGAGGCCTGAAGGGGGGTTCCTATAAAGCCTTGTAAAAGATCCTAAGCGGGGAACAGAGTAGGGCAGACCACACAGCTCTTACTCAACTCCTTAAAGAGATGTACACTAGCTCATCCTCATCTAAAAGTTTATTCAAGGAACTACTAAACGCCTCGACTCCCATTCACTGGATCTGTAATGTGGATACACTAAGACCAAAAATTTACCCATTCTGAACAAACTCTAAAATCTGTACAATCCACAGTTGAGGGATTTATATCAGAGTGCCAGCACCCAGTGTGTGTGATTGAGCACAAATTCTCTTGAGAATGCTTGAACTATCCAGTTGCCCAAGTTAGGGTGTAAAATATCCTCTCCTAATGCTAATAGAGTAGGGATATCAATGGTGTCACCATCTTCATAAATACTCTTGGAGAAGCTTTATGCCCAACGGTAGTACTCTGAATTGGAAAGGGTGATCCTCCACACCAAACTGCAAAAATGTTTGATGACAACCCCTGATGGGTAGATGTAAATATGCGTCTTGCAAATCTACTGAGGTGAGAACATCCTGAACGTTCATCACAGGAAAAATGGCCTGAATGAGCATATAGAAATGTACAGTCCTGACCTAGGAATTCACCCACTTTAAGTTTAGAATTGGCCTGAAGGTGTCAGATGTCTTCTGGACCAGAATCAGAATGAGTAAGTCCCGGTTACTTGCTCTGAGCTGGGGACCAGAACAATGACCCTTTTGTTCAATATGGCCTAGTCTCCGAAAGCAGAGCTCTACATCAAGACTATTTTTGGGGCACTTGTGTATTGGTAACACCCATCACTGGCAGCCATTCTGAGAAGTCTATAGCATAGCCTTTCCTGACCACACTAAGGGCCAATGACCTATCAAACCTGAAGAAATTCCTGAATTCTTCCCCCATCAGCCATTTAGCAATGGAAGTGCCATCATCTTTTGGAAGATCTGGATTGGTTTGAACCATTTCCCTTTGATCCAGACTTCTTGGCTGACATTTCTCACTCCTGTAAGTAGGCTATAAAACCTTCTTAGCAGAAGATCTTGAAGAGTGACCCTAACATTTTCGTAAGCCTGATGATTTGCCCTTGCAAGGCAAATTGTATTTGCGATCTCTGAATGGCTTGATAATCATGGTTTTCAAATGTTTACCAAACGGCTTTTTACCATCAAAGGCAGTAGTTAGCAGAGCTGCCTTTTCTGCTGTCACTCCGTTACCCAAAGACTCCTTCATGAAGTAACCACCGATCCTGTGGCCACAGCAGTTGCCTAAATCACATCTGATGAGATGCCAGGCAGGAGCTTGGCCAGTTGCTCCATAACAATCAGCAGATCATAACAGACTATATATTCTTGAATGACAACTGCCAGTTTATCAAAGTCTCTGACCATTGTCGGAGCCACATACCCAGTATAGGTGCCTGCAAAGAGAGACAGATTCTTAGTTGTAAACACGTTTTTCAATGCAGAGTCTACCTTCTTATCCATCTGATTAATTAAGGCACAACCTTCCAGAATGATCGAGGTTCTACACATTAAAGTGGCGAGAACTGAATCTACACATATACAGTTTCAGGAAGAATTTACGGACACTAGCACAATCAATCTCTTTCCATTCCCTCATGACTAGTTATTTAATCTTTCCATTAAAGGGCATAGCCAGAGTATAAGGTTAAATACTAAGGAAATACTCCTTCCTCCTCATTCTCCAAGAACATGGGAGAAATCATAACATTCATTAAGTTGCATCACTGATCAAGGGAATACCAAGAGCTTACAGGATAAAACACATCTTCCATTTAAACACACACAACAAATACTTTGTATGCTAAATTTCAAAATATACAATCTAAAAACATGACAAAGAAATACATATTTACACTAGAAACTTCTATAACAAAAAGTATGATAAAATTGTCCGATTTAAATAAGCAATAAAATATTATCTTTTTTTCAAAACATAGGTTACAAATGATTATTCCAGAATCTCCACACAAAATCTCTTAAATCTCTTAAATCTCTTAAATATTTAGGTGCATTACGAAACCGACATGACCTCCTAAACTGCCTTTCTTTTTCTCCATTCCCTTTATTTCTTGATATGCTGTTTCTTTTTTCCACCTTATGCAGAACCTCTTTTTTAACAGGGAAAAAAGCAACTCTATTCAAATTCCAAATACGTCCATCCTGAGTTTTAACTGCATTTTTAAACAGCTTGACCACATTTAGTGGTGTACAGAACTTTGAAAACAGCATTGCTCGTGTTGGTGTAAGAATTTTGACCCAATCACCAATCTCCAGCTTAGTTTCACACACGCTCTTCCTTTCATCATAAGTCTTTTTCCTTGGCTCACTACCTTCCAAGATTCATCACACATATTTCCCCATCCTTTAATCCAACTCATCGAAGAAGGCACCAATTGACTATTTGGAATCCTACCTCTGAAAAGCTCAAACAGTGTCTTTCCCGTCATGCCGAGGAGTTTCACACACAGTCCTGAGACCTTACTCTGTGTCTCTTCTATACCTTATACCTCTAGATGAGGGCTTACACGTCCTTTTTCTCTACATACACGCCAGCTTAATTATCGGGGAGGAAGACACAGCGCCCCCAACACAAGAATTTACCCAAAAGAACTGTTTTGTTTATAGATCGCACTGTAAAAGATTTTGGATCCATACGTGCTGACTTATGAGTACTCCCTCACGAAGACTTGGGGATAATAGTGTTTTGCCCCCGTCACGTGATTCCCACTACTCTTTCTCTATTGATTGTACATTATCTTGAAGAGTTTTACTTGATTAGGATAAGCCATCTATTCATGTTAACACCTTACTTATATTTTGCCCTGAGGAAGTCAATGAGATTAATTTCTCGGAGGCGAATCACGTGTTGGCTGTTGGATGTTGTTGTGATGACCACATATAGAATCTTTCTGATGTGATGAACATGTATGAAAACCTCGCACAAGAATAAAGACACTGAACTTTAACTCTGTTTGGATTATATATTGATTTTCCGAAGACCAAGATCCTAACTGTACAGACTCTTATCTTATTTCATACGAGTGCCCCGGCCTTTTGAATCAGTGTCTTTCCCGTAGACTGATGTGATGGTAAGTGATATGCCATCACCCGGTCATATGGTGCTGTCTTCCAACACAAACCAGCTGCTCTAGACAACTGCAAAGATTCCTTAATTGTACGCATGAACTTTTCTATGACACCATTTGTCTCAGTATGAAATAATGAGCACTTTTTGTGTATGATCCCCAAGCTTCTTTAAAACTCCTGCATCTGACGTGAACAAAACTGTACACCATTGTCAGTCAGAATTGATCCTGGCAAACCTTCACTCTCAAACACATTATTTAAAAATTTGATTACACTTTGTGTGTTGAGGTCATTCACCACATGTACCAGTGGCCAATTGTACTGCAAGTCTACTAAGACTAAGAAATAAGAAGTATCCAGAACCCCTCTTATCCACCCCACTATATCCAATGCTACATCTTGCCATGTCATTTGTCAATGACCATCTGTGCCATTCTTGCTTTCAAAAGCTTGTCAATACCAGCACATTCTGAGCAGTCCCTTATAATTCTTTCTACTTGTAAATCAAGCCCTGGCCACAAGAAATCTTGTCTGACACTCAAATGTCCAAGATGGGCTAACTCCATTATTCTTTTCCTGAGCATGTTGGGCGCAACTAGTCTGGAACCTGTAAACAATACATCCTGTTTCAGTGACAACTCATCTCTAATCAGCTTATGTGATCTCCATTCCTCGGCAAACTTATTTAAACCCTGTCTCTCTATCTTTATTCAAGCTACCAGGCCACATATGACACTATCATTTTTTAACCTCATTTTTCCACTCTTGTTCTTCAATAGCACCTTCTTCAATCACACAAACTCCCATCCACTACTCATCCATATCTAAAACCTCCTGAGGTATTTTAGCCTTCAAGGAAACTAAATGCAAAAGATAATCAGCTGTCTTGTTACATCTCCCAGGTAGATATGGTACACTGAAACTAAATTCTTGCAAAGAAATAACCCAGTTATGTAAGCGAGAGGAAACAAGGTCAAGACCTTTGTTATTACAAATCTCCACCAAAGGCTTCTGATTACTTTTTACTTTGACTTGATTACCCGAGGTAAAATCTGAATTTCTCTTTTGCCCACTTGAAAGCCAAAGCTTCTTTTTCAATTACATTATAATTTAATTCCGCTACTTTCAAACATCTGGGTATAAATGCGATCATTCTTTCCTCTCCATCCACTTCTTGGCTCAACACTCCTCCTAAACCCTTTTGGCTTGCATCAGTGGTTATACTACATGTTCTACCTGGTACAAACGCTTTCAAGCTAGGAGCTTCTCTCAGGGTTTCTTTAATCATTACAATCCCTCTCTCACATTCTTCCGTCCAAAAAAACTCACTTCTCTTTTTTGTTAACTGTCTTATGCATTGAGTTTTTTCCACAAATTTCTTCATGAATCATGCATAAAACTCAGTCATTCCAAGAAAAAACTGCACTCGTTTATCATTCAGCCTTTCCAACCCTACCACTGTATCTGAACTAAAAGGGAAAGATGGTTGTGCTTACAGGTCCACAGATCCTAAATACACAAAATAAGTAATGGGGAAAGATGTGTCTCATAATCTTAAAACAATGTCCACTGGGTGCCATACTGGTATTCACACCCAACCACCACGGGTGTGACTGTCTCAACTGGAGAGCCAGTTAAGACCGAACAGATTTTTTTCCAAAGACCAAGGCACACCAAAATAGTCCACGGAGTTTGTAGTGTGTGAAGTAAGTCAATAAGTGTTCTGGACACGACTTGTTTTTGGTTGTGATTTATTCTTCCCACAATATGATAGCTCCAGTAACAACAGCTGACACATATTTCGCCGTCAAGACTTTTTCATGGTAAAATCAATGGAAAAGCGTCCATATGTAGATCAAAATTCGTGCTGAAAAGAGTATTCTATATTTTGCTGTGTGGAAAAATAATTCACAAAGTTTGAGAGAGAAATGCCATGATAAGCTGAGAAGTTAGTTGAGTGTAGTGCAGAGCGAGACGCAATGACTGTTTCTACTAGGTCTTTCCTAGGAAATACCCCTCGCTTATCTACAAGATGACCAAAAAATGTAATTGCTTGAACAAACATTTATTTTTTTCTTAAAGCCAAACCATTGTTTAAAATATCCAATACTGTTTTCACTCCTTCATCATGCTCATTTTGATTTAAACAATAAATTAGCACATTGTCCTGGAACATCCCCAGGCAGCTATAACATGACCCTTTGGAATATAGATGCCATTGTTTTCAAACCAAAAGGCATTTTCAAAAATGTTGATGCTCCCATTTGAGTGATGAACACAGAACACTCTTGATGGAGTCAGACCTGGTGGTAAGCCGAAGCTAAGTCTAATGTTGTGAATGAATTTGCCCCCTCTAATGTTAAAATCTCTGTAATACTAGGTAAGTGAAATTTGTCCTCCAGAACCTCCTGTTTAGGGCATGCAGATCAATACGTAATCTGATATCTCCATTACTCCTCCTAGCCACTAGAATTGGAAAAAAACACTCAGTTGTTTTCAAAGGAGTAATTACATCAGGCTCCATCAGCTTGTCCAATTTTTTCTGCACCTCTTGTTTTACAGATAATAGTAATCTACAGATTGTAGTAGTCACTGGTGTAGCTTCTATTTTCAATGTAATACGATGTACATAGTTCTTAAGACATCCTAAATTTTCAGTAAACAATTCATGAAACCGATCTCCAAAGTTCAATTGGGACTTGCTTTATCTGAACTTGAGGCATTGCACTGGGATCTAGGAATACTCCCAACTCTTTTTAGTGTGGCCAACTCAAACTTTATACTTTTGGTTGACAGAGATATAGTGGCTAGAAAACAACACGACATCTCTATTGGCTTCCCTCCATAACCAACTAGTTTTACATCAATTTTCCCCACAACTTATTTTCTCTAAAAGAGATTTTAATAAACAAGCGTTGAACTAATAGTCAACTTAGAACATCAATCAAACATTTTTCGAATTTTGTTTTATCCAATGTTGACCTACCCTTCAGGATTACCTCCTTGTTTCCCATTAATTTGCAATATAATCTCATCAGAATGCACGTTGTACTTCTTAAACCTTTTTTTTCAACATTTACACTTCTACAATATTTTGCAAAGTGTCCTTTTCTATTACACTTGTTACAACTGATATTTACCACAGGACTATTTTTCCCATTAGCCATGTGACCACATCAATAACACTGTCCTCTAAACATCCTTTCCTTTTCATCTGCTCTATCTTGTTTTTCGTTTTTGTTTTTTTACTATCATTAAGGTTCTTTCTCCGTTGTCTTCATGTCACTTTTCTTTAGCTCAAAGACACACTTCACCATATGCTCTACCTTTTTGCAACAATTATCACCTTATGTAGATCTGGTTCATCTTTAAGCCATAACTCTTCACTGATTTTGTCAGAATTGCAACACAGTAAAAATTTATCCCTAATTCTTTCTTCAGAGGAAGCCCTAAATTTGCAGGTTGCAGCCAATTTACGCAATGCAGTAATATATTCTTCCACTGTATTGTTTTCCTCTTGCCTCCATGTGGAATCTAGAATAGTAGATATCCGAGGCAGAAAATGTAGATTTAGTTTCTTCACGCACACCTCATATTTATTAAAACCCCATCCCAATCTTTCTCCAACTCAGGTAAACTAACTAAAATTTAATGACCTTCTGCCTCTAAGCAATGAAACAACAAAGCTACTTTCTTTTCTATCCCTATATTAGTAACGCATCATTTAGCAGAATTTTCAAAAACGTTCTTTTATTTTGCCCATCTGAGAGGGGGCTCATCTGGATTTCTGAGGAAACATGGGGGAGGTGTTCTGTTTTGCATCACTGCTTCCAAAGTACCTATCTAAAAATTGGAATCACAAAATTGCTACAGTTTTTTAGTGCCTCTAAATGCCTGTCCCACTTAACAATTCAGCACAATTTAATTACAATACCACTACAGTACAGTTTCTATTATTTAACTTGTTTGATATATCATAAACACCGATCAGCACTTATTTTCAGACACAAAGTGTGTGCTGATCGCTGTCGAAACTTTGACACAGTCAAGAGCCTGACATTCACTGTAACAAAATCCGGGGACACTAACCAAAAAACCGCTGTGCAGGAAACCAGCAGTAGATGGTGCTATGTCCCAACTCATAGAGCACACTGGTACTCTTCTGTCACAGTAACTTCTCATTGGCAGCAAATGACTGGAAAAGAAGCTGGAAGAGTACACCAATGACTAGATGTAGCACAGATAGGGCAGGCAAATACTTTACAAATTGTGCAAGCTGCGCTCAGGCTTATGACGAGCCCACAACTGCACCAGCGCCGAAAGCGCAGCAGGAATCAACAGCGAAGAACATGCGTGGCGGGAGCTTGTGGATGAGACATAAGCCCCTTCACTAAAACATCAGTCAGCCTGCACGTCCCAACTCCATAGATTACAAAGTTACCGTACAGTCGGCAGTAAATTCACCATGTGACCATTAAAACGGGGTTCTTTTCCCTTCTGTGGACAGAGCTGCAGATGGTCACTGTTTAAGATGACCCAGGAACTGCCACGCATGCCGCCAACAGCCGCCGTGAATGCAGTCGACCACAGCTGCCATCAAGACCTCCGCTCCCGGTAATCCAAACATGGACAACTGCATAGCGTGTTGAGGCGTTTCCAGCAGTAAACGCACAGGGAGATCCCTTCCTAATTCTCACCAAAATTGCAGTTAACTCCTTGGAACAAGACTGCACGCATAAGCTTTATAAGAGATTTATTGAAATAACTCATCCAAACACCCCAACAGCTTCAGCTGTTATCCTTGAAATCCCTTGACAAAGAAGCCTCATAACATAAGTTGTGTCACTGGTTAAGGGAATACCAAGAGTTTACAGGATACCACATATTACTAACATGCAGGGGCGGCTCCTTTGCAATGGCGGAGGAGTGTCGCCCCATTGGCTAAGAGCCGGCAGCAGAAAAATAGAACTATACTTGAATATTGTTTTATTTTTCTACTGCTTGCTCAGGCAGCAGCATGTAAAGAGAGGGGCGGGCTGAGGCTCCGGAGGTGGAAGGAGAAATGAGGAGAGAGTGCACTGAGTGTGCATGTGTGTTTGGACAGCCTAAGATGGCCGTTCAAAGAAACGTGCACACTTAGGTTTGCAGGCCCCAGGGTTGTGTCTGAGTGGCAGTCCAAGCCGCTCTGACCAATCCTAGCGCTGCTTTCATGCTCCCTTGTATCCAGAATTCAGAATTGAGAAAATACAGTGCTCCCCACTGTGGGAAGATGCTGCCAGTCTACCCAGCTCATACATTAAGGTGACAAAAGCACGATTCTGGGTCAGACAGTGACACCAATATTCGATATCCAGCTGAGGCTTTAATGATTCCAAACTTTCACCATTCCCAAGATCATTTTTTGCACTGATGAGACCCTAGTATCCTGCGTGAGGGTCGAAACGCAGTTGACATGTTAATCAGACACAATCTCTTTGATTATGTTTTGAATTATCAATAAATGTATTAACAAGCATACTTTATAACTTAATAAGAGGCTGTCTTTGTGAGATACACCAAAGATCACAGAACTATAAGCGATTTCTTTATTGCTGTATGGTGTTGTGTCCCTTTTCCCACTGGGGGATCACTTTTTTCAACTATCACTCTTTGTTTATTTTCCTAAAGTATGATTATAAAAATGATTCACCATTATATGCTGATGCAACGTACACAGCATTGAAAACACGTTTTTCACATATGTGTTGGTACTGGATTCAGTGGAGTTTTTTTTAAAGATTCTAGACAGATGATTTTCATCTTTATTTAAGAATTTTTTGTATGAGTTAACGAGTAGCAAGATTTTTCTGCTAAAATATTTAAATTGATTGAAAATGAGTTTCACATGGCTATGTGTTTTGTGATATTCATGCTATATTGAGCATGAAAGCAGTGCCAGGATTGTTGGGGAGCCTCTTCTGGTACCCTGGCCAATGTTGGGACCAGAACAGGAAAGGAGGACAAGCGAGATGGCAGGAGAGGATGACGGCGGTGACGAGCGGTAAGTCTTTTTTTTTTCATTTATTTTGCCCCCATCCCCCCTCCCCATGATATTTGTGACTGCCGCGGCGGCTAACATGAGACCTAAGGGGTCACTTATCTTTCACTATATAGGCCACACAAGAAGAGCCCCGCTCTCCCCGTAAAAAATGTGTTGTAGCTGACGCATTGCTGCTATCCTTTCACTCCGAAATACAGCCACAATAAGCTGGCTAAAATCGTCACAGCTGTGCCATCAGCTGCAGGCATTGACCACCTCACAGCCGGAATCACCCGCACTGCCAGTCGTACACTGAGAGGATTACTGTCTGGCTGCTCCCCACAGCAATACCAACAAAGTCTACACACAACAAATAAACAGCGGTTGCACCACTAACAGCTAATGCATGATATTTCTAAAAAACAAAACGAACAGGAGAAGTGGCGGGGAAAGGTTTTTTTATGTTGCAGTAGGTCAGCCAACCTCATATTTATATGAATGAAAGCAAGGGAGGGAAGGGGGTAACTAGGTTTCCATTCCTCTACACTACGCTCAAGACTGGCAAGAATATATATTCGTGAATATATTATTGTAATCTTTTTTAATCTGATGCAAGGTTTGGTTGTAAGCAGTACTTAATTTAAGCCAGTGGTTGATGGTAGGGGCCACCACCACTCCTTTTTGGGGACCGCACTAATTTTCCTCATCAGACATTTCCCGAGCAAAACAGAGGAAAAAAACAAAAAGGAAAGATGATGGAAAAAGTGCCACTAAGGGATGAAGCAGGATTCTGCAATTATCTCACTTTTGACAAATTCTGGCTACGTAGAGCTCAACTGGGTGAGACAAATCACCTTTACTGTATTTTTGTTTAAAAACAGAAAAGGCCTCTCTGAATACAAAGGGGAGTGATGGGCCACAGCTGAGAAAGCTATAATGAAAGGTCATTTTCGACACATTTCTAAACCTTTCAATGCCTCAACAGCTGTGACAGCTTTATGTTTTATGCCTCCACTTTTCTGTGTTTTAAATTTAGAGTTTGAAAACTGCCCAGATGGGCCAGATTGAGATCCGTAGAAAACAAAGGTGTTTATGTACTTGACATGAAATTCAGCAGAGACCACAACAGTTTAAGTCTTCATTACACAGGGAAGAATGCCTCCACAGGCTCATCCGTAGAAGGCTCCCTCACTAACAGAGCATAGAAAGTGTGGGCGACTCTGTGACAGGATGCATTTTGCACAAAACGAGCGCAACATCAATACAAGCGTACTTTAAAGCCAGATCAAGTGCATCACGCTCAGCATTAGTGCAAACTTCCATTAAATACAGAATAAGCACACAATGTGCAGTATTGGTGTAAGCATCTACGTGTCCTTAGATTTGTGGGCCAAATTAATTTAGTGTCAAGTAGTCTGTGTCTGCCTACCAGGCATTGTTATGTTCGGGGGCAAGGATCATGCTAGGTAAAAATGCCCTAAACAGAACACTCCAATCTAATTCTTCAACAATTAGAATTAAAAACAATAACCGTAAATGTCACAATGAGATACCCTTTCAGTGGCTGAATTGTGCACCGTGAAACTGTAAGATCTGGTATCAATCTAGGTTTCCCTATTTCAACCAACGGTGTGATCCTCAACAAATAATGAATTTCAACAAGCCTCCCTTTACCTTATTTTGCAGTTGAAGACTGGCTTGTCAGTTCCTTCTCTTTCAGATCTTTCATACTGCCATCAGGGTGCATCTTTAAGGCGGCAGGTAGGGTAAGGTTGAGGAGGGGCAGAACACAGATAGTAATCCACAAAGCCAGGTCTCTTGTCCTCTCTCCCTTTGTCCTGACAGGTGCAAACTCCAGGGAGCTGTACTCAGGACTGTTTGTAGCAGCGAGGTCAGATAATTGCTGGAGGCTTACAGCACAAAGAAAGGGCAGAGGGCAGCAACAACACCTTAATTTCAATTGGTTAGATACCTGGACGGAGGTCAGCAGGTCAAGTGCAGGGCCATTATAGGTAGCGCTTTCCTGCACTAAAGTCCTATGAATCATGGAAATGAGAGGGAAAATTATTTTGTGCCAACATTCTCCCCACCCATGTCCCCCGTGTCCTCGCCACCCTAATAACTGGAGGGGACAAAATTCCTGCGTCCCGCACACATCCTACATCCATGTTTGTTGTTGCACCTTTAAGGACGTAATTTTGGCTTGGGCTTTAGTTCCCAGATAAATTTGGAGATGGAAGGCATATGGTTTGCTTTTTCACTACTCCAGTCACACTTTGTGTGAGTTAACTACAGTGCTGTCATTCACCTGATCGCAGGCACCACACACAGCAGCTGCCAGTATGTCGAAGGGAGATTCAATGTGCCATGGTGATTCCTAGAGGCAAACGCTTTGGTATTCCTAGATTATCCTTGAGTGACAGCCACAAGACAGCACTTACGGCAAAACACAATTACCACCTTTTAACCACTTCATACAATACTGGAGGAATTTTTACCAACAATCGAGGAGTAGAGTTAGGGAAATAAACATACATGCAAACAGACCCAGTTCAGTCTGGAGACTCAAGGTATACTTAAAGCCAGAAATGTGTGTCTCCCGCCCAAAACTGCCTCTGTTTCAATACAACTCAAAGGGGGGAATGCATTCCCCGATTCAAACAGTGGTGGTTAGTGAACTCTGCAGGTGCTACAGCGTGAGACTAAATCATGTATTTCCTTGTGCAAGCGAGTGCAAACGTGCTGAGGTGTGTGTGTTTTTGAGCACACACAGACCCTTTCAAGCTGGGCTATCCTGCAAGGCCCACGTGCCTGACAGGTCAGTACAACCCAGTTGGAGGTTGAGACATCCAGGAGACCACACAAGTCTGCAGTGGGTGCACTGATCCACTGAACTATCTAACTATGATTGAAAAGAGCGGCCAGCAACTTGCACACAGATCTCTGCTACAGACCCATTAGCCTGCTGGGAAAACAATGTGCCCTGTTCTGTAGACACACCTTTCGCCTGCTGTAGTTGCATTTACCCACTGAGCTTTCTGTCAGGGTTTTTAAACAGCAACCACCAGGTAACACTAAATCTTTGCATCTTGGAATAACAACCTTCTGAACTTTCTCACAGAATTGCAACCAAAGTCCTATAGATATAGTAGTTTTGATAGAGCGTAGCTTATATAATCTATAATAACATGAAATGTTTATGAATTAATGTGTGATAATGCTGCACAGAAACTGTAATAGTAATTTTGCTTAAACGTGCACCTGAAATGTGACCACGGGCAGTGGCCGCCAATGTATACGTGGACTAATAATGATGACTAAAATGTTTATGTATTACTACTATATTGAATAAGTTTATACTAATTATTAATAATTGTGTTATTGAATTTGTGCTGAAATCCTTATAGGTCTTAAGTTAGCATGAGCCGAAGTTTAGCTGCTTCGCTCTTATATTAAATGTATTTTCCTATCTTGCAGTATGCTGACTCACAAAAGGACACAACCTTTGTTTTTTCTTCAAACTAGAAGACGAATGTAACCATGCTAGATCCGTTCCCATGAATTTTTCATTGCTTGTAGAATGATGTTAAAAACAAAATGAAACAGTGTAGATTAATGTATTGTACAAGGTCATTCAAACCGGTGAAGACAATGGAGCTACTGACCAAAAGATGTGCAAAGAATTACAGAAGGATGAAATCATACCGGATGTGCCACCTCTGAAGACATCGAATAAGGGAACCAATCAAAGACTTGTAAAATATTATGGGGTGAAGAGTTAGGTGACCTAATGTGTTTTCTGATAGGTTAAAGATAGTGGGGTATAACAAATGTCCAATAGAATTTTGGGGGAATGTACAACGAAAAAGGGATAAAAACCCATGACATGGGGAGCCATTTAGGTGGGTTAGGGAATGCTATTGATTTTATCCAGAAACTCTGTCACTCTGTTTGGTGACGTGTTGGTTTACTTAAAACTATCCTCGCCCTTAGATTTGTCCATTTTACACTTTACCTCCTTATGAGGGAAGTGCCCTTTTGCCCCTGAGCTGAGTTCTGACTGCTGGCGATTTGACTGATGTCCTGAAGATGAAGACTGAGCCTGTGCGCTGAACTAAACTTTGGAGGGTAATTATGACAATGCAATTGTGATTTGTCTGTTTGCTTTTCCTTTCTAGGTACCAACTACTTACTTTTGGCAGAGACCATAGTTAGATGTTTTCCAAATTTGTGTTCTAAATTGCTTTGCATGAAGCCCAACATTCCAATGCTAATCAGTGGTTAGGACAGATGTTCACTAAACCGAGGTAAATAGACAAACGACCGAATCTATGCTTTGTTGAACTGATGCGTTATTGACACTCTGCTAAATTGTTCTATGTTTACGCCGTGTTATGTTCTGATGTTTGTGATTCTCGCCTTTATGAAATCTTACCAAAGTTGTCATATTGTGACTATGCTATTATGTTTCTTGGTTTTGAGATTAACACATCTGCTCTTAGATTTGTAATTAATAGGGAATAAAACTTATAAAATTCTACTAAACTGGTTTGGTTATTCATGGCTGCAAGGTCATGGTAGAGTTTTGAATTGATTAATGACTTTGAAATGTATTGTTATGATAAATATTGATGATATTATTGACGTATTGATTGACATATTGATTAGCTATCTTGTCCTAAGGTGTCTCTCAACTGGGTCAAAAGATTCATTGGCCTAAAACGAGTCCTGATGTGTAATAAATTATCATAAAGGGACGCGTTAACAGTTCTGGTAGCAGAGCGACGGTTTGGCCCTTTGGGGCCCTAGGACGGAGAATTATTGTTTAATTTGTTTTTCTGAGAAAATGCAAATTGGAGGTATGATGTGTTTCTAAATTCACCATGACTTTCCTGGGATCTCGGAGGCTGCCTAAGTGAGTTGGGGATGTTCTCGGCGTTTTAGCATGTGTGGTGTAGGATTTGCGCTTGCTCGGCTTATGCATTTTGCAGGTGATTTGTAAAGTTTGTGTGTATTTAGGTCAGGTAATGTTGTTTTAGTAAGAGTGGGCGTACTTCATATGAGTGTGGCGCTTTGTGCTCAAAATTATCCACGTGGTTGGTTGTTCATGTTCGGACCCGTCGTGGTCTAAGACTCCGGAGTATATTGACAAGTGTAGGAGACACTTGGGTTTATGTTATAATTTGTGCGGTTTAGTTAGGTCAATTGGGCATGGTTGACAAGTCGAGTTTGATTCAAAATTGTATGTGTGAAACCTTCAATGGAGATTTGGCAAGTTCTAAAGTGCACTAGAACGAACCTTTGACAAGTCGAGAGTAGGATTTGCGGGTCGAATTCTGCTTGTGTATGCGGGAACTGAGAAGGAGAGAGCAGCGGCTGAGGCTTCAAGTGAAATGTCTGTAAAGTTCTGAAGTGAATGTGTACCCTTCCTGTAATAAACCGGCAAATTTGTGTTGTTGTTGTTAAGGTGCTCGCAGTAATTTTCGCATTCGTTTGGTGTGAATCCAGTGAGGGGCGGACGAGCCGCAAGACTTTGTCAGCTGCAGTGTGTGAGTGTGACGTCAGTGGTGCCGCGCTGAGATAGATGAGTTGTCGAAAGGGGTCGCGCACGGATTGGCTGCCGTCCGTGAAGAGCAATAGGTAGAGAAAGGTGGGTGAAGAGTGTCCTGAGAATTAAAGTCACTTTCTTGATTAAGTACAAACAAAAGAAAAGATGCAAAAATGAACTTTATCAAAGCTTTTAAGAGCGCTCTGAAAGGAGACGCATACATTATGGCGAGTGAAGGGGAGCCTACACTGCCTGAGGGTACTCCAGTTTATATAGTTATGGAAGAGAAAGGTGTTGCGCCTTGTTTATGGATGAAACAGTGGCACAAATTGACAGAAAAGGAGGGATGTTTAGCGTTTCCGGAACACGGAACGTTCAATACGAGAGTTCTAGAGAATTTAAGGTGGATGTTAAGTGTACAGAAGCCACCTCCGAGGCCAGCTCAGTACGAGGCTTTAGCAATCTGGGATTTAATGGCTAATAAACAGAGACAAGAAAAATTCCAAAGAAGAATAAAAAGGGCAGAAAAAACTTTCGCGGAAGCTAGGTGGGATAACGAGAGTAAAATGTGGAGACGGGGAATAGTTGACGGACTCAAATTATTCCCAGCAATATCACAGGGAGATGAGACGCAGGGGAAGAAAGCCACCTGTAAAACAGACAAAGACTCTTGTAAGCCTAAAGAAACTAAGAGATCTTGGGAAGAAGAAGATGATTCAGATAACGAATTCCTAAATCAGTTATTGCATGATCGCCCGCCACCTTATGCAGTAAGCGACAATGTCCTGGCACTAGTGCGGATCCTGGGAACCCGACGCAGGAGAAGGGAGTTTCTGATACAGCACAGACTAGTGATACGGGTTCGATACAGAATGGTGTCAGTGTACCCACTGCTCCAGACATGCAGATACAGTTGCAACCTCCACAGCAGATACAGAGAATCTATCCAGACGTCCAAGTACTAGAGACTACTACAAATCTGATAGTGCCGCCAGACCCGATATATACAAAATCGAGGTTAGTGCAGATTGAGCCGACTCCACAATTGCTGCCCCAGCCGCAGCCACAACTGATACCAGGATATAACCCAGCAGCAGGACCTCAATTAATACCTGCCCCGGCTTCAGAGAATCAGACCTTTGGAGTCGCTGCTCCACGAGCTTTGGGACCAGGTCAGACACCAGCTGCAATATCGTTGCCAATTACTGTTGGTCCACTGGTGCCATTGTATGCACAAGGTAAGCCTGGCATGTGTGATCAGGGGTTAATGACACAAGATGTAATAAGAGGAGGGTCCATAGGAACTCCCCAGTTAATGGCCCCAGGAGAGCAAGCAGTCGAAAGACCGAGGTCTTTGTTAGACCTTAACCCGGATGAAGCACCGTTGGAGGCAATGAGACAGGCAGGGCTAGGAGTGCTAACACCACAGACAATAAGTACGAATGCCTCACAGTCGCCAAAGATGCATGCAGGGAACATTTCACTGCAAGGTTTTACGGTACAACAGTTAAATGAGTGGTTAGAGAAGACCTATGCTTCACAAAAGACCACAGTAACTGCAGTGGAAGCGGAAAGGTTAGGGAAAGATGAGTACCTGAACTTTGTAAGACTGGGTGTGGAAGCTGCTGAATTAGTGGAAGGGACAATGGGGGTAAACAGATTAGAGTCATACACCGAAGCAGAATTGAGATATCTGTGCCTTAAAATCATTAAAGAAGTAGGTAAGGTATATCAGAAATTAGCGAACCTAGCAGACAAATACAATATTGATATTGAGAATACTAAACATTTGAAAAGAAGTTACAGGTTAGACTTTGATTCAAAAGACTTCGAGCATATGAGGTCTGCCGGAATGAAAGCGCATCTAAAGGAAATATTGCAAAGTGTGCAAATCTGGGGCGCTTTAGAAAAGTGGGAAGGCAGATGGGCAAAGAAAAGAGACAAGGAGAAAAGTGACAGTCCGGGATCGAGTAAAGCTAAAACTTCAGCAGATACGGAATCAGTAAAGATGCTACCCATGAGAGAAACAGCTGGTGGGGTTCTAATTCATGTACCGTGGTCCAGGGGAGACATCCTATCTTTCAAAAAATGATTATCCCAGGTTGATGGAGAAGCCAATAGAGTGGTATCAGCAAACAGATAGGTTTGTGAAGCTTGCGAAGTGTCTCTGGGAAGACCTGAATACCTTGTTTGAGATCATTGTTCCGCCTGACTTATGGCTTGAGTGCAAGAGATGGGTAGACTGGCCAACGCAGGAGACGGCCAGGGATAAGGTGACCGGAGCACCCTCTGAGGAGGTGATGAAGTATTATCACAAAGTAATTGAGTTTTTGAAGCAGAAAGTGTCGCCGAAAGTGACTGATTGGCAGAAAATCGACCGGACCTCACAGGAAGTTAAAGAATCGATACATGCTTACTATGAGAGGTTGTTGAAGGCATTCAAACATTACATTGGTACTGAGACTATTGAGCCGAAAGACATGAACCATCTCGTGTTCAGATTTGTTGAAGGGCTGAGACCAGAGGTTAGCCAGATGATTAAGAATAATTTGCTCTGTTGGCAAGCAAAGCCGATTGATAAGGTATTGCAGTATGCAAAATACTGTAGCGACGAGATTGAGCTAAAGCAGAAAAAACAGAAGGAAAAAGTGATGGTAATGCAGACAAGGGCAGCACAGGCAGGTATGCAGGGAAATGGAATTCAGCAATGATACAGCAGCAACCGCAAGGGAATGGTGTGTTTCAGGCACAACTGAGAGGCTGAGGTCGAGGTTTTGTGAATCGCGGTCCAGATTTGAATACTGTTGTGGTTCAAAATGACATACAAGGGATGAAAAAGATGTCACCATGTCAGGCGTGCGGGAGCGTGGGGCATTGGAAGCGGGAATGCCCAAATGTGGTGCAGGATGGTGTCGTTCAACAAAGCACTAATGTCGGTACATTACAAAATATGAGAGGTCCAAAATTGAGAAGTCAAAATCAGAACTTCCAAAATAACATGGTTCAGATGCAAGGGCTACAGCCCATGCAGCAAATGCAAATGCCGCGTGTTCAACCAGCGCAAATGCAGCAAGTACAACAGCAGGTTCCCATGGTACCTAGACAGCAAATGCAACTACCATTAACTCCAATGGGACAGCAACAGGTGATGCTTCCTCAGCAGGTCACAGGTCGAGTGATGAGCCAAAATAATACAGTGCAGCAATTCCCATTGCGTGGTGAAGATGGAATAAATGAGGAATGGTCGGATGACAGTTCAGACAGTGAAGAGTGCAGGCTTGCAGCGTCCCTAGAAGTAGATCAGAGGGGACCCTATGTAGAGGGAAAAGTAATGGGACACAAGGTTTAATTCTTAGTTGATACCGGAGCAACACGCTCTACAGTCAGAAGTGCAGAGGTTCCAAAATTACCACTTTCAGGGCGTACCATAGGAGTGGTCGGAGTAGCAAACCAGTACTTGACAAATCCAATTACAGATCTGGTGCAAGTTGAGATTGGCAACTTCCAGGGACTGCATAAGTTTGTAGTCTGTGATTCAAGTCCTGTGTCCCTACTGGGAAGAGACTTACTATGCAAAACAAAATGCTCAATTACCTGTTCCAATGATGGAATTGAGGTGCAGACAAACAGTGATGATGAAGGGGATGATGGTCAGTTCTCAGAGTTAGAAACAGAAACCGCAAATGAAGATTACCCTTTGATAACCTTATTCCCTATGCTTACAGTAACTGACTTACCAGCTGAGTTACAGGGAACGGTGACGGAGAAGGTGTGGGATTTGACAGGAAAAGAAGTGGGACTGATAAAAGGAGTGGAACCAGTTAAAGTACAAGTAACGCCAAATTCAGTGTTTCCCCAGGTGCCGCAATACCACATGGCACAAGATGTCCTTATTCAGGTGTCGCAAATGATTGCAGACTTTGTAAATCAGGGAGTCCTGAAGGAAGTATTGAGCAGCCCATGTAATTCACCGATAATGGGTCTGAAAAAGCCTTGTGGGAAGGTTCGAATTGTGCAGGACTTGAGGAAAATAAACGAGATTGTGGTAAAATGTTGCCCCATAGTGCCAAATCCAGCAGTGACCATGTTTCAAGTTCCGTGTGATGCTGAATGGTTCACTGTTGTAGACTTGTCACAAGCTTTCTTTTCGGTGCCTCTTCATGAGGACAGCCAGTTTTTATTCAATTTCAAATTCCTGGACAAGGTGAGCAGTTGGTGCAGAATTCCTCAAAGGTTTTCTGAGTCACCGTCCATCTTCAATCAGATATTGAAAAAGGACTTAGAATCCTTAATACTGCCTTTCAATTCGACTCTAGTACAGTACATTGACGACTTACTGATTGCGTCCAGGACAAAAGATGACTGTAAGTATGACACAATTGCCTTACTGAATCATTTGGGAAAGAACAGACAAAGTGTCGCCAAAGAAGCTGCAGTACTTTCAGAAAGAGGTGAAATACTTAGGACATTTGATTGAGAGAGGGTCCAGGAGAATATCAAAGGAAAGGGTGACAGCTATTTTACAAATAAACCCCCCGACAACAAAGAGGGATGTCAGGATGTTTTTGGGAATGGTGGGTTACTGTCGTCAGTGGATACCCAACTTCTCAATTATCTCAATACCATTGATAAAGCTGACAGGCAAAGAGATTAAGGATGAACCGTATACCATAACTGTAGGAGGCTGGACTGGCTTGTAGTGAGCACCAAGGGGTACTTGCACCTTGCACCAGGCCCAGTTATCCCTTATTAGTGTATAGGGTGTCTAGCAGCTTAGGCTGATAGATAATGGTAGCTTAGCAGAGCAGCTTAGGCTGAACTAGGAGACGTGTGAAGCTACTACAGTACCACTTAGTGTCATATGCACAATATCATAAGAAAACACAATACACAGTTATACTAAAAATAAAGGTACTTCATTTTTATGACAATATGCCAAAGTATCTTAGAGTGTACCCTCAGTGAGAGGATAGGAAATATACACAAGATATATATACACAATAGCAAAAATATGCAGTATAGTCTTAGAAAACAGTGCAAACAATGTATAGTTACAATAGGATGCAATGGGGAAACATAGGGATAGGGGCAACACAAACCATATACTCCAAAAGTGGAATGCGAACCACGAATGGACCCCAAACCTATGTGACCTTTTAGAGGGTCGCTGGGACTATTAGAAAATAGTGAGAGTTAGAAAAATAACCCTCCCCAAGACCCTGAAAAGTGAGTGCAAAGTGCACTAAAGTTCCCCTAAGGACAAAGTAGTCGTGTTAGAGGAATAATGCAGGAAAGACACAAACCAGCAATGCAACAACTGTGGATTTCCAATCTAGGGTACCTGTGGAACAAGGGGACCAAGTCCAAAAGTCACAAGCAAGTCGGAGATGGGCAGATGCCCAGGAAATGCCAGCTGCGGGTGCAAAGAAGCTTCGACTGGACAGAAGAAGCTGAGGTTTCTGCAGGAACGAAAAGGGCTAGAGACTTCCCCTTTGGTGGACGGATCCCTCTCGCCTTGGAGAGTCGTGCAGAAGTGTTTTCCCGCCGAAAGGACGCCAACAAGCCTTTCTAGACGCAAATCGTGCGTTTGGCGTTTTTGGACGCTGCTGGGGCCCAGGAGGGACCAGGAGGTCGCAAATTGGACCTGAAGAGAGAGGGGACGTCGAGCAAGACAAAGAGCCCTCACTGAAGCAGGTAGCACCCAGAGAAGTGCCAGAAACAGGCACTACGAGGATGCGTGAAACGGTGGTCGCCGAAGTTGCACAAGGGAGTCCCACGTCGCCGGAGACCAACTTAGAAAGTCGTGCAATGCAGGTTAGAGTGCCGTGGACCCAGGCTTGACTGTGCACAAAGGATTTCCGCCGGAATTGCACAGGGGCCGGAGTAGCTGCAAAGTCGCGGTTCCCAGCAATGCAGCCCAGCGAGGTGAGGCAAGGACTTACCTCCACCAAACTTGGGCTGAAGAGTCACTGGACTGTGGGGGTCACTTGGACAGAGTCGCTGGATTCGAGGGACCTCGCTCGTCGTGCTGAGAGGAGACCCAAGGGACCGGTAATGCAGCTTTTTGGTGCCTGCGGTTGCAGGGGGAAGATTCCGTCGACCCACGGGAGATTTCTTCGGAGCTTCTGGTGCAGAGAGGAGGCAGGCTACCCCCACAGCATGCACAAGCAGGAAAACAGTCGAGAAGGCGGCAGGATCAGCGTTACAGAGTTGCAGTAGTCGTCTTTGCTACTATGTTGCAGGTTTGCAGGCTTCCAGCGCGGTCAGCGGTCGATTCCTTATCAGAAGGTGAAGAGAGAGATGCAGAGGAACTCGGCTGAGCTCATGCATTCGTTATCTAAAGTTTCCCCAGAGACAGAGACCCTAAATAGCCAGAAAAGAGGGTTTGGCTACCTAGGAGAGAGGATAGGCTACCAACACCTGAAGGAGCCTATCAGCAGGAGTCTCTGACGTCACCTGGTGGCACTGGCCACTCAGAGCAGTCCAGTGTGCCAGCAGCACCTCTGTTTCCAAGATGGCAGAGGTCTGGAGCACACTGGAGGAGCTCTGGACACCTCCCAGGGGAGGTGCAGGTCAGGGGAGTGGTCACTCCCCTTTCCTTTGTCCAGTTTCGCGCCAGAGCAGGGGCTAAGGGGTCCCTGAACCGGTGTAGACTGGCTTATGCAGAATTGGGCACATCTGTGCCCAACAAAGCATTTCCAGAGGCTGGGGGAGGCTACTCCTCCCCTGCCTTCACACCATTTTCCAAAGGGAGAGGGTATCACACCCTCTCTCAGAGGAAGTTCTTTGTTCTGCCATCCTGGGCCAGGCCTGGCTGGACCCCAGGAGGGCAGCTGCCTGTCTGAGGGGTTGGCAGCAGCAGCAGCTGCAGTGAAACCCCAGGAAGGGCAGTTTGGCAGTACCAGGGTCTGTGCTACAGACCACTGGGATCATGGGATTGTGCCAACTATGCCAGGATGGCATAGAGGGGGCAATTCCATGATCATAGACATGTTACATGGCCATATTCGGAGTTACCATTGTGAAGCTACATATAGGTAGTGACCTATATGTAGTGCACGCGTGTAACGGTGTCCCCGCACTCACAAAGTTCAGGGAATTGGCTCTGAACAATGTGGGGGCACCTTGGCTAGTGCCAGGGTGCCCTCACACTAAGTAACTTTGCACCTAACCCTTACCAGGTAAAGGTTAGACATATTGGTGACTTATAAGTTACTTAAGTGCAGTGTAAAATGGCTGTGAAATAACGTGGACGTTATTTCACTCAGGCTGCAGTGGCAGGCCTGTGTAAGAATTGTCAGAGCTCCCTATGGGTGGCAAAAGAAATGCTGCAGCCCATAGGGATCTCCTGGAACCCCAATACCCTGGGTACCTCAGTACCATATACTAGGGAATTATAAGGGTGTTCCAGTAAGCCAATGTAAATTGGTAAAAATGGTCACTAGCCTGTCAGTGACAATTTGGAAAGAAATGAGAGAGCATAACCACTGAGGTTCTGGTTAGCAGAGCCTCAGTGTGACAGTTAGTCACTACACAGGTAACACATTCAGGCACACTTATGAGCACTGGGGCCCTGGGTTACCAGGGTCCCAGTGACACATACAACTAAAACAACATATATACAGTGAAAAATGGGGGTAACATGCCAGGCAAGATGGTACTTTCCTACAATAACCCTATCCAAAGAAGAGCTTGAGTCATTCATGGAATTGAGAGAGTGCATGTGCAGGGCACCAGCTTTGGGTATGCCTGATTACACGAAGCCTTTTCTACTGTTTTGTCATGAACGTGATGCTTGTTCTTTGTCTGTCTTGACACAGGTCCATGGAGGTGCAAACCGCCCTGTAGCATATTTTTCAGCTACCTTGGACCCCGTCGCAGCAGCCTTACCGGGTTGTTTGCGCGCAGTTGCAGCAGTTGGTCAAAGCCTCACGCAGTGTGAAGGCATAGTGATGGGACATCCCTTGACCGTAATGGTTCCACATTCAGTTGAAATTTTGTTGACTTGAACTAAAACCCAGCACATGACAAATGCCCGACTTACCCGATGTGAGACAATTATTTTGGGGTCGCCTAATGTTTCACTGAAGCGATGTACTGTATTAAACCCAGCAACTCTACTTCCTGTTGAGAGTACCGAGATTAATAATGAAGAGGAAGTGGAGCATGATTGTCTTGAGGTAACAGAACTATGTACCAAGCCCCGACCTGATATTCAAGATACACAGTTAAAGGAAAATGACTGCATTATGTTTGTTGATGGATCCTGTTTGAGAGACTCAGTCGGAATGCTGGGGGCTGGTTATGCTGTGTGTACCATAGCTGGTATCACTGTGTTTTCCGCACAAGTGGCAGAGTTAATTGCCCTTACTAAGGCATGCCACGCAGCTGAAAATCTGAAAGTCACTATCTATACTGACAGCAGATACGGATTTGGAATTGTACATGATTTTGGCCAATTGTGGTCACAGAGAGGTTTCATGACCTCTTCTGGTTCTCCTGTGAAAAATGGTGAACAAATTGAGGATTTGTTACATGCGATTCAGTTACCTCTTGAAATTGCCGTGGTGAAATGCAATGCTAAAGTTAAATCACAAGACTTCGTATCCATGGGAAACGGCTATGCAGATCAAGTCGCCAGGTTTTGTGCTTTGAACTGTATATCATTTAAGGATCAGTGGGAATTGTTACTGAAAACGACACATGTTTGAACCTTGCATTATGGGTGGTTGATACACTAGATGAGCTAAAACATTACAGGGTCGTGCTAGCAAAGAGAAGAAATGCTCCTGGCAGAGAATGCAATGTGTAGAAAGGGCTGATGATTTATGGGTCTCAGAGGAGGGAAAATTGGTTTTGCCGAATAGTCTTCTGTCGCAATTTGCAAGGCTTTATCATGGACAAGCACATCTTGGGAGAGATGCAATGATCAGGTCATTCAAGATTGACTGGTTTAACCCAAAATTAAGACATGCAGCAGAGGTTACTTGTCACAGGTGCATCATCTGTCAACAGATGAATGCCGGAAAAGGAACTGTGGTACCTCTGAGCTACATAGGGAGAGCTGGCGGTTTATTTAGCAAGATGCAAATGGATTTCATTGAGATGCCTGTTTGTGAAGGATTGAAATATGTGTTGGTGATTGTGTTTGTTTTCAGCCACTGGATTGAAGCTTACCCCACACGTAGAAATGACAGTCTAACAGTCGCAAAACTGCTGCTTAGGGAAACTAATACCAAGGTTTGGTTTTCCAGTCTCTATAGAATCAGATAAGGGCAGACACTTCGACAATGAGGTGAGTAAGCTCTTGTGTGCTGCGTTAGACATCGAACAGAAGCTGCATTGTAGCTACGGTCCTGAAGCATCAGGATTAGTGGAACAGATGAATGGTACCTTGAAGTCGAGAATGGCAAAAATGTGCGCAGCTACCAATATGAAATGGCCAGATGCATTGCCTTTAGTGCTGATGTCAATGAGGAACACCCCTGATAAGAAGACAGGATTATCACCCCATGAGATCCTTATGGGTAGAGCTATGAGGCTGCCCGCAGTACCCGCAAACGCTCTTGTGAATATCACGGATGATATGGTGTTGGACTACTGCAAAGGTTTGGCTGATGTGGTTTGTTCTTTTTCCCACCAGGTGGAGGCCAACACATTGCCACCGATCAGTGATCCAGGTTACAACCTGCAAGCCGGTGACTGGGTGGTTGTCAAGAAGCATGTAAGAAAGTCATGTTTGGAACCGCGCTGGAAGGGGCCATATCAAGTAATACTGACAACAACCACTGCTGTGAAATGTGCAGGCGTTCCAAACTGGATACATGCCAGTCACACAAAGACGGTAACGTGTCCACCTGATGAGGAACTTGAAGTTTCCGACTCAACAGTTACAGAGAAGGAAGTCTCAGGGCCTGAAAATAGCCAAAGGAGAACTGAGACTGTAGGAGAGCCCACTGAGAACAGCCTAGTCCCTCAAACAGTGAACGAGTTCGAGAGAGGTGACAATGTGCCTATCTCAGTAGAGGCAGCAGGAGAACTGAATAAAGGAGAGGTTCTCCCAGAAGCAGACGGATACGGGTTAGAGCTTGAACCCATTACAGATCCAGAAGAGGAAGAAGGGGAAATAGTAGAGAGAGATCAAAGCACACCGGCATCCCCTGAGCCAGTTGCAGGTCCATCAAGAGAAAACACCATAGCACAAGAGGAGGGTGCTGTTCAGCGTCCTGAAAGGACAAGCAGGAAAAAGACACATAAGGGAGATAAATGGCCAGAGAAGCAGTCTGCGAAAGAAAGGGTCGTACCAGGTGAAATAATAACAGAAGAAACTGATACATCCCGAATAGAGGTTCTAAGTGAAGGAGACTTGCAAGGCGAACGCAGATTGAAAAGGAAAAGAACCGCAAATAGAAGGTTCTAAGTGAAGGAGACTTGCAAGGCGAACTCAGATTGAAAAGGAAAAGAACCGCAAATAGAAGGTACGCAGGCCCCGAATGGGCATATGCAGCAACATCTGAATGGCAACAAGAATTCTTAGTGTTCTGTTTTGATCGAGAAGTACCAGGCCAATTTTATGGTACCTGAAATAAATTAGAAAAAGAGACTGTATTAAAACTGAAATTTGAAAAGGAAAACAGAAAGCTGAAAAACTAAGAAAGAGACTTATAAATTACTGGATGTGACATTGATAACCTGAATTGACTTTGAAAACCCGATTATGACCAGCTGCTAACCTGATTGACAAAAGGGGTCCTGGAGTGAGTGAAACGCTGTAAATACACGCAGAGAGAAAGAGACTTTTGAATCAAGAAAAAAAAAAAGGAGAGAGTTTTTATATCGTCCTCAAGTTGATTGTTATTCTGCTATCTGACTCTTTACAGACAAGCTTATAATAGAGGTAGTAACAAAAAGGGTAAAGTGTGTGGTTGGTTAAGTCTTATACTAGGTATTGTGTGTGCAATAATAATTGTAGGTGTGATTGTGGGAATGCCGTGGTTGGATAAGAAAGCAACTAACAATGCTTCAAAACCTGAGACACAACAATAACACCATGGGAAAAGTTTGAGCAGGATGCAAGACACTTGCATGAGGGAACTAACTCGAAAGGGGAACTTTCCACTAATGTCTTCTATTGCTTGCTGAATGAGTATGTTGAGACCATGGACGCGAAAAATTGTTATGTGCGCACAAAGATTCCTTCATCCGTACAAGAGGGGGTCACCTATCATAGCTTGCCACTAACATATGGGATGAGTTGTAGTTTGCTACTAACAAGATTCTGTAATCAAGAACATGTGCAATATTTTTATTCAAATTTGGATGTAGTGTTTTTCTTTGTGCCTGTAATTGAGTTTTTGAACAAGTTAGCTAAGGAGCATAGTATAAAATTAGTTAGAGGTTTCTTTGAACCGACGCTTACATTTGGGACAGCTTATGCACACCGCAATAATCTAACTTGCTTATTGACACCTCTAGAGAAAAGTTTTTTAAATCACACTGATGACAGACGCAAAGCATTGAAGGAAAGGTTAGAAAAGGGGTTAGAGAAACGCACATATGTAAATGATTATGCTTACACTGCAATAAAGACGCAAGGCAAACTAGCTATAGATGCATTACTTTGTATATATAGGCCGAAATCTGAACATGACACTTTATTTGTGGGAACGAGTGAATGCAGGCATGTGTTTTTGTTTCAGAGTAAATGGACATTCATGTTAAATGGACAGGATCCAGCGATCCCTGGGATCTATTATATTTGTGGACTTAATGCTTATTACCGTCTCCCTAAGGGATGCTATGGGACATGTTATTTGGGAATAGTTTTCCCAAAGATTTACCAGATTGAGGACTTAAAGCAAATACCTAAAACGTCTGAATTACAACATGCTAGACAAAAACGAGAGACAGCGGCTGCTGTCGTTGGTGACATATTTGGAGTCATAATTCCTTCAGTAGGGGTAATCTTAAACTCCATAAAGATTCGAAAGTTGTCTACTATTGTGGATAACATGCTGACAAATTTTACAGGGGCTATACTCCTGATGGATACTGAACTTGCTGCGGAAAGAGCTATGACTCTTCAAAATCGGCTTGCTTTAGACATTCTTTTAGCAAAGAGCGGCGGAGTCTGCAAGATGCTCAATGAGCGTCATTGTTGCTCATATATACCTGACAATAGTAAAAAGATTAGAGGTATGCTTACTAACCTAACTAAAGATAGTGCAGATCTGAAGGAACCTGGAGTGTGGGAGAAAGTGGGAAAAGGAATTGCCAGAGTAGGGAGCTGGTTTAGCAATATTTGGAATGGGGTTCTTGCAAAAATATTAGGGGGTCTATTAATTGTTCTGGCCTGTTTATTAGGTTTATGGAGAGCATGCAAAATCAATGACAAAATTAAGAGAAATTGGACAAAGAGAAATAAAACGAATGAGGAAAGTGAAAGGGAGAAAATGTTTAATGAAATTTGGGAAAGTTCACACAAAGGGACAAGATGTTGAAATGCGCATTATGCGCAAGGTGAAAAATTAAGGGAAAGGTTTGCGTGATGACGAACGTCATCAGAGGAGGGACTGAGAGAGCGTAGCTTATATAATCTATATTAACATGAAATGTTTATGAATTAATGTGTGATAATGCTGCATAGAAACTGTAATAGTAATTTTGCTTAAACGTGCACCTGAAATGTGACCACGGGGAGTGGCCGCCAATGTATACGTGGACTAATAATGATGACTAAAATGTTTATGTCTTACTACTATATTGAATAAGTTTATACTAATTATTAATAATTGTGTTATTGAATTTGTGCTGAAATCCTTATAGGCCTTAAGTTAGCATGAGCAGAAGTTTAGCTGCTTCGCTCTCATATTAAATGTATTTTCCTATCTTGCAGTATGCTGACTCACAAAAGGACACAACCTTTGTTTTTTCTTCAAACTAGAAGACGAATGTAACCATGCTAGATCCGTTCCCATTAATTTTTCGTTGCTTGTAGAATGATGTTAAAAACAAAATGAAACAGTGTAGATTAATGTATTGTACAAGGTCATTCAAACCGGTGAAGACACTGGAGCTACTGACCAAAAGATGTGCAAAGAATTACAGAAGGATGAAATCATACCGGATGTGCCACCTCTGAAGACATCGAATAAGGGAACCAATCAAAGACTTGTAAAATATTATGGGGTGAAGAGTTAGGTGACCTAATGTGTTTTCTGATAGGTTAAAGATAGTGAGGTATAACAAATGTCCAATAGAATTTTGGGGGAATGTACAACGAAAAAGGGATAAAAACCCATGACATGGGGAGCCATTTAGGTGGGTTAGGGAATGCTATTGATTTTATCCAGAAACTCTGTCACTCTGTTTGGTGACTTGTTGGTTTACTTAAAACTATCCTCGTCCTTAGATTTGTCCATTTTACACTTTACCTCCTTATGAGGGAAGTGCCCTTTTGCCCCGGAGCTGAGTTCTGACTGCTGGCGATTTGACTGATGTCCTGAAGATGAAGACTGAGCCTGTGCGCTGAACTAAACTTTGGAGGGTAATTATGACAATGCAATTGTGATTTGTCTGTTTGCTTTTCCTTTCTAGGTACCAACTGCTTACTTTTGACAGAGACCATAGTTAGATGTTTTCCAAATTGGTGTTCTAAATTGTTTTGCATGAAGCCGAACATGCCAATGCTAATCAGTGGTTAGGACAGATGTTCACTAAACTGACGTAAATAGACAAACGCCCGAATCTATGCTTTGTTGAACTGACGCGTTATTGACACTCTGCTAAATTGTTCTATGTTTACGCTGTGTTATGTTCTGATGTTTGTGATTCTCGCCTTAATGAAATCTTACCAAAGTTGTCATATCGTGACTATGCTATTATGTTTCTTGGTTTTGAGATTAACGCATCTGCTCTTAGATTTGTAATTAATAGGGAATAAAACGTATACAATTCTACTAAACTGGTGTGGTTATTCATGGCTGCAAGGTCATGGTAGAGTTTTGAATTGATTAATGACTTTGAAATGTATTGTTATGATAAATATTGATGATATTATTGACGTGTTGATTGACATATTGATTAGCTATCTCGTCCTAAGGTGTCTCTCATCTGGGTCAAAAGATTCATTTGCCTAAAACGAGTCCTGATGTGTAATAAATTATCATAAAGTGTTGCGTTAACAGTTCAATCGCAAACTATTTATGTTTGGCAGGGAAAGCAGGAAGATATCTTTCAAAATCAGAAGCACAGTGTACGCCGGATGGAGAAATATTCTACATGGGAACATCTTGAGTTTTAAGAGAAGGCAAGGCAAATAAACAGCTTACAAACGCTAGGGGCACTCTACCCTGGAATAAAGGTGAAAAGTTTGCTAGTCCTCAAAAATCCTGCTGCCTCAATATGCCATTAAAAATGAAACCAAACAATGTCAGCAAAGTAATATGAAATAAAGAAAATAATGGAAATGTGAACACATTCCAAACACTGATGCTGTAATATTCATGTTGCTTTTCACGTAAAAAAGAAATACCGTTTATTACACTGTACCAACCTAATTTACAGCCACAGCTTTTTTTCTAGTGTTTGACAATAAACTGCATGGACTCGTGAAAGAGAAAGATGAGCCACAGTGTTAGCGAGGCGTTAAACAACATTGAGAGAAAGAGAGGTGCTAGCTACCATGCCACACTACCTGTTAAAAAAACACATGTTGGGAAAAAGAGGTAGGTAGTCTGGAAAAGGCAGTCCAAGTAAGCCTCCGCTCAACCTCTGTGCTCATGACTTCAGTCTATGCTGGACCCAGAGAACAGCCATGCCAAGTACCATGCATCTGGTGTTAGACTAACGCATTTTTGTGCTGGTGCCGCATCACCGCACTAAAATGCAATAGTCACACTTACAAGCTCCTTCTGACACTGTGGGGATCAGTGAGGTGCTATGGTGTTATAAAAGCAGCCCATGCGTTGCATGCTGTGCATTGTTCAGCACTCTGCCTGCCCAGCAATTCACATGTTAATGGTCTCCTGGCTAGACCTGGGAGAATTCACTTGTTGCTGTGGTCAATAGGGCCATCCCAGTTTTAGATTTCTACTTGGATACATTGTATCCACCGACTCTGTGCGGCAAAAACAAGTTGGCAGGCACAGGCTGGGCCTCTCAGACTCACATGTGGAATAGGTGACGATTGGACAAACAGCAGGAAGTTCCAGATCCACAACCACAATGGATCCTGGTTCCTTGTGCTGTTTTCCAGGAAAGGTCAGGCTCTCATAGCAGCATTATTGGTGTAAGCGGCAGCACCAGGAATTGTTTTGTATTTCCCTACCGCAACCACCCAGACTTATGGCACCGCAGCTCTCACTACCCTGTGGCTAGTACCAATCAGGGTCTGCCAACAGCAGAAAGTGCAGCTTGAGGACGTCACTGTTCAGAGAAACATTTTGAAGGCCAGTGGCATCACTAGTACAAAGTGATCATTAAGGACACCCAATAGAACAGAGGTAACAGTGCTCTCACCCAACTAACATATACTGATGCGCACACTCAGTTCTGGCTTTTACAAGCTTTCTACCTGAACAAACTGTGGGGCTCATCATGGGTTTGGCGGTCGAACAAGTCAACTGCCAAACGCGCAAGGATGAGGTGGCTCTCAACCCGTCAGCCTCTCCCCCGCTATATTACAATGTTCCTACCAGGCTGACCGGTGGGAATTGTGCATTACGAGGATCCTGGGCATGGGGGCCCCTGCACTGCCCATGCCATGGGCAGTGTAGGACCCCACCTGTGGCCCCCAGCACTGGGTTTACACCAACCTCCCAGACCAGAGGCAAATCGCCTTGTGGCTTAGGGTAAGTCCCAATTACTGGGCTCTTGTGCCCAGTTCCATATTACATGTGTGTGGTTGTGTGATTTTCACTATTTTTTTCACATAGTGTGCTGTGTTACGTTTGCAGTGGCACTTTGAATTTCACCACTGTTTTTTATTCCCCCATTCAGGCCTACTCTCAGAGAACTAACTGTTCAGGTAGGCCCAATTTTCTTCACTTACCTGTAAGCATGCTACCATGCTTCTCCCTTTAGGGGATCCTTGACCCTGACGAATGCCCCAGACCTTCCAGCTCATAGTGAGGGCAGAAACATGTTGGTCCCTGATCTTAGACTCTTTGAGTTATTAATCTCAACTGAGTCATTAGCCTAATTTTTAGCCTTACCTGCATACACCTACATTAAAATTGTTTCCTAACCGTAATAGGTGACTTGCAAGGTATTTGATCTATTTACACCCTATCTGGATCCCTGTATCTATCCAGTTAAAATTCAATTTCAGCACTCCCTCAGTAGTTCTTTTAACAACAAGGTTGAGTCCGCCCAGGTAGTACCATCTTACCTGGATGGGGCTAGGTGGTCAAATGATGAAGCATGACACTATAAAGTGTGTGAGACCACCTAGTCCGTAAAGGGAACTCCCTCTCGGTGACACAGCTTAAACCACATTCATCTTACCCCTCCCCTCTTCCTTTATTCCAATGCGGAAACAATACGCTTAGCAAGCGTTCCTTGAGCTGGGCCCAACGGTCCAGTGTCCTTCAGTCCTACACCACACCCCCCCACATCTTTAGTGCTTTGTTGACTTCTCATCCTAATCGGGAGTTAGTGTGGGGGTTTAACCACTCCTGTTACTCTCTTTTTGTGTTTCAAAAACGTATTATTCTGCTACATTATTACTATAGAAATGCACTTGTCTTAAAAGTATCATAAATGCCCATACCAGGAACATTAGAAAAAATATGGCATGTCATGAAAACGTATTAGCATAAAATATCCATAAAAGGAACATTAGCAAATATATGGCACATTATAAAACAAAGAGGTTAGCATAACATTCACAGCATGCCCATAAAAGGAACCGTAGAAAAGTATATGCCCATTCAAAAGTACCTGTTGTCAAGATGAAGGTACCTCCAGTGCCATGCAGAAAAATGGGGGGCCCCTGTGCTCCTCTGCGCTAAAACGGGGGCCCTTTTTATGTTTCGGGGAGGGAGGGCAGCACGCACCTTGTCCGTTTTCATACAGGGCCCTCCTGGGGTAACTGCGCCAGAACTAGGGCATCCACTACCTCTGCAACCTACCCCCCTCCCCTGGCAACGACTGGCCCTCCCGGGGTGGGGGGGGGCAAAGCAACAGAGCATGGGACTAAGCAGCACAGGGGGCCTCCGATGAGGCTCCTTCTCCGCCCGCAACCTCCAAAAAAAAATAAGGGCCCAGTGGGGCAGGGGGAGCCTCTGATGAAGCTTCCTCCCCTGCCCATCCTTCAACGCTTGCTGGGGGCCTGGCGGGACGGGGAGCCCCCGATGAGATTTCCTCGCCCCCCGCAGCACACCAAACAAAAATGGGGCCTGGTGGAGCGGAGGGCCTCCGATGAGGCCTCCAACCGCTCTTAAGCGTGCTCCTGCACCCAACGTGGTGCACGAGCCTTTGTCAGCCCTACTGGGCCGCAGCAGTGTCTCCGGTCCTAAATGAGAAACATCTGGTGCCCCAGGGGCACCGAGAGGAGCTCCCTTGCTCTGATCTCACTTTCGTCATGCCCCGGGGACACCGCATAGTGGGGTTCATTCGCGCTCCAACAAAACAGCCCGCCTGGGCTGCGGCGGCGATCTAGGCACGTTGGCAAGTGCTTACAAAGCGCACAGGCAGGAAAATAAAATGCTTCCAACACACTGAAGTGGCAAAATAAAAGCTCTCTGAAGGCACTTTGACAGGAGCACATCCAGCGCTCTTGTAGGTGCTATGCAGACAGTTGCAGGGGTCAGGGGCCACAGCACCCAGCCCCTGTGGGACACAAAAGAGGGAGCACAGGGCGGCAGGACCCGGCAGCAGGCCAGCAAAAAGGGATGCAGACAGTGGTGGTTCCTCCAATTGACTTAGCAGGTCACAGGTCAGCCCAGCAACAGCAGTCCAAGGCAGTTACTGGTGAGTCCCTCCAGCAGCATTCTGTGTCCAGTTGCAAGCATCTTAAAGTTCAGAGTGTATCCAAAGTGTTCCCAAATTGTGGGGAAAATCCCCTGTACTTTCACTCAGTTTTGCAAAGGTTTAAGAAGAGGGGGAGAGGAGATTCGAACCATTTACAACTGGTTCTGGGAGTGCCCCCTCTCTCCTCCTGCACAGGCTCCAAACATCAGTTGTGGGTAAATAAGCCCTTTGTATGAGGCCAGGGCACAGCCTTTACAGATGCAAGTGTGCCCGCCTTCCCTTTTCTCAGCCCAGAAAGACCATTCAAAATGCAGATGCACCTCTGTGACACCTCTACCCTCCCTGTGTACAGATGGTCTAAAACGTAGGCACAGAGCTCAACTGTCACTCTGCCCAGACGTGGATTGGAGTCACGCTGCAAAACACCAGAGTCGTAAGCACAGAGAAATGCTCACTTTCTAGAAGTGGCATTTCTGTAATGATAATTAAAAAATCCACCTACACCAGTAAGCAGCATTTCTCACTACCATTACAACCATACTAAACATGCCTACGCTACCCCTCATAAATCAGATAATACCCCTTAGATATAAGGCAGGGCATTTCCAATGCAATCCTATGAGAAGGCAGCATTCACAACAGTGAGAAACAAAACAGGCTGTTTGTCACTACCAGGATGGACCACAGAACCAGGCACATGTCCTGCCTTCTACATATTTAGCCCCCTGCCCATAGGGCTAGCTAGGGCCTACCTTAGGGGTGACTTACATGTAGTAAAAGGGGAGTTCTGGGCCTGGCAAGTAAATGTAGATGCCAGGTCCCTGTGGCAGCACACTGCGCATGCAGATCCTGCGATAGCAGGCCTGAGACAGGCTTGAAAGGCTACTTCAGTGGGTGGTGCGAGCAGCGCTGCAGGCCCACAGGTAGCATTTATTTTACAGGCCCTGGGTATAGGGATACCACTGTACAAGGGACTTACAGGTAAATTAAATAAGCCAATTAGGTATAAGCCAATCATACCAACTTTGAGAAGGGAGAGCACCTGCACTTTAGCACTGATCAGCAGTGATAAAGCGCTCAGAGTCCTAGAGCCACCAACAAGAGGTCAAGAAAAATAGGAGGAGGGAGGCAAAAAGACTGGGGATCAACCTGAAAAAAGGGGCCAGGTCCAACAGTTCTGTGTTATTCTTTGACATGTACAAAATACTTTATAGCAAAAACTTGGAAGTCAACGCACACCAAAGATACCAGTAGTATGAATAAGAAATGTATTCATTTGTAGTACTAGCCGAGCACTGCCTGACAACAAAACTGCTGCCCTTCAAAAGAATTGCTGCCAAGTTTCATTTCAGAGTGTGACATTTCTGTAGTGTCAATATGCATACGTGGCGTTTGCATTCATATGTGTCACATTTGCAATAACATTTTCATGAATAATTAGTTCTGCCTTCACTAATTCTTGCAGTGCAAACATTTTAGTGACTTATTGGCTTATGGAGAAGTGGTTTTGGGATTCTGACCGCTTGTACCTGGTTAAGGTTGTGGCCTACGGAAAATAATGCGTCACCTTCCTTATTATGTGCCTCATGGGGGCAGGAGGTGATTAGGTTATTGAGTATATCTTGGTTCTGTGTGATGGTGTCTGACGGAATAATACTTTGATTAATATCACAACATGGGGTCTGATATACAGTTTGGTGGAGGTGGTTACTCCATTACAAACGTGACAGATATCCCGGCCGCCATATTACGATTCCATTGTTTCCAAAGGAAATCTAAATACTGCAAACAGGATATCCATCTCCTTTGTAATGGAGTAACCCATCCGACAAACTCTAAATCAGGCCGGCCCCTAGTCTGCAACTCTCCCAGTAACCACAGTCGTCCTGCCTCCGCTCACTACTAAACTGCCCCTTCATTCCAGTCAAAGTTCCCAATATTATATGTTTCATGTTTCCCTCGTCTTCAATGCTTGATTATACTCATGAGAAAGTGTCACTCATAGATTTTGAAATGTCACTCATAATTACACTGAAATTATGAAAATGTCACACATAGCAATCTGAAACCTGGCAGCTATGAGAGAGGGAAGCACAGGGGGGCGTTAAAAGTACTTCAGAGCTGTAGTCTATTTTGTGCTTCAGTCTGCAGGACGTGAAAGGACGTCACAGAATAACTCTTTCTGACTCTGAAGGGCGGCCAATGAGAATATGCTCTGAGTGATTGGCATGCAATGTCCAAGTGGGCTTGTTCTGACAGTGCTCGAGGCTGTCTATAGCCACGACGCTGCTGTTGCGTCATCAGAGAGTCTTCAGAGAAGGCTCTCTGTTGAAGCACATCATGGCTGTAAAATACGAAGCCCTGCAAAAAAGGTGACTGCTCGATCATGTGCTGTGGAATGCAACATGCCTAACGCTAGCTTGGGTAAGCTTTAAGCTAAATTGAGCAGTGTCGGTTATCAATTCCTGTGCTACAAAATACCAAATTAGCTTATTAACGAAGGCAGAAAATAGTGAGGGCGGAGCCCCAGAGCCCCTAAAAAACAGATCTGCCTCTTGTTTCAGAACCTCCCAATTTTCAGTTCTAAAAAGTTGTATGTATGAACATCCTGGGCTATTTTGGGGACTGCTTTGTCTCTGTGTGCTCACTTCCAGATGCTAATTTGAATTTAATTGGCCAAAATATCATCACTCATGATGACGGACATGTCACCAAACACTATCCTTTAGTCAGATCCAAAATGTGAATGACAGTTTAAGCACACAATTGAAACAGGCTGACCAAAACTTCTGTTTTTTGGGGGTCGAGCGCACAAGCGCTCTGCCCCTGTTGTAATCTCTCTGTGAGCTTTTAACCATGCCCATCACTTTCGTTGGTTCGTGGGCTTGCTTTTTAAAATTTGCTTTATTTATTTAAAGGCATGGATACGTCATGCCTTTTCCTGTGTTTAGCCCTCCTCGAGAGCACTGGTCAACTACGGAAAACATACGAGACTCCATGTTTTCCATATGATTTCTGGACTACTTTTTCTTCTTTATTTCCTAGGCAGCGCAATCACGGTGGGGAGTAATCGGGCACATTTCATGACAACCAGTTTAATTCTATTGTTTATCCTACTGCTCTATGGCGAATTCAAGATTTTACACAGCACGATCACGCTTGTTTTTTTTTTCATTACTGTGCAAAGGTGAAACTGAACTGGTCTTTTTGTTTTGGTTAGTCACCTTCACTCTCATGGCAGGGAACTTTAAATCGGCTCCCTTATGTGAAATTGTATTATTTTTCATTCTCAGTTTATGTGGCAAGAAAAGTCCGTTTAGGAGTTTACAACTCTAATAGCTCTACCTCGACCAAACGCGAGACCCATTACATTACAAATGCTGATTTATTTTATTTTTCTTTATTGAAGGAGCTAAAGGAAACCGCAGAATAAGTCTCTAGACCAAAAATAACAAGTGAAGAATCAGCAACACCAGTGGTTCATGATGGGAGAACATGCATACACGCATAAACACTGAAGTGCGTCTCAACTGCAGGTACGTTAGGGCAACATGTTAGGTTTACTATTTTTTGGCAATGAATATTATATTGGGGCACCTCTAGGTTTCCCTAGGGGCCTCTGGAAAGAGGACATACTCACCAAGGCCCCCTACCACTGGTCCTCCAGGCGCCCCCCTTATGTTTGCCAGCGTTGTGCTGATTGATGCGGCGCTCGGGGTTCACCGTGAAGCCAATGTAAATGCGACCTTTGAACTTGGGGTTCGTGCAGAACAGCATGTAGACGCCAAAGAAGTTTTCGACCTCCACCACCATTTTGAGGACCTGCAAGAACAAGATAAAAAAAGGGCCTTATATCAGCTGCAGTGAAATATGATGCACACATGGATGTGGGTTGACAGTGATTGCCTTTTGTTGTAATGGCTAGTTATCCTACATGGAGTAGCCCAGGGCAGCCGAATGTGTCACAGTCAAGAATAGGAGATGCCTGCTCAAATTTCATAGGGTTTGGGGGAAATGGGATGAAATGGGGAATCTGGATTAGTCCATATGTGATAGTGTAATGTTAATGGATTAACTGTTCGCCGGAATCCATCATGGAGATCAGAGCATGGATCTATTACCTAGGGAAGGTATGCACCCACATCCTTTATGTCTGACACCCAATACATTTCTAATCGGCAAGATGTGCATGTATACTCTGATGCGATGTGTAGAATTGTTGTGGACTGATCTCTATATACTATTGTGAAATGTTGATTAACTGTACGGAATGATTTGTTCATAAATAAAAATAAAAGGCATTTGGAAAATACACACTCAACACCCCCAATATTTTTCCAAAGGCATTTGGTTAAAAGATAGAATTGAAATAGGGTCCTGAGAATTATTCGGATTAAAATACAGCCCAATGATCTTTCTTGATTTACAATGATGCATACACTCAGTGGGCTCGCGGCCACGTTGCACTGGGGTCCTGCAGTCATGTGGCCGTGGGATCAGGAGAGGACCCATTGGGCCTCGTGATGGCACCTCTCTATGCCCCCAATCCGCAGCAGTTTAGCGGCACATGTTGAAACCATGAGTAGCTGGTTTTACGCCTGTCTGTTACAGGTGCCAGGACATGCCATTGCACTACACCTCAGAAAACGTACATGATTGTAGCAGTCTTTCCTCCGCGAGTTCCGGATTAGATTTGTACGGTTCTAAAACATTTAACTTCTTCAGCTAAGGCTTTGTAGAACCGCTTCAAGTCAGCTAGCTTCACTACATAATTCGAATATTAGCAACATAATTTAAATTAGCTCCATTGTCCCATCTGGAAGAGACTCTACTCCTTGTCTGCTACTGGTCCATCCTAAACAGCACTGTGCATCCTCCGGAGGAACAAGAGGAAATTACATGAGATACTACAACCCTGCCTTCAAGTACGGACAATTAGTGAAACAACTTAGCTACTAATAACCCAGGCCACATGTGCCAACTACTTAGGGTGTATTTTTAATGGTCTGTAGATATTCTCAAAAGGACATCAATGTCTCAGTGAAATAATGTAGCTCCCTTCACCATCAGGGCTGCTGCCTTGTGGGTGAGACCCTCACTAGGAATGAATTACTGGGCCACTGTGTCTTCTGGGGTTAGGCTGTGAACTGCGAGGGACAAAATACCGTGTTGCAGGGCAGCGCTGCTGCATTTACTCCCTCCCCTCCAGCTAACGATGCCACTCATGCTTAAAAAGTGACACAAACTACCGTCAGCCCCTCTGGCTTTGTCCCAGTAAAGACAACAGCATGGCCAGGAGGGACACCACAGAGCACAAGCTCGTAGACTCTCCCGGTGACTACGGCAAACCCCGTAGTGCTAAATGTAGTGGAGGCCTCACCGCAGCTCAGATCCCAGTGCAGCACCTGCCCGCGCCCAAGAAGCCACGCCGGCTCTTCTCTGTGCCCCATCCGACGCACCACTGGACTTCAAGGCCCTGCAGGGTCCTCTGCAGGCTGCCACTGACACACTTTGTCCCAGTGAACAATCAGCCACTGGAGACACAGTACGGAGTCAATGATACACTTTGTCCCAGTGAACAATCAGCCACTGGAGACACAGTACGGAGTCAATGATACACTTTGTCCCAGTGAACAATCAGCCACTGGAGACACAGTACGGAGTCAATGATACACTTTGTCCCAGTGAACAATCAGCCACTGGAGCCACAGTACGGAGTCAATGATACACTTTGTCCCAGTGAACAATCAGCCACTGGAGACACAGTACGGAGTCAATGATACACTTTGTCCCAGTGAACAATCAGCCACTGGAGCCACAGTACGGAGTCACCGCCGCACCCCACATAGCAACACACAACTCAAAGGCCTGGGCCTGACAGGTTACAAAAGACCCACAGGCTCTGAGCGAAGACAGCAGAGCTATCCCCGGGGACACGCAGGACATAAAGGCTCAGGCTTTACACAGCAGAACTATCCGTCGGGTGACAAAGACATAGCTTTACACAGGCTTTGTCTTTGGTTTTCACCAACATGCAGGCTCCCGCTTTACAGGAGCAGGGTTACAGTCTCACTTTAAAGCTTGTTTTAGCTTTTAACAGCAGAGCTATCAAATAGCTATAGGGTTCTTACAGGCATTGCCTTGTCCAGCGGAGCAATCAGAAAACAGGCAGCAGAGCTGTCTCACAGGTTACACTGCCTTCATAAGCACTGCCTTCAGACCGTAGAGCCATCTTCTGACTACACAGACCTGCCTGTCTGAGGCTGTAGACCACAGGACTGCGCCAGGATGCATTTCTGATGCCTTATTAACAAGGTCATAGCTGTCACAGAATCCATGTCTTCAATGGCGCCTGTCTCTCTGCAGTTAACATGTTTACGTGGTGTTGCACCTTTGCACTTCCCCCTTCGGCCCTCTGTGTCCTCTGCTGCCACTCCATGGTTCCCTCCTCCTCCCCTCCTGCTGTGGTTTTAAAATGAAGGTGTAAGTGCAGGTCTACACAAATAGAGGCAAGCGCAGAAAGATAAGCACCACCATCATCAAATACTTTATTCGGCTATTTTTCAGCCATAAAAAGCACACAATTAGAAATAACACAATAAACTTTAAAATAAGAATCAATAAAATACAATACCAGAATAAAATCAGCAAATTAGCCCATCAAAAGTGTTAAGCAAAATACCAGAAGAAAAATAAGCCTCCATATATATATAGCACTCCTTAAAAGCACTTAATACAGAGTTTAAAACAACATAAATGACCCTTTGGTTATCTAACTGCAGTAAGGCTTGGTTCCTAAAGCACGGAGAACTGGGCGTAAAAACCGCCGTCTTTGGGCGCATAAAAAGTGCAGAACAATACAAAGCGCAATGTGCTCCGTTCTCCGGGAGCTGATAATGACAGCGAGGTAGAGAGGTGACCCAGGTTCCTTTCTTCGGAAGAGCCACTGTAAAATGTAGTGTCCTAAGTCAGAACCATTGCAAAAGAAAAGTATGATTTCCCTTCGCTATCAGCTGCAAATAAAGTGCCGGGTGCGATAAAAGATTATAAGGGCCACAAGCTGCTGGTACCCAAGACCGAGCAGGAGGGGTACTGCTGAAACATGGTTTGAAAAGTTCTTTAAAACGGCCAAAGGAAATGGTAGCTACACTTTCAGGATTATTAAAAAGGGCTGGCATGCCTATCCTAGTCTTAATATAATTTAGCCAAGGGATATCTTCATGCTGATCAAGGACCATACAGTCCCTAATAATAATGCTACAAAGCTGTGCCTCAGGGTTCGTCCAAATTCTATGTCACACCAAAGGCTGAAGGTCAATACATTCACCCAAACTGGAAATCCCAATCTCTTCATGACAAAAAGCAGGGGGAGTAGACCGTGGGACAGTAAGCAGCCTTCTTAAAAATGTAGTTTCAACTATTTGAAGAGTTCTACTGTCCACATGGCAACATAAGTGACCACAGGGATACATTTACTTTTAAACATACTGATGGTTTCTTTTATTGGCTTGTGACCCAGCCACTTAGAAAATCTAAAAAGGGCATCTATGGTTCGTTGGAACTGCATCACTCTGACATTAAGTAAAAACTTCCAATTAAGGCCTGCATCATATGGGATCCCCAGATAGGAAAAATGTGGAATTGTTTTAGATTTCTTCATCATTAAGTACAAACCTTTTTAGTTTTAGCAAGCTTAGGGCCACATTTCATGACATACTATTTAGAACGATTAACCCAGGGGCCCAAGGAGTCCATAAAATTGTTAAAAACATCTAAAAGGAGCTGAAGGGCGTTAGATGTTCAGACGATGATAACTGCATCGCCCGCATAGAGCAAGACAGGGATTTCTCTTGTGCCCATTCTGGGGAAATCTTTTCCCTGCCTAATCAAATGATTCCCAACTGAATTAATATAAATTAACAACAAAAAGATGGCCAAAACACAGCCCTGCCTAACTCCCATTAGAGATGGAAACTCATCAGTGAGATCCCCTTTCATACTATAGCGGACTCTGGCGGTTGTCTGGTCATGGAGCCTGCTAAGAAGGGAGACAATATCATTATCAGTCCCCAAATTTAACATGAAGTTTCTTAGCTTAGCCCAATCAACCGTATGAAAAGCACTTGTAAGGTCCATAAACGCAAGATGGACAGGGTTTTTCTTGGCCTTAGTGTACTTTTGAATAATAAGGGAAAGGTTAAGTGATTGTTCCACCGTTCCTATGCCAGAACGGAAACCAAACTGTAAATCTGAAAGCCCCTGCATCTCTACTGCCTAAATCTCCGATTTGGACAGTATACCTCTACCCAGTATCTTTACTGTACTGTCCAAAGTGAAAGAGGGCGGTACCAATGAGGGGAGCTCTTATCACCTTTTTTAAATATAGGTATAATAATGGCCCCTCTCCAAGATTTAATTTGAGGGCCTACTAATGTGCTTCTAAAGACCTTTAATAATAATGGGGCCCAAAAATTCGGGTATGATTTAAAAACATCAGCAGGGACTCTGTACGGTCAAGGAGCCTTGCCTGAGAGGCTATCTTGGACAGCTAACATAATATCTGGAACTGTTATCGCAGTACAGAGTGCGTGGGTGGTGGCTAAATCACAGGTAACCACTTTATCAAGAACCAGGCAGAAGCCTGCTCCTTAGAGGCTAACACATTCTTCATTACTAGTAACGCACTCCATGTTTGGGGTGGTCTCTGCCATAGGATTATATGAGTTCACCACCTTCCAAAAGCTCCAAGAGTCTTTCTGCTCACTTGCTAATCTCAAATCTTCCCATGCCTTTACCCTCAACTCAGCTTTTCGCAGTTGGTTAGCCTCCTTATAACATTTTCGTGCCTGAACTATTTCTACCTTGACCCGCAGACGCTTCTTTAGAGCGAGCTTCAGGAGCCTGTGTGCTTTGGAGCAAGAACTATTAAACCACCTTGGGTCAGCAACCTCCTTCTGGGCTCCCTTAGTCAGCAGGCCAGCCATATAGTAGGTTAGCCTCGTGAATGCCTCAATAACTTCTAGGGGACTGGAATCTCACGTGAGACGATATTAATGTTTGCTTAATTAATCCTTTGTTGGCACTATAATCCAGCTACAGGCAAAAAAGTAGCCGATGACTTGTTAAACACAGAAAGTTTATTTCCTGGGTGAGTGGATTGTGATCACTGTAACCTGAGACCCTGACTTCACAAGAGCTAACTAATAATAGTGGCCTAGAGACCAAAATATGGTCAATTGAGGAACTTGATTTTGGTCTCATAAAAATTGGGGATCGCTACCAAGCTCGAGCACAAGTGATCTAAAGGTGACACCAAATTATGCGAATACATCACTTTGCTCAGAAAATTACCATATGGTGTATGTTTAAAATAAGCCAGTGGACAATTAAATCCATCACAAATACCATATATTTAGACATCCCCAAAAGCACATAAATCAATATTAAAATTCCCCTCCCAGATCATTACCACTTCCTTAGCAAGACCACTTACAATTTTATAAAGGGATGATTCTAACTCATTCACAGCAGTCGTCTCTGTATGATCAAAGATGTTATAATACAAGTTCACCAGCAGCATATCGAAACGCCTATGAAGTGTAATCAACAACACATGATTGTTAGACTTTTCATCCTTGGCGTGGTCTCCCTTAACTTTTTGCCTCTGTTTCTCAGGTTGTTGATGTGTGCTGGACTCTGATTTTTCTGTTTTTTGTTACTATGGGCACTTTACCACTGCCAACCAGTGCTAAAGTGCAAGTGCTCCTATCCAAAATGTGTACAATTGGTTCATCCATGATTGGCATATTCTATTAACTAGTAAGTCTCTAGTACAGTACACTGGAGGTGCCCAGGGCCTGTAAATCAAATGCTACTAGTGGGCCTGTAGCACTGGTTGTGCCGCCCACATAAGTAGCCCTGTAATCATGTCTCAGACCTGCCACTGCAGCGTCTGTGTGTGCAGTTTTAAACTGTAAATTCGACTTGACAAGTGTACCCACTTGCCAGGCCTAAACCTTCCCTTTTCTTACATGTAAGACACCCCTATGGTAGGCCCTTGGTAGCCCCGAGGGCAGGGTGCAGTGTATGGTTAAGGTAGGACAAATAGTAATGTGTTTTATATGTCCTGACAGTGAAATACTGCTAAATTTGTTTTTCACTGTTGCAAGGCCTGTCCCTCTCATAGGTTAACATGGGGGCTACCTTTAAATATGATTAAAATGTAGATTCCCTTTGGGAGCGGATAGGCATGTGGAGTTTGGAGTCTCTGAGCTCACAATCTGAAAATACATCTTTTAGTAAAGTTGATTTTAAGATTGTGTGTTTGAAAATGCCACTTTTAGAAAGTGAGCATTTTTTTGCTTAAACCATTTCTGTGACTCTGCCAGTTTGTGGATTCTCTGTCTGGGTCAGTTTGACAGTTGGGCTGGTTGCACCTCCCACTAGACTGACACAAAGGGAGCTGGGGTGTAGCCTGCATATCCTGATGAGCCATCTGTGCTAGGTGGGAGGGGAGGAGTGGTCACTCACACCTTAAAGGGCTCTGCCTGCCCTTACACAATGCAGTCTCCAACCCCCTGGTGTGTGTCTGGGGGCTGGCCTAAGCAAGGCAGGATTTCACAAACAAGAGAGACTTTCCTTTGAAGTAGGCCTACTTCAAAGGGCAAAATGGGTATAAGAAGGGCACCCAAAACCACAGACATTAGAACACTTCTGGAAACCAAGAGGAGCCTCTGCCTGGAGAAGAGCTTTAGAGCTGAGGGAGAAGAGCTGCCCTGCCTGTGACTGTGCTTTGTGGAGCCCTCCTGTAGTTGCTGCTTCTGCCTGTGCTAGAGGACAAAGACTGGACTTTGTGTTGCCTTCCTTCTTGTGAAGAACTCTCCAAGGGCTTAATTTAGAGCTTGCCTCCTGTTGTTTAAAGTCTCAGGACAGCAAAGACTTCTCTCTGCCAGCACCTGGAGCCTCTGCTGAGACTCCTACTCTGCCAAGTGGTGCCCATCCAGTTCCTGAGACCCTGAAAGGAGAAGCTGGCAGCCCAAGAGTGAGAAATCCATGCACCGACCGCCGTGCGGGGAAAAGATCGACGCAACTCCAATCTCCGGCTGAAAAATCGACGAGCCGCCGGCTTTGCGGCTGAAGATCGATGTTCGTCTGCAACACGACCGGAAGATCGACACCTGCAGCTGGAGAAATGACGCGCAGCATTGCTGACGGAGGCTGGTGAGATCGCAACCTGTGCTGCATGGTTTTCGAATCATCGTGCGGCAGGATATCTGACGCAAACATCGCTGAGCGTGCAAAAACGACGCAATGCCTGCCCGGACCCGAGGGTGCGGTTCGAATCGACGTATCGCTTTCTTGCGGAGAGAAAAAACAACACACGGCGCCTAGACTGAAGGAGAAACTACGCTGGGTCTCGCTCATGAGTGATATAGACGCATCGCAAGCCCTTTCTGACGCATACTTACCCGTGCATGGTTATTTTTGACGCACCCAGGTATATTTTCACGCTAACAGCATTAGCGTTGTGTTTGAATTTACATGAAGGCTCTTTTTGGTTTTTAATTGATAACTTGACTTGTGTATTTTTGTCGTTTTGGTCTTGTTTTGTTTAGATAAATATTTTCTATTTTTCAATACATGTTTTGTGTCATTTTGTAGTGTTTTCATTGAGCTACTGTGTGCTTTGGTACAAATACTTTACACCTAGCACTCTGAAGTTAAGCCTACTGTTCATGCCAAGCTACCAAAGGGGTGAGGGGGGGTTAGCTGAGGGTAATTCTCTTTTACCCTGACTACAGTGAGGGTCTTTGCTTGGACAGGGGGTAACATGGCTGCCAACCAAAGACCCCATTTCTAACAATGATAGTATGCAGATACTACTTTAACAGTGACATTTGAGTTCGCCAGTCAAACAGAGACAAAAGTCACCAACCTCCCCCCCCCCTTTGCCCTTCCTGAAGCAGAGGGAGTAGCAGAAACATGTAAAGAAGTAACCCCGTTAACAGAGGGAACATCCACCAACCAGGTCTCTTGGCAGCAAATAATGTGGTAACACTCCACTAAGCTTAACCAGTCTGGGGACTCAAATTTAGAATGGAGGCCTGCCACGTTCCACGATATTAAGCCCAAAATACCCGCTGGCTTCTTGGGGTCACTCAAGTGTGGGGGAGGGGGGATACAGAAACAGAGCTCTCACTGACCCTTGACGCAGAACTCATATTAAAAAATCAATTGTTTTGGTCCAAGGAGGAAAGGGCATCATACCTATTACATAAATGAAGGGACTAGACCTGTTGGCTGTTCTGAAAATGAACATTACGGTCTGTCTGGTACTACTCTCTGAGAATCATAATGCTGCTCAGCCAAAAGCCTCTGAACCTGTGTGGGATAAAAAAGTCCAAAGGAAAAGGTGTAATACCGTCTTGCTTATACTACAGGGAACTCAAGGATTGCAAAAGTCGCTGCACAACCCCAGGGTTTCTAAAACTGATTATCACACAGTCCCCATCAATATATTTAGGCAATGGGCCAATCCAAGCAACTCTCCCTGTAGAAACAATTGTTTTTGAAAGATCACAGGGCCAATGCACGTGCATGCCAAACCAATGCAATACTTTATTCCTCAAGGTGGCTTGCTGCTCTGGAAACCTATGGTTAACCTTGGGAACGTTGACCAATACAATTATATCTGGTGTGCATTCAGGTGGAATATGAGGACATTGGAGAAAAATCTTATCACTGTGACCTCCCCCCACTGGACCATGCTCCCTTCTAAGTCTCTTTTCCACATGGACTGATGACCTCCTAGATAACATGGGTGACGTAGAGCCATCCTGCCAGCAATTAAACACAGTAGGTGGAGCAAGAGCCTAAGGATCCCGGTTTACGGAGGGCTTTCCATTCAGAGAGTTTACAGGATTTGCAGAGTTTACAGGGTTAGCCCAGCGATCTGGATACTGGAAATGCTCTCTTGGAGGACATGGAGAAGTGGTTTGGATACTACTTGCCTCCCCGCATTTGGTGGCTGGATTCAAAATACAAGGAGAGGGAGGAAATCTTACAGTATGGTTCTTTACACATGTGCAGTTCCTTTGCCCCATACCTGAGAGTTTTTTAAGCACCTGCTCAGTAACATCCAATCGATATAGGACTGGTCTTAACCTGGAGTCTAAGGCGGCAATTATATGGTCAACTGTGGTGTCAGAAACGGTGCCTTGGTGTTGTGCCCCCCCCACTTAACATAGCACTTTCACACCCCAACTTGGGCTTTAAGGTGCTCACACTTGATCGTTTGGATTTATTTATGGCCTCCACCCTCTTTCTTTCCCCTCCTCGCAGATTCAACTGGAGGAGAGCAGGGGGTAACCACCACCACATCTGGTTAAAGAGGAATGACCGTACATGTAGACCAAGGGCAAATGGTGTCCTCTGGATTAACATCGCCCTGGCTTGAAACCTCCTGTAGCTTATTTAAGGGGGAAACACTGGGGCCTACTGCTGAGTCCTAGGCATTTGAAGAAGGGAACATACTGCAAGACAGGTGGAGAAGATAAGGAGAGGCGTTGTTCGGCCAGAGCAACCTCCTTGTCAATAATGTCTATGGCATGAGTTAGAAAGGCATCCATAGTTGTCGTGGTGGGTGCTAGAGTGGATGCTGAAGGGCACACTTGCACCTTGCGTTTACCCATATCAAAATTAATAACAGCAAAAAGAGGCTAAAAGCGAAATCGCTCACCCTTCATGGAGAGCAGATGAAGTTCAGACAGTGGGCAACCAGGATCCCAACTTCCCGCCTCTTCTTCCAACCCTGCAGCAAGAGAATGTGCCTAGCCCAGCATCAACCAGGCACAGACAAGCCCACTCTTGACCCGGGAACACACCCTGGTGCGTCACAAGCAGGAGGACCCAGCTGACACTAAAAAGCGTCTCCTGGTGGGAAAACAGCTTGTGGGCTGCCCTCCTGCCACTGGTGCTGCTGGGCTGTGTAGCCCTGGCCCTCTGGCTCGCCGCACAGCGGGATTCCTCCGGCACTAATGAGCACCTCCTGGTGCGAAAACAGCTTGTGGGCAGTTGTCTAGCATGACAGCAGCCTCGTGATTGGTCTGAGAGGCCTGATTCAGCACTCAGACAGGGAGTTGGAGCCTGTGCACGTTCTCCACCCGGCTGAGCAATATAGCCAGGTAGAGAAATGCTAAGTGTGCATGTCTGTTTGGGATGTTAAAGGCAAGATGACTGCGGGCCTCTTCGTATCATGAGCCGGCGACAGGTGGATGCAGCATCGCAGAGGATATGGGACCATTGTCATCCTGCAAAACAGTAGGTTTGCTATCACAGAAGGGGCTACTGGGCACACGCTACGGCTGTCACTATTGCGCATGACCTCAACACTAGCTGCGATCTTGATTAATCTTTAGCGAAGTGGACCCCAGGGACAATGTGAATCTGTGCACGAGAGGGCCAGAACTACTGATCATGCTGCAAAACGCCACAACCTAAAAAACCACAAGAGGTCCTGCAATCCTACTGTATATCTCTCGCGTGCTCCTTCGGAGAAGCACTGGCGTGTGGGAGACTACACCGAGCCTGCTGTTCGCGCCACCTACGGAGTATGCGCTGGGACCTATTTGTTCGCCCTCCCTCCCTTGTTCAATCACGAGAGTCAGTGTAATAGCACACACAGAATACAGATCTATGTCCTAATATTCATTCGCTATCCACATAGCGTTACGGCTTTTGTAGCTCTACTGCATCTCTGTTTGTGTGACTTGTTATCCTGCGAATGGTAAAACTTATGCGCAACAGTACTGTTTGTGTGCCACCATTAACAACAAACCAACAACATGAGAGGGCGCTCACTGCCATAGACCCTTCCCTCGAGTAGGTATGGGGAAACCGCGGCCTACCAAAACGACGGGAGACACCATGCACACAGCCGATACTCATTCAGTGGAATCTCCATCACAAATCGATCAGTTTTGTCACTTGGGATCCACGCTTAATAGCTACTCTGAGAAATTTGAAAAAATTCTACATGCGATATTAGACACTAAGGCGGTCATTACAACATTGGCGGTAAAAGCCGCTTACCGCCATGCAGAAGACTGCCAACACACCGCCGCAGCAGCGGAAATCCGCCACAGCTATTATGACCCACAGCACGGAATCCGCCAACATTCAGACACCCACACAAGTCCGCCACACCAAAGGTCAGTGATAAACTGGCGAAAATAAAATCCTCCACCGTCACGCCAACAGAAATACGCCCACACTATCACGACCCACGAATCCACGCGGCGGTCTTTCAACCGCGGTATTCCATTGGCGGTACACACCGCCGCGCTCAAAATACACACACATATACAAAACACTACCACATTGGACAATTCGAAATACACACACCTGATACACATACACACACAACTCCCACACACCCATTACAATATAAAACACACATCCAAAAACCCCTACAACAACAATTACTGAGAGAAGGCCAGAGAGAGACACCACCATCAACAATACTAGCATCCACAGGCACACAACACCATCACCCACATAATTTCTACGCACCTCACACTACACACCACTACATATCAGCACACTTATCACCCCACACACCACCCCACACATCACCTACACCACCCCATGGCACGGCAAAGACACCCCAGGTTCTGGGAGGAGGAGCTCAGGGTCATGGTGGAGGAAATTGTCCGGGTAGTGCCACAGCTATTCGGAGCACAGGTGCAGCACACCTCCATAGCTAGGAAGATGGAGCTATGGCGAAGAATAGTGGACAGGGTCAACGCAGTGAGACAGCACCCAAGAAATTGGGAGGACATCAGGAAGAGGTGGAACGACCTACGGGGGAAGGTGCGTTCTGTGGTCTCAAGACACCACCTGGCGGTTCAGCGGACTGGCGGCGGACCCCCATCTCCTCCCCCACAACTAACAACATGGGAGGAGCAGGTCTTGGCGATTCTGCATCCTGAGGGCCTCGCAGGAGTAGGTGGAGGAATGGACTCTGGTAAGTCAAATCTTAACTATTACATTCCCCCCCTACCTGCATGCCAGCACATACCCCCACCCTCACCCCATCACTCTAACTCCTCACAAATGTCCCAACATTACAAACCACACATCCTAACACCAAGCCCTGCATGCAACAACAAAGCATGGACACCCATCACTAAAGCATGCCCACTGCACATACCCATACACTCCCCTAAACCACCATCACACAAGGTCCCAAACAGGAATTCAAGCACTGGGGTACACGGTCACCCACCCACTGCACACCATGCCACACACAGATGTAATAAACATCCTTTTATACCCCTGCAGGACTCCTACCCAACGTCACCGGACAGGAGGGTCCACACATGTCCACACCACCAACAGAAGAGGCCCACAGTGATGACAGCACCTCTGTCCAACTGGATCTAGATGACCAGCCCGGCCCATCGGGGACCTCTGGACAGTTGGTTCCCCTCACCCAGTTACAGGCCACCACAGACCTTCCCCCCTCTGGAAACATCAGCACCGCACCCACCCAGCGGGCCCATACCTCCGTCCCCAGGACACGTCAATCAGCAGTGTGTCCACCACTACAGGGAACCCAGGATAACCCACCACCCCAACAACAACAGGGACCTGGGGGCAGTGGTAGTGGGCACACGGTCCAGGGGACGGAGGCCCAGGAACACAGGGGAACTGGGAGGGCTGCTGTGCGACAGGGGGCGGACAGGCCCAGGGAACCCACTCTCCACGAGGCCCTCTCCTCCATCATGGGAGCCTACCACCACTCCCAGGAGACGATGGCAACGGTACTGGCCAAGTTTCAGGAGACCCAGCGCCTGCAGGAGGAACAGTATTCGGGCTTCAGGGAGGAACTCAGAGCCATCAATTCCACCCCGGGCACCATCGTAGGGGTGCTGAAGAAAGTACTCAATACCAGGAGGGACACTGTGGCACTACAAGGGGCCCCTGACACTAGCATGGACGATGAACTGCCCACCACCTCCGCCGGCGCTAGTGGACAGGAGGCACCGCCACAGAACCACCAGACCAGCACCCCACCCCCTGCAGAGGAAGAACCACCTCGCAAATGGTCCCTGAGATCCAGGACAAAGACAGAGAACGATGCCAAGACCTCACCAAGAAATGAGACCACCCTGATTTGTCATCCTAATGTCCCACTTTGTAACCCTGTCCATCCTTAAACTGCCCCAAGCTCCACTTCCTATGCACATTAGGGCAATGCACCTGTGTGACTAATAGACTGGACTCTGCCATGGACATTCCTCCACCATCAACCCTCACCATTTTGCTACCCCCTCCAATATTGAGCACTTAAATAAACACCCTTAAAGCACAAAACAATCTGGAGTCAGTCTGTGATTTCCGAATACTGTATTAGCAGTCACTGTGGCAAAAAACTCTTTCATTTGTAATGTCAACATACCTATGTCACACAGCTCTAGTCCATGAGGAATCAAAGCAGATGTCACACTGTGGGACCCACATCTGTGAAATCGTAAGGGAAAGTGACCATACACTGGGTGAAAACGACAGACAGTAGAGAGGTAGTAGTGTTTAAGTACATGTAGTAGGCAGGTTTGTATTCTTACCTGTGTTTCACTGGAAATATTGCTGGATCACTGAGTCCCTGTTGTCCATGTCTTCTTCTTCTGCTTCCTCGTCTTCACTGTCCACAGGCTCCACAGCTGCAACAACACCACCATCTGGATCATCCTCCTGCAGAAAAGGCACCTGTCGTCGCAAAGCCAAGTTGTGAAGCTTACAGCAGGTCACGATGATCTGGCACACCTTCTTTGGTGAGTAGAATAGGGATCCACCTGTCATATGGAGGCACCTGAACCTGGCCTTCAGGAGGCCGAAGGTCCGCTCGATCACCCTCCTAGTTCGCCCATGTGCCTCATTGTAGCGTTCCTCTGCCCTTGTCCTGGGATTCCTCGCTGGGGTCAGTAGCCATTACAGGTTGGGGTAACCAGAGTCACCTGCAAATGGCGAGGGACAACTGTTAGACACACACTAACCTGTAGGGATATCCCCAGATCCACACAACCATTCCCACTGACTTGCTTCCAGGTGCTCACCTAATAGCCACACACAGTGCCTCTGGAGTTGACCCATCACATAAGGGATGCTGCTATTCTGCAGGATGTAGGCTTCATGCACTGAGCCAGGTAACTTGGCATTTACATGGGAGATGTACTGGTCTGCCAAACTTACCATCTGTACATTCATCGAATGATAACTCTTTCTGTACACCTGTTCACTCCTGTGGGGGAGTACCAAAGCCACATGTGTCCCATCAATGGCACCTATGATGTTGGGGATATGTCCCAGGGCACAGAAATCACCTTTCACTGTAGGCAAATCCTCCACCTGGGGGAAAACGATGTAGCTCCGCATGTGTTTCAGCAGGGCAGACAACACTCTGGACAACACGTTGGAATACATAGGCTGGGACATCCCTGATGCTATGGCCACTGTTGTTTGAAATGACCCACCTGCTAGAAAATGGAGCACTGACAGCACCTGCACTTGAGGGGGGATTCCTGTGGGATGGTGGATAGCTGACATCAGGTCTGGTTCCAACTGGGTACACAGTTCCTGGATTGTGGCACGGTCAAGCCTGTATGTGATGATCACATGTCTTTCCTCCATTGTCGACAGGTCCACCAACGGTCGGTACACCGGAGGATGCCGCCATCTCCTCACATGTCCCAGTGGACGGTGCCTATGAAGGAAAACAGCGAGCACAGAGTCAAACAACTCAGAGGTACGTAAACACAGCTTCCACAGAACACCAATCATAATCTAAAATGTGGCCTGTATGTGTGTTGAGTCTAGGCCTAGGTATGTGTGACGCAGTTGAAAATTAAGCCATGTGGGCCCCTGAAATGGCGGCTGCCTGACCTCTAAAGTGGGACAATGGGATGTGAGGTAACTGCGCTGGCGTTGTACACCGTCGCGGTAGGCAGTCGAAGACTGCGGCGCACTACTGCATTGGTTAACATTGGACCCTATGGGTCCCAGGAGCCAATGACGATGTACGCCACTGGTGACGGTACGCACCGCCGCAGACGTGACCGCCATTTTCTATCTGTTCAATCACTCGATACCTGATCTTCGACAGGAGAGGACCTACACTGCAAGTGCTGCTGTGACCTCGGTCTGGAAGAGACAATGGCTCGAGTGTCTGGGGAAAGGGCCCCTGCCTTCACATCGGAGAAGTTGGGGAAACTCGTGTTTGGGGTCCTCCCCCAGTACACGCTACTCTACGGTCCTCCAGACAAACAGGTAGGTACACTGGGAGCATGCTGTACGGGCTATGCCTGTGTGGAGAGGTGTGGATGGAAGAAGGAAGGGGGGAGAGTGTGGCGTGCATGAACCGACGGTGAGTGCATGTGCCACATGGCAAGGGTAGGGATGGGGGGCCAATGACTGTGACGGTGCAGTTGGTAATATTCTCTTCCCCCTGTACAAATCATGTAGACCAGAAAAAATATATTTGGTGTGCCATTGCCAAGGACGTCCGGACCCTGGGGGTCTACCACAGACGGAGCACCCACTGCCGGAAAAGATGGGAGGACATTCGCCGCTGGAGCAAGAAGACGGCAGAGGCTCAGCTAGGGATGGCCTCCCAACATGGGAGGGGTGCCTGTCGCACCATGACCCCACTGATGTTCAGGATCCTGGCGGTGGCATACCTGGAGTTGGATGGGTGCTTGAGGGCATCACAGCAGCCACAAGGGGGTGAGTACACTCGCATTCTGCGCACAGTGGAGGTGTCTGGGTGGGGGAGGTGGGCTGTGGGTTTCCCTAGGCCAGGGCGAGTTCCGTAGGCAAGGTCCCTCCGTAAGGCAGGCCATGTGGCACCCCACCGCACCTCTGTAGAGTGCCAAGTACACCTAGTCATGCCCCTGTGTCATCCATGTGTGCAGATGTCGTCCATAGCCTAGTACGCCATTTCCCAGGAATTAAACAGTGGAGCCCAAGAGCGCGGCGTAGTGCAAGGGGCTTGTGTGTCTGTCGTGTCCGCCAACGGTAGCGGTAATGCATGCACTCAACATGTCTTTCTTCTGTCGTTCCCCCCCCCCCTTTTTGTGGTCTCCCTGTTCTTGTGTGCATTAGCATCATCAGGCGGAGGAGCAGTGGCACCGGAGTACGAGGGGGCTGCATCCCCCATGGCCATGGAGGGCCACACTACGGAATCGGACTTCACCAGTGGGACTGAGGGCGAGGGGAGCTCCACGGTGGGGACCGGAGCTGAGACCAGCGACACGGACTCGTCCTCTGATGGGAGCTCCCTTGTGCTAGCGGCAACATCTGTGCACCCCCCATCTACAGGTACAGCCGCCACCCCCCCTTCCAGCACCGCCCTCCCAGCAGCCCCTCAGCCGTTGCCCTGTGCCCGCTCACCCGGGAGGGTGGGCATCACCTTTGCCCCAGGCACCTCAGGCCCTGCCCCTGTCACCCCGCTGCCCTCAGTGAGGAGGCCACTGACCTCCTCAGGTCCCTCACTGTTGGGCAGTCTACCATTTTGAATGCCATCCAGGGTGTAGAAAGGCAGTTGTAACAAACACATGCATTCCTAGATGGCATTCATTCTGGTCAGGCGGCCCTTCAGCGAGCTTTTCAGACTCTGGCCTCAGCACTGATGGCAGCCATTGTCCCTGTGTCTAGCCTCCCCCCTCCAACTTCCTCCACCCAGACCTAATCCCCTGTACCCCAGCCTCTCCCAAGCACACCTCTAGACCAGCATGCGCACACCTCTAGACCAGCATGCACACACGTCAACACACAAGGGAAGCTCAGGCAAACATAAGCACCACACATCCCACAGGCACTCAAGCAAGCATCACACACATGCAGACACACCAACATCCACTGCCTCCACTGTGTCCCTCTCCTCCTCGTCTCCCTCCTCCCTCCCAGTCTAGTCTACACTCACACCTGCATGCACTACCTCTACAGCCACTACTACCATCACCAGCACACCCACCACCACACCCCACTCACGTGCAGTAACCACCCCCACTACCATTCACACGTCCCGTGTGCTCTCCCAGTGTGTCTGTGACGCCCCCTCCCAAGATACACAAACGCAGGCACACACCCACCCAACAGCCATCCACCTCACAACAGCCTCCAGCGCATGCACCTTCACCCAAAGTCAGCAAACGAACACCTCCTACAACCACAACCTCTTCCTCCACTCCCAAACCCCCTCCAGCTACCAGTCCCAGTGTCTCAAAAAACTTTTCCTGTCCAACCTTGACGTCTTTCCCACACCTCCCCCACCCCGTCCGCCTCCTAGGTCCCGAACTAGCACCTCAGCCACAACATCTCCGGGACCAGTGGTGCCTGTAGTCACCGGAATCTGGAGTGCACTAGCCACCAGGGCAGCCAGTGTGGCACGGAGCCACAGCACAGACAGTCCCCCACCTGTGAAGAATCAGAAGTTGGCCAGTGGCTGGCGGGAGAGGGGGAAGACTCCAGCCACCAAAGCCGCTCCAAGGGGTCCCGGTGGGAGTGTGCAGTCAGGTGCGGCACCTTCCAAGGTGGGGAAGGGCCACAAGAAACCAGGAAAGTCTAGGAGGAGCAGCACGGTGGAGGAGACCGCCATCATCCCCGCTGCCCAGGAGGCCACAGCCGTCATCCCCGCTGCCCAGGAGGCCACAGCCGTCATCCCCGCTGACCAGGAGGCCACAGCCGTCATCCCCGCTGACACAGAGAGGACCGCCAGCACAAGACCGGCTGGGCTAGAGAGGACCGCCAGCACAAGACCGGCTGGGCTAGAGAGGACCGCCAGCACAAGACCGGCTGGGCTAGAGAGGACCGCCAGCACAAGACCTGCTGGGCTAGAGAGGACCACCAGCACAAGCCCCGCTGGGACAGAGAGGACCGCCAGCACAAGCCCCGCTGGGATAGAGAGGACCTCCAGCACAAGCCCCGCTGGGCTAGAGAGGACCGCCAGCACAAGCCCCGCTGGGCTAGTGAGGACCGCCAGCACAAGCCCCGCTGGGCTAGAGAGGACTGCCAGCACAAGCCCCGCTGGGACAGAGAGGACCGCCAGCACAAGCCCCGCTGGGCCATGAAGGTCCGGCAGCAGCTGAGTCACTGCAAAGGAGCCCGCCGCTCCAAGCACTGCTGAACAGGGCACCACCATCTCAAGCACCGCTGAACAGGGCACCGCCGTCTCATGCACCGCTGAACAGGGCACCGCCGTCTCATGCACCGCTGAACAGGGCACCGCCGTCTCATGCACCGCTGAACAGGGCACCGCCGTCTCAAGCGCCGCTGAACAGGGCACCGCCGTCTCAAGCGCCGCTGAACAGGGCACGCAGTCTCAAGCATCACTGAACAGGGCACCACCGTCTCAAGCATCGCTGAACAGGGCACCGCCGTCTCAAGCACCGCTGAACAGGGCACTGCCGTCTCAAGCACCGCTGAACAGGGCACCGCCATCTCAACCAACGCTGGCCCATGAGCGCCAAGGGCACTGACGCTACTGAGTCCGTCAAAGGCAGAATGAAGCACTCTGGGCACCATGCCCCCTCCAGAACCAGTGGAGAGATCCATCCACTACGTCTGTCCTTAGCTGGATGAAGCACTCTGGGCACAATGCCCCCTTCCAGAACCAGTGGAGAGATCCATCCACTACCTCTGTCCTTAGCAGGATGAAGCACTCTGGGCACAATGCCCCCTCCAGAACCAGTGGAGACTGTTATCCACTTGAGAGACTGTGGCTTTGCACTCCCCAGGATTGAACAGTGGGCAACCCACCCACTGTATATTCTTGAGAGACTGTAGCTTTGCACTCCCCAGGATTTAACGGTGGGCATGTGGCCCTCTCGTGGATTTGGCGTTGTGCACTCAACCGGCTGAGGTGCCCCCCCTTTCCCTCCCCCTGAGGTGCCTGTTTTCTTGCTCTATGATGCCCCTGTAGTGTTCTCTCCGTCATGGTCGTGGATCTTGTGTGGGCCTTGCCCATACTGTGTGGGCCCAGTGTTCCACAGACTTAATTGGAGCACTACCTGGACTACTATGCTTGGTGTATATATATATTTTTGCCTACTTGCTTTTAATATATTACAATGGTTACACTCATTTTCTTTTGTCTTTGCATTCTTCCGGGGGGTTGGAGGGTGTAACTATAACGTATCATGATGTATTATTAGTGTGTGTGTTGTCGTGGGTGAGGGCGGGGGTGTTGCGTGTGTGTGTCCCTGTTTTTTCCCTCCCCCCTCCCCTGTGTCGTAGGTGCAGTACTCACCGTGGTCTTCGCTGCTGGCGTTCGTGCTCCTGGTAGAGGAGCAGGAAGACTATTGCAGGGATAATTTGGAGTTCCGGCTCCATGGCGTCCTAGTTCCTCGTGGGGTGTGTAGAGGTGAGCGTTTTCCCTTCGGAATCCTGTTTCCGCTGTGTTTTTATACGCGGTGAATACGCCCCGGAAAAGGTGGCGGATTGGTAGGTTGTGATACTGTGGGCGGTACTTTGTCCTCTGCCTGTCTGTTGGCGGTGACCGCCGCGCTGTTTGTTTGTACCGCCGTGGCGGTCGGAGTGTTAAAGTGTCTGTCTTTGTTGGCGGTTTCCGCCACGGTCGTAATTGCTAAAATTTTACCGCCGGCCTGTTGGCGGTCTTACCGCCGCTTTAACACCGACCGCCAGGGTTGTAATGACCACCTAAGACCTCGTTGGAAGCTAAGATTGACTCAGTATCTCTGGAGGTGAACTTGTTGAGAGTGGATCATCGTAAACTTGCAGAAATGGTAACCCAAACCAAAGCAATCACACAAACTGTATCGCCGACCTTCCAATCAATGCAAACGTAAATAACGTCCAGGCAAGACGTTCACGGCGCAACAACAACTGTTTTACTGGTTTCCCTGAGCACTCAGAACTTCCCAGCACCAAACTGTTCTTGGAAAAATGTCTTCTATCGACGGTGCTAAAAGATAAAACACTCTTATTATATTATCTCTCATGCATTGTTTTAGGAATGATGTCTAACACACCCTCACGGACCCATGCTCCACAATATAGATTCTTGACCTGGAATGTAAGGAGTATGGCATCCTACACCAAACGCTATAGACTACATTCACATCTCAAACGCCATGGACTGCACATTGCTATGCTTCAGGAGACACATCTTACATCCTCAGAGCTAAGCAAGGTGCGATCTAGGTGGCGAGGACAAACATACAGCACTACTACATCTGCATACGCCAGGGGAGTCCTCATATGGGTGGCCCCTGGAATCCCCTTTGCCCTTACGACACAAACTATAGATCCAGATAGCAGATATGTCATCTTGGAAGGTAGGCTAGATGGCACACCCATTAACCCGGTGGCCGTATATGCCCCTAATGCGAACCAAATACAATTCCTACATTCTCTGACACCGGCACTATTCCAAGACCCATTTGTTCCGGCAATCTGGGGTGGAGACTTTAGTTGCATCCTGGACCCTCAACTGGACCGCTCTCACCCCCTATTATCAACTGCCACCAGTAATCGTATTGCCCACTACTTTCGGACTTGGAGTACACATATGGGACTTGGTGATATATGGTACATGGGTCATGCGCACGATCGTGAATACTCATTTTAGTCCCCTGTACATGACCTCCATACTAGGATGGATATCCTATTTAGCACCGCTAACAACGGACCCCTGCTAGATCGCTCAGAGTACCTAGCAAAAACACACTCAGACCACAGACCACTAACAGCAATACTGACTTGGGGTTTACCGCGACCCTCCATACCTACCTGGCACCTACAAATGGAGGCTCAATTGGATCCTCCATTCTGGGAGTCGTTATCGCAAACCATCCAACAATACTTTCTAACAAACGCTGGCTCAACCTCTTATCGGGCAATAGAAGAGGAAACTCATAAAGTGGTGATCCGTGGTCACTGCATGGCTTCTACCTGGGGAGTTAGGAGGCAATAACTGCGTGACCTCTCTGAAGTAGAACGGGACTTATGTGAAGCGGAAATACATGATGTGGGGTGAACTGTATCGCCATCACAACTCCGTCAGCTCCGCGATGCGGAATTCACCTTAAGTCACCACAATTATCGTACACGAATGGCTCTACAACATGCCCAAGGAGCTCGCTCGGGTGAGGTGCTTGCCTGGCTTCTCCGCAAGGTGCACCGTGGTACGCTGGCTATATTAATTAGGACGCAGGATGGCACAGTAGCCACTTCACAATTGGCTATCAACAACACTTTTCATAATTACTACCGACAGTTATATGAGAAACTGGTTGACCTGGAGGTGGGCCCTATACGGGATTTTTTGCTGGGAATATCCTTCCCTAGGCTCATGGCCCCACAATGTGCTATTATGGAGGAACCAATAAAATTAGAGGAGATCAAAGCACTATTATTACCCCTAGATTATTGGAGGTTTATCATGAGGCATTTGAGCAGGGCTCCCTGCCACACTCTTTATGCGAGGCCCTGAATGATGTGTTACCTAAACCAGGGCGTGATGCAACTGATGTACGGTCCTATTGCCCTTACTCAACTTAGACTGTAAAAAAATGGGAAAGGTACTAGCTAACCGAATACTCCCTGTAATGCACACATTAGTACACCATGATCAATCAGGCTTTATACCAGGCCGCACCACATTTCTCAATATCAGGCGCCTTTTACACTTAATCCACAATACGTCACCCGGGGACACACATCAAGTGGCAGTCACCCAAGACATAGAGAAAGCCTTTGACACGCTGGGATGGGATTTCCTCTTTGCATGTCTTGAAAGAATGGGATTCGGACCTCATCTTTTGCGATGGGTTAAAACACTGTCTGGGGAGCCATTGGCTAGGGTGAAGACGGGCCGGGTGATATCGAGCTGTTTCAAAATAAAGCAAGGGACACAATAGGGTGCCCTCTGTTCCCCCTCCTCTTTGCCTTGGCCATGGAACCCTTGGCATGCTACCTGCTGAACCAAACTGATTGGCCTAAATCATGTGTGTTCCCGTTGGCACTGTGTTCCCCTGTTGAGAGACCTACTAGGAGCAATTCCTGCTTACAATGGCAACATGATACTTTCAAGTATCTGGGAGTTAATATCTATCATACGTCAAAAGACCTTCTTGATGGCAACTTACATAGGGCGATAGCAAATATACGCTCATCTCTTACTTTTTGGCAATCATTACCGTTATCACCGATTGGTAGGGTGGCAATATCCAAGATGTTAATCCTACCCTGGCTGCTGTAGTTTTTATTGGCATTACACATAGTGATACCGCGGTGTAATGGTGTAGTTTCCTCGGGATCTGCACGCTGCCGAAGAAGAAGGCCAACCTCCCAGTGTCACCAACTCAGAAAGCATTAATAGCACAGAGTTATGATGAAGCCAGGCGGGGGGGAAGGGAATTAGGGTAGGGAACAGCTGGGAGAGAGATCTGAAAGGAAAAAGTTAGAGCAAATATGCATATACCCATTCGTGACAATCGAACTCAACATTAGAACCTTTGCGTACATGCATCTCCATAATACCAGATTGAAACTCTTTATGAATCGGGCAATAGCTCCTTCTGTAAATCACGAAACCAAAACGAACTGAGACCTCAGAGTCCAGAGAAGACTAGAGTTTTTAGACTATGGACACTCTCTTAAATATCAATCATGGAACCACTTATGCATTGATAAAACTCTAAATATTAGATCTCAGTTTAGAAACTCGTAAACACTTAAATGAGTTTTTTCACGTAATATAAAACACCTTAATATGTATGTCACCAAATTTAATTATATACATCACGCATATCTAGATCTTCAAAGCATCCATTGCATGTACCCTACACATGAGCCGGTTTGTCCACATTGTACCTCCCCCTCAGCTGGTTTTTACCATATGGTATGTGACTGTCCAGTCTTACAGACTACTTGGCACAAAATTACCAAGATGATATCAGAAATTACTGCTCATCTTCTACCTGTGACACCGACCTCCTGCCTGCTAAGCATTCGCACAAAAAAGAAAGGAGATAAATACCTTCACAGGTTTATTGACTTAGCATTTGTGCTATTCAAACGCAGGATAGCCATGTCATGGAAATCTCCGACTCCCCTATCCATATCGCAATGGTTAAAAGGCTTATTGATTTGGTCTAAAGCAGAAGCTTATCATCTCCGATGTCTCTGAGCCCGGGCATTCTTTAGAAAGGAGTGGAATGCTGGGACCCCCTAGTTCTGAAGGTGGAGGCCAAAAATGATTTACATCCATACTGAGATATTTGATCATCATTGGAACACACATTGCTACTCCACACCTATATACCCACTCAGATGCCGAAGGTGAAAGCTTACACTGCAAATCCCCTCTTCCCTTTGGATACTCCACAGACTACAATACACTGCAACCATTCTACCCCATAGTGTTGTATACAACTACACGCAAGCATCGTTTTTGTTTTTCTCACATGGTTAACAGCTTTAATGTTATATAAAATATTTGTTTGTACACTAATATGCTCTTTAGAAAAATGAGGAAAGCTCCATCAGAATATTTTCTGAAAATATGTAATTTGTAATTTCCCGCCGCACTGTTAATTGGAACAACGGAACATTATTTTGTATTGTATCACTCAAAGTTTTTGAAAATCAATAAACAAACGTAAGAAAAAAAAGTATGATTTTTGTAATGTGCTTGAACGGGTTGCACCACAGTACTCATCTATATCTACTTTTAATGGAGGGGCAGGAATGTCCATAACTGATTATATATTTTCTAGTAGGAATTTTCTCAAATATACTGTGGATGGGGCAGTTCTCCGTAGGATCTATAGCAATCACAATCCTCTTTTTATGCCCGGAGCATCGCTCTTGGGTCACCTCAGTGGGGGGTATGAATGTCCATCAAAGGGAGACGGATGCAGGCTGGTAAGAGGACTGCTAATTTGTGTGATGTCTGTGCAGATCATTTGAATATGCTCTATGGCTGTCTTAGGCAGACCCACGATTCCACCTGTAGTGTTCACACTTTCTTGGTTCTGGGTTATATTATTAAATCTTACTTTTTGAAACCAAAAGTAAGCACCAGGACGGCCGATCATTCCTGGTTTGATAAGGCATATAGAGACCTAATAGATGCATGCACAGTTCCTTAAGGGTTACAACCGTAGGGACTCGGTGGCTGTTACCTCCTTCAGAAGCTTATATAAACGGTCTATTAGCATAAAGAAGGCGAAGCTTAAGGAGCAAGTCTGGACCACCCTGGCCAGCTCCTGCGGGATTAGAAATACTGGCTTGTTTTGGCACACTGTCAATGACAATAAACTCTTTAAAGCCGACCACAATCTGATATGTGCTTATATAAGTGCAGATGCTTGGGTGGATCACTTTAGACAAGAGTACCACATGATCGATTTAGTCAGTGGGAAATTTCACATTTGTATGCCAACTTTCACCTGGGGATCAAATTCACTGTGGACGAAGTAGCTGAAGCCATCCTTGAAAGCTTCATACACAAACCCCCAGGGTCCAATGGGGTACCTATGGATTTACATAAGTTGGAGGTGGCTTTGTGGGCACCCATTATTACAAATGATGCCAATTCAGACAGCAAAAGCGGCTAGCCCCAGTCATGGCACTCAGCCATTACTGTCCCCATTTTAAAAAAAAAAGGGAACAGAGCATCCCCCTATTGTAGTCCAGGGTGAAAGTCATCGGTAGGGTTTATCCCAAATAGAATTATGTTGTGGGTTACTGACAAACAAATTATCTCCGATGTTCAGTTCAGCTTTAGATCCGATCTGGGCACACAAGAATAGTGTCCCAATTTGTACCTAATAATCAACAAGTATACATTAGCTAAAGGCGGCCCGGCCTAGCTAGCCTTTATGGATCTGGCCTGTGCTTCTAACAGCGTTTGTCAGATCCAAATTATGGGAAACGTTACAACCAATGGGGATAGATAATGGTGTGCTGTCTTTTTTACGTGCCCCCACCCTAGACCTTAACACATCCATTAGATTTGGTGAATGTATTGAGAGGTGGTTGGCCTGGGCCGAGGTGTCCAGCAGAGATGTGTTCTGGCACACATTTTGTTTCTTTTATATACTAATGACTTGGATTTTATTACAAGAAAGGAGGCTCCTATTATGCTTCCTTTTCTTGCTTTATTTTAAACAGCAGCCAAGATAAAGCAGAACTACATATCCCATGAAACATAGCGAGTGATGTAAATGATGAGGTCATAAAGAATAACCAATGAAAAACATTCAACCACAATAATTATCTTAACTGCGAACAACAAGCCCTCTTTTCTTGCTGCTCGCAGTCAAGATAAGTTCTTTAACCTCATCTTATGTTTACATGTTATGTATTGTCTTATTTTCTATCACTTGGTTTCCTTATAATCATTACTAGTTTAATTTTAAAAACCTTTGTTTTTTCATATGTATATTTGAATTATTTCCTTTCTTCTTTTCGACTCTTATTGCCGTTTTAAGCGCTCGCGTCGCGCTTTCGCGGCCGAGCCGAACGTTCTGAGAACGTTCGGCTCTTCCGCCTCGCGCTCCTGAAGTAAGCGTCTTTCTCTTCAGAGCTTACCTCGGAGCTGCGCGGCGGTCCTGGGAGACTCTTGCTTTCTCGGAGAGTTTCTCCCCTCCGGTCGCCTTTGAAGAGGTTTCCTCACACGTCCTGTTCCGGCTCGGCTTGCAAGACCGGACACGCCTCTTTCCCTTGAGAGTGTGTTGTCCTCTTCACGCCCACTTTGCTTGGTGTTATTTGGCTTAACCCTTTCTTCACCGCATTTCATTTGGAATTTATTTGGCATTCTTTATCAATTTGTGGAATTTTTCTGCCTGGCATCTTCATTTATTTGTTAGTTCGTTATTTATTTTCTTAGCTAATAATGGCTAAAAAAGGAGAGGATAGCTCCAGTAAAGTTGATCTGGACAATTTACGTGCAGATTTAAATTCTTTTATTCAGGATACGGTCCAACAGGCGGTATCTACATCTATGTTACAAATGTCCCAAAAATTGGAATCATCTTTTAAAAAATTGTCCGCTCGAAACTCTGACGTTTCTGAAACTGTCAGGGGCAAAAAACGCTCTTTTACAAAAGCGCAGGTGAAATCAAGCGCTGATGACTCTCCCCAGGTTGCTGGTCCTTCCCCCCGTAAGGAGCTTAATACGGTGGAAACGGATCCCTCTCCTCTTGAAATAACGCAGTTGAGGGATACTGATGATGATATGGATTATAATGGTGGAGATTTTGATGATATTCAGGATCCTGATGATCTCTGGCAAGGGCCTTCGGAGAAAAGGCAAAACATTTCTCCATTTGATTCGAATTCTTCTCGTGTTTATGATTTTACTGTTCTCGATGCTCTGGGAGAACCAATGTTTGATCCCACTTTGATACATCACCCAAATTCCACCGAATGGTTTCCTTCTGATCATGTGGCGGATTACGTTTTGTGTCATTTAAGACATTCTTTGGACAAAGCCACAAGAAACAAATTGCGATCAGAATGTCCCCGGCCCTCCCTCCCGCACAGCATAACTTCCACTCCTGCGATAGATCCTAATATGCTTTTATTCTTCTCTAAATTTGGAAAGGATCCGAAAAAAGGAGTTGATCGTGCATGGTCCGTGTGTCAGGACAAGCTTTTAGATTTGGTCGGTCCTTTAACCAGAATTCTCGATTTAGCTGAAGATGCCAGGCTGGAGGGTACCCAAATTGATCCTGACGCTTTGTCCAACTGGGTCCAACGGGCGATTTGTTTATTAGGAAATGCGAACACTGCCATGTCCCAGGAGAGACGAAAGAGTCTGTTGCTCAAAATAGAACCTAAATTGGGCAGTTTGGCGTCTAGAGAGGAGGGACTACAAGCTAATGGTCTTCTTTTTGGGGACTCGTTCATCAAAGAACTTAGTAGATATGTTTCTACGTTTACAACACTGGATAAAGCCCAAACCTCGATGAAGAAGATTTTCAACTCTAGGGTTTTTGGCAGGGCCGGTAAAGGAAGGAGCCGCTTTACCAGCCGCTTCACCTACCGTGGTAGCAGCTTCAGAGGCTCCTCTTTCTACTTCCCCGAGTTCAGACCTCAATTCTATCCTCAAAGGGGGAGAGGTTTCAGGACCAGAAGTTACCGTCACAGAGGGGGACAAGTCTCAGGTAAGAGTTTTGAATTTTGGCCATCTTCCGGTGGGAGGTCGGTTAGCCCATTTTCTGTCAAATTGGTTTTGAATTACCGCGGACCCTTGGGTTCTTCAAACCATTCAGGGGTATTGCATAGATCTCTATCAGATTCCCTCCCAAACTTCCCCTCCTCCTCCTCTAAGATTTTCTCAGGAACAATCCCATCTGATGAATTTGGAAATTTTGACTTTGGTTTCAAAAAATGTGATAGAGCGGACATGTTTTCATCCCTCGGGTTTTCTCAGTACCATATTTTTGGTTCAAAAGAAAAACAAAACGTTTCGGCCAGTTATAAACCTAAGACTGTTCAACAACTACGTAGTTTACAACCATTTCAAAATGGAGACAATCCTCCATCTCAGAGACATTCTGTTAGAGGGCGACTGGTTTGTCCGTCTGGATCTTCAAGACGCTTATTTTGCGATCCCGATCCATCCCTTTTACAGGAAATTCCTTCAGTTTCAATGGGAAGGTTCGATTTTCCAGTTCAAAGCTCTCCCATTTGGGCTCGCTTCGGCTCCTTGGTGCTTCACAAAAGTAATGAAGCCGGTGGTAGCCTTTTTAAGGGCCCAGGGCATAAGATTAATCATCTATCTAGACGATTTTCTTATAATGGCTCAGAACAAGGATACCCTGTTGCAACACTTACATGTCTCCCTTCACCTGTTACAGTCCCTTGGGTTTCTGGTAAACATGGAGAAGTCTTCTCTAGTTCCCTCCACTCAAGTAGAGTTTCTAGGTTTCCTCATAGACTCTCAAACTACATCTCTTTCACTGCCGCTTCAAAAGGTGACGCGAATAAAACACGAATTACAACAGATCCTCAGTCTCTCCCATGTTTCTCTTCGGTCTCTGGCGAGAATTGTAGGTCTTTTATCCTCTTCCATTCAGGCCATATTTCCAGGTCCGTTACATTACAGGGCTCTTCAAAGGTTAATGATTCGCCATCTCCGAAAAGGTCTTCAATATTCAGATATAGTCCTGTTGGATCAAGACTCTCGTGCAGAGATACGGTGGTGGCTCGATCATTTGGAAGCCTGGAACGGAAGAGCTATTTTCTCTTCGGCCCCAGATCTAGTATTAGAATCCGATGCAAGTCGGACAGGTTGGGGGCGCAAGATGTGGCAACGTCTCGACTGGAGGCGTATGGTCAGAGAGGGAGTCTGTCTTGCACATAAATTGTTTAGAGATGCTTGCAGGCTCCTTTGCTCTGAGGACGTTCGCAAAGGACAAGGTAAGTTGCTCTATTCTTTTAAAGATGGACAACATTTCCACAGTAAAGTATATCAATCATCTGGGAGGAACGAGATCCAAGCCCCTTGCGGATCTAGCCAAAAGCTTTTGGGAGTTTTGCCTCCCTCTGAAGTTGTCGGTCACGGCTCAATATCTTCCAGGAAAAATGAACACAATAGCAGATTGGTGTTCACGCTATCTAAAAGACTCCAGCGATTGGCATCTTCATCCTTCAGTATTCAACAATCTTTCTTCAATGTTCGGTATCATGTCAATAGATCTGTTCGCTTCACGGTTAAATTCTCACCTCCCAAAGTTTTACAGCTGGAGACCGGATCCTCAAGCTCTCGCTACGGACGCTTTTCTCCAGGACTGGTCTCCCAGTCTGAATTATGCTTTTCCTCCTTTTGCGATGATAGCCAGAGTCCTTGCCCAGGTTCGTCGTCAACGAGCTTTCCTGGTATTAGTGACTCCCTTTTGGCAGACACAGCCTTGGTTCCCTTCGGTTCTGGAGTTATCAATAGATTGTCCGGTTCTGATTCCTTCGTTTCCAGAGCTCCTCCTCGATCCAGAGGGTCGTCCTCACGAAATGGTTCTCAATCAAACTCTAACTCTTGTGGCTTGGAAGATTTCGGGTCAGCCTGGAGAACCCCCGGAATTTCGGAAGAAGCTGCCCAGTATATCCGCCATTCTTGGGCCCCGGGAACATCTAAGGTTTACAGGTCTGCCTGGTTGGTCTGGTGTGGCTGGTGTTTGGACAGGAATTCAGATCCCTTTTCAGCCGATGTGACTTTAATCGTTAATTTTTTAGCTTCTCTAGCCTCCCAGGGGAAAGCATACAGAACGGTAAATACTAATAGATCTGCCATTTCTGCCGAACATATCCGAATAGATGGAAAACCTGTTGGGGAACATCCTTTGGTGTGCCGGCTTTTGAAGGGAGTAAGATTTTCTCATCCTCCGACGTCTAAATACACATATTTATGGGATGTGAATTTGGTTTTGGATTTATTTAATTCTTGGCTTGATAATGATTTACTTTCTTTGAAGTATCTGTCTGCAAAGCTAACTATGTTGTTATGCTTAGTTTCATTGAAACGTGTTTCTGATGTTAGAGCTTTGGACGTCTCCTCTGTCCAGTTTTCTCCTTCTAATGTGTCTTTCAGGATTTATAGAAGAACTAAGACTAACATTTCTGTGGTTCATTATCCTTACTTCCCTTCACATCCTAAACTCTGTGTTGCTAAATGTTTAAAAGTTTACATTGCTAGAACTGCTGATTTAAGAATGTCCTCTTTCTCCCAGTTGCTAATATCTTTTTCTAAACCTCATAAACCTGTTTCCTCTCCTACCCTTGCTCGCTGGGTTAGGTGGGTCATGGCCCTTGCGGGTATTGACACTACTTCTTTTGGAGCACATTCGACCAGAGGTGCTATGGCTTCTAAAGCTCTTTTAGCTGGAGCTCGATTGGAGGACATTCTTAGATCGGCGGATTGGTCTAATGTTTCCACTTTTAAGACGTTCTATTGTAAACCTATTTCTTCAATGGCTGATTCTGTTGTTAATATGCTTTAAACAAGCATAATAGGAGCCTCCGTTCTTGTAATAAAATTCAGATTTTCCTAGCTTTAGTAAAAGAAAGTCTAGATTTTATTAAAGAAGCGGAGGCGAGTATTATCCCACCGCTCTTATTAACCCACCCTTTTCTTTTCCAGTGCCGGTTTCCCCTGCACCAACCGCTTCGACTTGAACATGCTGGTTTTGTGTCAAAGACCCTTCCTTTGAAAGATCTTTCTTCTGGTTGCTCCCACGATCAGCGGACAGTGCCTCCCGGATGTTGTGATATCCACCTGAAGTCGTCTCCTCCTTCTTCCCTGGACTTTGCCAAGGACTTTTTCACGCTATTAATGGCTTTTTCTATTATTTTGATTATTATTCCTTTATTCCGTCCACTTTGATCTGCTCCTGCAAGAAAAGAGGGCTTGTTGTTCGCAGTTAAGATAATTATTGTGGTTGAATGTTTTTCATTGGTTATTCTTTATGACCTCATCATTTACATCACTCGCTATGTTTCATGGGATATGTAGTTCTGCTTTATCTTGGCTGCTGTTTAAAATAAAGCAAGAAAAGGAAGCATAATACTCGCCTCCGCTTCTTTAATAAAATCTAGACTTTCCTTTACTAAAGCTAGGAAAATCTGAATTCTACCCTATTTGGTAAGGGCAGAGACATGCTGACCATGAATGGCCGGAGTGTCCCTATCCTTTTATACACAGATCATGCTGTTTTAATATCAAGAGCACCTAATGGTCAACAGTTACTTTTATATACCTTTGTTAGTTTTATGGATTGTCTAGGTCTGGTTATGAACTGAGCTAAAACCTTTGTAAAAGCTTGTGGTCCTAAAAACCTGAAGTCGCAATGTTTCACACTCCGGGGTACTCCAATTGCAAGATACCACAAATTTCCCTATTTGGGCGTCACATCTGACTCCCAGAGGACTTGGGTTTCCTGTTCGAAAGATAGAAGGCTTACGCTTTATAACACGACTGGCTACCTATTCAGCCTGGCCTCCGACATTGGAAATAAGCCCACAGCACCCCTTATTGAAATTTATAAAAGAAAGTGCATTCCTGTTTTATCTTCTGGTTCTGGTTTGTGGGGTTACAATTTGGGCAAATGTTTGCAGGGTGAGGAAAACAGAGCACGCTGGTGCTTCCTTTGTGTATCGCCAAGGTCACCGATATATGCTGTCCATGGGGAACTCAAACTATCTTATGTGGCTGTTTGCATCAACTTGCCCCCCTTAATGTTATGGTGGTCTATTTGGTGTAATCCTGTAGCTTCTCTGTACAGAGAGGTCATCATGGATTGTCTCCTATGTGATAAGGGTTACTATATGCTCTGTTTAAAGTATATTAAGGATACCTTTGCCAAGTTAAGAAGACTTGATATTTTTCCTATGCGTGCCAACTTATCTATGTGGGATAAAAGTTGGGCTAAATCCAGCTTTAAGGAATATAGAAGAGGGAAAAGAGAGTTGTCCAACCTGAGGAAGCCTGCCAATCGAGACAAGCTGATGGTCCAAACCACACTGGGGATGGGATCCTATTTGGAGTTGGTGCCTAATGCCTGCGATAGGGTATTAGTGACTAGATTTATGCTTGGTCAGAGTAAGAGTCATCTCTCTTTTCCTTTGGGCCAGCTTGACAATAAAACTATCCTGGTTTGCCCCTTTGAATAGTACTCCCTGCAAATCCGGGAACACTTTGCATTTTTCTATAGGTTTTACTGTAGCTATACCAGACGTTTTTTAGACCCACTTCTTAGAGGTGCTTCGGTGACCAGTCATATCCAGGCACTTTTAATTTTTCAGATGATTCCTACAACTGAGGACTGTGTAGCTGTTGTTACTTTTCTTAAATATAGCCTTTGGCGCAGGCAAACATTAATGTTTTAGATCGCAATTTATTTACTTCAGTGCAACGTTGTGTACTTAGATTATTTTCTTGGTGACCCCGAACATCCCTGTTAATTTAGTGGACCAATTTGAGGTTTTAATTGACAAGTTATGTGTTGAGTGAGCCCCCTGACTGCGTGTTGTACTTATTATCTTGCTATTGCAATGTATTATGTTGCGTTGGTTCACCTGTAGTGCTGTTTTTTATTGTAACTGTCTTAAACTGATGTTTTATTGTACTTTCATGGTTTCTTTATTGCTGAGTAAAGTAACGTCGCCTTCTGAACGGGCATGGCTCATTCGCTACACTTGTCCTCTGTGGAGTGCTTGGATTTTACACATTCCCTTTAACTTCAGTGCCATAACAACGAGGACTGCACCCCACTCTACACATTATTCCGGCACCACTGGTCACAACAGAGCATGCGTCGATGGTGAGCACTCAGTGGTCAGCATGTGACATATCATGTGACGACGATCTGTGGACTATTGAGAGATCTCCCAAGTCTTAGATGCCATTTGTCATACAAACTTCATATGTAAAACATCCTATTGAGAAACAACTCGATCTACATTCAAACAATAACCTTTTAAACGGTTCCATACATTACAATAAGAGTTTACCCATATCGAATTTCTGGGTTGGTGGCAGGAGGAATTGTAGTGAAACTAGGATTGTTAATACATTATAAAAAATCTTGTATGACATCAGCTAAGATGACTTTTTGGGGTTTCTGGGAGAATTGAGAAAGTGTGCTCTGATGTCGCTTGAGGAAATGGTGAGAAAGACACACTGAGGACACACAAGAAGGCGATGTGCAAACTGTGTCTTGAGGAAGTAAAGTATGATATGCTTGCTCTAATTTTCTTTCTTGACAATATTTCTGGACTCAGTGCAATTCAGGGAGTTGCCAAGGACAAAGGTGATTACCTGAGAAGCGATGAAGCCCAAAGAAAGTACATTCAGAAAGAGAATTGCAGATGGAGTGGATTCAGAAAGAGAAGTGTGGGAGGGGGAAAAGGACAGAAATGACCAATACAGGGGAGAATGGTGTGAAAGTGAGAACAAAGTGACTGACTCATGACGCCCCCTTCTACAAACCTTTGAAATGCTTAATTTACAATCTATTTCAGACTTTTTCAGAACTGAATCATTTTCAATCTTAATTATCCACAACATTGTGGTTACTTATTTATGCTACATTGAAAATAATTAGTACAAATAAGCACTGGAAAGCCATCAGGATAGTCTTGTTTTAGGTGTATGTATGTGTTCCTTGTTGGAATGCCCATATGTTGTTGTGTGATAGGTTTGGATGTGCTAAGAAATACAAATATTGATCAGCTGGCATGCTGTGTCAGGCACAGAGTTCTACTTCAAGTGTTTTAGGCCATATCATTAAATATATAGGCCCACTTCTCTTATAAAGAATTTGCAGTTAAGCTTCTTTAGTCGCTCATCTTCTATAGAACCTCCCTCACCTTTTTTCATCCCACTGGGAAACAGCGAGCATGGGCTGCAGTTGGCTCAATGACTGAGTGCATTAATAAGTAAAGGGTGAGTGAATGCGACGATGGAGGTTGAATGAGTACACCTGCAGAAATATGGTTGGAAATTGCATGAATGGGGCCATACGGGGAAGTAGATAGATTATATTAATCTTACGAGATGATGGACCCAGCAATAGTAAGAATGCTAACAACAAATACCAAGAATTTCCAACCTTATTCCTGTGCAATAATTATACCAAACGGTGCATCAACGTGGGGGAATCCCCACAATATTTTAAAGAAATACCACCACTGTGCTACTATGGAGTCAGTACTATAGACTTGGCAGTGAAGCCAGTAAGACAATCTCAGTAAAAACCAAATATAGGTCTTGTCCAGTACTTTGTTATAGTCTGCACATGTGATTGTAGTGAAGGGATGGGTAAAATGTTATCAAACAGGAACGAGGACCAGACATTTTGCAGTTTAAATGAATAAGAACGAAAAAAAATGGTCTGCATGGAATAAAGGTGAAGTAATATGTGTCAGGCACTGATGGTAACTTAAAATAAAATAAGAAGCGCAGGTGGTCAAATTCACCACTGCCATTTAAAGAATTGAAATAATCAAATAACAGACTTACTTGTAACAGCAACTCCCTCGGTCCGGGGTTGAAATTTGCGAATACTCAGTGTGTTTTGCCAGGAAAGCGATGCCAAGGGGAAGTCCTGGATGCCATTTTGTCTGTGTGATGCAGTCTACCTAAAGATGCAGGACCGTGGAAAGTTAACAAAGTAGCTGGGAGGGCATGAAGGTTAAGGTGTGGTCACCATGTTAGATGAGGGAACCGGCCATACATATTAGCTGCATTGGTTAATGAACCAACATAGGATTAAGTAATAAATTGGTAAGAATAAGAAAAATCACAAATAAAAAGCAAGTGTGGAGAGCGTTTAGAATGAACAGCTGCGACAGCGAGCCATAGTTACAAGTGTCACTATAAGAAAGCCCAAAACATAATATTGGTTCTTTGATGAAACTCATGTACGCAACTGTAGCACAGTCCCATAGCCTCTGGAAACTATGCAGGCGATCTTGGATGAGAAGCATTGACATTGTGTGAAATAGGAGTTAAGGTGGCATTGGTAGCTTAACAGACCAAGCACTGTAAATTACAATATAGAGTTATAAAAGGATTGAGGGTGAGGGTGGGGGCGTGAGAAGGGCTGTTCTAGACTGTGCATGCAAAACATATGGGCCAGTAGCAGTGACAGGGACGCTTAATGGGGTTCTACATACTAAAAGAGAGATCCGCCAAGAGTGGTAATGGGACATGCATAATTAACAAATAACAAAAACGTTCTTTAACAATAACACATCTACATAGAATAACTTCACATAAGCATTTCCGTATCATGCACATTATGTTGCGTTAAATGAGGTCTACCTTCTTTTCAAGGTGGCTTCTGCGTTCAGGTAGTAATTGGGCCATGCAGAAAACAACAGAGCTCATGTGCAACAATCAGAGGTCAAAGTGGGTGGGATCTGTCAGGAACAACGTGCCCATACTTTCATTTAATAAAAACAATTTTAGTATTTTTCGTTAAAAGATAGCCGTCTTGGAACTGGAGGGGATTTCGTGTGGGGTGAAGCCAAAGTTGGGGCAGAGAACTAAAGAAGAAACATGCCTTCTCACCAGGATGCCTGCTTCCTGAAAGGAATGTAAATGTGTGAAACTTGTTAATCTGCAAATAAAAAAGCTGCTTGAAAGCCAGTATTGGCTTTAATTGATGAGATTACTTAAAAAGTCATGGCGGCAAAGATTAATGAGTTTCTCACTGCTGGGATGGAAACATCTTTTGCATGGTAAGAGACGTGTACCCCCTGCCCTGAGTGGCTAACTATACTGTTGTCTGAATCCCTAATGCTGATTTTTTGTCATAGAAGAACAAGGGTCATGTGTGTGCAACATGACATAAGCCTGTCTCGCAGATTGCGGTCTTGTTGGTCTAGGAAGGGCACCCGAAGTGTTAACCTCACAGTTGTGAAAGGCTATTGCCTTCTCCAGGAATTAAGGAGCACAAAAGCAGTGGTGGCAGCGTATCGTGTAGTGATCAGTAGCAGTGAATAGGATATTTTTACCCTGTGTCACTGGAGTGAGCACTACAGGCTCACTCACCTTCTTAAAAGTTCTTCTGCTGTGTGCTTAACTCACCCTTGGCCTACATCAGGTACATGTGTGGCCCGGCATACGCTGGATGTATGTGTGCCTGGGAAGGGTACAGTACAAGGATAGCCCAGCACTGCAAAGTGCATCTGTGGTAAATGTACTGGTTGTATCCATGCCTGAAAGAAATACACTGCGTGAGAGATGTAGTGCGGTGCAGTGCGTGCCAGAGACAGCATGTGCTGAGTGTATGTGTGTGGTATAAAGTAAAATACATGAAAGGTGAAGAGTTGTGCAGCGCAAAGAGTGTGCATGCTGGCAGTGCATGGGTTTAAAAAACACGCACAACCTGGTTGAATATAGGAAGCTTCAATAGTGAACAGTGCGCAAAAGGTTGAGTGTGTGTACTGAATGTACATGTAAATATACAATGCATAAGGGTATTAGTGTTAGACAGTTAGGGCCAGATGTAGGAAGGTTCCCTTTTGCGAGTTGCAAATTGCGAGTCCCAGCGACTCGCAATTTGCAACTCGCAAAAGGGAATGCAGAAAGGTGTCTCAGACACCTTCTGCGACTCGCTATGGGGTCGCAAAGACCCACCTCATAAATATTTATGAGGTGGGTCGCAGTTTGCGACCCCATAGCGAGTCTAGGCACTCACGGGGATGGTGGCCTGCTGGAGACAGCAGACCACCATGTCCGTGACTGCTTTTCAATAATTTTTTTTTCTCTTTGCAGCCCGTTTTCTTTAAAGGAAAACGAGCTGCAAAAAGAAAAAAATACTGAAACCTTTTTGTTTCGGGTTTTTTCAGAGTAGGCAGTGGTCCATAGGACCACTGCCTGCTCTGAAAAAATATTTTTGTTTGGATTCACAAAGGGGAAGGGGTCCCATGGGGACCCCTTTCCCGTTTGCGAGTGAGTTACCATCCACTTCAAGTGGATGGTAACTGCGAGTTGATTTGCGACCGCTTTCGCGGTCACAAATCAACTCTACATCGCGATGCGGTCGCAAATAGGAAGGGCACACCCCTTCCTATTTGCGAGTCGGTAACACATTTTGCAAGTCGGTTCCGACTCGCAAAATGTGTTTCTGCATCGCATGAGGCCTTTTGCGCCTCGCAAACGGCGTTTTTCGCCGTTTGCGAGGTGCAAAAGGCTACCTACATCTGGCCCTTAGTGTGCGGAGAGTGTAAACTGAGTAAATGTGCCTGCAACGGTACATTACATGGAGGACCTCGAGTTCCATTTGGGAAACCCAGGCCGGCCTGGTAAAGACATGGGGAGGAGGGGACCCCTCTCCCCCTCCAGACAGATTTGTGTATTCCTGTGAGCTGGGCGGGGACAAACCGAAGGGAAAGTACCACCGTTAACTTTTAAAGACTGCTCTTTGATTAACTGACAGATCACATGGAAAGGAACTGGACACATCTCAGGAAGGGAGATGGGGCTGATAAGAGAATCAAAGAGTAGGACTTGACCCTTTGATGCGCATATCACTGTGTTGTCATCCAGGTGTAAACTCTGGTCACTCCCATGAATTATGTTGTGGGCAAACAGCTTCTGAGTTGTGCCTGCTGTGGTAGGGCAGACTTCTTTCATGAAGGAAGAAGAAAAGGAAAAGCAGAACCCCAACATAAAACTTCAAAGACCCTGAGCCTAAATCATATTTGCATCTGCAAACAGCCAGGAGGGCTGTGTGAGAAGGGTAAGCTCTGCAAGACTGCTGTCTGTGAGCCAGACTGGGGGCACAAGGCATGCTAATCTCCCTGCTGCGTGAGGGGACAACAACCAGGACACCAAGATCACCTGCCTTGGAGCCTGGAACGCCATCGCCTCCCTGCTTGCCAAGACCAGTGTGCCCTGTGAGGGAGAAGAGAATGTTGGATGGAATGAGAATTGGTGGAAAGCCCTACACAAGGATTACCTGCGCGAAGTACGAGGCTGTGCGCTGATCAGGTCGTTGCCTGTGTGCAGTATTGGCTCTGCGACCCTCATATGCCAGGAGATGGCCACATAGTTCTGAGCCATACTGGAAGCATTAGGTGGGAAGCAACAAGCTGTGTCGACCCTGTATGTCGTAGGGTTCAATGGTGAACTGAGTTTGGGCCATGTGCGCAGGACCTGTGACTGCTGAGATCGACAAATGTATATGCCAGTAGGGCCACCATAGTGAGACTGATTGCCTAAGGAGAGTCTTCATCCTGATATTAAGTACCACTGCGACACGTATGCTAGGAGGGGCTGCTGGTACCACTTTGATCTATAGTTTGGCCATCACCCTGCACCAAAAGCAAACTGCTGAGACCAGCGGGTCAAACCTGCTGGCCGTAATCTGCACCTAGTCCCTGAGGTTTACTGATTTACAGCCAAGGATGTCACCCCTCGTTGGATCTTCAGTCAGGAGTTGGAAGATCACACTAGCACCCCCCCACTCCTCCTCTGCTGGGGAGAAGAGCACTTACCTTTTGTGTTCGCCAAGCGGGAGCAGCTCTGATCACTGGAAACCAGTCAGCAGCGGTATTTGACGAGAACAGCCTGCACTGCTGGGTGCTACCCAACCCATTGCAAGCGGTCCAACTTCGTTGTACAGGATCCGGACTTGGGAACGCCTCAGGCTAGGGCACTCGCTGCACTGCTGAACACTGCCATACAGCCAGAGCGGTTAAGACTGAAACCAGGCCTTTCGGGCCCCTAGGGAACATGCTGCTAACAGCGCTGCAGCATCATAGACACTTTAGACTAAGTTCCTGAAAGGTCAGAAAGGAGAACTCTTGAGTACAACCTAATATTTAGCATTCCCTGATGCAGCCAGCAGTGAATGGGGAATAACCCTGAACACATTACAACAAAGGAGGGTGGGGCAGGGATTCACCTTACAAATACTAGAGCCCCAGCGTCAAGGAGAGATTGTGTTTTTGCATTTGTTTGTCGCATTTCTTTGCATGTGTAAAATTATAAATAAAATTCTTAATTTTTTTTTTAAATATGAAAACCAGTATTTGGCTGGACATTAATTTATTGTTTGTACTACTAACATTTTGAGTTATGAGATGTGTTTACTTACTTGTATCTACATCGCCCAGCTACCATTGAGAGACAAATGTAGAAAAAGTACCTGGCCTAGTGGAGTGGGATTCATAATGGGTGGGGTCCCAGGACATTAGGAGTAAAAGGCCCCAACTCCCACAGTTGAACCCAGGAGCCCCTGCATGCACCATGGCCCAATGAAAGTAGTTCTGACACTGATTAGTTTAACTTGAATTTATTAGGTCGAGCGTAAGCGTTCAGCCTCTTGTATACTTTTTAAGTATAGTTACTGTGGGCTTAAAACAATTTCATTTGATCGTTTCAGTGTCATTTAAAAATCCTTTCTTGCTAGTGGTCAGTCATGCCTGTTAGTCCCTCCTTTTTCTCTTTGGGAACAGGGACTAACTACTGTTTAATTACTTATTGTCCTGTTTATCTGTTCTTTAAGGGACTTTTTTTTGTTTATTTCCTGCTTATGGCAGCCGCGTGGCTACGTTTTAGCTATTTTCATGTTATAGCAGGGTGGCCGCTTTCTTGTTCTCTTTTCTACTTGAAAGTCCGTCTTTTACATCTAGGCTCAGCCCTCTTCTGGCCCTTATTGGCTGGTTCGCGCGCACAGTATATGGGTGATTACACTGCCCCACCCGCTCTTTGTATTTTACCCATCCTGTCACCCTCTATTTGTGCAGCAGGTGGGGCTCTTTCCTTAGTGTCATCTCTACGGAAAGGTATATTACTCAGTGGATGCCTGCCTCGTGGCTAGGGATGATGAACACAACATAATCCTCTAGATTTGTCTAGTATGGATGCCTGCCCTTACGTAGCCCATTTCCTTAGTGCGCATGCAGAAACAGAAAACACTTTCATATAGCGCACACTTCAGGTTAGTAGATATACCTATTGTGGCGATTAAAAGTTGGTCAATCAATTTCAAGGTGCATTTTACGTTTTCAGCAAGATTCTTTTTTAAAGAATTGAAATACACATGATGAATCTTACTATGAAGCATAAGTCAGGGCATACATGGCAGAAATACCATAGAGGAAACGTTACATCTTTTTAGAAAATGTATTTAGCCCATAATAATGCTGATCAGATTAATTTATTCTGGAGAGGTCTACGTTCATTCTAATAATTTCACAGAAATGTTGCATTTTCTGCTTTTAGGTAGAATTTATGTTTAATTTAAAGTTTGGACGTGATCTGAATTCGCATTGTGTGTTAACTTTAGCTGGGAAGTTTGCACTTCCCAGATTATACTCATTTGTTAAATTGAAAATTAGCACTCGAAATGTGATGCCCTGACCTGTGGTGGTATAAACTCATCTGATTATTATAATGGCAGAGAGTTATGAAAGGGTCAGTCACATCAGCATACATGCCAAGATTTGGAAACAGCCAAGCGGGAGACTTTGAAAAATAATGTGGTAATTTATTTTACCAGTTGATTTCCATTGAAGTAGAGGCAACTTATAGGCAGGAGACAGTCAAAATTAAGGTGATTTTGGCTTAGAAAATTGGGAGTCTCCTGTCAGTATGGGCTGTGTTCGGATGCATGCATCAAGTAGTGCATGTCTTTAGGGTTAAGCGCTCAAGTGTTCTGGTTCGTTATAAACCCTCTGTGGGCTTTTACCCATACCCACTCTTGTTATTCGTTCCTTGTTGTGCTGGTCTTAAATGCTTCATTTGTATTGGTGTATTTTGTGAAATGTTCCCCTTTTGTGTGCTCCTAGACGATTTCACTAAGTGAACATTTTTGTTGGTCATCACAAAACGCCACACTTTCTCTTGTTACAGCATATGATGACCCCCTCCTCCGGTTTCGGTTTGTCTTTCATCCCAGCCACGATCCTTTCTAGCATTGACGCAGAAAGCCAATAACTCTTGTGCCCACGCTCATGGCAGCTATGGCTCTTTGACTTGCTTCTGTCAACTGTTTTACTTTTCATTTGCAATTTATGGGGCAAGAAAAGTCCAGTAAGGGATTTACAACGCTAATAGCTCTAACTCGAACAAACGCAAGACCCATTGCATTGAAAATGATTTTTTTTAGGTGTTGCCTAAGACGGCACATGCGCTGCCTCTTGCAAGACCTGTTGTTTTCTAACAGTGGGCTTGGAGACCACCCATTGTTTATCATTGGTTGGCTATATTCTTTGGCAAACTAACTCATTTGTGAATCTCATTTGGCACAGTAAGTTCTGGGTAGGTAGTGGCTGTACACACCTACATTACTTTCCTCCACTCATGCCCTGCGTTTTGTCCCACTTGTGTCCGCCATGTTGCTCCCACTCACCCAGGACCTGTGTGTTGTTCCCCAACACCTACAGTTAAACAAAACCTCTCACTTATTTTTAATTTGCATCCAACTCATATCAGCAAATAAAAAGAAAAAAACACTGTGTCATTATGTTGGCTGAGCTCGGCTGAGCTTTTGCCCCTTTTTCTGTTTGTGTTTGGGGTTCACATACAACTCTGCTAATGCACCTCCTGCTGTTCTGCAGTGACCCCTGCTGTTCCACACTCGGACTTCTGTTTGAGGACGTAGGGGAGACAATTAAATCTAGTCTTAGCTGCCATCTTTATTTGGGAGGGTCTATTTCACCTATCTCAGTCCGTTCTTTCCTTTACTCTGTGTACTCTCAATGTTTTCTTTCTCCCCCACTTTTCTCTTTCCAGCTTTCAAAATCCACATGCTAACAGTTTCACTCTTACTTTCAAATGTTTATTTCTACTCCTCTCCCTTTTTTTTTTAATTTCCCTTTACCTCTTGCTACCTCCTCTTTCAAACTCGTAAAAACTTGGTTATTTCTTTCCTTGTTTCGTTCCTCCCTTTTTCCTTCATCGGGCGTTCATTCTTTCACTATTTTTTCTCTTCATTCCTTGTCTTTTTTATTTGCTCTTTCCTTTGACTCAGTATGCGTCCTTTCACTTTTTTTTATTAGATTCTTCTTCCTTCCTTTCCTGTTTTTCTTATCTTTATCTGTCAATTCGCTTTTTGCTGTAAATTTCTCTTTTTCCTGTCTGTATGTGGAAGCCACAAGTTACTTATTGGGACCCGATGTGTCAAAGTGGTTTTCCTATTCTGTGGGAAATGTGTCAGTACATACATGCCCAGGTTCTTTTGCTGCTTGTTTCTCTCACCATCTCTCTTTTTACTCTAATGTTCATTTTTCTCTTTCTTTTCACACTTCCTTCATTAATTTTTCCTCTTTATCTTTCGTTCGCTACCTACCTTCCTTTTTTTCTTTAGTTTCACACGTCTGCTTTATTTCTTCTATTAGTTGTGTTTTAATTTCCTCATTCTTTCGTTCCCTTCTTTCTTTTATTTCTTTGCAACCCCTTCTCTTTCTTCCTTTTATTTCTTCTCTCCTGAGGCCTAGTTATCAATGGAGCAACAGGTGACGGGCACCATGGCCCAGAGACCTAAAGACCTCACTCAATTCTAATTACTGTTGTATTTTCCAACTGAAATTCCAGTCAACCATTTTCCTTTCTTACTCCAGGGCCCAAAACACCGTTACAACATCACATGTCCTCTCCATCTTTACTCCCTACTTCGTCTTTCCTTTCACCCTCCAATCCTTCCCAAATGATATTTTTGTTATGGTGCTTTAAGCATTACACTCTAATGGCAAAAGGTTATTTCTGATAAATGTTTCTATGATAATTGTATATGTTTTAAGATAGAGGAAGACGGTAAATGGAAGAGCTTTAGCTAAATGCTCAGGCACTGGAATTATATGGCAGGAAAAGATGAAATTATGAGTCTGGGTTGACTAATTTGTGTGGCAAGAAATGTCCAGTTATGAATTTACAATGCCAATAGCTCTAACTCAAGAAAATGTGAGACATATCTCATTGCAAATGCTTGTTTAAAGAATGTTTAAAAATGTGGTACAGGTAAGTCAGTCCTGCCAAGTACCATGCACCAGCGGATATTTTAACACATTTTAGCACTTGCCTGCATGTTACTACACTAAACATTTGTCATGCATATTTAGCTTCCCTGAACTTTCCTTGAGACACTCTCTTTCAGCGTGACTTGGGTACAGCCAGAACCCATTTCCCTCTAATTTATGCAGTGTGAGCCCGGCCCAATCAAGAGATGACTGTAGTTGCCACATAAACCTCTTCTGGCCCAAGCTAGTCACACTTTATATGTTCTGGGGAGTCCTGAAATAAAGATTACAATGCCACACCAGAAACACAGAAACTGTAAGCAGCGTGCAGCTCTTGAGAGCAACATTTCAAGGTGTGTGATGCTCCCAGGACCAATGTTCAGCCAAGTACTCTGCGTCACAAGGGCCAGTAAGTTGAATGCGACTGTGTCTTCTCAGTCTCACATTTTGAGGCTAACAGAGCACTCAAGCAACAGCAGTCAAGCTAATCCAGACTGCAGCTGGGATTGTTAGCCAGCAGTGCAGTTGCCCCAGATAGATTTGTCAATGCTTAACCTAGGTAATCCATGCGAGCAATGCAGTCCTATTTACACTTCAAGTTTTACTTCATTTGCAGTCCATAAGACTTTATATTTTTACTGTTAGAAATGGGGTCTTTGGTTGACAGTCAGGTTACCCCCTGTTCAAGCAAGGACCCTCACTCTAGTCAGGGTAAAAGAGAATCACCCTCAGCTAACCCCTGCTTACCCCCTTGGTAGCTTGGCAGAGCAGTAGGCTTAACCTCAGAGTGCTAGGTGTAAAGTATTTGTACCAACACACACAGTAACTTAATGAAAACACTACAAAATGACACAACACCGGTTTAGAAAAATAGGAAATATTTATCTAAACAAAACAAGACCAAAACAACAAAAATCCGACATACACAAGTCAAGTTATGAATTTTTAAAGATTAAACTCAAAAATAGCACTTAGAAACAAAAAATGCTTCAATGAGATGTTAACATGGCGTCGTGACGGAGTCGTTCCCAACAAGCCGACACCAGCGGCGCCGGACACGGAGTCGTGTAGACCCCCAAGTACAGTACCTTTGGTGAAGAGTGAAAACAAGCCGATGCGCAAAGTCGGGAATCGCGGCGTCTGTGCGAAACGTTGAATCCGTGCACTTCAAGCGGCGTCGGTCACGACGAGGTGCGGCGACTTCCACGGAGTCGCGGACTTCAGCGGGGCTGCTGCGGCGTCGGGCCTGCGAAGAGCGTCGCGTTCCAGCGAAGGTCACGGCGTCAGGTGCAGGCGGCGTTACCGGATTCAGCAGCGGCGTCGGTCCGGAGTCGTCTGAAGTCGATTTCCACCAGCTTTCCTTTCAAGGGCCCAGGGACTGGATAGGGCACCACTTGTCAGAGCAGGAGTCTCTCCAGAGACTCCAGGTGCTGGCAGAGAGAAGTCTTTGCTGTCCCTGAGACTTCAAACAACAGGAGGCAAGCTCTAATCAAGCCCTTGGAGATTTCTTCACAAGATGGAAGGCACACAAAGTCCAGTCTTTGCCCTCTTACTCTGGCAGAAGCAGCACTGCAGGAAAGCTCCACAAAGCACAGTCACAGGCAGGGCAGCACTTCTTCCTCAGCTATCAGCTCTTCTCCAGGCAGAGGTTCCTCTTGGTTCCAGAAGTGTTTCTAAAGTCTGTAGATTTGGGTGCCCTTCTTATACCCATTTTAGTCTTTGAAGTCACCTTTCTTCAAAGGGGACTCACACCTACTTGTGAAATCCTGCCTTGCCCAGGCAAGTCATCAGACACACAGCAGGGGGTTGGAGCCGGCATTGTCAGAGGCAGGCACAGTCCTTTCAGATGAGAGTGACCACTCCACCCCTCCCTCCTAGCAGAGATGGCTAATCAGGAAATGCAGGTTACACCCCAGCCCCCTTTGTGTCACTGTCTGGTGTGAGGTGAAAAACAACCCAACTGTCAAACTGACCCAGACAGGGAATCCACAAACACGGCAGAGTCACAGAATGGTTTAAGCAAGAAAATGCTCACTTTCTAAAAGTGGCATTTTCAAACGCACAATCTTCAAATCAACTTTACTAAAAGATGTATTTTTAAATTGTGAGTTCAGGGACTCCAAACTCCACATGTCCATCTACTCTCTAGGGGAATCTACACTTTAATCATATTTAAAGGTAGCCCCCATATTATCCTATGAGAGAGACAGGCTTTGCAACAGTGAAAAACGAAATTGGCAGTATTTCACTGTCAGGACATATAAACCACATTACTATATGTCCTACCTTATCCATACACTGCACCCTGCCCTTGGGGCTACCTAGGGCCTACCTTAGGGGTGCCTTACATGTAAGAAAAGGGAAGGTTTAGGCCTGGCAAGTGGGTACACTTGCCAAGTCGAATTTACAGTGTAAAAATACACACACAGACACTGCAGTGGCAGGTCTGAGACATGATTACAGAGCTACTTATGTGGGTGGCACAACCAGTGCTGCAGGCCCACTAGTAGCATTTGATTTACAGGCCCTGGGCACCTCTAGTGCACTTTACTAGGGACTTAACAGTAAAACAAATATGCCAATCATGGAGAACCAATTACGTACACATTTTAAACAGGAGCACTTGCACTTTAGCACTGGTTAGCAGTGGTAAAGTGCCCAGAGTAACAAAAACAATAAAATCAGAGTCCAGCACACATCAACAACCTGGGGAACAGAGGCAAAAAGTTAAGGGAGACCACGCCAAGGATGAAAAGTCTAACATTTACCAATTGTGTTTCTGTAGTTTATTTCCATGCAACATGTTATTCTTGTATAGTGTCCTAACTGTGAACTGAGTTGCCTCTAGGTGTCTGAGTAAATTCAGGTTATGGGCGGGTGTGTATGACTTGGCATAACTAAAAGCTGTGGAGTTGAGCCTGAAGTCAGTTAAAGTCTTGTCAACAGCGTCAGCGCTGCAATAGGTCTGGCTAGTTTTAAGCATATGTTAATTTGTGTGTGTGATATGTCTAGATACAGTAATCAAAACTTCAAACAGTCACTCAACTACTGCTTATTGGTTGCCTTGCTTTACTCATGAGAAAGCAGTCCTGCCAAGTACCATGCATCAGGCATTAGTCTAACGCATCTCAGTGTGGTGAGCCGCATCACCCCACTGAAATGGAAAATCACCCATTCATAGCGTCTCCTTAGCAGTAAAACGGAGCCCTATAATGCACAGATCAACAGAACTGCAGTGCAGTGGGGCTCTGCGCTACCAGCTCCCGGCAAGCGAAGGGCGGGGCTGCTAGCTCTAGATCAGCTCTCAGTTCAGTACTACAAATGTATCTAGGTCTGACGCCCTCCTACTGGCCCAGCCGTCTGCATACGCGCATAACTTATCTGACGTCATACAACAGACATTGTCCAATGGTGAGACTATAACTTTAGTAAAAATCTAATGTACACAGTTTGACAAAGTAGGGTGTTGAGTGGCTGAGTCACGTGGTTTGCATCCTGCCTACCTGCCACCCGTGTTGCGAGCGTCATTTATGTCTGGAGGCAAGTTTAATGTGTAGTGCCGTCACCCAGTGCAGAGGCAGCTAAGTCCTCTGAGTGAGTCCTCCAACCTTGTTCGCCGAAGGCCCTGAGGGCAGAGGCCAGTGGCGATGGGGGATGAGGTAGGATTGATCCACTCGCGGGAAATCATTCCCACAGCCCCCGTGGCCGACTCTCGCCCTGCTGTGCTGCCGGCCGGCCAGCTGTGCAGCAGCAAGTAAAAACCCAGGGTGAGCCACACCGCAGCTTCATGCAACAGAGACACGACCGCAGCAGGCCACCACAGCTGCTTTGGACTAGTCAGAGTCACAGACAGTGCATCACCGCAGCAGGACCCAGCCCACCAGGCCGCAGCGTCGGCAGTCATCTGATCCTCAGTAAGTGAGAGCTCTGCTGCCGGTGTTTAAACCTCAATGTATGATGAACACAACTGACTGCCTATGTACACTGCTCCCACAATCTGTTAATTGTTAAATAATTTTGCTTGAATAAATTCTGTGACAGACTCTCCGGCCTGCGACACATGACAGTGATGATAACTGAGCCACCAATGTGCGTGTGCCGCCACAACTTATGACACACATAATTAAAAGTAAAAACACTTTACTGAGCCATGGATGCGCGCCACAACTTGACATATATTGTTAAAACACTTCTGTGATGGTCACAAGGCCACTTATTGATTTGAACAGTAGTGTACTTATTATTGAAATGAAACCGCCGGGACCTGCAGCCGCACTGTGACCCTAGGCTAATGTGTGAGCCCCAGTCAGCCATCCCAACTTCAAGCTTGCCCTCATCAACCCTACAATGCTAATGCTTTTAATTATATCTATGGTAGCCTGCAAAGTCAGTGGACTATAATATTTTATGAGGCTGACAGCTGGAAGATATGGGTTTGTGGCCTTCAGGGGTGTGGAATTTATTACAATATCTACTTGTACATGGGGCAGGTTACTTCTTAAATCTACTTGTCCTGTAAAATAATCTACTTGTCCCTTTGGTGCCATGTAGTGCGACGACAAATTATGGCAGCAATCTCATTGTGATAATAGCCACCTTCCCGCAAAGCTACATACTGGGTTGGAGGAAGGAGAAAGCAATAGTTCCAGGGCTGGAATGCCTTTGAGTCTGCAAACCTATTAACTTGCATGTTTAAGGATTTTCACCAGCTGTTCTCTAATCTTTTCCCATAATGAGAAAGTTTGGATATTTACTCCTGACAAGGGCAGAAGTAGAAGTTCTTTCAGGTTTGGAGGGGAAAAAAAAAGAGGTTGGAGGGAAAGTGAACTTGTAAACGCTCAATAGATTTTCACGTGAACAAATCTGCACATGCATATTTGCCTGTGCTAAAATACAGTTCACAAATATTTTCTAGGAGTACGATTTCCTGGTCTACTTCTGTAAGTTCTTGTGAATTCATGAAAGCCACTAATTCAAAGACATAGACCATGGATTTACTTTAGTGACATTCTTTAAGAATTGGGTCCCTAATTAGGTCTGGCATTAACAAAGACATTTTGTCCCAGATTCAAGAAAAGTGGTGCTTCACATCATAAACGCCACTTTTCTTGCGCCCTCCTAATGCTACTATTTAATATACAGCGCACCATGGCGGAATTAGGTACAATAGTGGCAAACTTTTTATGCTACTGTGGCGCTTTGCTCCATTAGTGTCAAAAATTCTGATGCTAGTGGAGAAAATTGCAAGTAGGCCTACTGAATCCAAATGGTGTATCCTTTTAACGCCGGTTTTACGCAGGCGTTAAAAATGACACCAAAAATGGCACAATGAAATCTTGTAGACTTTATTGAGCCATTTTTGCGGGCCTCCTTGTGCCAGAACACCCCTTTACATACATTATGCATGGCGCATGCATAACGTGGCACAAATGGTCACAAAGTGGCACAGTGCATGCCTTGTGCCACTTTGTAGATATGGTGCAACGTTTTTGGCAAACTAATGCACATTTACGTCAGAAAAATTATGCTAATGTGGCGTTAGATGGCGCAAGGCCATTCTTAAAATTGGGCCTTTGTTTTTAATAAACATCTATTTCTCTATCTATTGGCTGGCTTTACTGTGAGTGATTGCATTCTGCTGTTCCACAAGGAGCATATTGGCATACAAAGTAGTTTTGTGCAGTGCCAGGAACCACTGTGGCAATCAGTGTCGTCATGAAACTGGAGGGGGCCCGCAAGGAATATGGAGGGCACCTCCCTCCAGGCTAACTCAGGGCAGGTGCTGTGCTGAGGGGGCTCCCTGGAAAGGGGCTGCGGGGCCTTTGTTACGCCACTAGTGGCAATGTGTGCTTTTTGAGACCAAAAACCGTTTTTTCTTTTAGTCAGTTTTTGTTATTATTTTATGGGCCCGACAGCTCCCACAACAATAAAGTGTTACAAAAGCCATGTCAAAACAAGACACGCGTTGACAAAACCAAAAGACTCACAAAACAAAATTCAGACTGGTTGGTTTTGCCAGTACTTGTTTACTTTTATGCTTCTTATAATCTTGTTGAAAATGGTTACAGTGACTTTCCATTAGGAATATTTTTGGAAATACTAGCATGCATCAACACATTTTACTCCATGACGCTCCAAAGAAATAGCATCTTTCATAGAAGCGAAACATTTTTTTCCTGCTTGCATTTTTTTCAGAACATTGAATTTTGAAAGCAAAAAAATCACTCTTGCTTACAAGCTGCTGCAAACATTTGCACCTAATCAGTGTTTACTTTCCTTTTATGTTTTCTGCCTGTTAGCCCAATTTCATCTGTATTTTCCTTGCATTGGTATTTTCTAGCATTGCATGCTTAGAATTTAAGGACAATCATTGTTGTGTTCTTTCAACTCAAATGTGCCTTGCACCATTTTACTGGCTAGGTTCTTTTTATGCTTTAGAATGCATGCTTTTTATCATGTAAAAGTTTTCATTAACTAGTTCATGATTAATAAAAACAACAGTTCACAGTAGTATTGTGCCTCTAACTTAGAGACAAGGTATGTCATGAAAATTGTCACTGCAGTCATTTCAATGTACAGGCTACTATAACTGGCAATTCACTCTGTTCTACCGAAGAGAGGGTTAATATATCCCCTATTGAAAGAACATGCATATTCCCAAAACTGTTTAGGTTAGATAGCTGTGAGTTACTGCTTTCAAATAATTCTGTCACCCTGCTTTTGTTCACTTGTACAACTAGCTTATGTCGCGCGGGGGCATCTGGTTCACCGTGGGCACAACAATTAAAATGTCAGGATAGCTCAGTAAACATAAATGTTCCTTGCAAGATCAGTGTTTTGGTTAGGGGCAGTTTTCAGGAGCCTACGCAGAGGGTAATATCCCTGCTGCAAAGAATATGAACCACACAGATTTTCGCAGCACTGCGTATTTTGAAGTTAGCTTTAAGTTACTGCTTTTCTCACACAGATGAGATCCGTTTTGTTTACTTGTGGAACTTCAGTCCCCACTGCACCTGGTGCTCACCAACACCTGAGGTGTGAAGGATGCTTTAATAAGATGGCAAGGGTTTAAAACCAGCTGGCAGTGGAGCTGAATTCTCTGTGTGTGCAGGAGTTTTCTTCATGCAACAAAGTCAAGATAACTCTGGTGAATATTAGTGCTGGAGCAAGATGAGTGTTTTGTGTAGTGCGTTTTCACTAAAGAATGTGAACCATGCATATTTGCAAAACGGTATTTTATGAGGATTATTAGCGTTAATGTTTATCTCACTAAAATTATTTTGTTACTTCTGGAGTTTCAGCATATACCAACAGAGCTAAGGAGTTGGATGATGGTTTGTATAATTGTTCCCAGGCTATTTATGCTGCAAACAAGTCGGAAGAAGCAACTATTGGGGTCTAGCCACTGTGTCCTAAGGCTGTGAACAATGTTACAGGCTGACGCTACCCTGCCATTGCAAATTATAAATTGCCCTTGTTAAACTTCTCCAGAATATGTGTTTTTATGTTGAAATGGGTTTTTACATATGTTGTTTGATATAGGTGCATTACAAAAATGCTTTCTTGTGAGGAGAGTCCCTGCACAAGTAATACATTTTAGTCTATGTTGCTGATACTCAGATCATGAGGTTTCAATAGTTTGAGCACCTGCCTTACACCTCTAAGCTTGGCTGATTTTGTTAATGTTTGATATTGCTTGTTTGCATATGCGACCAAACCCACAAGCCCCAGAATGCAATGTGTTGCTGGCTAAACAAAAGCAGCGCTAGGGGAAGGCATCCATGATGGTAAGCTTGCCTTCCCAACGCTCAGCACTTTAAAAACGCAGCAATCCTGCAACAAGTTTTTAAAGCATGTTGTGTTGCAAATTAACCATGTCACTCTTTGCCTTTGAGTCCAGTTATGGCCCAGTGGGAGTTGAGAGGTAGAGGAGCAGCGTGTGGGAACAATGCACATGCTTAATATAGCTCAAACTTCAAGTCAGCGTTTTTTTCCATGACTCCTATGATCTTGTGCTTGAAATGTATTTGCTGACACAACATTGAAATGTTAATTTGTGTTGATAAAGTGTGTTCTGGATTATAAATACTGTTTAAGTGCAATGATGAATCCTATAAAAATGCTTAAAACCTTAATTATTTCTGGACCCATAAATTCAAACGTGTGTGGGGTTTTTTAATAGACATTCGTCATCCATCATCTTCACAGTGCATATGAGACCCAGTAAATCTTTGTAGGCCTACACTGAACAAGATGAGGCCCTGCACACTGCACAGCAGAACAGAGTCAATGACTTACCAGGTGGGTTGTGAGTACTAAAGTCTTTAGTATTTTCAGAGGGTAAAACATATCGCTGGTTTGAACTGAAAACCAGTCTGACTTCTAAATAATGAGGTATATTTTCAATGCCAGATAGTTGTGAACAGTCAAAACACCGTTCTTACTTAAAATAAAAACAGAGGGAACTCAGGAGCATAATAGGTTGACAAGACGTACTAGGCCCTATCAGTTGAAAGGCTACACCAGCGTGTCGGAGCTTCACTATGACCTTCACGGATTGGCTAAAACATGCTTTATCCCTGTTGGTCATACATGTAGAATGTTTGACATATTTTAGTTTCCTTCACTTCCTCGTCTTGACAGAAATATGTCTGATACTAATGACAGTGAGCCCTGCACTTCAGCTATGAGTTTCAAAAAGGGAAACCCTGGTGCCAGCCAAAGGAAATCTAGTGAGAAGAAAGTTCGGGCATGGTACTATCACAGTAAATTCGACCGGTCTTGGATGAAAGCAGAGCAATATAAAGGTAGTTAAATCAGGTTATATACTTTAAAGTGTGTTGACAATAGCTGCCACCTAGGTTTATGTTATCAGTTTTTAGTTGGCTGATATGTTTTAAGAGTCATTGCACAATGAGAAATGTTTTCACAGATGTCAGTGCCCCTTTCATTATAGGAAGATACATATATTTTCTACTATATACAGCAGGTATTTAGGAGACTAACATTTTAATAAAAGCTCCACACACTGTGTGTTCCTGGGCATTCCAGTTTCTCTCTATGGACAGCTTACTTTTCAGTCAATCACATGGAAAAGCTACACTATGATGAACTAGACTTCCATATTTTACGTCAGTGGGATGGAGGTCCTGAAATGCTCAATTAATTGCTTAGTGTGTTTTCCTAATCAGTGTCTATTCAGCCGTCAACAAGTTACATAATACATTGTATCGACTGTGTATTGTACTACAGCAGCCTGCTTTAGGTGTGGTCAATAGGTGCTTGTGAACAGGCTACCCGGTAGCATTAGTGCTTTCATTCAAAATCTTCATAGGCTAAACTCATAGGGGACCTTCATAATTTTGGACACTATTTTTAACTGGAGGGATCATTGTTCCTGTTCAGACCGATCCATATGACTCCTGCTGCTTGGTTTGTGAGGAGAATGTCTCTTGTGAGCATCAAGGAGAGTTTGATCTGAAGCGCCATATAATTGGTAAAGTTCATACTTCCCTTGAGACTCAAAGATTAAAATGAAGACCATCTGAATCTACTTGACAAAGACATCTTCTAGTGAAGACTCCCTTCCCAAAGAAGCTGAAATAAAATGCACAGGGTTTTTGGCACAGCACATTGTGCCCTTAGCTGCTGCTGATCATTTGGGCAGCCTCATAGGGGCATGTTTTCAAGAATCTAAAATTGTGCAAGTTTATGCTTGTGCTGGAACAAATGCAACCTGTGTATTAAATGATGCAATTGCACCAGAGTTGCTGAGTGACTTGGTGGCTGAGATGACAGACTCAGCCTTCAGTCTGTGTGTTGATGGTAGCAATTATCAAGACATTGAAAAAGTTTAATCCCATAACTGTACGCATTTCTGATATGAAGCAGGGTTTGGTATGCTGCAAATTTCTTGACGTGTTTAAGCAAGAAAAGTACAGCTGAAGGTATATTCACTGCAGCATCTAAATGTTGGAAAATGGCCTCTCTGAAGGGTCAACCTAAACTTTCTGCCTTCCTCTTCTTCTTTTTCTGACCTCATTTGTGCTGGCTTTAGGACTCTGGACACTTTACCATTGCTAACCAGTGCTAAAGTGCATGTGCTCTCTCCCTAAAAACTTTGTAACATCGGCTCATACCCAATTGGCATATTTAATTTACTCGTATGACCCTATTAAGGTGCACTAGATGTGCCCAAGGCCTGTAAATTAAATGCTACTAGTGGGCATGCAGCGCTGATTGTGCCACCCAGATAAGTAGCCCCTTAACCAAGTCTTAGGCCTGCCATTGCAAGGCCTGTGTGTGCAGTTTCACTACCACTTTGACTTGGCATTTGAAACTACTTGCCAAGCCTTAAACTCCCCTTTTCTACATATACGTCACCCCTAAGGTATGTCCCGGTAACCCATAGGGCAAGGTGCTATGTAGGTAAAAGGCAGGACATGTACTTATGTGTTTTACATATCCTGGTAGTGAAAGACTCATAAATTACTTTTCCACTACTGTGAGACCTGCTCCTTTCATAGACTAACTTTAGAACTCCCCTTATACATTCTTAAGTGGTAGATTCTGATCTGGAAGGAGTGGTCATGTCTTAATGGTATTGCCAGAACGGTAACAGAAAATCCTGCTTACTAGTGAAGTTGGATTTAATATTACTATTTTAGAAATGCCTATTTTAGAAAGTGGGCATTTATCTGCACTTACTGTCATCTGTGCTTTACAGCCTGTCTCCAATCCACATCTGGTCTATGCTGGTTGAAAGCTCTCCTGGTGTATTCCACCCAGACAACCATAAACACAGGACATCCAGTCACATCTGCATTCATATGCATACTGAATGGGTCTTCCTGGGCAGGAAGGGTGGAGAGACACTTTCATTTCAAAGGTCAGTGGCCTGCCCTCATACAAAGGACTGGCTCTGCCCCCACCAGAGGAATTTGTGCACTTCAAAAAACACTCTTTGAAGTTTCCCACACTTAAAAGGCATTTTGGGGTTTACAAACTTGGTCTCTGACCCCACCAAATCTGACACTCTGGACCTACACCTGCCTGGCTGCCCAAAGGGCTCATCTGGACTGCTTTGCTGAGAAGGACTCCTGTCCTGCTTGTTGCCTGCTAGCCTCTGCTGGAAGGATTCTGCCTTCCTCCTGAAGTGCTCTCGAAGCGCTTGGATTGAGCTTGCCTCCTGTTTCTGAAGTCTCGGGCCAACAAAGACTTCACCTCTTCAAGAAAATCCTTGTGTATCGAAAACTTATAAAGGCTGCAGAAATTGACAGAAAGCCTGCATTGTGGCTGAGAAATCGCCGCACCGCTGACCAAAACGACGCAGCACCAACTTCTGACTGGAAATTCGACAAAGTGCCTGCCTTGCAACAGAAAATTCAACACATCGCCTACCAGATCGACATAGCTCTTGCTCCTTCTTCCAGCGCGTTAAGGATTTTCAATGCATCGTCCCTGGGCGGCAAAATATCCCCACGTCGCAGTGAGGAACCAAGACTGTGCGCCTGAAAAACGACAACTCCCCGCTGCATGGAAAAAAACTACACATCATCTGTGCCACGCCAGAAAATCTAACGCAACACCTGATTTTTCCATGCATCTCCTCCTCTGCGGTCTCCGTGTGTTGTTATTTTTCCCAGGTACTGTGTGTAACAAAGAAACAACTTTTGATTTCTAAGGATTGAGACTCTTTTAAAAGTGATATTTCAACTTGTGCTTATTGGATCTTTGTCATTTTAATCTTATTTTATTCAGATAAATATCTATTTTTCTAAACCTGTGTAATGTATTTTTGTGGTGTTTTCATTCTGTTACTGTATGATTTATTGCACAAATGCTTTACACATTGCCTTCTAAGTTAAGTCTGACTGCTTAGTGCCAAGCTGCCAGAGGGTGGGCACAGGATAATTTGGATTTGTTGTGGCTTACTCTGACTAGGATTGTGCTCCCTACTTGGACAAGGGTGTACACCTCTGCCAACTAGAGATCCCATTTCTAACATTAATGTTATGGGAAAACATTCCATTCCTTGGGAAAATTGTATTGGCTTTGGTGTGGATAGTGCCTCAGTGAATGTGGGAAGGCATAACTCAGTTAAAACTAGAGTACTGTCTCTGAACGCTAATATCTATTTCATGGCTTTTCCATACCACGTGGCTTACAATGCAGCATCCCATGCAGCTTCTACTTTCTGTTCTAGCTGAAAGATTTTGATATACAAGGACTGCTTTTAGATGTCTACTTCTGGTTTGGCTATTCTTTAAAACGTAAAAATATGTATGCTGAATTCTGTCAATTTGTGGTTTCTGATTTTCGCCATATGCTCAAATTAATTTCTGTGAGGTGGTTAGGAATGTCAACATGTTTGGATAGACCACGTCTTCAGTTTGATGCTCTGCGTTCATACTTCCTGTCAACACCAGACAGTGACAGAACTACCAAGGGCAGGTTAAGGAGACTTGTTCGGAGTTTTGAGAACCCTGTGTCTGAGATATACTGTCTATTTTTTCAGGTGGTGTTACCTGCTTTTGTTCATTTGAACATTTTGCTGCAAAGGGAAGACCCAGTAATTCACTTCCTATACGATGCTACGATTGACCTAATTGTTGTGCTCTTGAGCAGAGTGTTTCATGTAGATGTCATACAGCCATTCAAGAGGAGCCCAGATGCACGTTTACCTTATTTTGCAGCAGAAGAATGCGGGGTCCCAGATTCAAGTCTGTATGTTGGCATCACTGTCCAAGTTAAGAAAGGTGCTAGAAAGAAGGGACATTGATCCAAGAACCCAGAAAGCTTTCTATGAAGCAGTTCGCAGCTTTCACAAGAGTGGAGTAATGTATGCTTTGAAATTCCTTCCAGATCATGACAATGTGCTTGAGCATTCACGGGTCTTTAACTTTTTTGAGAAACAAAAACATGGTTTTGATAGTGTGCTGTTCTTGGTGGAACGGTTTGTAACATACATCAAGTTTACAGAGTAGGACCTAGCTTGCTTAGAACATGAATTTGCCAAATACCAAGTCACTGACTTTGAGGACATATCCAGAAATGCAAGAGAAAGGACTGCTATTAAAATAAACTGTGGTACTGGAGAGATTGTCACTTACAGGATGAATGTCATTTGGCATTCCCTTAGCACAGAATTTACTGTTGTTGTCAGTCAGAGAAGCAAGTTTTTTTCTTCTTTCAAATGTAGTAAAACTTATCTTTACGTTGCCTCACAGCAATGCTGAAGAAAGGGTGTTCTCAGGAATAACAAAGAATTAAACTAAATTCTGCCCCTGTTGATCACTGGATAGAATAATGTCTTCTATATTAATGTTTTAAATGAACAGACCTCAAAATGAAACATGTTTTAAATATTCTCCAACTGAAAATGTCAAATAGGCAGCAAAACTGTGACATGGGAGTACAAGTTGCATGCAAGCACAAAATAAAATGCTAGCCTGTGTGTTTGGTTTCAGATACGAAATGCCCATAACTATTTTACAGGTTAGCATAAGGAACATGGCACAGTCAGTCTCTGATACTCTTACCTCAACGCTGTGAATGATCTTACTGGGCTGTTAACACTAGTCTTAATGTGTTTTCTTATTTGCTGTTTTGTTAGTTTGGGCAGGTGTTGTACTTCGTCTAGACGTTATGTACATATCAACTTTAAAAGTATATGGTTTATTTTATAATACAAATTACAATCTGTTGCGTCCATTAAGTATTTCTTTATGTATTTAACTGCATGTGTGCCTGCATATTTGCACAGAATTTTATTAAAGTACTGTGTGTGAAAGACTTGTTTAATATCACGGTTACACATTTGTTTAACAGTACCATGAGATGACAAGGGCACCAGGTTAGTACACTTCCATTTATGGTGCTTTGCAGCAGTTTTAAGATCTTAAAGTTTCTCGTTGCTCAAATTGGTGTAATTTCTGACCTTTATATGTTTCTCTCCTCTTTATTGTTTGATTTTGCTCGCATGAAAGTGTCAGTCATTGTTACTGAAACGTCACTAACTACACTGAAAGTATGAAAATGTCGCACATAGCAATCTGAAGCCCGGCAGCTATGAGAAATGCACACATTTGACAGAAGAACGGCACTCATAGCGCATCTGACTGCCTACAAACTCTGCAGGTAACCCGGAAGACGGAAGAACTGGAACGTCAAGCAAACAACATAACAGTCAGGTAAGTAAAGCGGAAACATCGAGTACATCACACAACCAGCCCGGATATTTGTAGGTGAGTGGCATGTCAAGGGGGGGGGGCGTGCTGGGGCCAATCCATGCAGACAAGGCTTTGAATCGAAGGCGGTGACACCAACCACTGAAATAGAGCAGCGATTCTTGCGAAATTAAAAAGGCGGTGCTATTGAGTGTGGCACAGTGACCCATATCTGCCAACCTTTGTTGTGTAAATTAACTGTTGCTCATCTAAAGCGCTCCAATGCATTTGGGTCGCTGTATAAAACTGCAAAAAATGAGATAATTAAACAACAATACGCGTTTTTTTCTTTGCCCATTAACTAACATTGAATAACGGCAATTTTAGTCGGGAGACAGCTAAAGCAACGCCATTTTTATTTTAAGGATCGGGAATCTCCTGCCTAAATCGAGCATGTTCGCACATATGTTGATGAAATTAAGTGACCATTTATCCCCTTTCATATCACTGTTAAGAATCGCCGAGAAACAAAACAAATTTAACCTTACTCACGGTGTACGATGGCCGCCCTCTTTACTCTTCGTAAATTAAACACACAAATGATCCTGTGAGTGTCTGACACTTGCCAGTACCGTACTTCTAAAATGGCAACTGATTTTTTTTTCTATAAGTTTGCTTGAAAGATTATCGATACCGGGATATCCATTTCAGTGAAATAACGTGAAAATCCTTTTCTTAAATCACCGGAACACAACAGCCTCATCTCTGTGGGCTAATGAAGTTCCAACTAGTGAAAGGCCGTGATCTTTGCATTTAGGTTGTGAAATCATCCCAATGTAAAATGGCTCCCGCTATTTTCCTTTTCCTATGCTGGACAGGGGCAACGAAGTACGTCCCAGCTGTGCGGTCTAGGTGAGACACGCATGCGCTCACACAGAGAGCTGGTATGTAGTTAGAACAGTGAAGTCTTTTAGTTTTGCCGCACAAAGATGGAGGTTACCGGGAGTCTTAGTGCGGGGAGCTTGAGAGAAAAACTGCAGCGGGAGCTTGAAGCCGAACACGTGGTAAGGAAGTTAGTATGACTGTGTGGCTTAGATATTAAGGGCCAGTAAGGATGTGGGGGTAATTTGACCAACGCTAGCTAGTTTGTTATTCGTGAACACAAATCCAAAGTGTCTCAATACCATTCGTTTTGTTGTTTTATGTACGTCGAAGTTTCTAACGTTTTGCACACCAAGTCAAACGTACGAAAAGCAATTCAACAAAGACATCTGGTTTGACACCATTCTGTGATGTAAAAGGGGTAGGCAGTTTCAGTTTTCAAAAATGGCAAATGTCAGTCCCCCGGCTGCTCATTTGTCATCTTCGTTACTCTTGAGTTCAAGTGTCTGTCTCACCACCGTCACTGCATTTTTTTCTAGCTAACGCGTCTAGAATTTTCTGTTTTATTAAGGACTCGGAAGCGAGGATTATGCGTCTCTTTGTTACAACAATCCCTGTAGCCATTCAAAATTAAATTTCAATATAAACTACATTTCCCGTAATTCTTGTGCAGAATGCAAAATTTCCTAGCTAACGTGAAGGAAAGTTTCAGTTCTATTAAGGACATGGAGGTGAGGATTATGCAGTTCTTTCTTCACTCTTTATTAATACAGCAGGTTCAAAGTTCAACAAAAAACATAAGAACCACAAATCCCATGACTCCGTAGTCATGGCAACCATAGTCCAATGAACACCGATAATGCCAAAGGTATAAATGCCCAAAGTAACGTCACTCTCCCTCGACTTCACTGCGAAGGGACATTGGTACATCAAATAGCCACTGTCTCCGGTCCTATGAAAGATGATAAAACGTTAGACCACAACAAAACAGGAATCCTAAGGACTTAAGATCTGAATTCATATAAGAAACATGTTGTAGCCATCAGAAAACAATCTGTAGACATATACAATACATCAATTAAAAAACAAGTTCAAGGTCCATAAACCTGAGATATAGAAAATTCAACGTAGATATGTTGAACAAACCAAGATCCGTAGCTCTTAACATATACAGCACCATATAATGAAGAATACCACATTCGAACAGGTTCCAAACCATCCTCTGTGGGTGGGCAGAACGCGGATTACATGAAGGGTGGGATAATCCTCGCCTCCGTGTCCTTAATAGAATTGATACTTTCCTTCTCGTTCGCTAGGAAATTTCGCATTCTATGACAGGACCGGAGGCGAGGATTATGGAAGTTCAAAGCTTACTCACCACCAATGAGGACGCCTCGTGGATCGGTTTAAAATAGAATAAAAAAAAAAACGACTCATAGGACCAATCCGCCGCATTCATGATGTCCTCCAGCCTACCTCCCACCTGAACCTGGCTATAGCACCCCTAGCCGAATGGGCTCCAAAGACTTGAATGTCAACACCAACTTCCGCTAGGATCCATCTGATCCACCTAGCGATGGTAGGTGAGGAAATCTCTTTAAACGGCTTCTTCAGAGAAATGAGCAGTTGACGTTCATCTTGGGGCGAAGGTAAGCCGTCATCTCCTAATACGTCCTTAAGCATCGTACTACACACTTTGGGGGAAAACGGAAATGCCGGGTAAGACAACAATCTGGTATTACATTTGGTCCAACGGGCGATTGTAAAGGTTACTCCCTCTGGAGAGAAGACTTTGGACGAAACATCAAGGGCTCTGACATCCGACACCCTTTTTCAGGATATGAGACACAGCAACATGGCTAATTTAGCCGATAACTCCTTCCTAGAAAGGTATTGATTGTTCTGCCAAGCGGATAACAAACGCAGAACTAGGTTGACCTCCCATAGTTCAGAGTATCTGGGTTGCGGAGGTAGGGAAAGACGGATACCCTTGAGAAGTTTACACACCCACGGGTGAGCTCCCACTGGTTGACCGTCCAGAGGGGAATGCCCTGCCGATATAGCTGATCTAAAGGAATTTACCCTGCAGTACGATAGTCCCGCAGCCACTTGTTCTGCTAGGAAATTCAGAATGTCGGTAATGTGGGCCCCCACGGGATCTGTATGCCTGTCCAAACACCAGCAAGACCATGCTGATCTGTATCTCTTACCAGTCCCTGGAGCCCAGACCTGGGTAATGAACCCTTGAGCTTCCTGCGAAAGTCGGGAATCTTGCCATGGACTCCTGACATCTTCCAGGCCACCAGAGGCAAGTGACCCTGAAGGACCATAGGGTGGAATTGACCCATCGAATCCCGAAGGATTGAGGGATAGAGCGGGAGGCGAAGAGGGAAGTCACACAAGAGTTCCAGATGGGTTGGAAACCATGCCTGAGAGCGCCACAGAGGAGTCACTAAGATGATCGTCTCTTCATGGCGACGTAACTGTGTCAAGATTCTCAGGATCAACAGAAAAGGGGGGGAAAGCATACCCCAGAAATGGGCCCCAGTTCTGCAGGAAAGCATCCACCGCTTCCGCCCCCGGATCGGGACGCCAGCTGAAATACCGAGGAAGCTGGGCGTTCCACCGGGATGCAAAGAGGTCCATTGAACAAGGACCCCATCGAGCCATAACCGCCTGAAAGATCCTCAGATCCAGCTGCCAGTTGCTGGAATCCGTCAGGTACCTGGAATTCCAGTCCGCTGTGGAATTCTTGGCGCCCGGGAGGTACTCCGCCGTGACGGAAATCTGGTGCACCAGGCAAAAGTGCCCAAAAAATCCTTCGCCAAGTCTGCCAGGGCCCTTGACCGAGTGCCCCCAGGCGGTTGATGTACTGCACAGCCGACACGTCCATCCGCAGGAGCACCACACAGGAGACCTTGTCCCGAGTCAGTTACTTGATCGCAAATGAACCCACTAGGAGTTCCAGGCAGTTGATATGCATGCTGAGTTCCTGGGGGATCCACCGTCCCCCGAAGGATAAATCCCCGCAGCGGGCTCCCCAGCCATGAAGACTGGCATCCGACTCTATGACTAGGTCGGGGGAGGTACCAAAGATGTCCCTGCCATCCCATGCCTCCATGAGAGAGATCATTTCGGAGTAGGAGAGACCCCGGCGAGGTGATGAGCCTTGAGGCGCTGGAGAGCCCTGTAATGAAGTGGGCCTGGAAAAATGGCCTGAATCGATGAGCACAGTAATCCCACTACTCTGGCGAGTTGACAAAGTGAAATCCTGTCCCGTCTCAAAACTATCCTCAGGTCCTTCTTGATTTTCGCAATCTTATGGAGCGGAAGACTCAGGGAGGCTGCCCTGGAATCTCGAGAAAACCCAGAAAGACCATGTACTGTGAGGGAAGCAGCTCAGACTTCTGGTGGTTGATCACAAGTCCCAGATCCTGTAATAATGCAATAGTCATGTTCACGTTGGCTATGAGTTGAAATTTGGACTGGTCCATCGAAAGGATATCGCCCAGGTAAATGATGAGGCGAATCCCCATAGAACGGAGGAATTCTACCACCGGTTTGAGGAGCTTGGTAAAGCACCAAGGGGCTGATGATAGTCCGAACTGGAGAGAGGTGAACTCGAACACCTGACCTTTCCACAGAAATTGCAGGAACCTGCAGAGAGGGGGGAAAGATGGGAACCGTGAGGTACGCGTCCTTGAGATCCAGACGGACCATCCAGTCTCTCCAGAGTAGGATATCCCGCAGCAGATTTATGCCCTCCATTTTGAAGTGTTGATAAACCACCCAATTCAAAAGGAACGAAGATTGATCACCGGACAAAATCCTTTGTCTTTCTTTTTGACCAGGAAAAGATTGCTGGCAAAGCCTCTTGGGTGGAGAGATGCGGGACATATAGCGCCTTTGTGCAGTAGCTCTTGGGCCTCTGTGTCTATGAGGATGGAGTCCGATGCCAAGAAGACTATAGGCCTGGGAAGAACCTCCTGAACCGGGGTCCCCCAGAACTCTATGTGGAAGCCTGACACCGTCTGGAAAACCCATGCATCTGAGGATAGAAGTTCCCAATTTCGTCTGAGTAAACGTAGTTCCACCCCCCCCCCAGTTCTTGAGGGAAAGAAAGGGTAATCCTTACCTGAAACGCCTCCTGGGGCATTGGCTGCTCCGCGGGCTCCTCTACTCGCTCTGCCTTTTCCCTTGCCCTTGTTGGGGAAGAAGGTTCCTTGGCGACCGTCTCGCCATCCAGCTTGTTGGTAAGAGCCAGGGCCTTGTTGGAATTGACGGGCGGAAGAGCGACCCTTTCCTCGCCCCAGCCCCACCAAAAACCTTTCCGGTTAAAATATTTTTTATTGATGATTAGGCCTTATCAAGGGCCGAAAAAATGGCCACGATTTTGCTGAACTCCTTGACAAAAGGGTCTCCGAACAAATTACCCTGTGCCACCGCCCCTCCTCTGAAGATAACTCCCCTAACTTGGGGTCTGTCTTAATGATATGGCCCAGTTGGCGTTGCCGAGAAGACATAACGCCCTCTGGGCCCATCCCACCACGACATACATTTGGAGAGGTGTATTTGACAGTTTGGCACGTTCCGCCAATTGAATAATTTGGGTTAAGGGCCCTACAACGTCCACAAGCTTATCCTGACGCCTGCCAAGATCTGTCTATCCCTTTCTTCGGGTCCTTAGCGTACTTTGCGACGAAAGTACACATTTTTGGGTCGATATCAGGGTTGGCAGCCACCTTGTCGGGAAGAGTAGGGCAAGGACATTCGGCCCTCAGACGTGCCAGCACCTCTTTGTCAAGAGGTTGGCGAATTTTACTCGCCACATAGGCCGCCACCTTCTGATCCGGGCGCCATTCAGACGAGCGGGGATGATAGATTCCCTCCGGTTCGAACATGTCCGAATCCGACTCACCCGGGTCCTGCGAATCCGGAAGGGAAGCGACAGGACTCCAAGGACGACCCGTTTCCACCTCCTCGACTGAGGAGGAGTCTCCCTCCGAATCTCCAACCATGCCCAAAGATGAACCCATAGTTATGTCCGATTTGTGGTGAAACTTGTCACCAGTAACACCAGGTATAAAGCCCTCCCGGGAGGGTAAGTGCAGCTGCGCGCGTGCACTCTTGCTGGGGAGCGCGGCAAAAGGCTCGACGTCCCCAAGGTGCCTGGCTGCATGCTTGTGTGATTTCTTGGGGGATGCCTCAGGGGCGACCCCCATTACCCCAAGCATGCCCGGCCCTTTAGAGACCTGTTCAGCAAGCTGTGCCACACTCTCCTTAATAGGAGCGAGAGCCTGAGCGATGGCCTGCGACAGGAGGACATCCACCCCAGGGGAGAGGACATGGTGCAAAGGGCCCTCACCAGGGGACTTGAGGGAAAAGGAGTCTTGCTCCTGGGTAGGTTGCATCATGAGACTCTGGGTGAGGACAGGAGAAAAAATGCCCCAAAAACTCTAGGGGTAGTCCTTTCCACACTCCTGTCTACAATTGAGCCGATCTGGGCTCACAAGCCTGACAGAGAAGAGCAGACGCACATGCGCGTGTGCCCAACACTTGTTAGAGCGCACTTCCCGCTCTGGGTGCAGTCAACCGCAACGCAGTGTCTAGTGGGGGGTTGGAGAGGCGGACTGGAGCCTAAGCTCCTAAAACGCCCCTAGCGTGTTAAGAAAATGCAGCGCCGAGCGCAAAGCGACTCGCTCGCGGTATATTCTGTGACGCGCGGCCACGATGCGTCACCGAATGAAAAAGCGCTTGGGCTGTCATGCCTACCGCGCGTGTAGCAACAGCGTTGCTACAACAATGAAGTCACCAGGTACGGCATAAAGAAGCGAAACGCTCAAATATACTTGATTGTGTGTGTCAGCAAAAAAGGCTCCGAGGCAGAAAGGCACTTATCTGTCATTGGATCAGTGACGAAAGAGGGAGAGTGACATTACTTTGGGCATTTATACTGGTTGCATTATCGGTGTTCATTGAACTATGGTTGCCATGACTATGGACTCATGGGATTTGTGGTTCTTATGCTTTTTGTTGAACTTTGAACCTGCTGTATTAATAAAGAGTGAAGAAAGAAATGCATAATCCTCGCCTCCGGTCCTGTCATACAATGTTGATTAACCAGCGGGCAACAGTAAAGCTGTGTGATTTGGAGCTGTCTATATGATGAGTAAACCCTCATTCCACAGGGTCCCTTGAAATATTTTCTTTATTTCACAAGGAACCCTGAAGGATAGGTTTTTATATAATTGAGTTTTGTGCAAAGAAAGTGTAACACCTATTCATGTGCCTTAGATGTGTTCTCTGAGCAGAGACATAAAATATTAAACTGTCAAAGGCTGTAAATAGAGCCTGCTTTAAACCAGGAGGATTAATGTGATCCTTAAGGAGCTGGCTTCACTTTCTGAAGAAAAAGAAAATCACACTTTGGGCAAGCTGTAAAGTGTATTGTTATACAAATTGCCTATTTAGGTCTTGCCTGGGGCAGCACCGAGTCTCTTGTGTATTTTTTTTGTGTGTGTTTTTTGTGTGTGTTTTAAAAAAAAAACAACAGGTAAACTTAAAGCTGCAAAGATCCCGCCCGTTACTTATCATTAGTGGCCTCAGCGTCAATCTCATTTCCTTGCTTCTTATTGGTCAGGGCCTCCCTTTTTCACTTTCTCTTCCTGGTTTCATCTGTTCTCTGGCGCAAACAAATATAGCTTCCTGTTTGAGGCCAGTGGTCTTTCACTGGCTGTGCGTACTCTTGAGGACACCTTTTCTATTTTCTAGTGCAGCACTCTATTTTCATGTATGTCACCAGGGTGAGGTCTATCTCCGGAGTCTCCATAACCTTGCTAGGAAGGTCCAGACTAGGCCACTCGGTTCTCAGCCGAGATCTGACATCTTTTTCAAACTCCCCTGTCTTATGTGAGTTTGTACGTTATCTGCCACTTCAATAGGTGGGAGCCATACGGTAGACCTAGGGAGGATAATATCCTCTGTCTCGAAGGAGATAACCTTCAGAGGTTACTGGGCCATGTGGCAGTGGCGGGGCTTCTTTTTGCGCTTGCTAGGGTCTGGATCGACCCCCTTGATCCAAACTCTGGGAAGAGGAGAGTAAACCAAAATCATCCTGACGGGACGCATTTATGGCTGTAGACAAGGTGCTATGATAATGATCTTTTGCCAGCAATCCACCAATTTCTCAGAATATGTCACATGGGAGCCCCTAAAGACCCTGGCACATGGTTTGGCCTGAGAGGCAGAGGAGTCGTCGCCGCAGTGTGCCGGAGGGGGAGGGATCCAGCCTTGCTGTTCTGCAAACCCATACAGGTGCTGTTTTATGGGTTGAATGGCCTTAACCAAGGCAAAGTTTACAGAGTGTCATACTCCAGAATCCAGCGCATAAACTAGGTCCTGCACAAAAGCCACAAAAGGTTCACAATACTAACCTTCCATATTTTCCTCCTCCTATTCAGGCATGGCCACATGGTGTATGGCACAGGTGAGTTTTCCAGGAGGTAAGGACCAGAATCAAGGAAGGCAGAGCCAATCCAATCAATAAGTCAATAATGGGGGAGTAATTCAATAAGGAACCCCAAGGCAGGTGATAGACAGAACCACTAATGTCTCTGATACTGAAAAAATAGTGTGATGGGAGGCCTGCCAATACTCTAGGCAATGCCTTTAATAATTATTGCAACCCTGGAATAAGCATCAACCAGGGAGTTGTGAAGCTCTTTGGGGCTCGAGATAATTGCACAGGTCTCTCCCGTGTTGGTCTCTAGGTTCAGAACGCCGGAATCGGAGCTGGCAACACACGCATGCTCGCAAGCCCCAAACAATAGTAAAAGAAAGCGGACCTCAGGGCTTCACTCTCCTTTCACCTGCTCAACAGAAACTGAAAGAACAAGGCGGCTAGCCGCGTTGGTGAGTGGACGAATGCTTTCACTGAAATCGCCGCGAGACACTGTGGGACACCAACAAAGCACAATCTAAATAGGTATACAAAATGTGGATACTGCACAAGGAGTGTTTAGGCAGTTTGTGAAGCAAACACTCAAGAAAGTTTATAACAAAAAAAACAACTGTAATGATGGTGATAGCAATAATGTAACACAACGTGACAGCACAAAACATGCACTGCACTGTACTTAACTGGCGGCGAGGCAGCAAAGAAAGAGGAGGCTGTTTTGCTGCATAAGGATTGTATATGGCTGTGTCTCTATGGTGGGTCATAGGACTGAGATGTGTTCATGGGAAATGTAGTGTTTTAAACTTTCACTTGATTGGCTGCTGAAAATAAAAAATGAAGAAAGAGAAGCATAATCTGAGCCTCTGGTCCTGACACAGAATTGCTTTGCAGGCTATCGCCACCTATTCCGCTGCCCCATATCCTCCCCAGACACGTGCACACACACCACCTGCTTGCATTTTCTTTTTCCATATAGTGCAAAATCGGGCTGGGCATCGGAGTGCTTTACATTAGTATTTCTTTATATTGCACAAGGTCATTTTCATTTATTTGTAAGTTAAACAAGAATACTACCTCATTCTAACTCATCTGAAATGCGACAGCCAATATAAAATTATTCAAGTAAGTCTTTTATAATGTTTTTCTAATTTATTTTGCCAAACCTTACTTTTGTGAAGCAGTTTCCTCTTGTTCCGCTCTTTTTCCTCACAATTTTTTTATTTTTAAATATAGCACAAAATTGGCACAAGGGCATTGGGGCACTTTCTACTTGTGTATTGGGCTAAGTTACACAAGGTCACTTTCATTCATTTATTTATTTATTTATTTGATAGCACTGCTGACGGCCATGTTGGTAAGGAACCTAAAGCCAGTCTACTATGAGTTTGAAAATTGCGTTTCAATTCACTAAACCATGCAGGTTCCAGGAGAAGGGAAAGCATGAAAACAAAAAATTATAAAGCTTTGTTCTCATTCATCTGAAACAACAAATTATTGAAAGCACCCTTTTGTAGAGTTGTTCCATTTTGCAAAACTCTCCTTTCATGAATAGCAAGGGCATCTATGTTACAGTTTGGAAAAAGGTTTACATGACAATTCGCAGAAAACCTTAAGGCTTCACTTTATGTACTTTGCAAAATATCCTCTGATTGCAAGATTAGAGATACTGATCACACATATAGCAGTCTCCAGAACAAGATTTATGGCTACTAACCATGAGAACTCTTGGATTCTTCAGCCTCTTAATTGGCAAACATGTGTTGTACATGGGTGCACTGCAGTGTTGTAATTTAACGTTTGCATTTGTGGGCCACCAACCCAATGTGTTGTGTTAGTCTCCTTTGATTGACTAATAACAAATGAATAATATGAGGCAGCACTGGAATTGACCGAGGTAAAGGTTTGATGTTTGTAAGCAATGAGGAGAGGGTGGTAGGAAGGATAGGGATGGAATGTGGATCACTTGCAGGTCTATGGATTTGGGTGGAATATCCAGTAGTAGACTGGTATGTGGACCATTGAGAGTTTGGGTGGTGGAGATTGAAGCCTAACCATGTCTGTCTTCCATTTACAGGAGGTCGAAGACACATCTGCGAACCGTTGTGCTACTAGCTTCAAAGTCCTGGTTGTGTCGTCCAAGTTTGAGGGCAAGCCCCTGTTGCAGAGGCACAGGTAAGAAGCGAGGCTTTTTGTTAAGGAATAAATATTGTTTGTGCTAGATAATATGCTGTGTAGATACACAAGTGTGCTTGGAGGTTGTGTGGTGCAGTATGGGTGAGTGGTGTATTAACTTTCTTCCTGTAGGGGTATGCGATGTAGTGTGTTACGGATATGATGGTGCCAGGAGGTGAAGAGCCACTGTGTCATAGAAGAGTGTGGGGTATGTGTACTGACGAGGGTTGTATTTCTGGAGATGCTGGCCCAAACTCCACTAAGTGGAACAAGTAAACCTCACAGACCTCAATGAATATGTTTTTATCTTTTAGCATTGCTTAAAACTTGTTCATACTCTAGTAATATCTCTTGTAAAGTTTTCATTGGGTTGAAGTAATTCACTCCATAGCTGCTGAGATGTTGCCTCTTATGCCCTAAAGGGCTTAGAGCTCCCTATCTTATTTTTTTAACATTGCCAATAACTCCAGTTCTGCATTGATGCCAATTTGAAAGTGGTAGTATGGACCCAGTCATCTTTTAGCAGTAACCTATTATAATATGTACCCATCATTGATAATTTCCTTGCCTATCTAATTCCTCACAGGTTGGTAAACAGTTGTCTGTCAGAAGAAATGAAGAACATCCACGCATTTGAGCAGAAAACACTGACACCAGAGCAGTGGGAAAAAGAGAAGTTGAAATGAGGCTTTATATCTTCTTCTCACTGTCTTCCCTCCCTTTTAACACCACAGTGGTGGCACACAGAGTGCTCTACTCCTTTCAGTATCATGGCTGCCTCCCCCTCCCCTCTGCTGTAGGTCTGCAGTCTTCAGTCTTGTCCATGCTTTAGTGGAAAGAAGACCGGGCTGCAAGCATGGCATTCCTTAATGACAGCTTGAGGGTTCTCAAGGTGCGATGGAATCGTTTCAACTTTTGTGCTGCTTATTTTCCAATGTTCTTGTCGGGCCACCTACAATGAGAGGAATGCAACTGGTGGAAAAACATGACTATTGATTGGCTTCCAAAAATATGAATAAGTGTAGTACTACTTACAAGATGGTTTGATGGAGCAGTACACAAAGTTATTCGAATAGACACATGCTGGAATCATTGTTTCTGAAGGAATTTGATTGGATGTGCTATAACCGTTGCCAGCAAGACTTACCAAATATGAACATTGCCTTGCATGAACCACAGCCTGTTAATAGAGGACATTAAAGAATCATAAATATTGTTTAATATAAGTTGCAAGTGGAATAAATGATTTGGGAAGCAGTAGTAGTTTGTGTAAACAGATTCAATTTTGTGTCTCAGTTGTATGGTATACTAAACTGACATTTGTATAGCGCTTCTTAACACTAGTGTGGCCCTGAACTTCTGTCCACATGTGCTCAGTAACTAGCTTACTCCACTTACTATGTATGGTTCAGAGAGTGAACATTCAAAAAGGCATCTGTTTGAAATTCTTTGATGTTGTGCATGAGTGCTGGAGGGGCGTTCAAATCCCGTAGTAACAGATTTGATGCTGAACTTAGGTGTTGCACCTAAAAAGGGTGTAAGGTAAATAGAGCTGAAGTTCATCGTACAGAGCATCTCTATTTGGCTCCATGGTAGGGTGTGCTAATGTTAAGGATTAATTTTGGAGGGGTGGTCAGATGCAATGCATTAAAGTCGTTTTGCAAACTTTCTTTCTGTGCTTAGGTCTTCTTATTCTCACTACTAGAGAGTTTCAGAGCTTGGGTGAACGTATCAGATAGGAGTTCTTTTTGAACCTGGAAATAAGGAGCTGGGCTAGTTTGAAATGGAGTTTCCTTTTTGAGTGATGGATGCTGAGTTTGTGTAAAATCAGTTCAGTGCTGTGGCTAGCCTGATAGGCAATGCAGGGTGCTTGACACTGGTAGCAGTACTTCTTTAAACTGGGAATTTAATCAGGAAGAGCCAGTTAGACCAAGGAGTTGTGAGTCTTAGGACATGGCAGTAATAGTGGTGAGGTGCTAGATTGCAAGTTGACCCATGTGGGCTAGCACAAGAATTACCCCTATATTACACCTCATGGTTCCCAGTGACCTATGACCTGCCCTCATCAATATAGGATCTGGGGAAAATGGGCCTCTCAAAGTGAAGTCACCCAGGGAATGTGAGGACTGGTGACATGTAGTGAAATCTTATTTAAAAAAAAAAAAATTATGAGTAACCATTGTGGCATTTGGGTTAAGAACCACTTTAAGTGGAGCTAATTGGTTTGGGAAGGCATGTCCGGCATTTTCATAGTCGATCTGTGAGATAACTAGGGCTTGGATGACATTAATAACATTTCCTTTCCAGAGCAAGGAGTTGATCTTTCAGAATAATTTCAGTTGGAGCCTTGCTTTCTTGGCCACCTCCTCGACATGATGGTCAAAGTTAGATAGTTTATCAAGTTTAAAGCAGAGGTGGCCATTTGTGGTGTTGTGTCGATGGCTTTCAGTTCCTCTGACGTTTTGGGCAACTCCTTACACTAGGGGAAAGTAGAAAGAATTGTGTTTTGTGTTGATTTAGGTTGAACTTATTCATTATCAATTATTGAATGATTGGCTTAAGGAACAATGCCAAAGCCCTGAGACTGTTAGAGTAGTAATCTTGAGTGATAGCTGAGTGTTGGCAACATAGTAAGGGCAAATATGGAACCTTGAGGCATCCCAGGTTCACAATGGTAGCCCTACGGAGGAGGGGACCAATTTAGTGCACTGGGATCTATTTGGTGTATTGGACTTGTGCCATTGGCCTGTCTCATGGATTGCAGTCGTGTTGGATTGGGAGGAACGCCCAGCATTATAGTGGTAGCAGGCTACTGTCTTCACAAAATGTTAAGCAGCATGTAAATGTAAAATTAGCACTTGTATAGCGCACTACTCACCCGTTAGGGTCTCAAGGCGCTGTACTCATACCGCTATGGAACCCCTCCTGGCTTTTCCCTGTGAGGCGCCCACTCCTGAGCACCCCCAGGGTGAAGCCAGGCATCCAAGCGCTGTTGGGGCCGTTGTGGAGATTAAGCAAGCTATTGCCCAGAGTTGCAGAGTGGGGCCCATATATTAGATTAGGCACTGAGGCGAGAATTATCTGGTCAAGGGGAATTGTGCCCAAGACCTGCCGAAGCGGGACTTGAACCCTGGTCTTGAGCCAGATCTCTGCTTCAGGATCTGCCGCTCTAACCATTGAGCCACACTTCTCCAGCACTGTGGTGGCAGCATACTAAGTGGTAATCAGTAGGAATGAAGAGGTCTTCTTTTAACCTGTGTCACTGGAGTTTGGCTTTCAGGCTTACACATTGATGTCCCATGAAATGGATGAACAGCTGAGAAAGAGGAACAGCTAACACGGTTAATCTTATCTGAACTTTATCAAGGGAGCTAGAGCTGTGGCTGTTTTACGCCGTGGAAAACCACTGTTGTCAGCTGGCGACGGGTACAGATATAGCGATTAAATTATTGTTTTTGAAATGCAAAGTATGGTATTTATTAGCAGATGCTTGTACTTGAAATACGTAGATGGCCAAATGAGTTGGCTATGACGTCAGATAATAGAACTTCCAAATTAGTGCTACTGAAAGCACAGGGCAGACATCCTGTAGGTAATACGGTAAAGGTACAAGGATCAATCAAAACCTTATGAGGACCATAGCAAGCCGTCAATAATAAAGGAACTGTGATATTTCCAAAGTGCGCCATTTTGGATAAAGGGTTTCACTGTATTGGTATGTCACTTGTTCACACAAAGGCTTGGTTTTCCATGGCGTAAAACAGACAAAGCTTTACCAACTTTGGAGAAGTCTGGATAGGACAGAACACGACTGTTCATCTTTCTCAACTGCTTATCTTTTTCCTGTATAACACTGTATCAACACCTGTGCCTTCATCACATTTTTTTAAAGAATAATACATATGCATTTTATGGATTCAGTCAAAAGCAATAGATGGACTCCTTGCTAACTTGTCACTGAGGTGTGCTTGAAACCTTTCTTGTATACTTCATACTAACAGGTGTGCTATATATATACATCGAGGTAATGGCTAGAGCCTACAGGTGAGACGTAATTTCAACAAATTGAGGTGTATTTGCCTGTGTGAAAGAGAATCTATAGATGTTTGTAACACATGTAGAGCAGGCCTTGAAACATCATAAAAATTTCACTAGCCATGCAGGTTGAGTAACTTGAATAAACTACCCATCCCAAATAAAATGTACTCGACCTGTAAACTGGTCTCTAATTGTGTATTCCTAGGCAAATATTTTATTTTCCAGAGCCACCTTTTTCTTTATTCTCACATATGAGCGCATCTTAAAATATGTGAGTTTAGAATTTCTACCGTACAAAAAACTATTTTGTTAAATAGACTAAAAGTTTGCTCCATGTATAATAAGAATGTAGTCCACATATAGGGTATGCATAATCCCTGACTTGCCTAATAGTTTGCTAATAGCATTGTCATCAGGGCAAGGGCAGGGGCAGGAGTGTTTGTCAGTTCATGTTTATACACTCACTTTTAATACATACATTACGAAAGCATGATGTGGTGTGGTAGCATGCTGTCATTCACAAACAGTAAATTTCCCATTGAAATGGCCAATTTCCCACAAACTTGCAGCTTTACTGATAAAACTATATAGTGTTAAAAATAATCTGTAAAAACATTCAGAAAACATTTTTATTTCCACAGCACCAAGTAAAGTTTTCTGATTTATTTTCATCCTAATAAAATATTTTTTTACCCCACAGGAGTACAACAAATGGGCTTTCACAACTACTGACATATTTTGAAATATTTGTTCAGTTGACTTAGTTATTTAAGTGTTGGGTGTTAGGAAAAATCTGACACCCTGCAGCCTCTCATTTCACACACTTAGTTTTTTTCTCTGAAGTGTGTGACCTGCTGAACAGACTTCTGATCTCTGAGCACAGCGCAAATGTGATAATACAAAAAGATTTAAAGGCAGTTTATTGCTTCTTCACTTTCAGAGTGAGCTGAACACAGAACACCTGTTCTTTGTCAACTCACCAGAACAGGCAAGTGGGTTCTAAATTTAACTTGACAAAATCTAACTCTCCATAGCGAGTTGGCGATTTTTCGAGGTCTGTAGATCATCAATTTGCTTTCTTCTGCACATTAGGTGATAGGACGTTCTATATAAACATATTACAACTGTGTGATTAAAGTCTCATACTAGCAATGCTTACAGCCTTATCTTACATTCTGCTCAAGGAAAGATGAATGCCAATTACAATTAATATTGGGAAGGATATGGTGAATTTGTACTGTCTTTAGGTAGGCCTTTGTGGAGTACCTATAGGATTATTATACTTTGTAGATGATATGGTTTGGATATATGAGTGGGCAGTGGGTGTTTGACCGGCGGGCAAGAGATTTTATTTCGATGTCCATCAGAGTATTATTGCTTGCCCTTGGCCCCATCAGTCTGTTAACTTTTCTCACTGCTTTGTGAAGTTACTTTGGTGGGAGAGAATAAAAGATGAGTCCCTCTGGGTGGGGTGTTTTGTGATAGGAACACACTTTTCACATTCAAGATGCCATTCCCATCTTTCCTGCTGGTCGTGGCTCCTGGAGAATCGTGGCAGTCTCAAGGAATCAGCCGCAGGTGAAGTCTTGCAGGCTTCAGTGAGATGGCTGCAGACGTGCCAGTCTGAGCAGCGTAAAAGAGAGGTGAGTAGCAGTCGTGGAGATGCTGGAATCAGATGGCATGGGGGGAGCTGAAAGTTCTCCCACCCTAAGGATGCTTCATAAGTCCATTTTAGTGAGCACCTCCTTTCTGTACTCTTCTCTGCTAAAGTGGCAAGCGCATGCAGTTCCATGATCAAAGATCATATCGCTTGTGCTCACTGAAACATGCACATTCCCAAAACAAATTGTCCACTGTCTCCAGAAGCGCAGACGCATCATGTTTCCTTACACAACATGTTTGGAAATAAAAACAACCATTTGCAAAACCAATGGCTTTCCTTTCAGTAGTGTTGTCTGACCTTTTTTCTTTTTCTAATTCTTTTTGCTTTTGCGTATTATCAGGATGGGACAAAGGCTTATTTGCTGAACAAAAACAACACAATGAGGCATATGTGTGCATTTGTAATTACGCGTTGTTAGTCAGCACATATGTGGCCTCATACATCATGATGTGCTGTGCTGGCTATGGTGCTTTTTGATTTCATTTACCTTTTCAAGATGTCGAGTACTGTCTACGTTGTGTGTTTATGTATATGTTACAAATTGCAGCTGATGGGACCTCCAAAAAAATAGAGCCGTGGTAGAGTGGGTGGGGGATGTTTATTTCTAAGCACCAGCGATAAACAAGAGAGATGCTCCGTCTTGTAAAGCTTTAAAAATAAAATTAAAACCGAGAGAGCACAAGGCAGCCTGATTTTAGTGGGGAAGTTGCAATAAAGGAGAAAATGTATGTGCTTGCGCAGAGTGCGGTAGAAGAAAGATAAAAGGGTAGTCCCCGAAATGTAAGAGGTGTAATGATGCAAGTCATCCAGTCAAAAGGATACGGAATAAACTATGCTCAACGGGAGGGACAAACTGAATCAGAGGAAGGAAAACCATTCAATAAGGCGTGAGCAAAGGAGGTTGATGAGAAAGCTAACCAGTGGAATTACAAAAACCCCACAGCAAGCTTTAGTAGTGACCAAAATAGGCATGCAGCAACAGATAGCTAAAACATTATTTAAATACAAATCCACTGTCGGGTGCGGTGGTAACCTTTTTATGTTTAGGAAGCAGCAGTGCACATCGTGGACGTGACTCTTTAACCCCTGACTTAATTTGTGAGTGTAATATATATTTTTTTCTTAAAGTATCACAATTTGTGTATGTAACCAAAATCCTTAAGGTTTGTGCTTTGGGTATGTGCAAGATTGAGTAATAGTATACAGCTTTGTAAAATAAGTGTTAATTGTTCTCCACCTCTAGACATAAGAAAATAACCTGGAAGTATGCTGCTAACTGGCCACTCCTACCAACTTGGGTGCTAACAATGGAAAGCCTATCCAACGTTCCACAGTTAATTTTTCTCCTCTCTTTGTCTGAGGCAAGTCCCTCGATGGATCAGATACCAACTAGGTTTGGGTCTCCAATCCTTCTTTGGTCGTCTTTCTGTGCTGGGCACAGAGTATTATCTGGATAGATTGTCGGATACACCAAGCGGATTCGTCCGAGTCAAAGATTTCCCCTTCTGACTTAGAGGGTCATTACAACCCTGGCGGACAGTGTTAAAGCGGCGGTAATACCGCAAACAGGCCGGCGGAAAAAAAAAGGGAATTATGACCGTGGTGGAAACAGCCAACATAGACAGCCACTTTAACACTCCGACCGCCACGGCGGTACAGACAAGCAGCGCGGCGGTCACCGCCAACAGACAGGCGGAAGACAAAGTAACAGCCACAGTATTACAACAGGCCAATCCGCCACCTTTTCCGGGGCGGATTCACCGTGGATAAAAACACAGCGGAAACAGCCATTTCAATGGGAAAATGCTCACCTTAACACACTCCACAAGGAAGGAGGGCACCATGGAGCCAGAACTCCAAATACTCCCTGCGATAGTGGTCCTGCTCCTCTACAAACATCAGCAACGGCGGCGCCGAAGACAACGGTGAGTACTGCTCCTACGACATAGGGGAGGCAAAAGTCAGGGACACACACACACGCAACGCCCCACCCCGACCCTCGCACACTACAACACACACCCCAATGCATTTCCAAACATCACAGTAACAACCCCCAACCCCCCCGGAAGAATGCAAAGACAAAAGGAAATGAGTGCAACCATTGTAATGTATCAAAATACAGTAAGCTAATATATACAGAAATATATACACATTCCAAAAATATACATCATGATTAGTAGTGCAGGTATGCACCATTCAATGTCCGTGGACCACTGGGCACAAAATGCATGGGCGAGGCCCACACAAGATACCTGTCCAGAAACGGAGAGAACACTGCAGGGCATCAGATAGAAATACAACAGGCACCTCAGGGGGAAGGGAAGGGGCGGGCACCTCAGCCGGATGACAGCACCACGCCAGATCCACGACAGGGCTCCATGCCCATTGATGTATCCTGGGGAGTGCAAAGCCACAGTCTCACAAGTCTCTACAGTGGGTGGGTTGCCCACTGTACCATCCTGGGGAGTGCAAAGCCACAGTCTCACAAGTCTCTCCAGTGGGTGGTTTGCCCACTGTACCATCCTGGGGAGTGCAAAGCCACAGTCTCTCAAGTCTCTACAGTGGGTGGTTTGCCCACAGTACCATCCTGGGGAGTGCAAAGCCACAGTCTCTCAAGTGGATAACAGTCTCCACTGGTTCTGGAGGGGGGCTGGTGCCCAGAGTGCTTCATCCTGTGCAGGACAGACGGAGTGGATGCAGGTCTCCACTGGTTCTGGAGGGGGACTGGTGCCCAGAGTGCTTCATCCTGTTAAGGACTCAGGTAGTGGATGCAGGTCTCCACTGGTTCTGGAGGGGGACTGGTGCCCAGAGTGCTTCATCCTGTTAAGGACTCAGGTAGTGGATGCAGGTCTCCACTGGTTCTGGAGGGGGACTGTTGCCCAGAGTGGTTCATCCTGTTAAGGACTCAGGTAGTGGATGCTGTTCTCCACTGGTTCTGGAGGGGGACTGGTGCCCAGAGTACATCACTCTCCCCGTGACGGTCCCAGTTCCGTCACTGCCCCAGCCGCACATGGGCTAGCGGTGCTTGTGTTAGCGGTCTTTGCACTGTTCAGCGGTGCTTGACTTTGCTGTCTCTGACCTGTTCAGCGGTGCTTGCCATGGCGGTGCTTGCCCTGTTCAGCGGTCCTTGCCATGGCGGTCTTTGCCCTGTTCAGCGTTGCTTGACTTTGCTGTCTCTGACCTGTTCAGCGGTGCTTGCCATGGCGGTCTTTGCCCTGTTCAGCGGTGCTTGACTTTGCTGTCTCTGACCTGTGCAGCGGTGTGTGCCATGGCGGTCCCTCATTGCCCAGCAGGGCTGTGGCTGCCGGGGCCCTCCTGGGCACTGACTCTGGCGGTGGTCTCCTGACCAGTGACGATTGTGCTGGCCTCCTGGGCACTGACTGGCGGTGGTCTCCTGACCAGTGACGATTGTGCTGGCCTCCTGGGCAATGACTCTGGCTGTGGTCTCCTGACCAGTGACGATGGGGCTGGCGGTGGCGTCCTGGGCAGCGGGTATGATGGCGGCCTTCTCCGCCGTGCTGCTCTTCCCATACTTTGGCGCTTTCTTCTGCCCCTTCCCCACCTTGGGAGGAGTCACAGCTGAATCGACACTCCCCCGTGATCAGTGTAGCAGTAGGGAAAGATGCGGAAGACATTGTAACGTGAAGGGTTAATTAGCTTGAACAGTAGATGAGCGTGATGCCTGCCGAAGCCAGAACAACGTGAAAGAAATTCACGATGTTCGCTTTCAAGCTTGTTTTCTTTTGACATTCCGTAGATAAACTTATTCGCAGCTGCATGTGTGAGAAACAGGCTGTAAAGGAGAGTCAGTCTCAGCCTTGAGAACGAGACCACAGTAAAAGATGGAATGAAAACAATGGCCAGGGAATGGCAAGGCAGCCAAGAGACATGTACTGATAACATACATAGCTAGAAAATACTGGAAGGTGGTAGAATCCAAGCTTCAGGTTATTTAAACACTGAAAGGTGGGTGAGGGAATTTTGAAGCTCGCAGATGGAGTTATGAAACTGTCATCTTCCGACCCAGCGCTGCCTCCCTGTTTTGCTGTTCCAAGACCGTGACGATCGAGGGGGAGAGAGGTCCAAGCGGGCGGTAGAGGGCTTCCCAGCACTCGTGGACTAAGTGACTAAGTTAAGTTCCACCCAGGCTCATTTATAGTTTTTTCCTGCTTCACTGAACAGCGTAGTGTAAATCTGCCACAGTAATTGAAATGTGCATTTTAGTGTGCAGTAAATCAAAGCTTATCTGAAGTGTTCAACTCGTTAATATTCTGCTCCCTGAACATCGTAGTGTATCACATGTTGGTATACAGTTATTCCAAGTTTATATCTGTCAATGAACTCTTTACTCAGACGTATGCATAGATGCTCTTTGCAGTGTACTTATATATATATAAACATTTATATAGATATTCTTTTTTATTTACTATTCTTACTCTGTCAATGAACTCTTTGCTCATTCGTATACATAGATACTATCTGTAGTGTACATATGTATGAATAGGTGCTTTTCATTGTCATGCTTATTTCACTATTGTTAATGTGCTAAATGCCTGCATTTATCTGAAATTGTAGTAAAGCCAACTTTATTCATAATTTGTGTGTGGTCCTTCATTGAGCGTCCTTATTGACTTATACCGAACAAGTGAACCAGCCACCTGGATAGAACACCCCGGAACCCTTGTGAGCGGCTTTGCCTGTAGGAGTCTTCACCCTCTCCCGTTGGGCACCGTCCAACTTCTGGTGCTTCACGGGGGGGGAAACTGGCTGTGCTTTGGCTCCGTGTCACACTGGCTGCCCTGGTGCCCGGTGCACTCCACATACCTCTAACAGGCACCACTGGTACCGGACATTTTTGGGCTGAGGTGCTACTACGGGACCTATGAATTGGGGGGGGGGGGAAAGAGGTCAGCGTTGCTCAGGAAAAGTTTCTGACGAATACTGGGACGGGTAGCTGGGGGGGTCTGGGAGTGGAGGAACAGGAGGTGGTTGTAGGAGGTGTAACTTTAGATGATTTGGGTGCAGGTGCATGTTCTGGAGGCTGTCGTGAGGTGGATGGATGATGGGTGTTTGTGTGCCTGCGTTTGTGTACTTTGGGAGGGGGTGTCACAGACACACTGGGAGAGGACACAGGGGATGTGTAAATGGTAGTGGGGGGTGGTGAGTGCAGGTGAGGGGGGTGTGGTGCTGGGTGTTCTGGTGCGAGTCCTAGTGGCTGTAGTGGTAGTGCATGCAGGTGAGAGTGTAGATGACACTGGGAGGGAGGAGGGAGACGACGAGGAGGGGGACACAGTGGAGGCAGTGGATGTTGCTGTGTCTGTATGTGGGTGATGCTTGTGTGAGTGCCTGTGGGATGTGTGGTGTCTATGTTTGCCTGAGCTGCCCTTGTGTGTTGAGGTGTGTGCAGGCTGGTCTGTAGGTGTGCTTGGGGTAGGCTGAGGTAGAGGGGATTGGGTCTGGGTGGAGGAAGTTGGAGGGGGGAGGCTAGAGACAGGGACAATGGCTGCCATCAGTGCTGAGGCCAGAGATTGCAGGGTTCGATGATGGGCAGCCTGACCAGAATGAATGCCCTCCAGGAATGCATTAGTGTGTTGCAACTCCCTTTCTACACCCTGGATGGCATTCACAATGGTAGACTGCCCAACAGTGAATGACCTGAGGAGGTCAATGGCCTCCTCACTGAGGGCAGCAGGGGTGACAGGGGCAGGGGCTGAGGTGCCTGGGGCGAAGGTGATGCCCACCCTCCTGGGTGAGCGGGCACGGGGCGAAGGCTGAGGGGCTGCTGGGAGGGCAGTGCTGGTAGGGGGGGTGTCGGCTGTACCTGTAGAAGTGGGGGGCACAGATGGTGCCGCCACCACAAGGGAGCTCCCATCAGAGGACGAGTCCGTGTCGCTGGTTGCTGATCGGGTGACCGCCGTGAAGCTCCCCTCGCCCTCAGTCCCACTGGTGTATTCGGAGTCTGTGGTGTGGCCCTCCATGGCCATGTGGGATGCAGCCCCCTCGTGCTCCGGTGTCACTGTACCTCCGCCTGATGATGCTGATGCACAAAAGAACGGGGAGAGCACAAAAAGGGGTTGGGAAACAGAAGAAAGACAGGTTGGCTTACCGCTACCGTTGGCGGACAATACAGACACAGCAGCCCCCTTCACTATGCTGCGCTCTTGGGCTCTACAGATGCAGTTCCTGGGATATGGCCTACATGGCTATGGTGGACATCTGCACACATAGATGACACAGGGGCATGTATACCTGTACTTGGCACTCTACAGACACGGGGTGGAGTGGCATATGGCCTGCATTACGGAGGTGCCTAGCCTACGGAACTCGCCCTAGCCTAGGGAAACCCACAGCCCTCCTCCCCAACCCAGACCCCTCCACTGCGCGCAAAGTCAGCAGAATGAGAGTGTACTCACCCCCTTGTGGCTGCTGTGATGCCCTCATGCGCCCATCCAACTCAGGGTAGGCCACCGCCAGGATTCGGAACATCAGGGGGGTCATGGTGCGACGGGCACCCCTCCCAGTTTGGGAGGCCATCCCCAGCTGAGCCTCCGCCGTCATCTTGCTCCAGCGGCAAATGTCCTCCCATCTTTTATGGCAGTGGGTGCTCCGTCTCTGGTGGACCCCCAGGTTCCGGACGTCCTTGGCGATGGCACGCCAAATATCCTTCTTCTGGTGGGCGCTGACCTACATGACATGTACAGGGGAAGAAGAGAAGTCATTAACAACTGCAATGTCGAAGTGAGTGGCCCACATCCCTGCCCTTGCCATGTGGCACATGCATTCACACTCCTTTATGCTCGCAGAACTCAGCCCCCTTCCTTCTTACATCCAGCCCTCTCCACACAGGCATAGCCCATACAACTTGCACCCTATGTACTCACCTGTTGGTCTGGAGGACCGTAGAGTAGCGTGTACTGGGGGAGGACCCCGTCCACGAGCTTCTCCATCTCCTGTGCAGTGAAGGCAGGGGCCCTTTCCCGAGACGCATGAGCCATTGTCTCTTCCAGACCGAGGTCACACCAGCACTTTCAGTATAGGTCCTCTCCTGTCGAAGATCAGGTATCGAGTGATTGAACATATAGAAAATGGCGGTCACGTCCGCAGCGGTGACGTCCGCGGCAGTGCGTATCATCACCGCCGGCGCACTGCGTCATTGGCTCCTGGGACCCATAGGGTTCAATGTTAACCAATGCAGCATTGCTCAGCGGTCTACGACCGCCTACTGCGATGGTGTACAACGCCATCGCAGTTACCTCACATCCCATTGTCCCACTTTAGAGGTCAGACAGCTGCCATTTCAGGGGCCCACATGGCTTCATTTTCAACTGCGTCACACATACCTAGGCCTGGACTCAACACACATACAGACAACTTTTGGAGTTTGTTTCGTGTTCTGTGTAGATGTGGGTACATACCTCTGAATTGCTCGACTCTGTGGTCGCTGTTGTCCTTCCTAGGCACCGTCAACTGGGATATGTGAGGAGATGGCGAAATCCTCTGGTGTACCGACCGCTGGTGGACCTGTTGACAATGGAGGAGCGACATTTAATCATCACCTACAGGTTTGACCGTGCCACAATCCAGGAACTGTGTGCCCAGTTGGAGCCAGACCTGATGTCAGCAATCCGCCATCACACAGGAATCCCCCCTCAAGTGCAGGTGCTATCAATGCTCCATTTCCTAGCAAGTGGGTTATTTCAAACAACAGTGGCCATGGCATCAGGGATGTCCCAGCCTATGTTTTCCAACGTGTTGTCCAGAGTGTTGTCTTCCCTGCTGAAACACATGAGGAGCTACATCGTTTTCCTTCAGGTGGAGGATTTGGCTACAGTTAAAGGTGACTTCTATGCCCTGGGACATATCCCTAACATCATAGGTGCCATTGATGGAACCCATGTAGCTCTGGTCCCCCCCCCCCCCCCACAGGAGTGAACAGGTGTACAGGAACCGGAAGAGTTATCATTCGATGAATGTACAGATGGTATGTTTGGCAGACCAGTACATCTCGCAGGTAAATGCTATGTTCCCTGGCTCAGTGCATGACGCCTACATCCTGCGGAATAGCAGCATCCCTTATGTGATGGGTCAACTCCTCAGGCACCGGGTGTGGCTATTAGGGGACTCTGGTTAACCCAACCTGTCATGGCTATTGACCCCAGTGAGGAATCCCAGGACCAGGGCAGAGGAACGCTACAATGAGGCCCATGGGCGGACTAGGAGGGTGATCGAATGCACCTTCGGCCTCCTGAAGGCCAGGTTCAGGTGCCTCCATATGACAGGTGGTTCCCTATTCTACTCACCAAGGAAGGTGTGCCAGATCATCATCGCCTGCTGTATGCTTCACAATCTTGCTTTGTGACGCCAGGTGCCTTTTCTGCAGGAGGATGGTCCAGATGACGGTGTTGTGGCAGCTGTGGAGCCTGTGGACAGTGATGAGGAAGCAGAGGAAGAAGACATTGACAACAGGGACTCAGTCATACAGCAATATTTCCAGTGACACACAGGTGAGAACACTTTCTTTACTAATACATTTACTTTCATACTTCTACCTCTATCCTGTCTATCAATTTCAAGCAGTATTTGGTAACTGAGTTGTACATTTCCATTACGGTTTCACAGGCGTGGTTACCAACGTGTGTCATCTGCTTGCATCCTTCATGGACTTGTGATGTGTGACATGGGTATGTTGACATTACTATTGAGAACGGATTTTGTCATTGTCATAGCTAATACACTTTTTCAAAATCACAGACTGACTCCAGATTGTTTTGTGGTTCAAGGGTGTTTATTGAAGTGCTAATTATTGGAGGTGGTGGTAAAATGGTGATGGCTGATGGTGGAAGAATGTCCATGGCAGAGTCCAGTCTATTAGTCTCACAGGTGCACTGCCCATATGGGCATAGGAAGTGGAGCTGGGGCAGTTCCAATATGGACAGGGTTACAAAGTGGGACAGTGGGATGACAATCAGGGTGGTCTCATTTTTTGGCAGGGGTCTTGCCATCGTGCTCTGTCCTGTTCCTGGATCTCAGGGACCGCTTGCGGGGTGGGTCTCCGTCTGCAGGGGGTGGGGTGCTGGTGTGGTGGTCCTGTGGCGGGGCGTCCTGTCCACTAGTGCTGGCGGAGGTGGTGGGCAGTTAATCGTCCATGCTAGTGTCAGGGGACCCTTGTAGTGCCACGGTGTCCCGCATGGTGTTCTGTATGTCCTTCAGCACCCCTACGATGGTGCCCAGGGCAGAGCTGATGGTTCGGAGTTCCTCCCTGAACCCCAAATACTGTTCCTCCTGCATGCGGTGGGTCTCCTGGTGGTATGCTCCCATGATGGAGGAGAGGGCCTCGTGGAGAGTGGGTTCCCTTGGCCTGTCCGCCCCCTGTCGCACAGCAGCCCTCCCAGTTCCCCTGTGTTCCTGGGCCTCCGTCCCCTGGACCGTGTGCCCACTGCCACTGACCCCAGGTCCTTGTTGTTGTTGGGGTGGTGGGTTATCCTGGGTTCCCTGTAGTGGTGGACACACAGCTGATTGACGTGTCCTGGGGACGGAGGTATGGGCCCGCTGGGTGGGTGCTGTACTGGTGTTTCCAGAGGGTGGAAGGTCAGTGTTGGGCTGTGCCTGTGTGAGGGGAACCGACTGTCCCGAGGCCCACGATGGTCCGGGCTGGTCATCTGGATCCAGTTGGCCAGAGCTGCTATCATCACTGTGGGCCTCTTCTGTGGGTGGGGTAGAGATGTCTGGACCCTCCTGTCTGGTGACGTTAGGTAGTGGTCCTGCAGGGTTATAAAACCATGATTATTGCATCTGTGTGTGTCATGGTGTGCAATGGATGGGTGACCGTGTACCCCAGTGCTAGCATTCCTGTGTGGGGGCTTGTGTGATGATGGTTAGGGGTTGTTATGGGTATGTGCAGTGGGCATGCTTTAGTGATGGGTGTCCATGCTTTGTTGCTGCATGCAGGACTTGGTGTTGGGATGTGTGGTTTGTGTTATTAGTACATCAGTGAGGAGTTGGAGTGATAGGGGAGGGGGTGAGGGTGGGGGGTGTGTGATAGCATGCAGGTAGGGTGGGGGATATGATAGTTAAGATTTGACTTACCAGTGTCCATTCCTCCACCGACTCCTCCGAGGCCCTCAGGATGCATAATGGTCAAGACCTGCTCCTCCCATGTTGTTAGTTGTGGGGGAGGAGGTGGGGGTCCGCCGCCAGTCCTCTGAACCGCGATGTGCCTGGAGACCACGGAACGCACCTTCCCACCTCTTCCTGATGTCCTCCCTATTTCTTGGGTGCTGTCCCACTGCGTTGACCCTGTCCACGATTCTTCGCCATAGCTCCATCTTCCTAGCTATAGAGGTGTGCTGCACCTGTGATCCAAATAGCTGTGGCTCTACCCGTACGATTTCCTCCACCATGACCCTGAGCTCCTCTTCCGAAAACCTGGGGTGTCTTTGGCGCGCCATTGGGTGGTGTAGGTGATGTGTGGGGTGGTGTATGTGGTGATGAGTGTGGTGATGTGTAGTGGTGTGTGGTGTTTTGTGCGTGGATGTTGTGTGGGTGATGGTGTTGTGTGCCTCTGTGTGGTGGGGTTGTCTATTGCTGTGCTCTCTCTTTTGCCTTCCTCTCTATTTTTTAGTCATAGGGGTTTGTGGGTGTGTGTTTTATATTGTGTTGGGTGTGTGGGAGTGGTGTTTGTATGTGTATCAGGTGTGTGTATTTTGAATTGTCCAATGTGGCGGTGTTTTGGAGATGTGTGTGTATTTTGAGCGCAGCGGTGTGTACCGCCAATGGAATACCGCGGTTGAAAGACCGCCGCGTGGATTCGTGCGTCGTAATAGCATGGGCATGTTTCTGTTGGCGTGATGGTGGAGGATTTGTTTTCGCCAGTTTATCTGGTGTGGCGGACTTGTGTGGGTGTCTCAATTTCGGCGGATTCTGTGATGTGTGTCATAATAGCTGTGGCGGAATTCCACGGCCGTGGCGGTGTATTGGCGGTCTTCTGCACGTCGGTAAGCGGCTTTTACCGCCGATGTTGTAATGACCCCCTTAGTCTTTTTATGGAGATTTAATTCCTCCTGCAGTGCATTACTGAAGCTGTATCTGTGGAAGGTGCATCAAATTCAGACATCTTTGCTATGAGGCCCCCGACTGCTCTGGGAGTCCCAACATTTTCCCTTCTTTTCAGGGTTTCTGGAGCAGCTCCTCTGAGTCAGCGCTAAGGTGCTCAGGGCCTCGGAGACAGCATTTAGGGGCCAGTACACACAGCAGAGGTCACTAGCAAAGTCCAGGCAACTGCTTCAGTTGAAACTTGTCACTTCATGAAAAGGACTCTTCCAGCAAGTTGTGTACCTGTAGCTACACAGGCAGTCAACTAGCTAACCCTTGAAGTCTACTTGTTTGTCTCCTGTGTACGAGTCAGATCCAACCCTTCAGGGCTCTTTTCAGGTCATAGACAGCAGGTCCAGATCACTTCTGCTCTTCTGAAGGTCCAAGAAGTGTTATGAGGAGAGTGCCTTAGGGATACCACATTTTTGGCTGGTACTATCTAGCGTTTGGGGTTTACTGCTGGCTCCTGCTTAACCGATGGGGCAAATCATCCCAGGAACAAATCCTACACACCTTGTCAGCCGTTCCTCATTGCCCTACCACAAATAATTCCATAGTTCTTGTTAGAAATGGGGTCTCTAGTTGGCAGTCAGTTTCCACCCTGTCCGAGTAGGGACCCACACTCTAGCCAGGATAAGGGAGATACCCGCTCAGATAACCCCTGCTCACCCCCTTGGTAGCTTGGCACGAGCAGTCAGGCTTATCTCAGAAGCAATGTGTAACGCATTTGCATACAACACACAGTAATAAGTGAAAACACTACAAAAGGACACCACACCAGTTTTAGAAAAATAACCAGTATTTATCTATATAAAACAAGACCAAATACGATAAAAATCCAACATACAGTAATAAAAATTAGAATTTTGCAAGATTTACTCAAAACTACAGTTTCTTGAAGTCGATAGCTCCACCTGGGGCTATCATGGCGTCGAGATCAACAAAACCAACAGTTCAGGCTGGCCGCGGCGTTGCAGGCCAGCTATGGTGTCCGTAAGACCCGCAAACAGTACCTTGGATTTTCAGGGCGTCGTGATCCTTGCGGTGAGCTCCAGAGAGCGGCGTTACTGACGTCGTGGTGTCGGTTCCGGAGTCATTGCAGGAGTCGTCGTGCCCTTGAGGTCACACACGTTGCAGATCCAACTCCAGGCTGATGAAGTCAGGTGCGCCGGAGTGGGTGGCTGCGGTGCGAAGCGGGACGATGCGACGTGTGGTGCTCACCGGTCACGGTGCAGGTAGCGGCTCGGTGACGGCATCCAGTGGCGTTGGTGAGACCAGGTCTGCAGTGTGAGGCAGTGTCGTCGTTGATGAATCGCTGTAATTGGTAGGCCAAAGCCAGCGGTGCAGGATGGGACGGTGCTTCGTGACCCTCACGAGCGGTGTCCACAGGCCACGGTGCAGGCAGGATGCCTGGTGACGACACAGGAGTCGATGGTGCTGGCGTCTGTGGACCGGGGCTGCAGTGCGGGATGGGACAGTGCTTCGTGTACCTCACGAGCAGTGTCCACAGGCCACGGTGCAGGCAGCGGCACCGGTGTCAGCAGGAGCGGCATCGTCGGGATTCCCAGGCTGCGGTGTGAGCAGGCGATGCCGGAATGCGGGGCCCACAGGTCGCGGTGCAAGCAGCGGCTCGCTGAAGTCGTCCAATCCCTGTGTCGGTGAGACCAGGGTAGCAATGCGACTCCGTGTGGCTTCAGCAGGTCACAGTGCAGGCCAGCGGTGTCGTTAGTGGCGTTGTGGTGGTTTCTCCTCTTGAACAGCACAAAACACTCAGTTCCCAGTGCTGCAGGTCGAGGAAACTGAAGTCTTTGGTGTCCCTGAGACTTCCAACAGTAGGCAAGCTCTACTCCAAGCCCTTGGAGAATTTTCTCAAGCAGGAGACACAGCAAAGTTCACCCTTTGCACTCTTTTCAGGCAGAAGCATCAACTGCAGGTCAGTCCAGCAAAGCAACACAGCAGAGGGACAGTACTCCTCCTTCAGCTCTTCTTCTGAGCAGAGGTTCCTCCTGATTCCAGAAAGATTCTAAAAGTATGGGGTTTTGGGTCGTCTTCTTATACCCAGTTCTGCCTTTGAAGTTGGCAAACTTCAAAGCAAAGTCTCAAGTGTTTGCAAGATCCTTCCTTGTCTAGGCCAGGCCCCAGACACACACAGGGGGTCAGAGACTGCATTGTGTGAGGGCAGGCACAGTCCTTTCAGGTGTGAACAACCACTTCTCCCTCCTCTCTAGCTCAGATGGCTCATCGGGATATGCAGGCTACACCCCACCCCCTTTTGTGTCACTGTTTAGAGAGGTGCAAACAGCCCAACTGTTAAACTGACCCAGACAGACAATCCACAAACAGGCCGAGTCACAGAATGGTATAAACAAGAAAATGCCTTTCTAAAAGTGGTATTTTCAAACTGACCATTTAAAAACAAACTTCACTAAAAGGTGTATTTTTAAATTGTGAGTTCAGAGACCCTAAACTCCACATTTGTATTTACTCTCAAAGGGAATCTGCGCTTTAAGGATATTTAAAACCAGACCCATGTTAACCTATGAGAGAGATAGGCCTTGCACAGTGAAAACCAAATTTGTCAGTATTTCACTGTTAGGACATATAAAACACACTAGTATATGTTCTACCTTAAACATACACTGTGCCCTGCCCCTGGGGCTACCTAGGGCCTAACTTAGGGGGTGCCTGTAGTAAAAGGGAAGGTTGAGTACACTTGCCAAGTCGAATTGGCAGTTTAAAACTGCACACACAGACACTGCAATGGCAGGTCTGAGTCATGTTTACAGGGCTACTAATGTGGGTGGCACAACCAGTACTGCAGGCCCACTAGTAGCATTTGATTCACAGGCCCTGGGCACCTCTAGGGCACATTACTAGGGACTTATTAGTAAATCAAATATGCCAATTATAGATAAACCAATCCACAGTACAATGTATATAGGGAGCACTTACACTTTAGCACTGATTAGCAGTGGTAAAGTGCACAGAGACACAACCAGCAAAAACAGACCTAAAAAAATAGCAGGAAGAAGGCAAAAAGGTTGGGGATAACCCTGCAAAAGGGGCCATTTCCAACAGTTCTCATCACTGTAAAATCCAGGTTGAGGAAACTTCTTTTCTCCCTTGTGCAGAGCTCTTGTGTCCAACCAAAGGTGTGACCAGGGAAATGAGCAGTCCACTGCCCTGTATCAACTTTAATCCAGTTCAGTGGGCAGCTTCCTTCCCACTGGCTTCCAAGCAGCCTGGTAAGTTTGTGTCTTGGGGACAAAGGATTTAAATTCTTAATTAATGTCTCTTCAATTAATGTCTCTTACATTAAAGTATGAAAGAGCAGGCTTCACCTTTTTCCCTTTCAAGTTAATGAAGTTATTTGGTCCACCCCAGCTGTCCTTAGTGAGCTGATAGGTATCAAATGCCCTACCCTCAGTCCATCCTGTCACCAGGCTAAGCCGTTGTTCTGCTTAGAGATCAGATTTAACACCTCATTAAGGGAAAGCACCTGCTGGGTAGCAGATAGCAGCCTAATGCAAATTAGCCTCAAGGAGCTTTAGGCAGGTAAAAGGTGGATTTCTGAAAGTTACTGTTCCTAACTATTTAAAATCTAACTCCACCAGTGAATTGGACTTAATAAATCTAAAAACTAGTCTATTTTAGCAGTTTCCTGTCAAAAGTTATGTAATAACGTTGATAATCTAAGGTTAATTTTCTAAGATCCAGATACTTCCATACCAGGGACAATTGCTTTTGGGGTCTAGTCACTGGAGGAACATGCCAACTTTAATTTGACACATGTGCCACTTTTAAATTTCAAGCGCTCTATCTTATGGGAGACACGGTGTATGTAGAGATTTCTAATTAATATTTAAACACAGGGTTTCCCACCTGCAAAAAGGGTTATTTTGGCAGGGTTGGCATCAGGTATTGATGGTGCTGAAGCTAGGTTACACATGGTAGACCCAAGACATGTTTTACAGGCCAACACGGTGGATGGCATTATAGGAGTGTCAGTCCACTGGTTATGTTTAAGTTCCAGCCCCAGTGTGTTTCTGACACCACATACTAGGGACATACAGGCACGTTAAATGCCAATCAGGGGTAAGCCGATGTAACTACGTTTAAAGGGCAAACACTGACACCTTACCCCTGTTTAGCAGAGGTAAAGTCCACTGACTCCAAAAACCAGCTAAAATTGGGTGCAGAAAAAGGTGGAAAATCTGGTGTGACCATGCAGAAATGGAGGATTTGCTACAGGTCTCTTAAGAAATTTCTTTTTGGACCTTTCAGTTGTGTTGATGTGAAGTTTTTGCCCTTGGTGACAATGTTTGTTGTGGCAATTACTTCTGCCGTTAGAATTGGTGAATTTAGAGCTCTTTTCTCAACATATTGGATGATACTGTTATTTTGAAACCAAATTCTCTTCTTTTCCCATAGCGTTCAGTATATTATACTGCCTACCTTTTTCACTTTCCTTCATGCCAAAAATATGTTTTTCTTCATGCAGTGGATATCACGAGACCAGTATTGATCCATTTGGAAAGATCTAAACCCATTCACAGCTCTAATAACCCTTTTGGAACTCTAAATCAAGGTTATAAGGTTTCTTCTTTTTCCTTTAGCTGCTGAGTCAAATCTTCCATTTCTTTGGCCAGCTATGGAACGTTCATTGCAAAATCTGTCCAGGATAGATCTATAGGGCGGAAGCGTCTTGGGTGGAAAGAGTGTCTGTTTCTGAGATTTGTAGAGCATCCACACACCTTTGTCAACCATTATCATATTCAAAATGCTAGGTTGCTTATTTGGGCATGGTGTCTTGAATTATATTCTGCCATAATCTCTCTTCATTCTGTCATATATTTTGTTCAGTTCAACCACTAATAATTCTTTGCTGTATTCTGCCTTTTGTATGTTGAGTTTGTTTCATGTTATCAAAGGCTAATGGCTTTGGTACTCCTCTTAAATATTGACTGGGCCAAGGCCAGTGAATGTTGGGATAATGACTTAATTACTTGTCAGTAATCTTCATTATCTCTAGTCCTTATCATCTTTGCCACATCCATAACCACACACCATCCACCCCTCATTGCTGTACTTTGATTAGGCTTGCTACAATCAGGAAGAATCCTAGGAATGCTAGTCCTTTATAGCACCCAAGAGGGCGATTGGTGTCAGCATAGTTCAAGCCTTTCTTTTCTGTCTAGAGGTGGAGAACACCTCATAGGTAATGATTTAGATGAGGACAATGATGGCTTAGGATAATTATTACCAGGGAGTCAAATTATCTGTATGACTCATCTCCTGCATCCTTTGCTTCAGATGGGTTTAAGTATTGTGGATGAATTCCTTCCTCTACTTAAAATCCTTTTACTCAAGCTCACTGTAAGAAGTCAATTTGTGCCTGAGTAGTGGAAAAAAGGGCCTTGTGTGTTGTTTGGTCAACTTGCTCCTTCCCTTTTAAATTTCAGCATAGAGTAGAAACAAAATGTATTCCTAGAGTAGGAGTCTTTCTGGTCACTTGCTCATGACCGTCGAGCAGAAGGTGGCTGGACAAAGAAAAAAGGAGCCACAAAAGAACATTGAGACCAGGACAGAGACACAAGTACTGGTTGCTAGAGACATGCCTAACATTGATGGGGTGGAATACACTAGTACCAAGTACCAAGTCATGCAAATGCAGGCACGGAGGCAGGCATGGGACACTGTCATGGAGTCATAATTGGTGGGTCCCTAAGGCTTACAAGTGGACAGATCATGATGAAGACATGAAATCTCAGATACAAGGACACCAATCTGAAAGCAGCTATATGCTGACCAGCCATCTGACAATGTCATATGATGTGACAAGTATGTCTTGTAATGTTGGGTAGGGTTTGTAAGAAGGTGAAGTATTATGTGGTGATGCTAGTTAGGCTTCACCATGCAATACTGTCACAAACCCTAAAGATGGTCCTTGGATTCACACTAGTAAACCCTTAGCTCAGTCTTGGTAGAGTGGTGAAGAACAGTCAGGCTTTACCATAGAAACGTGTTAAACATTTCAGAGTACCAACATGGACGATAAGTAATTGACGTGACTCGAAGGAAATCTGACACTAATTTATAAAAATTAAGCAGCTTTTTATATTAATTTAGGCACCCAAACAAACTTGATCAGATACATTTAGTTGGAGTTATTGATTTTAGAAGAAAACTTAAATGACAGCAATTCAAAACTACAGACGTTTTGCATTGGGATCAATGGGAAAGGGTGATTGTGACAGTTGGTCACTAGCAGGTTGAGTTATTTAGAATCCTTGGAGGGTAGTGGTGAGGCGAGTCCCAGGACTAAGCCACGACAGTCAGTTCAATTTTCCCTGGCCTGTGAAGCCCGGTTGCAGAGTTGTTCTTGCTGTCCTTGGTGTTGAAAAGGAGCTGTGGGAGAGCTGCTTTTAGCAGTTACACAGTGCTGTGGGAAACACAATGCAAAAACACAACGGAGCCACTGCTGATGTTGGATGCAGGTTGGGTGGAGTGCCCTCTACATGCAGCGATGTGTGTTGGGGTCATTTGCAAGACTGATGACCAACAAGCCTTAGCAGCAGTAACCACAACGTGAAGTTAATTTGATGCCCGGAGGTCCATGCAAACACGGTAGCAGCATGAAGCTTTGTGGAGAGCCACACTATTATTTGTAATCTGTGCTCCCAAAATGCGTTGCCACTCTGTTTTATGGTGCCATGTTGCTTGAGTGTCATGCACCAATAACATTTTATAGAGGCTGGAGGTCGTGCCTCTGGCGTCTACCAGTTTAGGGAACAAGGTCTCAAAGGGGAACTTAGCCCTTGTAGCCCAGAGATGAATCAAGAGATGCGTTATCCAATGCCGGATCTGAGCTTAGCAAAGTCATTTAGGCTTTGGAAGTTCAAATAATTTATGATATTGCAAGAATGTCTTGGGGATGGCATTGTCTTTCATATCAGAGATCATTCTACAGTCTCCATGATTGGCCCTCCTGGGTAGTGGTAACAGCTGCATTGTAATGAATAGGGATAGGGGACAGATATGACACCAGACCCAGCAGCACTACATAAAGATCCCATATCTTGAGAGTAGTAGACAATGGCGTGCTAATGTTTGTGCTGGGGGTGTCTGTAGCTCTTGTCTACCCAAACCGAGTCTCAGAGAGATTGTCTAACAGAGGCGTAGCCCAGCTGTTGCCAGTTCTTTCCAGAACTGTTATGGACCACTCCACTACCATCCGAAGTTGAGCTGCTGCATAATAGTGGGGAACATTGGGAGCAGACAGACCTCCCCCAACACTCATGGTTGAATCAGTAATTTCTGAGAGACCCTTTGAGGCTTTCCTCTCGAAATGAAGGCCATCCCTACTCGCCATTGAATTAGTTTCGGTTGAGCAGAGTTGAATCCTATTGGGAGTGCTTGAAATAGGAAAAAAAGATATTGGAGGACGTTCACTTTTATTACGTTAATCCTGCCTAGCAAGGAAACCATCAAGTTCCAGCAAGAATTCAGATCATTTGTGATAGCTGCTACTATTGGCGGTTAGTACGTTTGAAAGAGTTCCCCAATGGTCCTCATAAGTCAAACTCCCAGGCACTTAATAGAAGTTTTGGCCTACCGGAAAAGGAATAGGGCAGTCAATCTAACCCCCTCCCCAGCTCCCAACTCCAAGTTCAGCATCTCTGACTTATCATAGTTAATCTTATAGCACAAGACCGGTTTGAGGATCGTTAGTAACTCTACGACAGCTGGAAGTGAGGTGCCCATGGAGCCTAGCGTCAGAAGTACATCACTGATGTACAGTGAGATTTTGAATTCCCGTGGACTAAATATGTCACGACTGCAGACTGACTGATAAAGCTGACCAGCAGTTCTACTTCTTAGGCGCCCGTTCAGAACAACCCTGGCTTTTGGGGCTGTGTAGGTGCAAAAAAATCATCCTCAAAAAAGTAGGTCCCAAACCAATCGTCTGAAGCGTAACATGCAGGAAAGCCCAGTTCACCCTGTTGAAACCCTTCTCCATATCTATGGATAGAAGGATCACAGGTATGTTGTTGAGGTAGACATTCTCAATGAAGGGGTTAGCCGTCTGGATATTATTGTGCGTCTGGCATCCCTGGATAAATCCACTCTGGTTGGGGTTCACTAGAGACGGAAGAACCTCACTGAGGTGAGTAACCATAATTTTGAAAATAAGCCGTGTGTCAATATTTGAGAGCTTTTGGACAATAGGACTTACAGTGCCTCACATTCTTATTGGCCTTCGGTAGTAGTGCAATAACTTCCCCCATTATTCAAGTGATGGTGCCTGTGTCGGCACAATGGGTAAAGAGGGCAGCACGTTTCAGGCCCAAATAAGATGGGTACATTTTATAGAACTGGGCCATGAGGTAATCAGGGCTGGGAGTTCTATCACGTTTCAGGGTTTTAATTGTTTGTTTGAGCTCCTCGGTTTGTATTTGGGTCTCCAGTGATTCCGACAGCATTTCCATGAACATGGCTAGTTGTGCCCACTCCAGAAAGTTGCCCTGGCATGCAGGGGAGGGGAAGACCCCAAAATAGAGATTTCTTTAAAAGTATCAGAACTCAGCACATCATCAACTATGGTGTCCCCAGAGTCACCAAGGATCTCTCTAATGTAGTCATTTTCCGTCTTCCTCTCAGAGCCGCAGCAAGCTGGGTGCCCATCTTATTGCTTGTGACAAAAGAACATTTTTTTATGTGTATTAGAGAGAGTTCCACCTTATTGCTGTAATGCATACAGAGCTGGCCTCTGGCTGTAATCATGATGCAGGTGACACAGTGGGAGAGGGTTCTACAGTAGATCGCTTTACAACTGCTGATTGTCCCACTCTAACTGTTGTACCTCCAGCCAGCAGAGTCAGGAGTGCTCCACTGCAGTCATCACAAAATGGCCCTTAACTACTGCCTTACTGGCATCTCTGATACCAACAATAGATACTTCTTCCTTCTGGGGACACTGGAACTCTGCTTGCTGCCCCCAGGTTAATAAGGGGCGGCGCTACAAACACCACATGATGCGCTGAATAGCTCTTTTGTTTTCCGTGGCGTGGGATGCCGAACTCTGCTCGCTGTCCCCATGGTCATAGGGGGCGTTGCCACAGGACACGCTAAATTGTGCTTTTGTTTCCCACGGCACGGGACGCCAGAACTCTGCTCGCTGTCCTCAGGGTCATAGGGGGTGGCACCACCAACACCACAGGACGCGCTAAACAGTGCTTTTGTTTCGCGCGGCGCAGGATGCCAGAACTCTGCTCGCTGCCCCCAGGGTCATAGGGGGCGGCGCAACCAACGCCACAGGACACGCTAAATAGCAACTTTGTTTCCTGCTGCACCGTGCCCGTCAGAGACCGAGTGAGGCCGGGCTGGGCCACCTCTCTTGGCCCTGAGGTAGGGTTTGTTCCTGAGTTACATATTTTTTGTTTGGCATTGGTACTGTTGTGCTGCAGATCATTTTGTTGAGCGAGAATGGGGAAGCGCAAGGCAAAAGGAGGTCCAACAGTGGGCCTAGTACAAACTAAATTCCTAGGCTCCAACAAACGCCGCATACTCTCTCAAGTTGTGTAACAAATGAAATAGACACTTTGATTAAAGAGGTAGAATCCTTACTGAAGAAAAAGGAGAAGCATCCTCAGAAAGGGCTGAAAAGTGGCTCCCTTTCCCCCTTCCTTAAGGCTGGACTTCCTAGCAAGGAAACCATTGCTCCAAATCGTGTTGCTTTGTTGACACCGGCGGAACAGGCGGAAGGTTCAAAACCAAAAGCTATGGGAACCAGTTCTTCACATCTAATTGCAGAGACTGTCCCGTTAAGTAGCGTGATTGTTCACGATATTCCCTGCACAAATCATTACCACTACCTCCAAGCCAACAGTCCATTGTGGCCCTTCCCCAAGAGGAAGTGGTAACCCTTATTATTGGCTTAAAAGAAGTGAGTAGCTGAAACAAGTAATGGTGGAAGTATTAAACTATCTTCGTTCCACCAGTTTGATGAGGGATATTGCACCTATGTATAAGCAAGAGTCCACTTCTATTTCCCCCACCTCTTCCAAACAAGGAATCGTGAGGAAAGAGGGCTGTTCTAGCCCTCTTGTTAGGTTGGCCCATGGTGACAGAGGATCCCAGGCTAGCTCCACTATTCCACCCGGAAACAATGGTCAGTCTTGTGTCTTAACTGCTCCTAGTTTCTGTACAAAATTGGCCTGGGACTTTACCATTGTGCAAACTCCCAGCAAACTCCCTAATAGTGGCTACCCAATTTATATGTGCAAGGTACCTCTATTACCTCCCAATACAGTGAAGATAGATCATCATTAATAAACAAGGCTATCTATTGGATACGGTACACTAGACAATGTGGTTCAATTATCCATTCAGATATATTATCTGCTGAACGTTTTACTGAGAAGGTGGGACATTGGGACACTATTAAGCTGGTGTTAGCCAGTCCTAGGTTGGTAAAGGGCTTGCTATCCCTGGAGGCTCCTAATCTCTTGCAAAATGGTTAGAATATTTGCCTTAAAAGCAGCTGGCCTGTGATCAGCACCTTGATGGAGGGAATTTCCACTATTTCAAATTATAGATCTCAAAATGAGGTACCTGGGGTCTTAGCTCTACCAGAAATTGTGGCCCGTGGCCTCCAAGGAGCATGTGAGCTTGATCGAGAGGGTTGATCCACGGTAGACAGCGCAAATAGACGCTGTCTCACATATCGATTGACTGCTTTTTTTCTCTTGCCCCCAGGACTAACATTGTACCCCCCTCAGTGGACAATTTGCTTCCGATTAGTGAATTAGATTTGGAATTATCTCCCCCCTAGGAATATGGATTCAGCCCACAATCCAAATATGGTAATACTTAAGAATCCTACAAGAACTTGTGCTTTGGAGCTTTTCCAGAAGAACTCCAGGGGTTATGTGACTCCAACTCCAGAATTTATGACTTGTAATGTAGCCGGAATTCAAAACAAGTTAGATGATGTTGATTGGGGGAGTATATTGACAAGTTTAACATCTTTTTATTTCAGGAAACCTGTGCTACTTCAAATGTCTATAGACAAGGGTATAGCTCCTTTTGAAAGGAGGCTAACCCGTCCCCTGCTGGAAGAGCAGCTGGGGGTCTTATTTCATGGATAAAAATCTCCGAGGTGGGCAAAATTAAGGAAATTTATGTGGACTCTGTTGACATATTGGCTTTATCAGTACAGTTACAGCAGGGTCCCCTGTTCTTGTGTGTTAATGTTTACAATAGACCAGGCTCTTGATCCAAACGTCTAAAACCATTTGGCTGTTGAATGCCCTTGCGTTGGAGTTTCTTTCATCTCCTTTTATCATTGTATCTGGTGATTTTAATGTGTCCCTTGAGCTGAATTCTGTCCTCTCTGAAATGACGCAGATAGAGGATTCAATATGGAATATTCCTCCTTTTCCGTCCCAGAGAAAACCGCCTAAACCTAGCATTTGGGCACTTCAGGTCATAGATCTTATGATAACTCATGGTCTACGCCCAGGAAATGGGCGCTTTCCATCGGACACTCCAGCAAAACCCTTGTTCTTTAAATGGACTTACAGTAGGATTACAGAGACACCCCTCCCCTAGTGGTGTCATCCAATAAGCGTGGCTTAAAATGGGAGTCCTTTACAAGCTCAAATGAACTAGTGGCAAAAATGCGAGTCCTAGTATCTACCCATGAACTATCTGATGGTCATTGTTTATATACGTCGAATGAGGTCATGCACCTACATGCAAGCCTATTTTCTTCTTTGAAATAACTATTTTTTTAGAACTCTTAGGGGGACTAAACAACCGAAATTAGGAGTGCACCATAGGTTGTTTCGTAAGGCATGCACAGTAGCTAAGAACAACCTTTTAAAAGCAATAAAATCAAGACAGATCTATGATCATTTCTGCAAGGCGTGAGTATGCATCTGTATTGAAGATTAGCAAAAACCACTGGGAAGAGACAACATGGCAGGAACTACTACTAGCAGCAAAGGATAGTAATCCGAAACGCTTTTGGTCTTTGGTGGCCAAAAATGGACGAAATGAGAATCCCAGACCCGACTGCCATGTTCCCCCTGAACCTAGACTGCACACTTTACTGAATTGTACAGCCAAGAGTTCCTCTCTCTCACTGATAATGACAGAGAATTAACTAACCTATGTCTCTTTCTGTGGAGATAGATTTTCACCTTCCACTCTTAGGGAAACTGAGATAGCCATTAAGGCTAAAAAATCAGGTAAGGCACCTGCTTTGGATGATATACCTTTTGACCTGTTTAAATCTGATCTTAATTATTGGGGTTCCTATCTCAAAAGGGTGTCAAACGCCGTCTTGGCAAGTGGCAACTACCTTCAGTCTTGGAAGGGAACAATTATTGTCCCCATCCATAAAAAAGGGGATAGGGCGGTCCCGGTTAACTACAGACCAATCAGTCTGTTAGACAACCTCCAAAAAATATTTTACCAGATCCTGAATAGGCTCAAGGAATGGATAGAGGAAAGTGAAGCCCTCAGTCATTTTCAGGCGGGCTTTAGGGAGAAGATAAGCACAGTTGACCAGGTCTTCTGCTTCCTAACGATCAAATGGAAGACAGTGAACTTAGACGCAGGGAACCTCTTTGTTGCTTTTGTGGACTTGAAGGCTGCTTTTGATCTGGTCCCGCATTGTAAAATGTGGGAGGTCCTGGATAGAGCAGGAGTTCCAGGGCCTCTATTAAGCTTGATTAAAGACTTGCATTATGGGAGCTATGCCAGAATTCGATGGGGAACAAATGGGGAATTGACGAGAGAGATTCCAATTCATGGGGGGGGGGTGAGACAGGGCTGTGTGCTGGCTCCCGCACTCTTTCTATTGTTCATTAATGCCTGTATCCCTTATCTATTTGATTGTGTTAATAACGCGCCCAATTTAGGAGGGGTAAAAACCCTGTGTTTGTTGTTTGCTGGACTTGCTAATTTACTAGAGAAGGTTATGGGTTTTTGTAGGGCCCACGGCTTAAAAATAAATACCTCCATAACGAAATACATGGTCTTTGGTGACACAAAACCTAAAGTGAGGAAACAGTCAGATTTTGACTATTTGTGAGTCAGACTAGAGGATTCACACAAATGGCTGGCTCAATTATTGAAGTCCTCTATAAGCTTGAAACAAAAGTCAGGGGTTATTTTGAGATTTGCTGCCAGATCTCATAGATTTTCCATCACTCCTGCATTGGAAATATACAAAAGCCAAGCCAGAGAGGGGTTTTATATGGTGCGGAGTTATGGGGTCGCAGCAATTTGAAAGATCTAGAGAAAGCAGAGAATGCTTTCATAAAAGCCTTATTAAAAGTACCTGTAAGCTCCCCCACACTGCCTGTTCGGATGGATTTAAATCTACACCCCATCTCACATATAGTTGCTTTAAGACCACTTCTATATTGGATCAGGATTTAGTCTACGGATATCCTAATCCCGTACAGAACATGGTTGAGGGCCTTGCTGAGTGCTTCATCAACCAAAACAATTATATGGTGTAATTATGTCAAAAATACTTTCACCAAACTTGGGTTAGGTGCCTATTGGTCAGACCCCTTTCACCTTCCAAAGAATGCCATGCCGATTGTAAAGGATGCGTATTGGATAAATCTGCAGGTTGAAAAGTTAGCAGAGGTGCCTTCTTTTAGTATAACTGATAGTTTTATATCACTAATGTGCCATTTAAAATTTGAGTATTACATAGATTTGATTACATCTCCCCTAGCACATGCACTTTACATCAGATTTACATTAGGATCCCTACCACCACACACTTTCACTTTTAGATGGACCCAATATAAAGGACACACAGACTTATGCCCAATGGGATGTGAAATTGCTGAGTGTACTGCCCATGTTTTATTTCACTGTCCCGCCTATTCTAAGCAGAGGGATCGCTGGATTATACCACTTTGCAGAGCCATTGGTCTTAGGAACCTGCTTCAGGCCCTTAGGATTTGCAAAACGAACCCTCACAGGCCTGTGGCTTGTGCATTGGCAACATTTCTAGAGGCAATCTGGCATATTAGAGCCATGAGGGGTAATTCTTAATGTATTGTATTAATGTTGAGAACTGACTGTGCAGTTGCAGCTCATTAGTATAGCCTTTTTTAGATAAACATCTGAATGTTAAGTGTCAAATTGATGATAAGACATTCGTCCTTTTATGAGGCTATGTTTTTAATAATTGGTTTTAAATTGTACTTTTATATATTGTACTTTATGTTTATTTTTATCCTTATCTTAGATTCTGACCATGGTATATAGTGTCAGTTTGAATGTTTGGTATTATTATTTGGTCGATTTATTCTTGTTCCTTTTTAGTTTCGAGCCTGCGTTGCATGCGCTCGCGCATGCGTATCGCAGCAAGACGCTTTAGTATTTAGAAAAGGGCTCGGAGCCCTGTCAACTTCACGTCAGTGTTTTTTATTGGTTCGTGGGCTTGACTAATAAAATCTGCTTGCTTTCATTAGTCGAAGGCATGCATACGTCATGCCTTTTCCGGTGGCTAGCCCTCCTTGAGCGCAGCGACCAAGTACAGAAAACATGCGAGGCTCGCTGTTTTCCATCGGGCTCGTGGACTTCTTTTTCTCTAATTTACGAGCGCGATCTTGCTTGGCAGAAGTCGAGCGCTTTACATAGTTAATTTAACTTTTTTGGGTTATGTCGGGTTAAGAGTTTACAACGGGATCAGCACTAACATGAGCAAACGCGAGACCCGTTGCATTGCAAATGTTTGTTATTCTTATAGTTATCAAATCGTTTTGTAAATTGTGCTTTTATGATATTTTGTATCAAAATAAAGCTGAACTGACTACTTCTTCCCCCATTAAGTTCAAACTAGTCATCAATTTGTTGACTTATTTCACTCCTAATTATCGAGTCCCTCAACAAGGAAGGATGATGTATCAAGTGTGGGGCCTTCTCAGTGTCCCCAGGTCAAACCAGATCAATACTGAAGCATGGTCGGAAAGTGCTTTGTGCTAGGTCTGCATTAAGTGGATCATTACTGTTAGGGCATTGCTCCATAAAGAATAATAATCAATACTAGAATGTGTCCTATAGACATAGGAATAAAATGTATATCTAGCGGTTGCTGCATGGATTTCCTGCCAAGCAGCCCTTAAGCCCATTTCTGCTAGCGCTTTCTTCAGATGATTAGAAAGGACTCCAGTATGTGTTCTGCCCCTTCCCTGTCCTTGTGTGGATCACAAGTTGAAATCTCCAATAAGACTGATCTCTACTTGGGCCATTTCAGATAATTCTTCTAAGATCTGCAGAAGGTAAGGGTCCTGTGCCAAAATGGGGGTGTAAACTGTGGCAAAAGTGTTGGGGCACCCCTCTAGTGACCCAACCAGAATGAGGAGTAGAGCCATCCCTGTCCACGTTAGTGTGGGAGATAAAGAAAGTGAGATTACGTTTCAGGAAGATTACTACCTCCATTACTTGATATGGGAAGTAAAGTACTAGGCTATTGGGTACGCATTATATTTGAGTTTCTCTTGGTTGTTTTGTACAAGATGAGTTTCCTGGAAGCTATGATGTCAAGGCAGTACTCCCAAAGGGTCCACCATAACACCACTGTTTGCTGGGTGAGTTTAGACCCTGTGCATTAAGGGTGGCTATCTGGAACATCGCTGGGCCCGGAGTGGACGTTTTAGCGCGCTGAACCCGTCCTGCAACGCACACCACCCATAAACAGAAACATGAACGGAGAACAACAAATAAAAACAAACCATTAGTTACTCAGAGTAGTGAGGGGGCAGCTACCCCCCAATCATCCCTCAAACGGTTGGTGTGTTAGGGCGGGTCCACACCTGGCAAGAAGGCTCTTGTCCCTGGCAGGTCCAGCAACCCCCGGAGTAGGTGCATCCCTTCCAGGTACAGCCAACCCACTTGCGAGGGAATCTGGGTCGCCCCCCCCAAAGCCCCAGCTCCCATTCCTGCTCGGTCGGGCATATATGTCTGTTGTGTAACATCCATGCGTATGTGCTAATTAGAGCAAGAAAGGACAAAGGAGGCAGCCGTCAGCACCGCAAAGGAGGCACATTCCCCACCACGGTGCCACAAGCACCAACCTTCAGATTTCTCTACAGGCATCCTGGCAGGGAGGCACCTGTATCCAAGTGGTGATTATCCTTATCTGTCCCTTGGCTCGTATGTCAGAAGATCAGGGGTGCACTTTTGCATCTGGAGCTGGTAGCCATGCTGGCATATTTGGAGAATACAGGTAGGGCACAGATGGAGCTGTACTTGATCCCTTGGGCTACTGGTTCCCAAACCTTTTAGAACCACAACACTTTTTCAAACAATTGCCACGACCCAACTACCTTGTGGACTTGAGGATGGATGGTTTTTAATGTAACTAAAGCTTTGTGTGGTAGCACAATGTAATTTACAGACCGCACATTTTCAATTGAGATGACCACTAAGTTTGCACAGACACACAATTTTACTAATAAAATTATAAAGCAAGCAGTATTCAAATGATAATGTGTAGAAATAGGGTTTCTGTGAATATTTATCATTTGTGCATAACCAATTAAATTGTCCTTGTTTTGATCTTATTAAAATCTCTGTTTCCATCACACTTCAGAAATACAAAAACTGCACTTGACTGCTGAATGCATCCATTTAATTTACAGGTATTTACATTTTGTTGTGTGTTGCAAAAGCAACATCCTAAAATGGTAACATAATTCAATCTAAAAAATCCTCTCACTTTGCAGTCAGAGAAAGAAAAGTAAGCACCAAACCCATGTTAAAAGAATAAGCCGCAACTTGTCAGAAGACATAGGCGGTCATTATGAACATGGCAGGAAAGACCGCTGACCGCCGTGTCAGCAGTGAACAGAATCCCGCCATTGGCGGCGAATGGAAACCCAAAGCAAAACACAAACGCTGTGGGGTAGCGAAACCCGCCATATAATGATTGATAAACCCAACCCCGACAAAAATTCCCAGACCACCACTCCCTGCCAGGACTCTGTCAGCGGGAATCCCGGCCCACCCCGCCACCGCCAAGCACACCCACATCCCACCCTCCAAATAATGATGCACAAATCACCTCGGCGGACAGTGGAGGCCAGACGATCATTGGCGGCTGCGACCGCCACAGGCACCAAGTGGACATAACAGCAACAAGTGCACACATTGGATAGGCGTATCTCCCACACACCTGACACACATCCAGAACCCCATAAAACACCCCCAGACACACCCCACAATCCCTTGCAACGAAACCAGGACCAGAAGACAGAGAGCACCAGAGCCAGACAGGGAACGCCAGCATACAGGTCACGCATATCAACCCACACAGGAGCACCCATACCCCGTCCCCACTTCTGATGCCATCCACCACACTCACCATGGCCCCCCCAAAAATCCATGCTTCACCGAAAGGGAGCTAAGGACCATGGTGGACGAGATCCTGAAGGTGGAGTCGCAATTATTCAGGTCCGAGGAGCAGCACACACCCATCGCGTGGAAATTGGAGCTATGGCAGACCACTGTCAACAGGGTGAATGCAGTGGGACACCATCCACGCACCAGGGACGACATCTGGAAGAGATGGAACGACCTACGTGGGAAGGTCATGGCCATGGCATCTCGGCACCACATCGCAGTGCAGAAGACTGGGGGAGGACCACCACCCGACTACACCGACTGGGAGGAGAAGTTACTCGCCATCCGGCACCCCAAGGGACTCACTGGAGGAATGGACTCGGGTAAGTCATCGATAATAACCCCATATACAACACATCTGCAATGCATGCACCACCCCACACCTACCTGGACCTACACCCCACCCAGCCATTACTCACCACATCCACCACCCGGCATCACCTACAACCCACTAACAGGCCCACATCACTCCTGCTATGCACAGCCACCCACCCCTGCACGTACCCACAATAGAATAATAACCCCCACCACAATGCAACCCCGCCACTGCCACTAAATGCAATGTCCACCTCACAAAGGCACCCTGAAAGGCCACGGAAAGTAACACCAGCCCAAAATAGCCCAGTTCTGTACACCTCAAATTTTCAGGCATATGTAACAGACATGTCTATGTCCCCCGACAGGCACCACCACCCATGTAACCCTAATGGAGGGGACAAGGAGTGCCACTGCCCTCCAGGGAGACATAGGCACATCACAAGACCTTGGCGAAGGATCCCTGGACACTGATGAGCAGGCAGGCCCCTTACACAGTCCTGGATTCTCACCATGCAGCAGCCCCACCCAGGAAACCACTGTCACCCCTAACACCCAGTCAAGACCAGCAGGCCAGGTGAGGCGTACCCACACCAGTGTACCCAGACTGGTGGAACACAGCTACACAGGCCACAGTCTCCCACTCCCAACATGCAAGAAGGCGAGGGCCCCAGTACAAGTGGCACATCAAGACCTGTGCAGGGGACACAGGCACAGGGGGCTATGGCAAGTTCAAGTGTCCCAGTGGGTCAGGGGGTAGGGCACGGGATGGATGCAGCAGCCCAGGACGTTATTGCAGAGGTATTGGGGGCCTACCAACATGCCCAAGACAGGTTGGCACAGATTGTGTCCACCCTGGAGCAAAGTCAGAGGATGCACCTGGAACAACACCAACAGGCCATGGAGCAGTGGAAAGAGCACAATGCCACAATGACCACCATTGCTGGAGCACTGCTGCAGTTGGTAAAAAAAAACTGTCTGACACCCACACCGGACAAGAGGCCCCCACAACAGCCCTGGACAACCAGCAACAGATGACCCAAGCAGCAGAAACAGCACAGGAAATACCCTCCCAGGAATCACAAGGGCCAACCATGCCACCCCAAAAGCTCCACAGCAGGCACCCAAACGTAGTCTCAGGCCAAGATATGGCACTGGAAACCCAGCTAAGAACAAGCCCCCCTCCAACAATTGACACTGCTACTAATGCAAAGCAACCATCCTACCCATTCACCAACAACACTTAGCTGAGGGCAAATTGAAGTACTATTCTACACAATGGACCCATTTAAGACATCCAACAGGGCTGCCACCAAGTAGGTTTGGAGGACACCCAACCCTGAAGACTCCCATCACTGTATATAGCACAATTCACTCTATTCTGCCAATAAAAGACATTTCACACCTGTAACACTGTCCCCATCTTCAATGTTGAACAAAGTGGAGTATGGATGCAACTGGCAGAGAACAACTTTGTCAATTTGTGCTTGATGGTGGGACTGTGTGTTTAAAATTAGGCAAGGAGGGAATGCATATATTTTCTGTCAGTACCATGCAGAAGTGGTCCATGTATCGCCTATCATGACCAATCTCCCCTATATGACAGAGCACACTGACAGTATTAGTCACTAACCCCAATGACAAGCTTAAGTCACACACAGTTATTGGAAGTAGAGTTGCATCAGTTGGTTCCTGGAATGGACATCTTCCCCTTCCTCATCCTCACCATCACTCTCCTCACCTCTCTGAGGTAGTTTATCAGGACCTATAGCACCCTCCACCTCCAAAAGAGGGATAGAATGTCTCACTGCCACGTTGTACAGCATGCAGTAGGCCACCACTATTCTACACACCTTATCAGGCCCATAGGCCAGGGAACCCCCAGAGATATGTAGACACCGGAATCTAGCCTTCAGGAGACCTATAGTACGCCCTATCACCCTCCTAATACGTCCATGGGCCTCATTGTATTTCCTCTCTGCATCCGTCCTGGGATTCCTCACTGGTGTCAGGAGCCAACACAAGTTTGGATATCCAGAATCACCTAGAAAATGGTTCAATACAGAGTCGTCATTGTAATGTCCCTTAGTCTGACAGGCTGGTTTTCTGCAATGTGTCAGTTAGCGACAGGCAAACCTACTTATGATCCACCCTCTGTCCTCTTGTAGTTGCTCCATCTTCTGTGGCACACTACTGTTCCTCAACACAAATGAATCATGGACTGAACCCGGAAACATGGCATTCACATGTGAAATGTCCTGGTCTGCAGTACATACCAATTGGATGTTCATGGAGTGAAAGTTCTTCCTGTTTCTGTGCACCTGTTCCCTCACTCTTGGGGGGATGATGGGTATGTGTGTGCCATTGATGGCACCTATGACATGGGGAATGTTTGCAAAGGCATAGAAGTCAGACTTGATGGCAGGGAGGTCAGTACTTTGGGGAAATCGCAAAGGGATTGCAGATGTTGTACAAATGCATTCAGAAATCTTGTCAGTACCTGGCTGAACATTGGCTGTGAGAAACCAGCACCCATGCCCACTGTCACTTGAAAAGAGCCTGTGGCCAGGAAATGGAGTGCGGAGAGCACCTGCACTTAAGTTGGAATGGCATGCTGATTACGATTTCCCGGAGTTAGTGCAGCATCCAGTAATACACTTAGGTCCTGAATAGTTGCACGTGTGAGTCTGTAAGTGATAATGATCTGACTCTCCACCATGGTCCCCATTTCTACAAGTGGTCTGTACACCGATGGTGCCCTTCCTCGCCACAAAGATCGGTACCTACGAGGGGTTACAAAAATGAGTGCTGTGCAAACATACATAGGCAAAATACATGCACTGCATTATTCATAGTAGTGTCTGTACAATAACTGCTACCTGACAGATGTACATGTACATCACTAGTAGGGAACAGAGTAATTCATGTGTGCTACAATACTGAATGGATAGAGGCCTATGTCCTTCATGTGGCTAGTAGGCACTGGATTGTGAGTAGTAGGAATTTCAAGATGCGTAGGTGATGGCAAAATGTCTGCCCACTGTAGATCTGCCCCTTCGTTGTGGAAGTGACCTCATACCGCTAGCGGTTGATGTCACAGCGTACGGTGGCGTTGACCGCTGTTCGCACCCTCATTGGCTAACATGGATGCCAATGGGGAATCCTGACGTATCATGATCGCCGCCGGCTGTGACAGTGCATACCACCGTGGAATATACGCGCATTCGTCATTGTTTGATCACTTGACTCCCTGATCTCGTGCAGACAGGTACTCCACTCTGTGTACTGCTGTGGCCTGCCTCTGGCTATGGATGTTCTACGTGGTGCAGGGGAAAGGGCCCCAACCTTCACCCAGAAAGAACTGGAGAAGCTAGTGGAAGGGGTCCTGCCCCTGTACGGCAGACTCTACGGACGGCCAGAGGTACAGGTGAGTCTGGGTTTGAGGGGCACTGTGTGAGTAATGGATGGTGTGGATTGCACATATGTGTGCTCCTCTGAGCCTGGATGGGCCATGGTGCATGGAATGCTGCGTGCCACTGTCCTCTATGTCTGAGAGTGCTGTCAGCCCTATGTTGGACAATCTGCCAGCTGTTCCTATTGTGCGCGTGCTTGACCTCTGTGTTCCATTTCTGTGTCTCCTTTCTAGGTCAGCGCCCACCAGAAGAGGGCACATTGGCATGCCATCGCCAAGGAGGTACGGACCCTGGGGGTCTACAACCGGCAGAGCACCCACTGTCGAAAGAGGTGGGAGGACCTGCGGCGCTGGGCGCAAAAGATCACTGAGGCCCAGCTGTGGAAGTCCTCCCAACATGGAATCCTGGCAGTGGCGTAACCAGATCTGGATGAGCGCTTGAAGGCTGCACAGCAGTCACAAGGGGGTGAGTATTCACTGACCATACTTCAGTCTGGAAGGATGACTGTGTGTGCGATAGGGCTCATGCTGCTTAGAGCAGGGAATTTCGACTGGTGTCCATCTACTGTATGTTCCCCAAAGGGTGTAGGGGTGTCCATGTCAGGTTTCACCTACCTCAGCTCCCAAAGTATTTCAAGGGATGGGTGTAGATCAGTATTCTGGTCAGTAGTCAGGGGCATGGCCATGGGCATAGTGCACGGTGCTGCCTGTTGTGTGTGTTTACTGGGTGGGTGTATGTCTGGCCATTGTCTATCAGCATTCAGCTATTTTCAGGTATCTCTTCTGTTTTGTCTCCTCATCCCTGTTCTCTTGTGTTGGTTTGGTACAGCATCAACATCAGGTGAGGGAGCTGAGACATCGGCAAGTAAGGAGGCAGCAGCCCACAGATCCTCCGAGGTAGAGACAACAGACGCCCAGGGGACCAGTGGGTGGAAGGGCGAGGGGACTTACACGGGGGACGCTACTACCACAGGAGCTAGTGACTCTGAGACCTCCTCTGATGGGGGTCCTCCGGCGGTGGGGGACCCTAGTGCACACCACTACCGTGAGATCTTCCGCCACCACCCATACCATCACCGCCTCCCTTCTGCTCCACACTGAGTTGCCCATGCCCGCCCACCCAGAAAGGTGGGCGTCTCCTTCGCCCCAGGCACCTCCTCCCCTGCCCTAGTCAGCCCTGCTGCCCTCACAGAGGATGCTATTGACCTCCTGAGAACCATCTCTGTAGGGCAGACAACCATCGTCAGTACCATCCAGGGTCTGGCATCAGAAGTGCAGCAGACCAATGCGTATCGGGATGGGATTCACGGTGCTGTGTCTGCCCTACAGAGATCTTTTCAGGCTCTGGCCTCCTCTCGGGCGGCAGCCAGTTTCCCTGGACCCGCTTACAGGTACATCAACACACAAGAAGCACACTTCAAAACGCAAGCACCACACCTCCCACCACAAGCATTAACACAGCCAACAGACACCTGCACACACAACAACGTCCACTTCCCCCAGTGTGCCCACCTCTTCTGCCTCCTTGTCTGTCCCCTCTACATCCACATCCTCATGCACTGCACCTTCACTCACTGTTACTGCTCCTCTTCCTGCACTCACCACAATAGCAGACAGCCATACATGCACCCCATACACCACACCTGCACTCATCACCTCTACTGTAGTTGACACATGCAGCACACTCGCCAGACTTGCAGACACCCACCTAACATACATCCACACTAGCTGTCTGTCTTCTCCAATTCGGTCCACCTCCCACCTCCCAAAACACACAAACGCACCAAGACACCCACCCATCAGACATCCACCACACAACAGCATACTGAGCAGTCACCTGCACCCACTACAAGCACCCCTACACCCCATACATCAACTCCCTCCTCCAGGCCCTCATCCACGCCCACCCCAATTGCTCCCAAAAAACGTTACCTCTCCCGTGCTGACCTCTTCCAACCCACTGGCCCACCACATCTTGTCCCCAAACCTGCCAACCTCCTTGCCCTTTCCGCTCCTTCCACATCACAGCCCACCCTGGTCCAGCCTTACCATTCCCATGCACCTTCCCCGATGAAGAAGAAGGCCCGGTCAGAGCCTAGGCCATCCAGCTCCACCCGAGCCAAACAGCCCCCACCCTCTTCAAAGGAGAAGCCCACCCCCCCTCCACCCTCCACAAGAAAGTCAAAGTCCCACCCCTGTTGAAAATCGCCACCCCCACCCCCCTTCCGTGAGGTGCCTGGATCCCCATATGGTGCCCCGTTCTGTGGAGTACCCAGTACTTGTGGGAGTCCGGTGTGGCCAGTTGTGGCCCAGGACAATGTACATTTTATGGGCTGGCCATTGGCCCTGTTAGCACTATTTGGCTCAGTAAGCGAATAATTTAAGTTTCTGTGTGGCCTGTGTTTGGGCTGCACGCAGTTATACCCTGGTTTTTGTTTTAATTTTGTATGGGTGTGGGGCTATTGCATGTACTATGGTCAAGTTGCAGTGGCCTTCAGTCGGATATGTACCTCTTGGTGGGGGGTGTCTGACTTGTGCTGCTGGGAAGGGTGGGGGGGGGCGTTGCAGAGTGGGTGGGATGGGTGGGTATGTAACTGTGCCCTTTCCTCCCTTGTGTCGTAGGTTGCGGTACTTACCGTCTTCGTCGGCGGTCTCGGTCGTGTTGGTATATGGGAAGGAGCAGGGCTGGCATGATCAGCAGCTCTCTGTCCATGGCTGCCGCTGCACGTTCTGTGGAACTCTGGTGAGTGTTTCCTTATATTTGGTTCATTTCCGCCTGGCTTTGTGTGGCGGTGGTTCCCGCCCCGGAACTGGCGGCGGAATGGTGGTTCATAATTTGATGGGCGGGTTGGGCCTTTCCGACGACCTGTGGGTGGACTCTGACGTCGTCGGCGGGACTCCTTTCCTGGCGGTGGGTGGTTCGCGGGATGCGTGTGTTTCTTTTGAATCATTATTTGGCGGTCCGGACCGCTCCTCTGTTGGCGGTTTCTACCGCCACAGCTGGCATAGCGCAACGGACCGCCATGTTCATAATGAGGGCCATAGCCTGACATTTGACTTCTGTCACTGAAGCACTGAAAGTGTGACAAGATAAACATAATTTAAAAGCATCTTTATTTATTGCTCAGACTTTCCTGACTCACCAAACATCTACTCACGATCCACCAGTTTGGGAAACACTGCCCAAGGCAGCATACATCAGTAGGCAATCTAGACCTCCCAGGTAGCTCCAGCCCTCTGATTCTGTCCTTTAGATAATGTGAGGGCCCAGATATGGGCCTGGCGAGCCCAATGACCCCGTGCAGTAAGCTCACACATCATGCCTAGAGCTGGTCTTGATCCCCTACAGTCCGGCGGTTTTCATTCTGTCTCCATGGGTGGCTCCAGTTCCGCCCCTCCCCCCTTGCAGCAGGGACCATAACCCTAAGCCCTCTTGTAGATAGCCAGTGACTGCGCCCCCTGCGGGCAGCCCCAGCAGGGCCGCTGCTCCCCGGACCACCATGTCAACATGATATTTGTCCCCAATTTCAAAGGAGAGACCAAAGTGTTATGTCCATCTGTACTGAATGCCATCCTCTCGAGTTTCTTTGTAATTGATCAAAACTCTGCACTGTGGTGCAGAGTAAGCTGGGACATCCTGATAGACTGTGCAAAAGTATTCCTGAAATTTGGCATCTCTCATCTCATGAGTACCGGCAAACTGTCCCCGCAGCCGATCAGCGGTTCTCTCCTGGGGCAGTGCCCTCCCCAATATCTGTCCGAGGCTGGCACTTCATCAATGTAGGCTCCTCTGTTTGTTGCAAGTAGTCACACACAGCCTGCTAGGGCCTAGTCATCGGGTCAGCGCCGACCAACTCCTTAGGCTGCACTTTGCTAGCTCTGCTTAGTGCCCAGAAATAGTTGACTGGGGGTTGCTACGATGCCCCGAGGCAAGACCAACTTCCACAATGGGATGAAGGCAGTCGCCTCAAGCTCAACTCCTACAAGACAGAAGTCCTCATCTTGAGCAACACCCCCTCCGACTGGGACAACTTCTGGTGGCCCGCAGAGCTCGGAGCCCCACACCAACCGACCACGCATCATCCTCGGCTCCTTGCTTTCTACAAACCACCAAGTCCACACCACCTCGTCCTCCTGCCTCATGCTTCCTCATGCTCTGCCTGCTTCAAATGATCTTCAAGTAGATCCCCATCAAATCCAGAAGAACAGTTACGCAGGAGCTCGTCAGCAACAAGCTTGACTATGGCAACGCACTCTACGCAGGCACCACCCAGAAACTCCAAAAGAAGATGCAAAGAATCCAGAACACCTTCGCTAGACTTATCCTGGACATCCCTTGCCGCAGCTACGTCTCAAAGCAGCTGAAACACCTACACAGGCTCCTGGTCACCAAAAGAATCACCTTCACACTCCTCACGCATGCCTACAAGGCCCTCCACAACTTCTGACCTGCATACCTCAGCCACCGCCTCGCCTTTCACACGCCCACAAGACAACTCCGCTCACCTGGCCTTGGCCACCATCCCAGGGATCCGCAAGACCACAGCAGGAGGAAGACCCTTTTCCTACCTTGCCGCTATAACCTGGAACTCTCTTCCTCTTCATCTCAGGCAATCACCCTCCCCGCCTCAATTCAGGAAGGACCTCAAGACCTGGCTCTCTGACTGAACTGGCCATCCAGTGCTTTGACTAAGCCACAAAACCTCCAACCCCCCAGCACCTTGAGACCCAAACGGGTGATCAGCCGAGTGACTACAAGAACCCTGAATGGTTTGATTGATTGAAAAAGGCATGGATGAGGCTAGAAAAGTCATCCCTTTAACAGTGAGATGCTCCTCTCCTCTCTCCCATCTTGGCCATGCCCTCTTCATGGAAAATTAGAAAGAAAAGCCATTTGAGTCGTCGGAGTTTATTTCCAGATTGCATCCTATGTATTACTGCAAGTACTTCCTCTGGGAACAGGGGAAGATCTAATTCAAAGGGGTCTAGTCTAGATTGGCTCCATTCAGTAGCTTTCAGAGCATTATGATTGAAAGACTGTACCTCCTATGGTTGCTGTGGTGCACAGAGAGTCTTGTAATATTCAGGAAAAGCTGCTACAGGTTTCTTTCCAAAGATCATAATTTTTATTCATGACAGATTAGCAATTAGTCCATTCTCCCAGTTATTATTTTTAGGTGATTTAATGGTGGGGTAGACCTTTTGGAATTTGCCACAATATCACTAAGTCATCTACATAGGACAAATGGCATCTTCTTGTGCCTCCCAGCTTAGGTGGAATCCCAAGATCTGAATCCAGAGACTCAGTTAAATCAAGAATATGAAAGGAAAATAGTAGGGTGGCAGGAATACACCCTTGTTTGAGGCTGTTCTCAGTCCGTAACTTGGATGACAAAGCATTGTTGGTGTATAAACTTACCTGGAACCATGTGTCAGTGTGTAATTCAACCAGGAAATATAATAAACAAGGGTTGATTTTCCATTTCTTGAGCTTAGCCCCTAGTCTTTGCTGGTTCACTTTATCAAACACAGTGAACAATCCACAAAACAGGCATACAATGTTGTTTTATTTTTTAATGATTTTTTTGCCTGAAGTGTCAAGGCCATAATGTTGTTAACAGTTGAACAGCCGGAGCGTAATCCAGTTTATGTTAATGGTATTAAGCGTTGTTTTGTAGGCCAGTTAGCCAATTTGTTTAATAAGTGCTTGGCGAATAGCTTCCCTTCAAAGTCTAGAAGGATTATTAGCCAATAGCTGGCTGGATGTTTTTTGGGACCTCTTTTATAGATAGGATGAGCTACTGCTCCTTTCCATGAGGTCTGAACGTGTCCGGTCATGGTGACATAAGAAAATACCTTTTCTAATAATGAACTCCGGAAGGGGACATCTAGATTAACCAGGTCTATGGGTATACTGTTTTGGCCAGCAGCTTTGGAAGGGCGAGAACTTTTTATTAATTTTGCTATGTCTTCCTTAGTGATGGCAGGATATGAAACAAAATTTGTTGAAGGTTCGAGTAAGACATTAATTACTGATTTATAAAAAAGACATTATGTGCATTTCCCACTTGTCATTTGAAATCATCAAAGCCCCTTCCGAGACCAGCACAGTTTGAGGCATTAGCGATTTGGGAGCTAGTAGCCAGACAGAAACAGCAACAGAAATTCGAGAGGAGGATGAGAAAGGCAGAAAAGACTTTAGCAGAGGTTAGGTGGGACAGTGATCAGAGAGATTAGAGGATGGAGACTTTGCACGGAATTAAGTTGTTTCCGGCAATTACGCAGGACAATGAGAAGGAACAAAGGAAAGCTACTAGGAAGACTAACAGAAGTCCATCCGAAAGTAGGGAGACTAGAAAGTCTTCAACGGTGGAGGAGGAATCGGATGATGATGAGTTTATTACACAGTTATTGAGAAATCGCCCACCACCATATACAGCACATAAGAGTGGTTCGAGCACCAGTGCTGATCTGACCGCTCTGATGCAGGTTAATGGGATAATGAGCCTGATGCAGGTTAATGCTAGCCTGACACAGAATGTGATGCAGAGTAGTCTTAATGTGCCTTCTACTCCTGTAGTACAAAATCAGATGCAACCGCCACAAGTTCAGAGAATTTACCCTGATGTGCCCATTATGGAAACAACTTTGAACTTAATGGTGCCTACGGAACAGGTTTACCCAAGACAGATTTTGGTTCAGACTGAACCAGCTCCACTTTTACTGCCCCAAGTGCAGCCGCAGGTAATGTCAAGATTTACTCCAGTAACAGGGACACAGTCGGATATGTCACCAATGATGAATCAGAATATGGGAGTTACTCTCCCAAATAGCCTAAGTGCCAGAACAGCCCCAGAAGCTATATTGCTACCTATTACTGTTGGTCCAGCCATCCCCTTATTTGCACCGATGAAAACTGCTGTAGGTGAACAAGGAGCAATGACCCAGAGTATAATGAGGGGAGGTCATCATGAAAATGCTTGAGTAGTCTCTCCTGTGGGACAGACTTTTGACAGGTCAAGATCATTGTTAGACCTTAGTCCATTTGTAGCACTTCCAGACACTATGGTAGGGTCAAATGTTAGCCAGAGTTTGAAATTATTAACACCGCAGACCCCGAATGCAGTTGCAGAGCAGGTGCCACCAGTCCAAGCAAGTAGCATTTTGTTGCAAGGTTTGACAGCTCAGCAGCTGACTGAATCGTTAGACAAGCTGAATAACCCACAGAGTGCTCCTAAGGGAGAGGAGTGTTTGAACAATGCCAGGCTAAGCATAGAAGTGGGTGAACTCATTGAGGGAACTATGGGGGTGAACAGGTTAGAATCCTACACAGAGGCAGTATTGAGATATTTGTGCCGGAAGATTACGAAGGAAGTGAGCAATGTGCATCAGAAACTAGCAGACCTGGCAGGGAAGTATGGCATAGAAATAGAGAAAACAAAGCATTTGAAAAGGAGTTACGGATTAGATTTTGAGGCTAAAGATTTTGAACACATGAGATCTGCCGGAATGAAGGCACACCTTAAGGAATTGCTTCAAAGTGCCCATACCTGGGGAGCTTTAGACAAATGGGAAGGCAGATGGGTGAAGAAAAGAGAAGAGAAAAAGGGGTTCTGTGGAGCTCACTGCAAATGTGCAGCAGGATAAAGATCCAGTGAAGATTTTACCAATGAGAGAGATTCAAGGGGGACATTTTGTTCATGTCCCATGGAGCAGGAGTGATATTCTGTCGTTTACAAATGATTATCCAAGATTGAGAGAGAAGCCAGTAAAGTGGTATCAGAAGACAGACAGGTTTGTGAAACTTGCAAAGTGCCTGTGGGAGGACTTGAACACATTACTAGAGACAGTGGTTCCAGCTGATCTGTGGATAGAGTGCAAGAGGAGTGTAGATTGGTCAATAAGTGAGCCAGAGAGAGACAAGAGTACAGGTGCACCCTTTCCTGAGGTAATGAGATATTACTATTAGGTGATTGAATTTTTGAAAACGAGAATTTTGCCCAAGAATATACATTGGCAGAGGATTGACAGGGCAGCTCAGGAAGCCAAGTAGTCGATACATGCGTATTATGAGAGATAGTTTCAGGCGTTCAACCCTTACAGTGGTACAGAGACAATTGAGGCGAGAGACATGATTCATTTTGTGTTCAGATTTGTGGAAGGATTGAGACCTGAAATTAGCCAGATGATAAAGAGTCATTTGATTTGCTAGCAAGCAAAGCCGATTGATGAGGTGTTGCAGTATGCAAAATACTGTAGTGATGAGATTGAGTTGAAGCAGAAAAAGTTGAAAGAGATGGTGATGCAGATTAAAACAGCTCAGACGGGAATAAAAGGAAATTCTCTGCAACAGTTACCACAGTAGCAGCAGGGAATTATGATGTTTCAGCCCCAGATGAGAGGTAGAGGTCGTGGAGGAAATGTGAATCGCGGTCTAGATTTAGGTACTTCAGGGTTTCAGAATGATGTGCAGGGAATGAAGAAATGAATGCCATGTCACATTTGCGAAGTAGTTGGACATTGGAAACAGGAGCGTCCAATGATGGTGCAGGAAGGTGTCGTTCATCAAGGTAATGACATCAATACATTCTAGAACATGAGAGGGCCGGGAGTAAGAGGTTCTAATCCAAATTTTCAAAATAATGTGAATCAAGTGAAGAATTTTCAGCCCATGCAGCAGGTGCAAATGCCACATGTACAACTGACACAGTTGCAGCCAATGCAACAGCAGGTTCCCATGGTACCTATACAGCAAATTCAAATACCGCAAGCCCCAATGGAACAGCAACAGATGATGCTTTCTCAACAGGTCAGAGGCCTAACCAAAGTAATAACACAGAGCACCAATTCCCGTTACACAGTGAGAATGGAATAAATGATGATTGGATGAGCGACAGTTCAGGTGAGGAGCCATGTGTGCTTGCAACTTACTTAGAAGTAGATCAAAGAGTTCCCTATGTGAAGGGAAAGGTTATGGGTCACAAAGTTTAATTCTTGGTTGACACAGGAGCTACACGCTCTACAGTGAGAAGTGCAGAAATTCCAAACTTGCCCCTTTCAGGTAGAACAGTTCTGATTGTATGAGTATGCGAACCAATATCTAACCAACCCTATTACAGAGCCGATTCAGGTTAAAATTGGCAACTTTCAGTGACTGCACACATTCGTAGTCTGCGATTCAAGTACAGTATCCCTACTAGGAAGAGACTTGCTGTCTAAAACAAAATGTTTGATTACTTGTTCAAATGATGGAATTGAGATTCAGAGGAATAGTGAGGATGAAGCTGACCAAGCCCCAGAGTTAGAAAGGGAAAATAAAAATGAGGAGTACCCTCTAATTACATTTTTCCTTATGTTCACTGTGAAAGAGCTTCATACTGATTTGCAGGGAATAGTTAAGGAGAAAGTGTGGGATTTGACAGGAAAAGAAGTAGGTATGATAAGGGGAGTTGAGCCAGTTAAAGTTACTGTTAAGCCGAATGCAGTTTTTCCTCAACTTCTGCAGTACCACATGCTGCAAGATGTCCTTATGAAAGTTGCCTAGATAATTGCAGACTTTGTAAAGCAAGGGGTTTTAAAGGAAGTATTGAGCAGCCTGTATAATTCACTGATTATGGGTTTGCAAAAGCCCTGTGGGAAAGTTTGAATTGTCCAGGATTTGAGGAAAATAAATGAGATTGTGGTCAAATGTTGTTCCGTGGTGCCAAATCCATCTGTGATAATGTTTCAGATTCCATGTGATGCTGAGTGGTTCACTGTCATTGATTTGTCACAAGCATTCTTTTCTGTGCCTCTTATTGAGGATAGACAATTTCTCTTTTGTTTTACATTTCTGGATCGAGTTTATTGTTGGTGCATAATTCCTCAAGGGATTTCAGAGTCACCTTCCATATTCAACCAGATCTTGAAAAAGAATTTGGAGTTGCCATTCCAGTCGACCTTGGTGCAATACGTTGATGACTTGCTGATTGCATCCAAAATAAGGGATGAGTGCAAGTATGATACAGTTGCCCTATTGAACCATTTGGGAAAGAATGGTCACAAAGTGTCTCCGCTTAAATTGCAATATAGTCAAAAAGTACTGGAATGATTGGGTCACCAGATTGAGAAGGGATCAAGAAAAATATCCAGAGAAAGGATTACAGCCATATTGCAGATAAGTCCTCCGACCACACAGACTGATGTCAGGATGTTTTTAGGGATGGTAGGCTAATGTCGTCAATGGATTCCAAATTTTTCAGTCATTTTGAAACCACTGCAGAAGCTGACTCATAAGGAAGTTACTGATGCTATACTGTTAGATCAGGCTGGAATGAAAGCGTTCACTGAATTCAGAGAGACTTTCTCCAGGGCTCCAGCTTTGGGTATGCCTGACTACACAAAACCTTTCACATTGTTTTGTCATGAGCATGATGCATGTTCTTTGTCTGTCTTGACACAGGTCCATGGAGGTGTACACTGCCCAGTAGCATATGTTTCAGCTACTTTGGACCCAGTTGCAGAAGCCTTACTAGGTTGTTTGCGTGCAGTTGCAGTGGTTGGGCAAAGCCTTACACAGTGTGAAGGAATTGTGATGGGACATCCCCTGACTATAATGGTCCCTCACTCTATTGAGATTCTACTTACAAGGACAAAAACCCAATATTTGACTGGTGCGAGGTTGACCAGATATGAAACGAGTATTCTAGGGTCACCAAATGTGTCATTGAAAAGATGTACAGTGCTGAACCCGGCAACCTTACTCCCAAATGAAAATGTCAAAATTGAGAAAGTGGAAGATGTTGAGCATGATTGTCTTGAAGTAACTGACTTGTGCACAAAACCAAGACCTGACATTCCGATTGGAAGAAAATGACCAAATTGTCTTTGTTGATAGTTCTTTGTCTGAGAGACAGTGCAGGGACACTAAGAGAAGGATATGCTGTGTGCACAATTATTGGGATTTTGGAAGCTTCTTGGCTTCGAGGAGTGTATTCTGCCCAAGTAGCGGAACTGGTAGCCCTTACTAGAGTGTGCCATGTTTCTACTCAGCTGAAAGTTACAAATCAATACGAATAGTCAGTATGGATTTGGAATAGTCCATGATTTTGGCCAGTTGTGGTCACAGAGAGGTTTCATGACCTCTTCTGGTTCACCAGTGAGAAATGGTGCAATCCAAAGTTTAGACAGGTCGCTGAAGCAGTTTGCCATTGTTATGTCATTTGCCAACAACTAAACGCAAGAAAAGGAACAGTGGTTAATTTGATCCACATTGAAAGAGAAGGAGGTCCATTCAGCAGAATGCAGATGGATTTTATTTAGATGCCTGTGTGTGGAGTTCTGAGATATGTGTTAGTGATTCTTTGCATTTTTAGTCACTGGATTGAAGCTTACCCTACACGAAGAAATGATAGTCTCACAGTAGCGAAACTACTGATTAGGGAACTGATACTGCGTTTTGGGTTTCCGATCTCTTTAGAGTCAGATAGGGGAAGTCACTTCAACAATGAAGTAATTAAATTAAGTGCGCAGCATTGAACATTGAACATTGAGCAGAACATTGAGCAGAAGCTGCATTGTAGTTACCACCCTGAAGCATCAGGACTAGTGGAACAGATGAATGGTACCTTGAAGTCAAGAGTTGCAAAGATGTGTGCGTCCACTAATTTGAAATGACCTGATGCATTGCCTTTAGTTTTGATGTCAATGAGAAACACACCCGACAGGAAAACAGGATTGTCGCCACATGAGATCCTTATAGGCCGAGCCAATAGGTCGCTAGCGGTGCCTACAAATGCACTTGTCAACATTACAGATGATATGGTGTTGGACTACTGCAAAGGTCTGGCTGATGTGGTTCACTCTTTCTCTCAGCAGGTAGAAGCTACCACACTGTCACCGATCCATTACCCAGGGCTCAACCTGAGAGCCGTAGACTGGGTTGTGGTCCGTAAACATGTGAGGAAAACGTGTTTGGAGGCTCGTTGGGAAGGACCTTTCGACGTAGTTCTGACAACTACCACAGCTGTTAAGTGCATTGGAATTCCGAATTGGATCCATGCCAGTCACACAAAGAAAGTAGCATGTCCACTGGATCATGAGGACGAAGAACGAAACAAGTCTCAGGGCCGGAAAGAGAACAAAGAGGAACTGAGAGTGGATCTGAGCCTGTTGAGGACGGTTCAGTCACTCCTGTGAGAGACAAAGGAGAAAGCCTCCGGGAGTGTGACGGAGAGCCTATCTCAATTGAGGCAGCAGGAGAGCCTAGTCGGAGGAGGGCTTTCCCAGAAGCAGACAATCTTAAGAGACAAACAGAGCAATTGCCATACCCAGAGGGAAAAGAAGTTGAGGTGGCTCAAAATAATTGTGATCTGACTCCTACTGAACCGATAGTAGGTCAATCAAGAGAAAATACCGCCGAACAAGGAGAAGGTTCAAGTTCGACCCTGAAGCGAACACTGACAAAAGGTCCGTAGAAAGAGAAAAGAAAGTGGTTATTGAAGCAACAATCGAGGAAGAACTTGATACAACAAGGCAAGAAGATCTGAGTGAAGGAGAATTGAATGGAGATCGAAAGTTGAAAAGAAAGAGAACAACAAGTCAAAGATACACAGGTCCTGAATGGGCGTATGCAACTACAAGTGAATGGCAGAAATAATTTTTGTCTTTGGTTTTGATAGAGGCATTCGGGGTCAGTATTTTGGCACTTGAGGGAAGCCGATGAACTGAACTGTTAAAACAATTTGAGATTTATTTATTTTTTAAACAGACTGTTGAAAGTAATCAGAAGAGACATTGATATCTGATTTTGACAAGCTGCTTACCGATTTTGACAAGGGATCCTGGAAGTGAGACTGAAAGCTGTAAATAACTGTTGAAAGAAGAGTTGTTTGTTTTTGATTTTTGCTGCAGTTTTTTCCTTCTGCTTTCTGGTTCTTTACAGATCATAAGTTACAGTAGCCCGCAGGGTAGGAATACTAGGTGCTGTAAATATGGAGTTTTGGTTTGGCGATTATGTGTGGGATATTGTTTGTGGTGTTGATTGTGGGTATATCTGTTCTTGATAAGATTGAAGCCAACCATACTTCTGCTTTTGCGACAACTACTGCACTAGCGGCAATAAAGAGGTTTAGGTTAGACGAGAAGTACTTGCATAGGAATACTAATGCACAAGGAGAACTTTCTTCTAATGTCTTTTATCGCTTATTGAATGAGTATGTTGAGACGATGGATGTGAGGAATTGTTATGTGTGTACGCAGATTCCTTTGTCAGTTGAGGAAGGAGTTACGTACCATAGCTTGCCTTTAACATATGGAATAAGTTGCAGTCTGCTACTAACAAGATTTTATAACCAGGAGTACATCCAGTACTTTTATTCAAATTATGATATGGTGTTTTCGTTTGACCCTGTAATTAGGTATTGAAGTAGAGTAGCTAGGGATAATGACACAGTAATAGAGATTTGTTCGAACCTACATTGACGTTTGGCACAGCTAATGCACACATGAATAATCTGACATGCTTGCTTACACCTTTAGAGAAATGCTTCGTAGATCACACAGATGACAGGAGAAAGGCATTGAAGGGAAAGTTAGAAAAATGCTTAGAGAAAAGGACTAACAGGAATAATTATGCTTTAGTGCAATTAAAACGCAAGGGGAATTAGCTTTAGATGCACAACACGTAGGGAAACTTTGTATATATAGGCCTAAATCACGCACTGACAATTTATTTGTGGGAACGAGTGAATGTAAGCATGTGTTTTTGTTTCAGAGTAAATAGACGTTTATGTTGAATGGACAGGACCAGGTGATTCCTGGGATATATTATATCTGTGGTCTTAATGGTTATTACTGTCTTCCAAGAGGATGGTATGGGACGTGTTATTTGGGGATAGTTCTCCCAAAGATTTATCAAATGGATGATTTGAAGAAGTTTCCGAAAGTGACTGAATTACATCCTATGAGACAGAGGAGGTAGTCCTCTTCTGGTATAGTGGAAGATATATTTGCAGCAATGATTCCTTCGGTGGGAGTTATTTTGAATTCGATAAAGATTCAAAAGTTGTCTACTATTGTGGATAGCATGCTGAATTTTTTTTGAGAAGCCATACTCCTGATGGATATTGAGTTAGCTGCTGATAAAGCTATGACTCTTCAGAATCGTCTTGCTTTAGACATTCTTTTAGCGAAGGATGGCGTAGTCTGTAGAATGATTAATGCTAGGCATTTTTGTTCGTATATTCCTAATAATAGTAAAGAAATTAAAGGCTTAATTACTAATCTGACTAATAAAGGTGCTGATTCGAAAGAATTGAAAGAACCAGGTGTTTGAGAAAAGATTGGCAAAGGTTTTGCTTCAGTGGGAAATTGGCTCAGCAACATTTGGAATAGAATTCTATTGAAAATCTTGCAGGGGATATTAATTATTGTGTTTTGCCTCATTGGAATATGGGGATTGTGTAAATTATGCAAAAGGATTAAATTCAAAAGATCGATGAGTAATCAGAGGAGGGAGGAAAAGAAAAGGGAAAAATTGTACAGGGAAAACTCAGAAAGGGAACAAAAGTATGAAGGGACTGAATTGACAGAATTTTAGCTGATGCAAATATTTGTGGGTGGTAGTTAGTGTGATGACACATTTAGTCATCAGAGGAGGGTTTGCTAGTGCAGGTGTTTTAATAAAAAGTATTAATGAGTGTTCATGTATTCTGAATAATGGGTTTGTGTAGAAAATACAATAAGGTAGGAAAAATAATGCACACATTTGAAAATGTGATTACGATGAGTGGCCGCCAATGTTCACAAAGTGTACCTATTAATATTCTAATACTGTGAAATGTTGAATATATATTTGACTAATTTAGTAATATGTCATATTAAGGGTAATGCATTATGTATTAGCTTTATTAATTGTAGGCCCTAATTTAGTGAAGGTCTTGGCCTACTTGCCAGGCCTCATGTCAAAGCTGTATTTCTTAACGTTTAATAAATGGCTGTCCTAGAGTGTTAAACTGTGATTTTCCATTTGCATTGTTTAAATGTGCTCATAGATGAGATGTTTTCCCATGAGAACCGACTGCTAGAAGATGCTGTTCTTGCTAATGTAACATTTTGTGTGTAATGTGTGAGACTCACTTTCTCAGGAGGAGAACAATGGAGATACTGACTGGAGTAGAAGCTGCAACAATATTGTTACCTGACAAGCCAGATGATAAGGACATTGCAGGTCAACAAATCAGCAACATGTGAACGGAGTAATAGTAGAATTCACAGATTTGGAGTTTTTGTTTTATTGGACAGGGTGTGAACATGCGATTAATTGACCAATAGGGATTTAGGACATAGTTTACTAGTTTTAATTTAACAGGACTACACTGAAAAGGAAGCTGCATTTAGCCTTTAGTATTCTGCCTTTTGCATTTTGCCTTAAGCATTCCGTATTTGCCCATAGCTCATTCTTGCCCATTTTGCGTCTTGACAAGAGACGTGCTTAACTTTAATGCTTAAAGAATTTGCGTTTTCTGAACTTTGATGCTGAATCCTGATGCCTTGCTGATCGACTGATGTCCTGAGGACGAAGACTGACTGCCTGCTGATCCATACTGAGGACTAATTATGAATTAGACTGTTGATTATTACGCATACTTGTGCTTTCTTTCTAGGTACCAACTGCACTGTTTTGATAGGGCCATAGTTAGATGTTTTTCCAAATTTGTGTTACTAAATTGTTTTGCATGAAGCCCAACGTGCTGATGCTAATCTGATGCTAGATAAGTATCCTCACTAATGAAATTCTGCTAATAGGAAATAATGCTTGATGAATTTCTCTGCTGAACTCGAATATATGTAATCACTCTGACGCAGCTGACTTTATTAATTTGCACCATAACCTTAGAATGTATCGTAGTTCAAGCTTTGATTAGATTATGTTTCTTCCGCTGCTTTGGACAGCCTGTATTGTTTCTATATGTGTTTCATTTGATTTTGAAATTAATCTACATGACTTTAGTATTGTTAATATAAGGAAATCAGGCCCTCAATACAACCCTGGCACATGGCAGTGTTTTGAAGAAAGGTACTGCCAACAGGCTGGCGGTACCTTTCCCAAACCACCAATGTACCACTCCATCCGCCAGGGCGGTAACAGCCGCTGGGCTGGAGACTTCGGTCTTCAGCCAGGCGCCCATCACAGTCCCACCCTCGGGATTATGACCCCACCTACCGCCATGGTTTTCGTGGCAATGTTACCGCCATGAAAACCCTGGCGGTAGGCACTATCAGTGCCAGGGAATTCCTTTCCTGACACTGATAGGGGTCTCCCCTGCCCCCCTCTCCTCCTCAGAGTCTTCCCCCACCCTCCCCCACCCAACCCCCCCGACATACACGTACATTCACGCACCAACATACACATGCATACATACACTCATACACACATTCACCCACGCATGCATACATCCATTCACACACACATCAACACACACTGACATACCTGACATACATCCTAACACACATGCATTCACACAACGCACCATACACACACACACACCCATTCATGCACACACACATTCCAAAAGTCTCACACCCGCATGCACACACACAAAAACATGCACCCACACACCCCCATACACACACAACACCCCCCAGCCCCCTCCCCTGTCAGAGCACCAGACTTACCTGCTTGCATGGGGTCCTCCGGCAGGAGACTAGACACAGCGGTGCTGCCAGCAGCAGCGTCCGCCAGCGTAACACCGCCAGGCCGTATCATGTGTCATGATACGGTCGGCAGCGGTCTACTGGCGTGGCGCTGCTGCTGCCAGCAATGCCACCTTACCGCCGTATGCCGCCATGACCGTAGCCGGAATTCTGCCTGCCTTCTGGCGGAATTCCAGCTACGGTCATAATATGGGGGATGGTAAGTAGCCACGGCGACAGTCTTTTGACAGCCGCTGCCGTGGTGGTAGGTGGCATTTACCGTCAATGTCATAATGAGGGCCTAAATACTCTAACTTTCACTAGAAGGTGTGGTTTTTCGTGACTGAAAGGTCATGGTGCGTGAAAATTACTGACTCTATTGATTATTACTGTTATTGATTATTACTGATTAATGGTATTGTGTGTTGGTTATTGATTATTGATTTGCATGTACTGGAGTTATGGTAAGAACATCTTAATTGCGAGTCAAAAGGTTCATCAACCTATTTCTGTCCCCTTGTAAGTTTACTTATTAAGGTCAGATAGGCTAACAGGAATATGTGTTAAAAGGAAAGGGATTCCAAATACACTTCAAAACCCCTCACTTGCTTTTAATAATCACATTGTGGATACTTTTACAAAGCCTGCCTTTACCAGAATAGTATGTTTGGCATCATGTATTTGATTGTATTTATAAAAGAGTAACATATCTTTACCGTAATGTTTAAATAAATGTAGACCTATTTAAATGTTGTTAATTTAATAGAATAAATGTGAAGAATTCAGAGGGGGACCGATGATTTTTTTCTCCACTGTGAGGGAGGTGGTGGGGGGGCGCAGCATTAAAAAGTTTGAAGACCACTACTTTAAAGTGACAGAATGTTGCTTCCTCAAAAATACAAGTCTCATCGACATAATCTTCCCTAACCATATAGGCCCGGTTGAGAGGTATTATGGAATGAAATTCTGGTCCACCCCAGTTTTCTGGCATGTTGGTACAAGGACTCCGTTTTACCAGGCTGTGATTCTACCTGAAAAAATTGCATGAGTGTTTGCCCTGTTTCTATGCAGATTTATTTTTTTTTTCTGTCGGGGGAGGATACAATTCTTCCTTTCACAGAATTTAGGGCCATATGTACGAACACTTTTTCCCATAGACACAGAATGGGTAAAAACCTTTGCTACATCTGGCCCTTCGTTTGGACTACCAACACAAAGGCTGCAAGTGGTGATAAATGTATGTGTTAAACCTAGTAGAGTTGGCAATTTGGTGTAGTTTTACAAACCTTACACCCAGAACGATTGGGGAAACGACATTAAGAACAACTGCGGAATCACAAAAGCTTTTACAATGAAACAGTCTTTACGACGACTGTTTTTATAATTAACTTTTCTATCACAAGCATGCCTTTGTCACGGCTGCTTTTACAATGAACTTCGCTTTAACCCCTTCTGTGCCGGGGACGTAATGGTTACGTCCACCGGCACAGTGCTCCTGGCAGGGATGGAAGGGGAAGCCTTTCCCCTTCCACCCCGACCCCCCACCCCCCAGTGACGTCTGATGATGCCAGCGTGCAATCACACGCTGACCTCATCAGAGGCCACCGCCCTATGATTGGAAGAGAAATGCACAGCATTTCTCTTCCAATCATGTGATGGGGGCCTGAAGTCTGTCAGAGCATTTCAGAAGTTTCTCAGAGCATTTCAGAAGCCGGATCGTGAAGCGATCCGGCTGCTGAACTCCCCACCAGACACCAGGGATTTATTTATCAACAGAAATTGGCATAAGGAGAGCGACCCCTTGGACAAGGGTCCGCTCCCAGGGGGGGCCTTTTTTCAAGACCTTTTCTGCCCCCCAGGGAGCAGATCAGCCGATTGTTATTAGGCTGATCTGTCCCCAGGTGGGGTAGAAACCTCTAGGCACCAGGATTTTTTTTATTTTTTTTTTAATAGAGGTGGGGGGCAACCCTTTAGGCAAGGGTCACTCCCCTAGGGGGCAAATTATATTTAGGCCATTTCTGCCCCATTGGGGACAGATCAGCCTATTTTTATGAGGCCAATCTGCCCCCAAGGGGGGCAGAAACCACTAGACACCAGGGATTTTTCTTTTTTTAAGGCGAATTAATGCAAGGGGATCGACCACTTAGGCAAGGGTCGGTCCCCGGGGTTGGGGGGGCAAATTAATTTTAGACCATTTCTGCCCCCCAGGGGCATATCGGCCTATTGTTATTAGGCCGATCTGCCCCCAGGGAGGCAGAAACCTCTAGGCGCCAGGGATATTTTTTTTTTTTGTTGTTGTTGTTTTTTAGAGGTGGGGAGTGACCTCTTAGGCTAGGGACACTACCCTGGAGGGCAAGTTGTATTTAGAGCTGATCTTTCCCCCTTTGGGGGCAGATTGTCCAATTTTTGTTAGGCCAATCTGGCCCCAAGGAGGGCAGAAACCACTAGACACCAGGGATCTTTTATTTTTTTGCGTCAATTTCACGCAAGGGGAGTGACACCTTAGGCAAGGGTCGTTCCACTGGGGGGGGGGGATTTATTTTAGGCCATTTCTGCCCCCCTCTTGGGGGCAGATCGGCCTATTTTTATTAGGCTGCTCTGCCCTCAAGGAGGCAGAAACCACTAGGCACCGGGGATTTTTTTTGGGGGGTCAATTTCACACACGGGGAGCAGCCCCTTAGGCCATTTCCAGCCACTTGGGGGCAGATCTGCGTATTTCTATTAGGCCGATCTGCCCTGGTGGGGGGCAGAAACCACTTAGGCACCAGGGATTGGTGTATGTGTATGTGTGTTTTTTCTTTAGGAGGGCAGCCCCTTGGGTAAGGGTCGCTCCCCATGGGGGCACATTACTGTTGGCCATATCTGCCCTCTTAGGGGCAGATTGGCCTATTTTTTGAATGCCCATCTTCTCCCAAGGGGGAGCAGAAAGCCCACCAGAGACTAGGGAAGATTTTTGTTTCCAAAATAAGAGGGTGGGGGTATGGCCATACACCCACCCCAAATAAATGGGGCCAAAGTTGTTCTGCCCACCAGAGGGCAGATGGGGCAATTACCCCTGATCCACACCTCGGAGGCATAAAGTCTACTAGAGGCCAGGGAATAAAAAAAAAATAGTGGGGTGGTGCCTCCAACCAGTATGGGACTGGTTATGCCCCTACACCAACTGAAGGGGGGTAACAGCCTTTCAGCTCTCCCCCACCCAACAAAACATCTCATCCCACGGCAAGCAAGAGGACATTTGATTATTTTGGGTTTCGGTTTTACATTTGGGCCATGAGAGCTTGGCTAACTCTCAAAATTGTCCCACTTGGAATGGTGAGGGCTGCACTTTATGGACTTTGGGACGCTGCCATGTAGAAAAATCCACAAGATCTAGACACATCTGAAAACTAAACATCTGGGTGATTCCAGGGTGGTGTGTTTTTACATGCACCCGTACCATTTTCTTACCCATAATGCCCTGCAAACCGGCAACTTTGCTGGAAATCACACATTTTTCCCACATTTTGTGGTGGAACCTTCCAGAATCTGCAGGAATCCACAAAGTTCCTATCACCCAGCATTGTCTCATCCATACCGATAAAAATTCTGCTGCACTTGTCAGCCTAAAAACCGGGAGACTGGGGAATATTGCGTAGTATGAAATTTGTCCCGGTGCAGTGATCCCACACAGAAATGTGGGAAAATTTGATTTTTTTAGCTAAATTTGAGATTTGCTGAGGATTCTGGGTAAGAAAACATTGGGGGATCCACGCAAGTCACACCTCCCTAGACTCCCTCGGGTGTCTAGTTTTCAGAAATGTCTGGATTTGGTAGGTTTCCCTAGATGGCTGCTGAGCCCAGGACCAGAAACGTAGGTGCCCCCACCACCCACAACCACACCCCCGCAAAAACAGGTAGTTTTGTATTTGATAATTTTGATGTGTCCAGATAGTGTTTTGGGGCATTTTCTTTTGCAGGCAGTAGGCCTACTCACAAAAGTACAATTTTTACTGGGAGACTTGGGGGGAACGCCGAGTGCAAGGACATTTGTGGCTCCTCTCAGATTCCAGAACTTTCTGTAACCAAAATGAGAGGAAAAAGGGTTTTTGGGGCCCATTTTGAGGTTTGCAAAGGATTCTGGGTAACAGAACCTGGTCAGAGCCCCACAAGTCACCCCATCTTGGATTTCCCTAGGTGTCAGTTTTAAAAAATGTATCGGTGTGCTAGGTGTCCCTAGATGCCGGCTGAGCTTGAGGCCAAAATCCACAGGTAGGCACTTTGCAAAAAACAGGTCAGTTATCTTTGGGAAAATGTGATGTGTCCATTTTGTGTTTTGGGGCATTTTCTGTTGTGGGCACTAGGCCTACCCACACAAGTTAGGTACCATTTTTATTGGGAGACTTGGGGAATTCTGGGTGGAAGGAAGTTTGTGGTTCACCTCAGATTTCAGAACTTTGTATTACCGAAATGGGAGGAAAAAGTGTTTTTTTGCCACATTTTGAAGTTTGCAAAGGTTTCTAAGTAACAGAATCTGGTGAGAGCCCCACAAGTTACCCCATCCTGGATTCCCCTAGGTGTCTAGGTTTGAAAAATGCACAGGTTTGCTGCATTTCCCTAGGTGCGGGCTGAGCTAGAGGCACTTTCCAAACAACACATCAGATTTCAGTGTAAAAATGTGATGTGTCCATGTTGCGTTTCTTATTGCGGGGCACTAGGCCTACCCACGCAAGTGAGGTACCATTTTTATCGGGAACACAGAATAGAAGAACAAGTGTTATTGTCCCATGTCTTCCTCTACATTTTTTCCTTACACATGTAAGACTGTGTAAAAAATGAAGTCTATTTGAGAAATTCCCTGTAATTCACATGCTAGTATAGGGACCCCAGAATTCAGAGATGTGCAAATTACCGCTGCTTCTCAACACCTTATCTTGTGCCCATTTTGGAAATACAAAGGTTTCCTCTATACCTATTTTTCACTTTTTATAATTCACCAAATGAATTGCTGTATACCCGGTATACAATGAAAACCCATTGCAAGGTGCAGCTCATTTTTTAGCACTGGGTACCTTAGGGGGAAAAGGCCGGGCAGTGAAGTGGTTAATAGTAATAATATTATTATTATAATTATAACTCCATTTGGAGTATTCCTGCACTAGAAATACAAAACCAACAAAAAATAACAAAGGCCCAATTTGAGATTGTCTAAACAACCAGGGCTCTTATTTACCAACACATTTCCCTGTAGGCACAGAATGGGTAAAACCCTATGATACATCTGGCCCCAGGTCTTAAGCTTCTTTAGAAAAACCAGTTCTGAGCGTTCCTGTCTCAGATCAACAGGGAGCATGTTCAGTAGTTTGGTGGCCAAAAATCTGAATAAGCCTCCCATGTGTGGTCTTCCCACCTTTGGAACAACAGAAAGTGCTGCTTCTACAGATCTAAGACATCTACTAGGTCTATAGGGCTTGATCAAGGGATGAAGATATCAAGGGACTTTCATATTCAAGATTTTATGAAAAAGGCATAACTCTTACTAATTGAGAGCCAATGAAGTTGAACGAGGGCTGATCCCACCGGAATGTTCAGCAGCACACGCCTTGGGAGGCCTCAAGATATAGTATGTTACAGTAGCCTAGTCTAGAAATCAGTGGGGCCTGAACTACTGACTTTCTGGCAGCTTCTGGGAGAAAACCCCAAATCTTGCGTAGTATTTTAAAAATACCAGCAGACCCCGGCAAGACTAGCTATCTGGCTGTCGATTGTAAGAGTATTATCACACCAGATGCTGAGGTTCTTATCTTTCTGCTTAGAAGTTGACTGGCCCTAGAGCATCTGGTCACCATGCAGTGGACCAGATTGATGACTGTTTCCCCAGAACCAGGACCTCAATTTTCTCAACATTCAGCTTGAGGTAGCTCTGGTCCATCAACTCTGCTGATACAAGCAGACACGATCCAAAGCTGGACGTAAAGGTTCCTTCATCCTGCGTCAAGGTGATAATTAGTTGTGTGCCATCAGTGAATGACACAACTTTAACACCATGACGCTCAATCACATCAGCAAGGGGTGTGCATCTACAGATTAAATAATGTTTGGCTCAAGGCTGAGCTCTGCGGCATCCCCTGCTGCAGTGAAAAGACCTCAGATGAACACAGCTGTTGGATCACCTGGAAGGTGAGACCCTGAAGAAAACATGCCAAGCATCTCAGACCTCCAGCAAGATCCAGTGTGGGTTTTTTCAAAAGTGGAACAACCGAAGTGTGTTTCAACTTGGGGGGATCTGGCCTGTCGTAATAGATAGGTTAAGCAGCTCACATAACACAGGTAGAATGGCCTCCATCCCACGCTCCAGCATCATGTTGCTGGGCCAGCCTGTCTGACAGATTTCACTTTAGTTAGAAAAGCACATAGCTCTATCAAGGACAAGGTGTTTATGCTAAGAAGGCCGCCCACAAAGTTAGATGGCAAATACAATGTTGTATGACCCAAGATCTCTCCAGCTTTCTGTGGAAAGGTAGCATAAATCTTCGCAATTTTGTCTGAGAAGAACTGGGCAGTCCGATTGCAATTATCTACTGAAGGGGTGGTAGAGTGACAAACATGTTTGAGGGAGAATAAAGATTTCACTATAAGAAAAAGCTCCTGTGAAGAATGCTGACCATACCCAATCTTTTGAGCATAATACTGGTTCCGTGTGAACCTGATCGGTTTATGGTATTTCTTCAGGGCCTTGTGTTAATTACCTTTATCTTATGTGCTCTAGTTCCTGCGCCAGAGATGTTCAAGGCATTTAGAAGATTTCTTTATTAGCAATAGTTCATCACTAAACCATTTTGCTGGAGGCTTGGAATGGGCGGCAATGCAAGTCTTCATAGGTGTTCTACAGTCCAGTGCATCAATAATCCATGTTTCTAACTGGAAGTTTGCTAAATGAACACAGTCTCTAAGCATAGGACGATTGGCAGTCAGGGCGCTGTAAAGGCAGCAGGAGTAACCTTAGACCATTTCCACGATTTGTATTGTCGGTCTGCTGATGTGGGCAATGTGGCAGACATGGAGACCTGGAAAGGTAAAGCAAAATAGTCCGACCACACTACAGGCTGGGGGGAGCCACGCTTACACAAAGAGAATTGGCAAATATGGGATCCAAAGTGTGGCCATGTGTATGATTAGGAGCATGAACCCATGCCCCAATTGAGTGAAATGAAGTGTTTTAGGTATTTTTTATATATATATATATATATATATATATATATATATATATATATATACAGAATTGTCTGGAAATGATATATTTATTTTAACTTTTTCTTTAAGATCAGATTTAAAGGTAATGTAGTGAATGCACACTTTGCAAGACTACATTTACATAACATTAGCTATGGCAGGACCTCCACCCTGTGCCCCTGCGCTCCTTCCCACTCTTTTTTTTCCCTCTGCTAAAGGCAAGCAGCCGACCTCCTCCTGTTCTGCCTGAAACAAACAGATAAATTACATGAGTTATTTAAGAATTTAGAGCCACCAAGCACACCTTTCAATTATGCTTTGTAGTACCAGTGGTCATTTTGTCCCAAAAACCGGAACATGTACTTAAAATTAGAAAAGGCGCTGGGACGCCAGCAAAGTCGTTGAAATCCGGGACATCTAGTCACTCTAACCCAGGGGGTGGCACTGGGGAGGATGCCTCTTCCACACCCTTCTCCAATGCTTTGTATTGCATCCCTATTTAATTTACCATGTGTGTTTACTGACCGCCGCTCTTCTTTTTAGGTCGAGCGTTAGCGTTCGGCCTGCTGTATGCTAAAGTATACAATAGAGTGCATTCCAGCGTTTTGATTGGTTAGTTGCAGTGTCCTTCAAAAATCCTTGCTTGCTAGTGGTCTGTTCTGCCTCTTTGTCCTGCCTTTTTTCACTTTGGGAGCAGCACAAAATACTGTGTAATTACACTATGTCCTGTTTATCTTTTCTGAAGGGGACTTTTTCTTTCAGTATTGGCCTGTTTCACTGCACTGTGGGTGTGTGTTCAGTTCCTCCTCCCCACCAGCTCCCTTTGTAAACATAAACCAACATCAGAGGGGGGTTTTCCAGGGACAGCTCACTCCCGCTCTCGCTCTCTTCCTCTTATTTTGAGTCTGTGTGGCAATAAAAGTCCAGTCAGTCATTTACAACGCTATCAGCTCTAACTCGAGCAAACACAAGACTATTGTATTCCAAATGCTTCTTTTAATTGTTACAGCGCGGCACACCGCACTTTGTTTACGTACGCCAGCTGCGCCTTTATTTCATTCGGCACGCCTCACCCACCTCCATTTTTTTATTTCATTACTTCATTGTTTATTTAGAAGATGGTATGCAGCTGGGTATGTTATCTAGGTCATTCCGAGCGCCGGAGCAGAAAGACAGCAAAATAAAATCAACGTGTGAGCGCTTAAATTTTACTGAACACACAAATAGTGCACACGTTTAAGCTCTTGTTTTGATTGTTACAGCGTGGCACACTGCGCTTTGTTTACATACGCCTGCTGCGCCTTTATTTCATTCGGCACGCCTTGCCCACCTCCATTTTTTTATTTCATTACTTGTTTTTCAATTATTTTTAATTTTGCCCCCCTTGCTCTTTCCTTTTTTTCTCCTGATGAGCTTGGCTGCTCTGCGCCTGAAAATATGGCAAACTGCAAGCAGAAAGCTTGCCTTGCATCCTGTCAACTCCAGGCTTAGATTTTATCGGCGCACGAAAGAACTGAACGGTACACTCAGCACAAAACTCTCCAGACAAGCCGTTTCCAACACCCTGCAATGAGGACAAAAAAAAAGCATGACAATACTCTTGTTTCGTTATTTTTTAGACTGTGTTTCAAGGTTCCTTTGCTGGCAGAGCACGCATCGGCACTGATTTAATTAACGGATGTCTTTACGGTTTTTTGATTAATTTAATATGGGTCAAGGGTGAGGGACTGATCAAGCTGGAGTCTGAATTTCAAACATGCCACCAGAGGTCAGGCAAAAATAGGCGAGCGCAGTGTTTCAGTATAATGTGCAGCCAATAAACCTCAATATTGAGGCGTAGCCGTGAAAAAAGAGGAGCGTTAGCGTTCAGCATCCCCGTCCATGTCGAAGCCTGGTGCAGGCAGGAAACAGAAAATTTGAAAATTGACTAAGTCTTTCATTCCTTTCCTTACTCAGCAAAGTAATGCATTATGATAGGGCTCCCAAGCAGAATGGGTGAGGGTCCCTTAGTCCTTCATAGACACCAGGCTGAAGGGGGCCTTGCGTGGGAGAGGGGAGGGGGTGCTGCACCGCCGGGGCTACTGTTTCTCCACCACCCGTTGCCTACTCGCATTTGCCCAGCATACATTACCCCATCGATTACAAATCCCATCAAAATTCCAGTCAGGCCTACCTTGTTTATTTTTATTTGATTCTATAGAAGGTAAGCCCAAAGGCGGCTGAACGCTTCTAAGAATAATTTGTTGGTTCTGTACAGGAGGTAGAACAGAACTCTTGTTTACAAGATAGGAGAGAATGATGTTCCTCTGCGTTTTTCAACAAAAATGCACGGCACGCCTATAGTGGACGAAATCTTGCTGACGTGGAGGGGAACCAAACTCCCTAGAACTATGGTCACCTGAAAGAGACGTTTTAAAGCAATGTAAGGAGGGCTCTGGCTCAGGGATCCAGTCGTTCAGGGGGCCCTCTGATAGGGCTAGATCAATTCTGAAGGGAGTCTTGCTGTGATGGCCTTTCATTATTCTTAAACAGAATGTTTTAAAGATCATTTTCCTTTAATTTATTTTCAATGTGGGTGATGTGCACGATTATTTTGCTCACCTGTGGCACAGAAATGTTGTGTATATGTTGTATGCACCATCCATTAAAAACTTTTCTTTTAGATCACAACAGAACCTCACATATAATAAAAGAATGGGTGTCACAAACATTATTTGCAGTAATATCAGTGAGCTTGTGCTGTGTTACGGTACTGAAAACACACATCACTATCCCTGAATATTAGATGTAAGAAAAGTTCAGTTAGTTATGTGAAACTGTTTTATTTTCATTTTCAATTTATGTGGCAAGAAAAGTCTGGTTAGGAGTTTACAACGCTAATTGCTCGAGCTCACGCAAACGCGAGACCCATTGTATTACAAATGCTTGTTTAACTTTTCGTGGAGCAGAATAAGGAGAGTGCGGTCTCTCAGAGCACTTTTCAAATGTGTGGATGCCTTCGAAACTCAGAGATAAAAAGCTGCGAAGCGTCTTCTGTGTTATCTCTTCTTGTCAAAAGCCAGGCCCGTTTCTTTGCGCAACTTGTTGCTGAAAAATGACTTGGATGTTAAGACTTTGTGCCTTAGTGATGTTAAGACTTTGTGCCTTAGTGTTGGGCAATAGGTTCAATCTATTCGCAAAAAATTTGGGACTCTGCATTACTGACTCCTGAAAGGTGGGCGCTGGCGCAGTTTTAATCGAAATATTTTAACCTCTTTGCATTCGCTCCTAAAAATTTATATTTTTGGCATAATGCAAGACACTCCAAAAACGTTAGTTACCTTCACTGTTCTCTCAGTACGGTCGGTGCAGTGTTTGCTTCTGCCGGTTGGGCCTTTGGGCACCCAGCTAGTTAATGCCCAGTCACCCAATTTGCTAGTAAAATGTTGGGCCATTGGCCAGTTCCCTCCAACAGTTGGGCCAGTGTCGATTTATGTCTTTGCGTCATTAGCTCATAAACAATTTGAACTATGTGCCATTGGTCCCGAAAATAAATTGCTCTCTGCGCAATAGGCTCCTAAACTTTTGAGTTTTCTTGTAGGTCATTTCAGAAAGTAGCAACTTTGTTGCTAAAATGTAGGTAGGGTCTCTGTGTGTAGTGTTGGGGCCCTAGGCCCCCATGCTACTAAAATGAGACACACGTACTCGGTTTCTTAGTGGGTAAAACTGGCCCTGGGCACGTGCGCCAGGCCCCTTTTATTGCCAGGGTCACCTGACCGGTGACGCCTGTGTTGGGTGGGTGTGGGGTGCACGTGGGAGGCCAGCCCTCAGCAGAGAGGCTGGCCAAACACTAGAACGTGTCCAGCAGGACACTACATTCCTCCAAAACTTTAAGGAACAAAAACAAAGTCCAACCTGAAAGAGAAAAACACAGTAACAAAAACACCACCATCAGTCTCTCGGCCTCGAGAAGGCAGGCCGTAGGATTGCCGTGGGCAGGCGCAGCTGGGAGCACCCGAATTCTTCTGCACGAGTCCATGATTTAAACAGTCACAGCCGGGCACGAACACAGTGTAGAATAAATCCGGACTCTGACAGTCAGATGGTTGGACAAGTGTCCACTGATGCACCGTGCTTCAGTCCTGTGGGCACTCGTGGCGAGGCTGGTGGTGTTTACATTTCAATTTGTTCAAATCGGGCGTATCATTCGAATTGGGTGTGTCATTCGAATTGGGTGCATCACCCGAATTGGGTGCATCACGAGCGTTGGTGGAGTCCACTGTGAAATCTGCTTGCCGAGACATCCTGGCTTCACGAAGGCAAATCCCTTGAAGACGGATAACATCTGTGATGGCGTGAGGTCCTCCTCTGAAGCCTTTGTATGTTCTGACCCTCTGATGGCAGAGCTGCTTCCAGACCACCTCTCGGTTTTGGATTCTTCACTATGGAACTTCCTTGAGGCCTTTTCGATGGGTTTGCCACGGGATTGGCATGGACTGTGCTGGGCTGCGTGTGGGCCAGCTGCCGGCCGCTGCAGGCTCTCCGACAGGAGCCATGGTCAAATCATTCGTGCAACCACAAGGGTGGATGTTCCGTGCTCAGGGCGCTTGCCGACATGGATCAGATGCATGCGGGCTCTCAGACGGTCTCAGGGCAATTGTCTATCACGTTGCCAGGAGGGTGTCTAGTTGGTGTCATGTTAATTCACTGAAGACAGTCTTGGTGTGCTGTGACCTGTTGGAGTCTCCATTGCACAGCCCGGTTTGTCTCTTTTACTTCATCGGTGGGGCAATGTCCAGTCCTCTCTCAAGCTTGAGAGGCCCCTTGTCTGGGTTGTCACGGGACTGCTTGTGGTCTGCGCTGGGGCTGCTTGTGTGCCACATAGGGCAGCTGCAAGACCTCCTAGGAGCCACTGCCTAGTCGCTCGTGCAATTGCAGGGGTAGATGGGTCTAGGTCACGACTTGCTCTTGTCACCGAGAGCAGGATACAGACAGGGCGAGCAGTTGGTCATTGGTTGACTGGTTCTTCAGAGCATTAAAGCAGAGGTGTAGGACTCCAGTCTGGTTGTTTAACTGCTCCTTTGATGGATACCGTGATGCACATGGCAATGATGATGTTTGCCGTTGGGAGACCTGGACGACAAGTGATGTTGCTGGAGTAAGGGTGATTGGAGTAACTTTGTCACAGCGAGTGCAGTCTTTCTTTTGCTCATGTGCAGATGCTAGCTAGCAGTGGTGCCATCTGCTTCAAGCAGCCGATGACAGGTGGCTTGGATGGTCACCTTTGACGTGTGGGGTAAGTACGCGGTTCGCGCATGGCGTCTTACATTTGGCACTCCCACCGAGCTGTCTCCAGTGACGTCATCGCACACCGGTGGCTGTCTTGTCTGTGGGTGCACTCTTCCTTTGTTTGAGTCCTCCATCTCTCCACCCTGTTGATCTTCCGTTCTTGTTCTTCTGTGGTCGTCAGGTGCTGCAGTGTGACAGGTGATGTCACACACTCTCCTTTCTTCCTTCTTCATAGCGTGGTGCTGCGCCACGCTTTCTTCTCCTTTGTTGTGTGGACCTTTAGAAGGTCCTGTCCTCTCCAAGGACTAGGTGTTTCTCAGTGTTGCTGGGTGGCATCGTGCCATTTGGGGTGTGCAACTCTCCTCTTGCCTGTTGTGAGTCACTGCCGACTCAGTCTTGAGGCAGTGTGGGGGAGGACACTCCTGGTGTGACTCTCTTGCCTGTTGCGAGTCTCTGCCGACTCCGTCTTGAGGCAGTGTGGGGGAGGACTCTCCTTGCTGAGTCTCTGGCCCGTTGCAGGGCAGTGACATGGGATCACTTTCTTTTCCGCTTCCTGTTCACTTGAGGGCGCAGTGCTTGTGCCTCAAGGCAGTGCTTTCTTGGCACTGGGTCTTGCTTGAAGTCTTAGTGTGCTTTGCAGGGTTGGTCGCTTCGGATGACCTTCTGTGTGATGGGCCAACGGTGGCCATATTGCGTTGCAGAAGGGCCGGCTGGCACGGCCTCTTGTCCCGTGCGTTACATCACGCTCTCGGGTGCTCTCTCCAATTTTGCGGGCGCTTTTCCATGTCGTCACGTTCTCTGGTGCAGCTCCCTGCACATGTGACATAGTCTGTTTTCTTTTCTGGGCGTCCTGTGTTATTGCCTGGCATGTCCCTTTCTTGTCCTGCGGTGATGTTCCTCACTGCTGAGACGTGGCGTTCTTTCGGCGATGGTGTTGGATGGCCGCCAGGGGCTGCGCTGTCCATGTGCGCACTCTTCGTGCCTTACGTGGCACTTACGTTCATTTCTCATGGGTGCAGCTTGCTTGGAGCAGCTGTAGTCTTCTCCTTCCCTGTGCAGCGTCGTCTGCGTCGCGTCCTTCTTCCTTGCCGTTTCCATCTTCTGCGCTATTTCCGTCCAGGGGCGCACTCTTGATTTGGAGCAGTCACTTTCTGAAAGTGCTGCTGTAGACTTGCCTTCATCCAATCTTGTTTTCCTTTTAACACAGGATTAGGGTGCAGTACCAACTTTGGCCACTGGATGCCACTAGTGCACTTTGCCCTGCTTGAAAGACATTCTTTCTTCCTCTTGTTTGTTTGTTTGTTGGAGACAGACACCGGAGAGGAACCAGGCTGGAGAGGGCTGCAGGTAAGTGTCTTTTCTTTCTTTTCTACTTTTTCTCTTCTCTTTTCTTCAGCAGTGTACAGCCTCGTTTGAAGAGGCATGCAGAGGGCACGGATTTTAGTGAGGGGGTGGGGGCTCCCTGCACTGTTTTTTTTCAGGTGCGTGTCAGCACCTCAATCCTTCACTACTCGAAATTCTTGTTGGTTTGTTTCATAAAGGGGGGCGCGGCCCTGGGCATTTTAGTACTTTGGTGCGTGTCTGCACCTCTTTATTTCAAATTGTTTTCGGTGCGTGTCTGCACCTGCATATTTCAAATTGTTTTTGGTGCGTGTGTGCACCTCTATATTTCAAATTGTTTTCGGTGCATGTCTGCACCTCCGAATTATTATGCACGCATTTTCCTTTTGGGGGGAGTGTGGCCGTTGGCAATTTACCTTGCTCTTGGTGCGTGTTTGCACCTTGTGTTTCAGACTTCTTTCGGTGCGTGTCTGCACCATGTATTTCAAGTTTTCGGTGCGTGTGTGCACCGGTGTACTTTCGGTTTCGTTTTTGGCCGCAGCAGCCTTCCTTTGTGCTGCGGGCCGTCTTGCTGGCATTTTTGGGGTGGGGGCGGCCCTGGGCATATTTGCTTCGGTGCGCGAGAGCACCATGAGTGAAAAGAAAAGGGGAAAACGGCCCGGTCATTTGCTTTATTCTCGGTGCCCGATTGCACCGCGTCCTTCACTCGCGGCCGCAGCCTGGCACACGCTGCGGACCGCATGCTTATCTTGGGGGCTACTGGCCCCAGCCATAACTTGGCATTTTATTCGAGGGGGGGCGGCCCTAGGCATGTTCCTTTTCATTTGGTTTTGGGTGCAGAGGATCACCCCTCCGCACGGCAGCATTTACTTTTTATTCACGGTGTGCGACAGCACAGTGAGCGCATTTCAAGCGTGGCCCCAGCAGCCTTCCCACACGCTGTGGCGCGCTTCAATCGACACGAGGGGGGGGGGGGCATATGTGCGCTTTTAAGTGCAGACTCGCCTGCCTTCCGGCACTCACTTTTTCTGCGTCGTCTGTGCAGCTCACACTCCCGATGGCAGCAGGTGTCTACATTTTCACCTCTTTCCTTTCCTTCCCTTTTTTTTTTTTTTTAGCAGCTTGATGCCCATTTCTGTATACAGCAGCAGCCGGTGCACGAATGGGGCAGTCTCCCTCGTCGCCAATGTAGTGTTGGGGCCCTAGGCCCCCATGCTACTAAAATGAGACACACGTACTCGGTTTCTTAGTGGGTAAAACTGGCCCTGGGCACGTGCGCCAGGCCCCTTTTATTTGCCAGGGTCACCTGACCGGTGACGCCTGTGTTGGGTGGGTGTGGGGTGCACGTGGGAGGCCAGCCCTCAGCAGAGAGGCTGGCCAAACACTAGAACGTGTCCAGCAGGACACTACACTGTGCTGGGCTTTCTTGAAAGCTGGGCCTAACCGCACCTACACTTGGAAATTGGCCTCACTACCGTTGTAGTTTTGCTTCAAAGGTATTCCGCTCTATATAAATAGATTTTGTTAAAGTTCTCTGGTTCAAAATTTCCCATACTTTTCTTAACGCACTTCGACCACTGAATATTAGTAATTGTAGCCTGCATTCTAGGAGCGAGCATTACCAGTTATAGCAATTTAGGATAAGTTTGGACGGGTGTGTATATGCAGCGTATTGAAATCCCTGACTAAAATGAAGGTGTGAAGATTTGCCGAAGCATCGGGATCTAGTGGTGGTTGGTGATCCCTGAAAGGTTTGGGGTTTAACACTTGCCACAGGTTCACCTTATGGATTGCAAAATCTGCCGAGGGTGCCCTCACACAAATGTACCTATACACGCACATTCTCTGTTTCTCAGAAACACACTTGTACAGTTTGACACTTTCAGTCACTGACTCTCACTCACAACTACTGGTGTACAGCGGCTCCGATTTGAACTCCTGCGGTACAGGCGTTCTGCTTGAATAGTGAGGCAGGTGCAGTTGCTCCAGAGCCTCCCCTCCCTGGGGCTGCTGCACCTGCTGTACCATGATACTCCCTCTCACAATCTCCCCCCTCACTCACTCACTTACTCATTCCAACTTACACTGCTTTCCTCACTCGTTCGCTTTCACTTATTCATACTCACTCGCTCATTGATTCTCACTCTTCACTCTCATTGACACTCTGAATTAAACTAACACACTGTCACTCAGTTTCAGTCACTTCCAATCACTCACGAACACACTTTCACTGGCACAGGCACACTGAAACAACAATTAATTATTTTAATTACTTACTCCGCTACTTTGCTGACAACACAGAGGCAAACAGCAGCATAACAGCAGGAATCTTGAAAGGAAGTTGGAATCAGCAATCCATGATTCCCAACGAGGAGCCAGACAGAGCAGCAAAGAGGGGTTAATGAGGAAGACCCACCTCAAGCCCTATCCTAGCTTATTGATGAAGCACATTCGTATCAGAAACGAGGGTAGTCCAGGGCATCTTGCCTCTGCTGCTCTGTGTGGCTCCTCATTGGCCTCAGGGATACACTGATGTGCGCCCCCGTAGCCCAGTTTTAGCAGATATGCTGTGCTGAGATATGAGCAGTATATATGCTAAATAAAAAAAGATTGTGCCTTTGTTACACCCCTCACATGTGCAATCCAGACAGCAATACAGAGTGCTGTGTTCTTAAGCAACACTCTGGAGCTGGACTGTATCTCAGCCCCTCAGAACCCTCCTCCTCCTCCTCCTCCTCCTGTCATCAGAAGTCAGGTGGAGAGGCAAAGAGGGCCGACCTACACACTGCAGAGTTCTTGTAAACATGAAAAACGTATTTGCATTAATACTGATAAACGTAATTATTACAAGTGTAATAATCAAATAAATAATAATAAGTATTCTATTTAGCAGGGGTTCCGTGAATTATGTGGTGGGTCACAGGTGTCAGAGCTACGCCATGAAGCCTGAAAAGGAGCTTCCACTGTCGGGATCCGAGAGGCAGATTGCGCCTTTCATCCCAACTTTTTTGTAGCATGGGCCTACTTGTGTATTATGGCCACTGGCCTGAAGGTTTAATTTTTGCTGGTGGGTGCAGGTGGTGGGCAAGAGCACTTATTATTTGAGACTTCTGCTTTCTTTATCAGACTGACCCAGAACAAGACAGAGAAAAGCAGAAAGCAAAAGTTTTGGATACCTGGGGCCTAATCACACATACAGCTCATTTTCCTTTTTTGCGCCGGGCACACCTTTTAGTAGGTGCGCCCGGCGCAAACAAGGAAAATGCACTGTATTTGTATAAATGTGCTGCCCCCAGGCTAGCTGCGAATTCGCCCTGTCCTGGGGTCAGCGCATTCATGTGAAAAACGGAATGGCTGCTTTGAAGCTGCTCCGTGTTCCACAGTGCAGGTGGAACCTGTACTTTTAGGGGCGATTAAAGATCCCTTGTGGGGGAAGGGTGTAGTGAGGGACTGCACTCACCTGCAAGGGGATGTCTGGGTCCCTCCTCCAGAGGGCTGTTATCAGGGGACGCACTGACAATGCGCCATCTTTTAGGTGGTGCAATATCATTGTGCCTCCTGACAGATTTTTGCCTCTGCGCCCACGTGTATGATATGGAGCAGGCACAGAGGCAAATGATGGAAGGCCCTCTGATGATAGCGCTGGTGCTTTAGATGACCCAGTGCTATCAGTATTACTGAAGAGGATGCAACAAGCGTTTGCGGCCCCTTCTGTAATACCAAAGTGCTGTGGGGACGCGCAAAGCGGAAGCAAATGCCCGTTACACCCCCAGGGCACTCCCGTAATATGGCCCCTGGACTTTTTATTACAACTTAAGCAATGACTACAGTGATACACCTCCTATGGAAGGTGAAATGGGATAATCACACAGAGTCGGTGCCAGGAAGGAATAGTTGGGACTGTCTGGATGGAACCATCCAATGTGGCTCAGGTTGATGTCAGACTCACACTCATGGAGCATTAATATTCCTAGCTGGAAATGCTCGCCACTCCCCCCCCATGCCACACTTCCAAGCAGTAACAATGCCCTTTACCTGGAGCTCCAGATCACAGACATGCTTGATGATGTAAGTATGCATGTAATAGTTCTGTGAACACCTACTGCTCTTGTCATTGATTTAGAAGGCGTTTAAGAGAGCCCGACCGGTACACACCCCATGGAGTAAGGGAAGGAGAATCTTCCCCGATGATCACACTTACTTTTCTTGCAGTAGTTGGCTGTCCACTTTGTGACATGGAGCGCCAACATTGGTTTCCAGTCCTTGGGGGGAGCATAAGGTGCATTTAACATGGATGAGCTCTCCCTAGGTCTTCTGTACTAGCTCGCCTTCACCCTGACCTGTCTGGCTCACCTGTTTCCTGAGAACAGGATAGAGCATATGGTAGGAGGTCTGGAGTTTAAAAAATGAATAGGGCTGGCCCTAGGTTACATGATACTAGGAAAAGTATGTGGCAGTCCTATACTAGGTTACTTGTGAGCTGACACCTCTTTTTCTTCAGTATCTTGTCAAGTAATTTCGTTTGGCCTGTTCCACTCATCAAATACCTGTTTGATGGCCAATTATGCCCAGCCCTTTTCTGTCCTTGGGCACGTGTACCAGACCCCTTGCAGTCTGATCCATCATGTTCCTTGCTTCCTGTGACTCACCCGATCCAATCTTCTTGTACCAGATTAACTATGTTCTTCCCCATTCTGTTCACATATATCAGGTTATCTATGGTTTGCCATGTTGCATTCCTCAATCTCCCTTAGGAGACCACCTGTGTTCTGTGCCTCTCTGTTTTTTTTCTCTTCTACAAGATTATTCAGGGCTGTACCATTGTGTTCTTTTTTGGCCAAAGCTGGCTATATTCTGCCAGTCCAATGTTATTCCTCATACCCTCCTCATTCCTGGTCGCCTGTACCACTTCGCCTTGAACAATTCTAGTCTGCTACGCCAACTCACGTAGCACTAGTCCTATCCCATTCTCTTTTACCATGTCACCTAGCTGCCTGCCCCATCTGTCCTGAAGCACCTCAGATATAGACCTGCTCTGTTCCACACCCTTGTCTCTTCTACGTGTTATTTATAGTCTGCTGTTTCCTGTTCCTCAGTCTGCATCATTCTGTATTCCTCTACCTGATCACCAGTAGCCTGCCATGTTCACGTTTACTATCTCGACTAAAGCCTACCTAATCATCTTACTTGGTCTCCTCCATTATGTGACATATGGCCCACCACATCCTGTTGTTAATTCTCCGCCACTTATGCCCTAATCTATTATATTTTCGTCTACCTATCCACCAAACTTACTTTCTCAGTCTTTCATAGAAGTCACCCATGGCTACAGTGCTCGTCATTTGTACTGTATCACGTAAAACCAGGCATGAAGTCCTAATGCATAAGTGTGTGGACTAAATGGGAAATGCATCGTCCGAGACACTGACATCTGAACCCTTGTATACCACTTACGTAAATGGGAACGGTTCTATTTCCAGACTGGCAGTTAAACGTGGCCAAAAGGGCATTGGTCTAATCACCTTGATGAAAAGTGATGTGTGATCTTTTTAGACCTGATTACTTGATTTATCAACACCACCGCTGCGTTTTGTTTTGAGAACCCCTCTACAGCCCTCCACTCACATGATTATGGTTTTCTTGGTAGTTATGTTATAGGTTTGGTTTTCTTATGTGAAACGTTTGAGATTTCTAATACAAACACAGTTGTGGACTTCAGTGTTTTTTTTCGTATGTCGCTTATCTGTTGAATCTTATCATGGAAACTCTACATATGTTTTATTAAAGTGTAGTTGGTTCCGCAGCCGTTCCTGATATCTGTTTAGGAGCTGTGGTCTGGCGTTCAGATCCTAGCATTCTTAGTTACGATAACAACACCATATGTAAAACAGTTTTTTTATGTTACAAACGCTTGAGTTCTCTCCAGGTGTGATTCTTTTGTTATCTTATGATGCCATTTTTTAAACATGAGCCAAAGTACAAAAGCGACTTTTTCAACACATTAGAGAGGCAATCTCACCTCCTTGAGCCCTGTACCCACGTATCAAAGGGTAAATGGTAGATAGTTCCATCTGCAAACATTTAAGAGCTCCACATGAGCTCTTTCCTGAGAGTAAAAGCAGATGAGACAGTGGGCTAACAATCATACTGTGAAACCACTTTGAAAGTTTCTGTGATAGCATACAATGAACTACCATAGTGTGAGCCCACTGACGACTTTGTCTCTCTGAAAACAGTGAATATACACCATTCACTGTCACATACACTCCGCTTGTGCTCACCTGTTCTTGGTGGATCCTATGCTTCATCCGAAGTACAGATTACCTTTTGTAATTCTTCATCTCCTTGTATCAGATAACCTGCAATCATGATCTCCCATGACCTGAAGGCCACTTTCCAGGAGAGGAGGATGCAGTATTACTTTTCATCACTTAGGTCAATCTAACACCATCAGTCTTTCTCAATTTCGTTAAGGCCAAACTCAAAAATATCTTAAGTAACAGTGTCTTTTCAGGGAAAGGCAAACGTTTGACTACCGCTGATTTAATACTGCCTTGCATGGCATTTACTATACCGCTTTCTCCATGATTAACCCTCCAGGCTACTATGGATCAGTGTAGTTTCATCCTCGTGCAAAAATGTTTTTTTCTCAACTTCAAAATGTATTCAATCGAATGTCTACGTTTTTTCAATGCAATGGGATCTCAGTATTTTCACTGTATGATGAACTGATCTTTTTTATTCTCCCCCTCTACCAAAATCATCTGAATGTATAATTTATGGAAATCTGTTGTGCAACCGCCTGAGCCCATTAGTCCTGGTGTGTGCTATAGAAAACTATGAAAACAAAATAAATGTTTTTCCTGTGTAACCTTGATTATTGGCAGAGAACGCTAAAGCACAACTGTGCATGTGTATCTATAGATATGGTTGGCTCCCACACCCCTCATCAAACAGTCAATGTATGTGCATCTACATGATCAAACAGAGGCATTCCTCATTTAAACTGTCAATCCATAAATTCATTCGCACAGAGGGCTGGATTGGTTTTAGTGCCAATGAACACTAAACTCCTAGGTATCGAGTGACCTTCGCCACTCATATTTTTTCATTACAGCATTACCTGCTGAGCCTCGCCCTAGATGCTGCATATGCTGGTTTCATGTTCTCCACTTATTACAAACTTCTGCCTAAGCCCATAAGACTTTGTGGACACAAGGCAGAGAAGACTGGGACATGAAACAGACTTCAGTGGTGTCTACTTGTATTCCATTTGTACTCTCCTCTGACTTTTCCAACCTGGCAACTCTTGCACCCTTCATGCAGTCCTTGTAGACAGATACGCGAGGCACCAGATTCTGTTCTCTAAATTCTCTTTATTGATACAACTGTTCTGTCCTGAGACTGAAGGTGAAGGTATGAGGGGCACACCTGTATGTGCACATCTCAGACCCAAGCATACGGCCCTCTTTGTGCAACACCTGCATGCACTGCACGGAGGACAAGCATATAGCACAAAACAAACACATGTTGGCGATTTTTCCTTCGGAGGCACCGAGTGCAGCACAGTGTCTGGTCCTTCACATGGATTGGGTTTCATACAGAGTTCTGGTTGCTGGTCTGCGTTGCATCTCCCTTCACACAGGTACCAATGGCCACCATTCTCCTCCATATTTTGTACATTTCACTTAGAGTGAAACTCATAAACTAGTCATTACACAGTCCAGTAACTTCTTGTGGAACGTGTGCAAATGATCTCTCCATTATCTTTGAGTAACCAGACATCAGACCTGAGACGTTGAAAAAGGCACACCCTTTCCAACCATTTTACAGGACTGTCTACCACAAAAAATAGATATGTTTATATGACCAGGTGTGTGAGACTGGACATGCAATAGACTTAATTCAGGATGATTTGCTTCCTATTACAATCTCCCTCCTCTAAATTACAGATAGAAGGGGGGTCAAGCATGCCTTGACATATCTTCTGTAGCAGAGTGTTGCCCACACCATCCTAAAACTACTCTATATTTTGGATCACACATTTGTACTCTCATCTCTGCTGTCAGACAGGTTCTTAGGACAGGAAAAAGTCGAAAACATAGGCTTGAAAAGCATGGTTGTTGTATGTGCACAAACAATAAGCTTCTATTATATCTCCTCTTCCTCCTTGTGCCTAGAACGTTTAAATTCAAGAAACTAAATATTTGGCAAAGAAAGAAGTGTAATCATGTAAAAGAGCAAAAAAAAGCATGAACTAATCCATTAAATTGCTTGTTTTTTGTGTGGAGGTAGTCAATCCCAATAAGGTGCATCCTTATTTCCTTTTTTACCTAAAAGGCACTAGGGAAATTCGTTGATAGGGTTCCCATGGAACATCTTGAGAAGAGTATGCAAATACATGTCTGTGGTTGTTCTGCAGAGTCTTGTGCTTGCAGCTGTGGTTACAGCATAGCATCTTTGACTCAGATTGAAACCTTCTGAAGGTCAAAAAGTGTTGCTTTCTTGAGCCAGGACGCAGGTTCCTTGGGATCAGCTCCAGTCTCAGCACCTTTGAAAGAGGACACCTCCTATCCTGAATGGAAGCAGGCAAAGGTTTGTAGGTAGGGACAATCAACAGAGGCATGGCAGTGCCAGGGATACTCCTGCAGCTTACAGTCCCTGATTTATTTATTACTAGAGCTCCTTCTTTCCTAATTCATGATACTGCTGGAAATACTGAGATACGTGAGGACTTTATTAAATTGACTTCTTTTATGAATCTAAATTGAATTTGTTCACATTTCCCTTATTACTTGACAGTGGACAGAGAAAGCTCTTAAGTTATGGAAATCAAACTATACCTGAAATTGTGTTTAGTGCAAAAAGGTGGTTTCTGGGGAAATTGGAGATGCAGGAAAATACAGAACTTACTCACTACAGAAGCCATAGCTTTCTACAGCATCCGTTTCTACCACAGTGGTAGGAACAACATTTGGCTTACAATGGTGAAATATTTCAGAAGAGTTAAACATTGTGGTGGCCTTTGGTCGGCGGTAACATGAAGGAACCTTCCACAAAAAGCAAAGCTTCTGCCAGGGCACTCGGTTTCCCCTATTCAACCCTGGCAGAACGACAACTGAAAGTTCCAGAAAAGCAAACAGGTGGCAGGAAGGTGTCTGGTTTCTCCCAAGGATAGTTGGAGGCATAGTGAATGGCTGCAGGTCGCGAGAGATAAGCAAGATTGACAGTTGTCTTCTGAAGCATGTTGTTGTAGCTTTGCTAGACTGGCGCGTGGTCCTTGAGGCAGAAGCACAACAGTCCCCTCACGTGTATATATTGCACAGTGGCTTCAAATACACAGAGTCTGCAGCAATTATTTGGTTTTAACAACAAAATGTGGCAGCAGTACACTTTGGCCGATTTTTTAATTGAAATTCTCTTTTCTATATATGGATATCATAACTTCCACCCCCAGTGGAGTCTCTATTTGCTGACTTGTTCCTCCAACTCTGAGATGCGTCGGTCCTGTTCCTTCACTGTGGCCTTCAGCAGCCTAATTTCCTCAGTCAGCTTTTCCAAGGCCGGATCCTAGGGAGTATATAAAGAGGAGACAGAGATAAGACACAGCAGTTGACTAGAGCACACAAAGGGTTCCTAAGTGGAGAACAGCGAAGCACTGTTGCATCATTTACCCTTACTGATTGTGAATGGGGCATCTAAGGCCTTTGCCTGGCGTGTAGGGAAGTTTGGTGTTAACAAGCACTCTTGGATCCTTTATCTGGTTTACATGATTTGCAGTTGTTTTCTCAACAGATCATCAAGCAAAGTAGTGCATCAAAACAGTTAAATGTATTATGTGTTGTGCGTTAGCTTCTCTGGAATAAAATACCTTGCAGAGGAAAACAAATGACCACTCCCTGAATTCAGAAATGTATTATATTCCACGCTGCCTCATTGCCCTGCAGTTTTCGTGAGAGACATTTGGTGCTTGGGTACTTCCTCAAAAAACATGTTTTGTTCACTTGAGGCTTCTCGCACTCTGCAGGCGAGAGACCTCAATCCACCTCACTGTGGTGCACTAGTTTATTCTTCTAAAATATAGTGATGTTGGATTTGCCTAAGTGCACGAATCCAGCGGTGACGAAAAGGAAGTAAACCCCTTCTTGAATGTCGATTACACACCCTTGCCCAAATCATACTTGAAAGTGTTGAAGTTCTGATCCCTCCCGTCCAGTGGCCTTTTTGACCTCACACAAGTGGTTTAAATTTCCAATGTGTGGAGTATGTGAATTTGGAGTGGGTGGCACGGATATTTAGCAGGGGGTTTAATTGGGGTTTACCTGCGAAATAAGCCCTTCCCCCCCTTTTCTCGTAATTCTCATATGTATATTTCGTGTCTGGGGCTGACATATGGAACTGGTACATCTCCGGCACTATTTTAACTAAAGTGTGCAATATTCTTTTTTATACAAGCAAAGTTTTGTGTAGTTCAAGATTATTGGCCTCCCAACTATGTTTGAAGAAGAGTTTCCTGCTTTTCCTTAGTTCGCAGTAGTTTATCTATTGAGAATGATAGTTGGCACTTAAGCCAGAAGTGTTTTGATTGATTGAAATCTTTATTCAATTATAAAATAATAATCATAAAAGAGAACAGGACCCAATAAAAACAAAACACATAATTAAAACAAATTCAAAAAGCCCAGCACATAAGAAGGTAGAAATATAAATAACCATATACTATTAAAATGCATATCCTTATACCAGGCCAGCACACCCTTCAAAAATGAAAGAACTTCCAATTCCATCACTTCAGAATTTAACAATTGTAAGAACAGGAAGGCTTTTACTGCCGAAAACCCCTCGACTTCAAGATTTGCAACAGAAACCTTCCTCATAAAAAGTCATAATAACTACATAAAAGGACAAAGTGCTCAAAGGTCTGTTGCGAACAGCCATCACAGGGGCAACCAAGATCAAATTTGGGTCATGCTGACCCAGAAGAAAACATATGTGAGCACGGATTGAGCCCAGCTGGAACATTGTTAAAAGAGACCTGTCCCAAGGATGCTTAACATAACTAAGATAGGGCTCGGGCCAGCCTCCATTTTCAAAAGCAAGAGAGGACGGATAGCTGGTTTTACCAGTGTATTGCATTTCCTTACTTCCCTTGAATGGGTCAGAAAACATTCCTTAATGAACTTTCTGTCCCTCTTACTACTACTCTGTGGCTTGTTAAACAAATCGAGACTGCCTAAAGACTGGGTGACGGAGTGGATGTACCTTAGCCAAGGGATCTTAAGCCTGTGCACACCCACCAGGCATTCTTTTCTAATGTCCTTGTTCAGGGATGTGGAATCCCCACTCCACTCCAACATCCATAATAGCAGCTGAGCTAATTTGGCCTGGTCCTCTACAAAATCTAAGCCCAGTTCTTCATGCACAAAGAACATCGAGTTGGAAGTGCCCACACCCAACAGTCTATTACAAAAACGGTTCTCAATTTGTATGGCTCTACTAGTGCTAACCCCCCTCCCCAGATGACCGCTCCGTACATCGACACAGGAAGGCACTTCATTTTCTATACCTGCAAAAGTGGCAGAACAGGTTTGCTTCCCACGGTGAGCACAAATTTAAACAAAGCGCCACACACCTGGTTAAAATGGGTACATCGATTTGAAAGACCAATTGCCACATTGGTCAAATTTCACTCCCAAAACAGGAGAAGGATGCCACATTACTAATGGCCTTACCCTTAATGTTTATAGGTCTAATTTTAGGGTTTTGTTTCCCACACACCATGTGGTGAGTTTTTGAGATGTTTGTGTCTAACCCCAGCTCATCCATGAAATTTACAAGTGAATCGATCAGCACTTTAAGGCCATTGACATTACGAGACAGTAAAACTGCATCGTCCGCGTACAACAGGTAGGGGACAAAAGTGGACTTAACTCTAGGCAGGTCTTTACCCTTTACAATCAAATGGTGATTAGGTCCATTAATATATAAAAGGAAAACAAAAGGGGCCAATACACTGCCCTGCCTGACCCCTCGCGGGATCATGAATGATTCAGTACATTCCCCTCCCACTCCATACCTGACGGAGACATTAACCCCCTTAAGCTCTTAAGAGGTCAACCAGGGGAGTAAGCAATCCAAGGGGTACAAGGATATGCCAATGCTTAGACCCGACTACTCAATCAAAGGCACAACTTAGGTCCATAAAAGCTAAAGAAATGGACCCCTGTTTAGCCAACACATATTTACTGATTAACAAGTTCAAATTCAGGCACTGCTCCATGGTTTTCCTTCCCCTGTCTAAAGCCATACTGAGCTGGACACAGGATATTTTTGGCACTGATACGTTCTTCAAGTCACTGCAAAATAACACACCCCAATATCTTTACAATGGAATTTATCAAGGCAATGGGGCAATAGCATCTAGGTCTTGATGATTACCCTTCTTTAAAACAAGAACAATCAGTGCAGATTTCCATGAAGGCGTAATTTCGACATGGACAGCTGCATTTAAAACATTTGTTAGAACCGGGGCCCAGAGTTAAACCTCCCCTTTATAAAGGTCCATGGGTATCCCATCAGGACCAGGTGATTTGTTTGAGGGGCTATCTGAAATTGCAGTATGCACTTCTGACACATCAAAACTGGGAAACAAATGATCATCCACTTCAGTAGTTCCCAGCCCAGCATCACTTAGTGCATAAACTCTCTGAAAATGGGTGACCCACAGCTCGAGAGAAATAGAGGAGCCAATATCATCTGGCACAGCTGCACAAAACTGTTTCCCACTGACAATGCACCAAAATCGCCCGAGTCCCCCACTTTGCAGGTACATATTACTTGCTCCTAAGAAGCTTCTTTTAGTTCTAATTTCCTTTGCCAGATGGCCTCTTTATAAGCCCTTCTTGCTATAGCAATGTCCACCTGATTACGAGGGTTTGCATTTAAAACTTGCCAAAGCTGCATGTTTGCCACCCTGCAGGCCCTATTAAACCAGCCCATGTGCATAGGTCTCCTCCCGACATTTTCCTCCTTATGTTGTTAACTGAGATATTAAGATCACAGAAGGCTTGCAACACTGATGGGGGCAATGAATCAATAAAGAGTTAAGGTTTGAGATAATGGCTGAGTTGGACTTATCCACTGTTTCCATCAATCTCGGAATCGGGAGACTATGCCATTTTACCCTCAAACCCTTATCCTGAGAGGACAAATCCCTAAGGCCCGACACCGCTTTTGGGCTGTTGCTAATAGGGAGGGCCATTCTTGCAGTAGGCTTGTGATCATTATAATACGTCAGAAAAACTTGCCCCAGTGTGGTAATACCTGTTAAGGACCAGAAAGCAAACAAATAGTCAATGGTAGGCCCCTTTCCTCTTGCCCATGAAGGTGGAAAGATGAGACAATGAATGGGGGCTCTATGGAAACCAAATTATATAGCCCCACATCACCCAGAGCCTTCCATAGCTTTCTCTCCCTATGATCATTTGAAGATAGAGAGCAAAATGGCATCCCTCCCCCGACAAAGGGTTACTAGTAATTCAATTAAGGCCCAGCTTTGCACTGAAATCTCCGCCCTTGGATAACATTAAGGGCCATATGTACGAACATGTTTTTCCATAGACACAGAATGGGTGAAAACGTTTGCTACATCTGGCCCTAAAACACTTAAGTAGACTGGATGATCAGGCCTCAATGGTCGATATAACCTGAAAAAGAGCCTCAATCTGACATCCAGGATCCCTAACTGAATTATAAATATCAGCTAAAAAGGATGCTACCACCCAGAGAATCTGGATCCCAGTGAGATTAAAAGGAACTGGAATATTTAGAAGATTTGTGGTGATGCGGACCATTATAGCCTTTCCCCCGCAAGCTCTGTTACCAATGACGGGCGTCAATGCAATATAAAAGCATTCATAGCCCTCCCATGTGATCTTTTCTTGGCTCCAGGTCTCTTGCAACATCACCAAATCATATTTTGTGATCATGTTTAGCCATTCTGGGTCCTGACACTTAGTCCTTACCCCGCTACATTCCAGCAAAGAATCTTCAGGGTTGAATCTACAGATTGTACTGGCCCAGCCTCCTTCGTCAGCTGCAGGGGAACTGATGATAGGGGCCCCCTCACTAAAGATTGAGGGGGGACAGTATCTAGGACCTGTAGTCAATCATTCAGATCTAATGTTGAGAAAGGGAGGAAACTACTGGATTGAGAAACAAGGGAGTACTCCAGTGGCTGCACACTCCCAGAATCACAGACTTAGGGCCTGGGACACAAGTGTCTATAGAAGTAGCCAAGCAGGTGGATTCTGCCAGGAGGCACTTTACGGCTCTGCCAAGAGGCACTTTACGGCTCTGCCAAGAGGCACTTTATTGCAGCAAACAAGATGTTTAGCAATTGAGGGTGTCTTTCAATTAATAACTATGCAATCCCTGGTTATGGTCTTCTCAGCTGGGCCCACCCGGGCCCACCCACCACACCCTTCTTACAAACAGAATATCCTGCTATTCCCCAATATTAAAGTCTGTGTGTTGACACAACAAATGGCGGACATTGTTTTTTAGCTGAGTTGTGGATTCTCATCTATCATCAGATATGCAAGGCCCCGTCAAGATATCCACATAGGGACCACAGACAGGCACCAAATTTAAGGTAGGTATCTCCTTTTCTTAAACTTTCCTATTGCCCCCCCCCCCCCCCGAAGCCCATTGTTAGTCCGAGCATCCACTGACCCTTGCTCGTGATGTATAGTCTGAGTTGCTATCTGAGGAGCCCCTCGGCAATAGGTTGCATAACTGTCAATGTCGTTTTCTGGGGCCCCACTGCAGGGGGGGGTTACAGTTTGATGATCGAGGTGCTCAGAGCAAGAACTGCAATGACTCATAATAGGAACAAGACTTGATGTACTAGCTGCAGGGGTGATAGAAGGAATACCACTTCTCGCACTGCCAGAGTGAATAGTGGAACTAGAGTTTGACAGTGCCAAGATGGTAGTCTCTAAACTGGTCAGTCTCTCTCACAGTGGCAACAAACTTTGAGGAATAAGGTCTTTAATTCTGGCAGCGAAAAGATCCCAATCTGAAAAAAATAAAGTCCCTCATACCTAGGGTGATTCCAGAAGAGACCAAATTACTCGCTGGCTAAGGTTGGCATTTTGTATTTCCCGGTCGCTTTTGTTGACGTTTTTCCTTGGGTTGCAGTGGGCAGACACTATTATTATGAACATCAGGCAAATTGCAATTGGGCAAATGTATTGGGCCAAGAGAGTCAGACTGGAGGGAGTAAGTCTACCATCCAAATTGTTTTGAGCTTGGGCAACGATCTCCCCAGATAAGGCCAATTGGAGAACCTACAGGGCTCCAGGACTGTCCTCTATTTCCAAGGAAAGCCTGCACTCTGCCAATTTGATCTCTTTTGAGATCACTCCAACTGCACGGGCCAGGAACGTGTTTAGGGTGGTGGCGGTCGAGGCCCTAGGAGCAAAGTCTTTAGCACCCACCAGCTTTCGTTTCCCCATCGCACATTGAGGTGTTCCTTTGGCCACTTGTTCTTGAAAGGGGGGGGGGGCAAAAATGAGATCCGGACACCCGATCTCCGAATCAGCCACTAAAGACAAGTCAGCAGGCAGAAAAGACCAAAACCAAAAACATAGGCTTACCCATAATCCAAAGTGAACACCTAAGGCAACAAGGGAAGGGGGTGCCCAGCCCAGCCTCTTCTGGGCCATGACTGGCGAAGTTGGGCCCGGTCTTGGCCCGGGCATGTCCTTGGATGCATACCGCACTGTAGGGGATCCAGGCTGCTTTTCAGTGCACCTCCAGGTGCAGTGGGCATGTCAGCAGCCTCCCTGCCACTACCCCCACTGGTCCTTGAAGTCCTCTGTGCCCTGCACACTATCAGCACGAACCTGCACTGTGGATCGACCCGGGATGCTTTTCAGCGCACCTCCGGGCACAGTGGTGACATCAGCGGCCTTCCTGCTGCTACCCCTGCTGTTCCTTGAAGTCCTCTGTGCCCCGCACACTATAAGTGCATCCCATGCTGTGGGGGACCCGGGCTACTTTTCAGGACACCTCAAGGTGCAGTGGTGACGTCAGCGGCCTTCCTGCTACTACCCCCGCTGGTCCTTGAAGTCTTCTGTGCCCCGCACACTATCAGCGCATCCCGCACTGCAGGGGACCCAGGCTGCTTTTCAACACACCTCTAGGCCCAGTTGTGACGTCAGCGGCCTTCCTGCTGCTACCACCGCTGGTCCTTAAAGTCCTCTGTTCCCTGCATACTATTAGCACGTCCCACCCTATGAAGGACCCTGGCAGTTTTTCAGTGCACCTCCAGGTTCAGTGGTGACATCAGTGGCCTTCCTGCCGCTACCGTTGCTTGTCCTTGAAGTCCTCTGTGTCCCACACACTATCAGCATTTCTGGCACTGTGGAGGACCTAGGCTGCTTTCTAGCGCACCCCCAGGCACAGTGGTGATGTCAGCGGCCTTCCTGCCGCTATCCCCGCTGGTCCTTGAAGTCCTCTGTGCCCTTCACACTATCAGCACGTCCCACACTGGGGGGACCTGAGCCGGTTTTCAGTGCACCTCCAGATGCAGTGGTGATGTCAGCGGCTTTCCTGCTGCTTCCCCCGGTGGTCCTTGAAGTCCTCTGTGCTGTGCACACTACAAGCGGATACCGAACTGTGAGGGACTTGGGCTGTTATTCAGCACACCTTGAAAGTGCAGTGGTGACATCAGCTACCTTCCTGCTGCTACCCCCGCTGATCTTTGAAGTCCTCTGATCCCCACACACTATCAGTGTGTCCCAAATTTCATGGTACCTGAGATGCTTTTCAGGGCACCTCCAGGTGCAGTGGTGATGTCAGTGGCCTTCTTGTTACTACCCCCGCTGGTCCTTGAAGCCCGCTGTGCACTGCACACTATTAGAATGTCCTGAGCTTTACGGACCCGGGCTGCTTTTCAGCGCACCTCCAGGCGCAGTGGTGACATCAGTGGCCTTCCTGCCGCTACCCCCGCTGGTCGTTAAAGTCCTCTGTACCCTGCACACTGTCAGCTTATTCTGCACTGTGGTGGACCCTGGCTGCTCTTCAGCGCACCTCCAGGCATAGTGGTAACATCAGCGGCCTTCCTGCCGATACCCCCGCTGGACCTTCAAGTCCTCTGTGCCCTGTACACTATCAGCACGTCCTGCGCTGCGGGGGACCCGGGCTGCTTTTCAGCACACCTCCAGGTGCAGCTGTGATGTCAGCGGCCTTCCTGTTGCTACCCCCACTGGTCCTTGAAGTCCTCTGTCCTCGTGTCACTGCACGCTATAAACATGTCTCCAGCGAAGTGTTTATTTTGTGACAACACTTGTGAGAGAAAAGTTTGTCAAATTACAACTGAATACAGAAGCATCACGCAGAATGTGAAAACAATGTTTTGTAGAGGAACCCTTAGCCAACACAGATTTTCCTCGCAATTGTTTTGGCACTCGCAAGGGAAAGGTAAGTCAAATTACATTTATGTACAAACACATGGCAAAAATCCTAATTTTCATGAAGGTTGCAAGTAAAAAAAAACTGCATCTTTGTAGACCCCTAATAATGAGAGAGGATCCTCAAAACCCTTATCTCTAGTGGACTAGAGCTTCCTCTTGTCAGGGAGGTGAGGGGGAGAAGTAAGGCATCTAGTCCTGTGGTCAAGAACCCTCTGTTCTGGTATACCACTGGTGACAAGTGAGGATCCTTTCTAGAACAATCAAATCAACATATTTATCTTCTCAGCATGACATCAGTGTATAATTTGGTGTTTAATCCACTAATAATATGTTGTAGAGGGAAAAATATTCTCTACCTGTGACCTCATACCTGCTGTCCAATCTAGTGCCAAGATTCACGTATTCTGGAAGGTACTGGTACAATCCGCTTTTATGCTAAGCTAATGGCAGTGGCACCTTCGAGCAGAGCGGCTCTTGCCCTAGATTGGCAGCAACTATGAGGTCACAGTTAGGTATTCTTTTCCTTTCTACAATAACTCATTGTAGAGTAGCTGGAGACTCCATGCTGAGCAGATAAGTACACTGATCTTACGGTTGTAGAGTAGAGACCCTTATTTTGACTAGCAAGCAGCAGCAGCAGGAATTTATGCAAAGCCTGGGAGCCTTTAAATTCTCCATGGAAGAGTGAGGAGAGCATCTTCAGTGTTGACTTTGGAGATGCCCCAACCTACTCTCCCAATCATATTAGATTAAGGGCATTCCAACGCAGAGGAATCTGAGGGTATATGTGTCATAAGAGTCACTAGGGAGGTTCATAATCTAGCCTGGTCACAAATGTTCCAAGGGCAAAATGGAAACTGATGTAGCAGAAATGTTAGTATTGTCCCTCATGGCACAGTCTTCGTCTATGTGTGATAGTTTATGCATTATGTTAATCAAGGTACTACTAGTTTAGTTGTAAAGTGGTGCTCTGAAGGCCATATAAATGTGCTTTCACTCTGTCAGCAGTTGAAACCTGTGTGGTATAATGTTTTAGCTTTATGTTTGAAGAATTAATTAGCCTCTATGCTGTATTTCAGGATGTAAACTAACAGTTTGTATTAAAATAATATTAGATTTTATGTGCAAAATGTTTAAAGGAAACATGGAAGTGTAGGTAATGTAGTAATACATTATAGCTACATGAAAGGGTTAACAGCGTCATTTAGTTTTAAATCTATTGTAACATGAGCAAGGTTAGTAGCATATTAATAATGAATTTAAGGTCTAGAGATGCCAAATGTGTCTCAAATGCATAAATAAATGTGCTGTTTTAATTCACTTGTATTAGCTTAAGTGAGTAAGTAAATAAAAGTTTATTGTTTAGTTACTGAAACCATAACAATGTGGAAAATATTATAAAATACATTCACAGCTTTGATAGCACAGGTTTTGGCCAAAGTCCAGGGGTATTTAAGGAGTAATGGTTTACTAAGTAAAATACCCCATTGTGACAGAACGTTTGCATGAGACTCAATTTTTCTTAAAGTTTCTGAATTGCGAAACTGAACTTTAGTGGCCTCTCTTGGGTTATCATTGGTGCCTGGGACAAAGGCTATGTACTCAATCTCTTTAGATTGAATCTGATCCATGCCAGGCAGGGCCGAAAATAATTACAAAATATTCCCACGATTAAGCACATCTTTACGGCCTCAAGGTGTATATTCCGGGTGTAATATTAGTATGGCGCCCTGTTTCTCTGAATTTTGCTCTCTTCCCACTGGCCCCTTTGAAATTCCTTGCTAAGACTTAGAAAGATGTTTCTCTTGACCCTGAGAAGAAGACTCTTGACCGAGCTTCTGAAATGCTGACGCCTTCCCTTTTTACCTACTTTTTTTGTCAACCTTAGTCTCTTGATTCCCCAGATTTGATTTTTCTAAATTCTTTCTGTGCTTTTTTTCCTATTTACTTGTCACAGCAGTTGTTAAATGGATTTTCTAATTCATAGGGTTTTCCCTTGTCGAGGTTATCAAAGAATGCAGGCTTACAACAAGCTTAATGACCAACAGAACTAGGTAGCACATGTTTTGTTCTTTTCAGATTTTTGTATTGCTGTTATGCGTTGCCGTCATCAGGTGTTTAGTGTTTTTATTATTAGTTTATCTGAACTTCTTTAGAAGGTTTAGACAGTCTATAATGATTGTATATCTTTATGGTCTTGTTTTGAGAATCATTTAATATAAATTTCATCATGTCCTTTGAGATTAAGTACTCTTAACTGTGCTATATGAGAAAGGTATTCTGGAGAAATCTAAGCATAGCACAGGGTTAATATATCTTAGTGTTTTCTTAATTTCTGTCTGATCCACATTTACAATAGGGACATGGACAATATTACCTAGTTCAAGGGCTTGATTACTAGTATGGGGGTCCGAAGACTATCATACTGTCTTTGATGGTGCGACTGCCGAATCCTGTGGTGTTCCGGCTGCCCGTTACGGATGGCGGTGCCATTGCCGCCGCACTGACTGCACCACCAGCCCTACAGGAACATAGTAATGTGGCAGTCGGGAGGCCACCAGCTTGGCAGCGTCCTCCTGACTACTGCATTGGTGGTATGATGGTCTGACCACCAAACTCTAATCAGCCCTAAGTCTTAAAACCAGAAAAGTACCTGTTCACACTGCCTTTGATACATTGTGGGTTAGCCAAGATACAGGCAAATTACAATCAATAGATAATAATGTTATGACATTGGTTGATGGTCCGTTCGCTTGATGGAAACACAGTTTCAGCTTATTTACAACTTGGAGGCTATTAGTGTAATTCAAAGGAGCAGGAGGTGGCTTTTGTAAAAAGTGTAAAACTCATAAACGATAGTCTGGCCCCTTCTGGCACTTGAAATGTTACCTTTCTAGGGTAATCTAGCATTCATGTCCTCATCCAGTGCCCTGTGAAACCCAATCCATGCACCCTAACAACTAATCCAGAACGATGTTTGGACAGGAGGATACGGGCAGTCCACCACCATGAAGGCATGGATGACATGGAGTGCCTGATTATGCACATCCAACAGAAAAAAAAATGCCAAAAGACTAGGGGCAACAGCAGACGTAAAAGAATATCACTCTATGGCCTTGGCACTGTGGAAGTTGTTGTGTTCCTATGGAACACAGGTTTTACAGTCTAGACTGAAAACCCACTCAAATGATTGCAGTCTATGGGCATGATGAAATGCAAGCTTCACAGGTGGGCCACTGCTCTCTACAAAAGACATGGGAATTTAGCACTGATTGGCCAGTCGGCAGTCCTGTGCTGACAGCAGCCCTTGGTCCAGGCTTAATTGGGGTTTCATTGTACATTGTACACATATTACAAGACCTACTGCCTTCCTTTGATGCCAAAAGGCAAGGGAAGGGCAGGGAATGTGGACATAAGAGCTTGGGTTGTTGATGCAAGTGGATGCCTAGGACAGGCACGCTTGCAAGTGGGGGGCCCCTGGTAAATGGACTACCCAGACAACTGCATGGTACAGGCTAGGTACTTTTTAGAGAGGTTTAGGAGCTCCAAGAATTCTAGTGAATTCTAGTGCTCACTTGTGCGGGCTGAGCTATGAACATCTACTACCCTGAAAGTGTCTGAGATGCCATTAACTTCATTCCCCCCTGCTAGCCCTTTGGAGTAGAAAGAAGCAGCCTATTTTGGGGTCTTTCTTTTTCTGGGATCTTGCTAAAACCTAGGCATATGACATATATTAAACAACACGCTGAAGGAAGCCCCTAAACAACACACAAAGGTTTCATGGAGATTCTCTCCTAGACAGCAGTGAGGGCCCTGCTGGATCCACCTGGAGGAATGTCAGAACTCCATGATGGTCTTTGCCATTGGTAGACTGGCCTCTCTGCCAACAAAGAAAGGAAATTCCTGGTGGGATCCTATTCAGAGATCTGCCTCCAGCAGAATGCAAAGCTCCCAAGCTCCCAGGAGCTAGGGGAGGCCACAACCTGTAATGGCCCTTCTCTCAATAATCCCAGCACCTGGCCATGTATAATGGCTTCTATTCCTTGATCTGCCACAGCGAAGCACCCACTTCCTCACAATGAAACACAATATTTGCCCTCCATTCTGACCCTCTGTACCCTTCCAGGTTCTTTTGGACCTCTGAATTAGTGCTACAATGAGTGCAAAATGCATTCAAATCCATGTTAGCCTTATTTGAAACTGGGAAGAAAGCGCAAAATGCTCTCCTCCTATGGGCAGTTAATCTAGGTATCAGTTGGTGGCATTCCAATAGTGGGACCTGTTGAGAGACTTCTTTTGGAATACCGACCTCTTAATGTGTTGGATGAACCAAGAGTTGGGCGAATGGGTCATCCGCCAATTTTTGGCAGATACTGCATTCCAACTTAACTCTAAATGAGGCCCTTTGTCAGACAGGTATAAAATTCTATGCTCACGTCGACATGAGTCACATGCTGCTACACTAACCTATTTAGACAGAACTAGGTGGACTGGCCATCTTTGCTGTCTAGACAGAGTACAGATGTAGGAGTGATCCCTAATTCCTTTTCTTTTGAGCCTGCTGTACTAATATGGGTTCTGTCTGCCCAACTCTTACCTTGGAGAACCCAGCTTCATTAGATGAATGGCTCCTGCGTGGTCCTTTGATATCCAGAATGTTCTTGGTAACTTTCAGCTCACGGCTCTTGCTTGGCACATATCCGTCCTTGAGGGAGATGAGGATGGGATTGGCATTTTTCCCTCCGAGCCACTCATCTGCGTCCATGGCAGGGTCCGGGCCAACAGTATCGGGATAGAGGTCCTCTTGGAAAAGGTCTGACTGAAGAAAGGGAAAAAAGAGAACATGGCTGTAACCACTAGGAGACAGAATCACACAACTCTACCAAAGTATTCCAGTGCTTTCCTGCAACACACCTGTTTCAAGTACTGGGATGCAGACACAGTTTATCTGAGATACCTCAATCCTGACATGCAACTCTTACTCGTCTTCTATTGCTAAGATTCTAACAAGTGACAATGCACCACAATTCCAACTTACAGCACTAACCGCAATTCCAGTACTAGAATCCAAAAAACTCTGCCAATGCATCGCAATCCTGACCCGCAACATCCAATGGTATGTGCTCAGTGCTGCACAGTAAAAGCCCTATGCAGAAGTCCATGTTTTTCTAAAACTAGGTGCCTCCAGCTTTTAAGGTAGGGCATATCACTTGTGGCCTACTGTCCCCTTTTCTTAAGCACTGAAAGCTACACACAAACCTGGCAATGCACCTTAATATTGACCTGTATGATCACTTATGGTTCCAGTACTATGACCCACATACACCTGCACTGGTGCACCTTAATACTAACCTTCAGTGCCCCTGGATATACCAGCACAGGGACCCAAGCATATATCTGCCAATGAAACATAATTGGCACCATCCCTTGCTAATCCTGTCCCAAGATACTCATCCCACTGCGCCAAACACATCATTCAAGACCAGCATCATCCACCTGGCATTTCAGTACTCACTAGTCGTCAGAAGAGTCCCAATTCCATTACTTGAATCATCAGTGTTCCTCTGCTTTCTGGCCAGGTTATAAGAAATGCACTTCACACCTATGTTGTGAAAAGATGTTGTGGGCCCAGAGTACTATCAACCAATTTGCCCTTATGAGCTAAGTTCCTTAAGAGAGTAGGGCTAACTCAGCTGTAGCAGTAGCAACAAGCAAAGTTGAGTTATGTTGTTAAACCAAAGCAGCATGTCAGCTACTCCTAACCCTAACAACCAATCAATGGCAGCACCTCCAGGACCTTTAGCAACCAGGGTCCGACTAGGACAGAAAATACCCTGGGCACCAAAATAAAAGTGGCCCCCCCATCAGTAACTTAGATAGTTTAAAAAAACGCCCCCTATTTACAAATTGGGGTAGCTTTCAAATTGTAAAAACACTCTGTATAACTGGTTTCCAAGGTATAGATGCACTTCTGGTTGCTGCTGGCAACGTTTGTTTTAATATTAGTAAAATTAACAATAAAAAAAAGTCCCAAAAGACCATAAACAGGCCCACGAACAGCCAAACAAACTGCCCACACACTGGTCTGTCAGACCAGCCCATCGCGCACTGCCGACTTCCTTGTATGCCAGTCTGACCCTGATAGCAACCCTCGACATTCCAGTTTTCGGACAAACGTACAACTGTTCTGATACAGGTATGATTATAGGTCAGTTGTGAGTGCCTTACCTTTCTCGGCACTGTCATTGCAATTGGTTCACATTTCCTCTCGTGTAATTTGTAAAATCTAGAAGAGTAAAATGAGATAAGATTCAAAGGCGGCATCCCTCCTCTTAAGACGTCACTTTCACAAGGGATGCAAGGATAGCAACCGGTAGAAAGTTTCTCTTTAGCAAGGTGTTGAGCAACAGTGTCTGCACTGGGGTCCAGTTCCTGACCCACTATTGCACAGATTGTGGCAGGGTAGCAGTATCTATGCTATAGATTAGTCCAGAACACATTTCTTACTGGAAAGAGAAGGGATAATGGGGGTGGCAGAGGTGGGTTCCCAGGGCCAAAGGAAAGGGAAGGACGTTAACTTACCTGGCTATCTCACACTTGTTGATCTCCAGGCCCCTCTTTGGCATGTATCCCATACCCCTCTGTGACTCCTTGCTGCTATACATGGACAGGTAGTGCACATAAGGGGCTTCGTCTGTGATCTCAAAGTACCGTATACTACTGTCCCCCTACGAGGTAAACAAAGGTTTCATTGGTCATTATTATTTTGGAGGCCATAAGATAGTCAAGGAAGTTCAAGTGATGCAGCACTTCTGTCTATCATCCAACCAATGTCCATCAAGTTTACATACAATTTCTTGCTTCGGAACCCTGATGAAGATTTCTCACTCTAAATTCCAGTCTCTTGCAGCCCCCATACCATGTACTGACAAAACAGTGTGAATGAAGGAGGAATGCTTTATTTTCTCTCTTACCATATGACTCTCGGATGCTCCTTTGCATTCAGTACCAACTTTGGTTTGTGCTGGATTGCACTATCATTATGCTCCCCGCTTAGCTTTCACCAAGTTAACAATGACCCTGTACACAAAGCACTTTGTTGTTTCTACTCCTTCTGCTCCCTCAAGTGATTCCATCAATGTGTAACTGACTTAGGGCCAGATGTACAAAGCAGTTTTGTATTCACAAATGGCCCACTGGGCCATTTTCAGCCGGAAAAATTATTTTGGCAGTGTACCAAAGGCAAAATGCGTCTCAGTAACTTGTTACCGAATTGCATTTTGCGATTCAGAACTAGGAAGGGGCATCTTTAGGGCGTGTGTGAATGTTTGGCGAACCAAATGCAGTCACAAAACATTCACATTTTACTTACTCCCTGAAGGAGGTGGCGTTAGACCTGACAGCCTTAGGGTGGTCACCTACAACCCTTTGCCTGCCTCCCTCCACTTTGACACTATTTTTGTTGGCTTTAGGACCCTGTGCACTTTACCACTGCCAACCAGTGCTAAAATGCATATGCTCTGTCCCTTAAAACATGATGTTGTTGGCTCATTGCCAATTGGCATATTTAATTTACTTGTAAGTCCCTAGTAAAAAGCACTACATGTGCCCAGGGCCTGTAAGTTAAATGCTACTAGTGGACCTGCAGCTCCGGTTGTGCCACCCACATAAGTAGCCCCCTAACCATGTCTCAGGCCAGCCATTGCAAGGCCTGTGTGTGCAGTTTCACTGCCACTTCGGCTTGGCATTTAAAAGTACTTGCCAAGCCTTAAAGTTCCCTTTTTCCACATATAATTCACCCATAAGGTAGGCCCTAGGTAACTCAGAGGGCAAGGTCCTATGTAGGTAAAAGGCAGGACATATATATGTGTGTCTTATATGTCTGGTTAATGGAAAACTCCTAAATTCGCCTTCCACTGCTGTGAGGCCTGCTCCTTTCATAGGCTAACATTTGAGCTACCCTCATATACTGTTTAATTGGTAGATTCTGATAAGAAAGGGGTAAAGAGGTTATATTTAGTATGGCCAGAATGGTAATACAAAATCCTGCTTATTGGTGAAGTTGGATTTTATATGACTATTTTAGAAACTATACTTTTAGAAAGTGAGCATTTCTCTGCACTTAAATCCTTCTGTGCCTTATAGCCTGTCACCAATCCACGTCTGGGCTGGGCTTGTTGACAGCTCCTTTGTGCATTGCACTGAGACACCACGAACACAGGATGCTCAGTTAGACCTGCACACATCTGCATACTGAATGGGTCTTCCTGGGCTGGAAGGGTGGAGGGCCTGACACTTACATTTCAAAGGACAGTGGCCTGGCCTCTCACAATGGATTACCAAGCCCCCTACTGGGACCCTGGCAGACAGGGTTGTACTGAAAGGGGACCTTGTGCATTTCAAAACCACTCTTTGAAGTCTCCCCCACTTCAAAGGTACTTTTGGGTATATAAACTGGGTCTCTGACCCTACCAACTTAGACACTTCTTGGGACATACACTCTGCACCAGAACCTGCAACCTGCCAAGAGAAGCTCCCTGGCTGCCCAAAGGACTCACCTGGACTGCTTTGCTGTAAAGGACTGCTGCCTTGCTGTTGCCCTGCTGCCTTGCTGGCCTCTGCTGAGAAGTGCTCACCAAGGGCTTGGATTGAGCTTGCCACCTGTTTCCTAAAGTCTCACGGCCAAAAGGATTTAATCTCTGCAAAGAAACTCCTTGTGCAGCAAAAATTTACGCACAGCCTGCCAGAATCGATGCACAGCCTGTCCAGTGGAGAGAAAATCACTGCATCGCTGAACTGGAACGACGCAGCCCAGCTCCCCAAGTGGAGATCGAAGCAGCGGCAACATTGCGACTTTGATGCACAGCCCACCGAATCGATGCATTGCCAAGCCGGAACGATGCAGCCCAACTTCCTGTGAGAGGACCTGACGCATGCGCCAGCCTTGCCGGCAAAAACTCTGCTGCATCACCACCGGATCGACGCAACATCTGTGACTTCTTCCCGCACTCCCAGAATTTCCACGCATCGTCCCTGGGTGTCAAGACCCCGCACCGCCAAGAGGATTCAAGTCTGTGTGCCGGAATTCGACGCAAAGCCTTTGCCGCTTGGAAAAAAGTTGGCGCATCGTCTGTGTGCGCCTGGAAATATGACGCACACCTACCTTTTTTCACGCATCTCCCCCTCTGCGGTCTTCGTGCGTGTAATTTTGACGCAAACCAGGTAGTTTGTGCTTGCATGAGACAATTGTTGCTTTTAAGAACTAAAGACTCTTCTCATCATTACAAAAGTGATATTTTAACTTGTAATTATCGAATCCTGATCGTTTTGACCTTAATTTAATCAGATAAATGTCTTATATTTTTCTAAACCTGTGTGGTGTCTTTCTGTGATGTTCTCACTGTGTTATTGCATGAGTTATTGCACAAATACGTTACACATTGCCTTCTAAGTGCCTGACTGCTCAGTGCCAAGCTACCAGAGGGTGGGCACAGGATAATTTGGATTGTGTGTGACTTACCCTGCTAGGATTGTGGTCCCTACTTGGACAAGTGTGTATACCTCTGCCAACTAGAGACCCCATTTATAACAGATGGTAACCCATTTGCAAATGTGAATGTGGGTGAAACATTTTTTTAAGAGTAAAGAAAACTTTTCAGTTTTCTTTTTCAAACACATTCGCTTTCCTTTAAGGGAAACGACCTGAATTTAAAAAAGAAACTTGTTTATTTAAAAAGCAGTCACAGACATGGTGGTCTGCTGACCTCAGCAGGTCACCATCCCTGTGATTTTGGCCATTCCCAATGGGTCGCATATTCTTACCTGCCTCATGAGTATTGATGAAGAAGGTCCATTTGCGAACCACTGGGAATCGCTATTAGTGTCAAACACACTGTTGTACATAGTAGTTTATGATTTCCTAATAGCGAATCGCGATAGTTCTCTATTCGAAAATCACAAACTGCAAATTTGTACATCTGGCCCTTAGTGTCACTCTTTGCGTCCGTTCAGATACCATTTGCTACCTCATATATTGCGTGGTGCTTGTACTATATAAAAGTATCAAATAACGAAATAAATAAATATCTGCACATAATGCTCACTGATCTAGGGCTGCCCTTTGCTGATTCTGTTATCACTCAGTGAGCTCTCAAGGTTTACCTGAGCTAGCACTAACCTCTGTGCATGAACCACCACCCTGTTCATGCATATGCCAGGGCTCTCAGACCTCCATCACGGTTTCACTGTGTAAGCTTTTTCATGTGTGCACTGACCACTTTGTTTCTTTCCAATTTTTTCGCTGCATGCAGTGCAACCGCTACAGCATGTATTCGATCTACTGCATCACTCCCCATGGCACTATCTAGCCCGCCTTCTGGATTGCAACTTCCTGCACATGTTTGAGTGCATTTGTGTCCAGACTCTGATGGCATCCCATGCAAGTACAAAATAAGAAAAAAACAACCCAAGCTACACCACCTTAGCAACAAGACCCATCATGTAGCTATACAAAATTGGATCTGAAAAGCCATAGAACTTTCTATCGATTGCCATATTGTTAGGTGTTTTATCGGTAACGTCAGAGTAGAAATTTGTACAAATGCCAGCTCCAGCTAAGTCATTATAATTACTCAGAAGGCCACAGCGAGCTCCCTTTTAATGCTTTTACACACTGCATACTTGCCATATAATGTGGAGTTACATTAAGTGGCAGAAGTAATCAATACATTCAAAGGTATTCATCTTCCAGCTTTCTCAAATCATAACATCGAATGCACAGCAAAATCTATTATTAATAATAACATTTGGCAATCTAAAGCTGTTCCTTACTCACAATACGCAGCAGAGGTAATTTTAGATAGGATCAATTAACTGTGGAAGTACCATACAACCTTGTGCCACGATCTCCCCTTATCGTAACTCTAAGTCACAGTGTGACATTTCACTGTCCTTTTTTGTTAGCATTCTAACACACTTCAAACAAGTCTTTATTGGATTTTTGGTGAACGCTGTCAAACACTATGAATTCTCAACTGAAATCTATCTGCAGCTCAAGCTCTTGTAGTACAGTATCCTTATCATAAAGTTCCCAGGAGATCCTTTGGGTTTCGTCATTGCTCCCCTCGTTTAAGGATCTATCCACAGACATACCTTTAATTGCCTCAGGATCATCTAATAAAGGTGATTAATTCCTCCTTGTCCTATCAGTCAAGCCAGTGACCAGATGTTATTTCTTCTGCACCCATTCTCAAATTCAGACATTTTTTATGGTTAAGCGCAAAGCGCTCTGTCCCTGGTGTAATCTCTCAATTGGCTGGTAACCACGCCCATGTCACTCCCATCAGTTTGGCTGGTTCATGGGCTTGTCTTTTAAAATGTCCTTGATTTCATTAGTGAAAGGCATGCATACGTCCTGCCTTTTCCTGTGTTTAGCCCTCCTCGAGTGCACCAACGAACTACCGAAAACATACGAGGCTCAATGTTTTCCGTATGGTTTCTGGACTACTTTTTCTCTTTATTTTGCAGCGCAATCTTGCTGGGCAGTAGACCAGCGCTTTGCATGACATCGTACCTGTTACATGGATATTTGCACGTTTACCGCTTACATGGATAATTGCACTTTTGCCGGTAACATGGATAATTGCACTTTTGCCAATACGTTTCACTGTGAGCGAACTTCTGTTTCCTTTTGTGTGTCTGCTTTGCGCTGATGGTGGCCGTCAGCTCGGCATCGGCATCTTGCAACAAAAAAAAACATTGCATGCTTGCCAAAACCAGACCTTTAGGCTTTGCTACTACTTGTTTAATTTCGAAACGCCTCTATGGCCATTCTCTGCTCTCCAGCGCGTTTTCAGTGGAAAAAAAGACTCACAGGTCCGCATGTCACAAAGTCATGTTTGCAAAAGACAGATGTTTATTGGAATAAGTTTGTAAATAATGGTAATGTGTTGCCTGCATGACTCATTTATACAAAACACTTTACATATATAAATAGCTATTCCTACTAAATCAAAGTGAGTACTTTAGGCACAAGGCATGCTGGGTGCACTCACCTGTCAGGGTTCTACAGTCACACCGACGGCAGAGGTAGCCTAGTGGCTAGAAAGCGGTGAGACCAGAATACCAGAGGGATACTCCCGGCTGCTGAACTTGGCAGGAATGTGTGATCCTGGGCAAATCCCTTTATTGCACTGTCCCTAGTTAAGCACATTTGTCGATCCTCCGGGCCCTTTGAAACTGGCTATATTCAACTGCTGGGTGCTATATTAAAAGCTGGTTGCTTGTGCAGAAGCAGTTGTAGTGTCTCCGCCGGGCTCTCCTGTTGTTAGCTAGAGCACACGCTGTGAAGAAAAAAATGCCACAAAGAGGCATAGAAGGGTGGGCAGCTTGTGTGGTGTCTGGTACACGCTGTTTACAGTTGCGTTTCTGCACAGACTTGCTGTACCTCGAACATGGCCTTGATTTGTTTGGCAGGGAGACGCATCACATCCCAGAATCTGTAGATAGGAACTTAATTATTGACAGGATTCTGGCAGCAGAAGAAGCAGATTTCTTGTGGACTGTAAAATAAGATAGCTCAGTAAGTTGGGCACCTGCTGTAGATGTTGTGCACACAGGTTTTAGGCTACAGGTGGCCACTGAACAGGGTCGAGGTTTCATCCTCACAAAGTCTACACACTTGGTCCTATTCACGAAATAAGTAGTATCCTGGTGCAGACATCTTATTTTAAGGAATTCACAGACATTCCCAGCGGTACGCCTGGAAAGCCATACAAAGGATTTAAGGCAAGCCATTGGCCCCCTATTCCCCACATATGAAAATCTACATAGCAGTAGATTTAAGCATTGTGAACTGGAGCCTCCCGTGCAAACACAGAGCAGCTGCAGTAAATTTTAGATCATTTTCAAGGACTCAAAGGGTTGGATTTGAGTTTGCGTTTGCCAATAAGCTGACATGTCTGTGGACGTTCACAAACGTACACACCTAACCATGCTTTGTCCCACCCACTTCCCACCGCTTGCGTGGGATTTATCACTTCATATGTCTCCCCATTGCGGCAGAAAAATTTGCAGTAGGAAATCCATTTTCGTCTGCCAGGAATCGTTTCTCTCTGGTCTATGTGGAAATATTCTCATTTATTTACAACAGAAAATTCCTATTGCGAATTGGGCCCACTGAGTGTAAAAAGTTGAGGTATTAATAACACGTTATTCAAGTACCTAGATGCATTTCATTGTGCAGCTTGTAGCGTGAGCAAACTGGAAGCTCAAAGTACCAAGACTCACAGATTATATATCTGTAAGGTTTTTTCAGGCATTGATATATATATATATATATATATATACATATATATATATATATATATATATATCATCAAAGAGGGAATCCTGTGTTTCTTCCAGCGCTCGCCTATCGAGGTTGGTGCTCAGTCAATGGGCACAGGACCCATTTTAAATCCACGCCAAAAACAATTCAAAATCTGGCACTCCTTGCAAAACAATGGCCTTCATTTATTTAAAAAATCCATAAAACAGAACATAGGGCAACGCGTTGCCCTATGTTCTGTTTTATGGATTTTTTAAATAAATGAAGGCCATTGTTTTGCAAGGAGTGCCAGATTTTGAATTGTTTTTGGCGTGGATATATATATATATATATATATATATATATTGCCTGAAATAACTTTACAAAGTATAAACAAGCATTGCAATCCCTTGGGAAAAGTAGAGCCTTTTGATCAGTTTTGCAGCTTTTCTGAGGGCCATAAATTGTAATTGTCATGTACCTAATGCACACAGTTCTTTGCTCTTGATGATATCTCTAAGCTATGCCTAAATGTTCAGCCACTGTTGCCTTGACGTGCGTTCCTTTGGTAGCTGTCATTAAATGAAGAGGATGTGGCCTATTGGCTAGGGGTGCCGGCTTTGGAAACTGGGGACCCATGTTCGAATCCGGTCCTGTGCTTCAGTAGAGGTCAATAGCCTGTAATCTGCGCAAATCGCTTAATCTTCTTGTGTCTAGAAATTCAATTTGTGGATTGTATTTGTGTGACTCCCACTTTATATATGCAGGATATTCTCTCAAGTAATGCACTGCACTCTAGGTGAGCTAAGTGTGTGTGCTATAGAAATACTAATGGATAGACACATGCACAACTCAAATCTGATGCGCACCGACTGGACACTTCGGTTTAGAAGGCACAGTGAGTTAAACATCGGTTGATCTGCTATGACCTCAGTGTAAGATAGTAGCCGCTTTCTAGCCTTGTTACCCCCACTTTTGGCCTGTTTGTGAGTATATGTCAGGGTGTTTTCACTGTCTCACTGGGATCCTGCTAGCCAGGGCCCAGTGCTCATAGTGAAGACCCTATGTTGTCAGTATGTTTGTTATGTGTCACTGGGACCCTGCTAGCCAGGACCCCAGTGCTCATAAGTTTGTGGCCTATATGTATGTTTTCCCTGTGTGATGCCTAACTGCCTCACTGAGGCTCTGCTAACCAGAACCTCAGTGGTTATGCTCTCTCTGCTTTCCATATTTGTCACTAACAGGCTAGTGACAAAATTTACCAATTCACATTAGCATACTGGTACACCCATATAATTCCCTAGTATATGGTATTGAGGTACCCAGGGTATTGGGGTTCCAGGAGATCCCTATGGGCTGCAGCATTTCTTTTGCCACCCATAGGGAGCTCGGACAATTCTTACACAGGCCTGCCAGTGCAGCCTGAGTGAAATAACATCCACGTTATTTCACAGCCATTTACCACTGTACTTAAGTAACTTATAAGTCACCTATATGTCTAACTTTCACCTAGTGAAGGTTTGGTGCAAAGTTACTTAGTGTGTGGGCACCCTGGCACTAGCCAAGGTGCCCCCACATCGTTCAGGGCAAATTCCCCGGACTTTGTGAGTGCGGGCACACCATTACACGCGTGCACTGTACATAGGTAGTGACCTATGTACAGCGTCACAATGGTAACTCCGAACATGGCCATGTAACATGTCTTAGATCATGGAATTGTCACCCCAATGCCATTCTGGCATTGGGGTGACAATTCCATGATCCCCCGGGTCTCTAGCACAGACCCCGGGTACTGCCAAACTGCCTTTTCGGGGTTTGCACTGCAGCTGCTGCTGCTGCCGACCCCTCAGACAGGTTTCTGCCCCCCTGGGGTCCAGGCACCCCTGGCCCAGGAAGGCAGAACAAAGGATTTCCTCTGAGAGAGGTTGTCACACCCTCTCCCTTTGGAAATAGGTGTGAAGGCTGGGGAGGAGTAGCCTCCCCCAGCCTCTGGAAATGCTTTGATGGGCACAGATGGTGCCCATCTCTGCATAAGCCAGTCTACACCGGTTTAGGGATCCCCCAGCCCTGCTCTGGCGCGAAACTGGACAAAGGAAAGGGGAGTGACCACTCCCCTGACCTGCACCTCCCAGGGGAGGTGCCCAGAGCTCCTCCAGTGTGTCCCAGACCTCTGCCATCTTGAAAACAGAGGTGTTTGTGGCACACTGGACTGCTCTGAGTGGCCAGTGCCAGCAGGTGACGTCAGAGGCTCTTTCTCATAGGCTCTTACTTCTCTGGTAGCCAATCCTCCTTGGTAGCCAAACCTCCTTTTCTGGCTATTTAGGGTCTCTGCTTTGGGGAATTCTTTAGATAACGAATGCAAGAGCTCACCAGAGTTCCTCTGCATCTCCCTCTTCACCTTCTGTCAAAGGATCGACCGCTGACTGCTCAGGACGCCTGCAAAACCGCAACAAAGTAGCCAGACGACTACTAGCAACCTTGTATCGCTTCATCCTGCTGGCTTTCTCGACTGTTTCCAGGTGGTGCATGCTCTGGGGGTAGCCTGCCTCCTTCTTGCACCAGGAGCTCTGAAGAAATCTCCTGTGGGTCGACGGAATCTTCCCCCCTGCAACCGCAGGCAACAAAAGACTGCATCACCGGTCCTCTGGGTCCCCTCTCAGCACGACGAGCGTGGTCCCTGGAACTCAGCAACTCGGTCCAAGTGACTCCAACAGTCCAGTGACTCTTCAGTCCAAGTTTGGTGGAGGTAAGTCCTTTCCTCCCCACGCTAGACTGCATTGTTGGGTACCGTGTGATTTGCAGCTGCTCCGGCTCCTGTGCACTCTTCCAGTATTTCCTTCGTGCACAGCCAAGCCTGGGTCCCCGACACTCTAACCTGCAGTGCACAACCCTCTGAGTTGTCCTCCGGCGTCGTGGGACTCCATTTTGTGACTTCGGGTGGACTCCGGTTCACTTTTCTTCTAAGTGCCTGTTCAGGTACTTCTGTGGGTGCTGCCTGCTTCTGTGAGGGCTCCATGACTTGCTGGGCCTCCCCTCTGTCTCCTCATCCAAGTGGCGACATCCTGGTCCCTCCTGGGCCACAGCAGCTTCCAAAAACCCTAACTGCGACCCTTGCAGCTAGCAAGGCTTATTTGCGGTCTTTCTGCGTGGGAACACCTCTGCAAGCTTCTTCACGACGTGGGACATCCATCCTCCAAAGGGGAAGTTCCTAGTCCTCTTCGTTCTTGCAAAACACCAAGCTTCTTCCATCCGGTGGCAGCTTCCTTGCATCCTCAGCTAGCATTTCCTGGGCTCCTGCCCACTCTCGACACTGTTGCGACTCTTGGACTTGGTCCCCTTATCTTACAGGTACTCAGGTCCGGAAATCCACTGTTGTTGCATTGCTGATGTTGGTTTTCCTTGCAGAATCCCCCTATCACGACTTCTGTGCTCTCTGGGGGTTGTAGGTGCACTTTACACCTACCTTACAGGGTCTTGGGGTGGGCTAATTTTCTACCCTCACTGTTTTCTTACAGTCCCAGCGACCCTCTAGAAGCTCACATAGGTTTGGGGTCCATTCGTGGTTCGCATTCCACTTTTGGAGTATATGGTTTGTGTTGCCCCTATACCTATGTGCTCCTATTGCAATCTACTGTAACTTTACATTGCTTGCATTACTTCCTTTTGCTATTATCTGCATAATTTTGGTTTGTGTACATATATCTTGTGTATATTTGGCATCCTCGCGCACAACATGGGAGGCGGCAGGAGGCGGCAACAATCTCTGTAGGGCAGGAGCCCTTTAAAACTGTAGCAGCGCTCCCGCTTCGCGGGACGCGCACAACGTGGGAGGCGGCAGGAGGCGGCAACAATCTCTGTAGGGCAGGAGCCCTTTAAAACTGTAGCAGGGTGGTGGCAGTAGCAGACAGGGTTATGGCGCCACCACATTAGACTCCTTTCTTGCAAGAGCCGTTGGGGTTGTTACAAAAGAAATTGATTTGGCAGAGAGGAGGTTATCCATGGAATTGGAAGATTGGCACCAGGCCCCGACAGAAAATGGCCCTTGTGCGGCCGCGGATGTGGAGATGGATTATCTGGGGATGGGGCAAGGTGCTGGTATGGCTGTTGCTGAGCCTGTTCAGGCTGAGCCAATAGAGTCAACAGAGGATCCTGGGGGCCATGGCCCCTCTAGAAGAAGTACAAGACTTCTATTGTCTTCTCCCCCGGCCTCTCCTGTGGAAAATTGTAGCCCTCCCCCGAGGAAAAAAAAAGCCTTAAAAAAACTGATACCAAAGACTAAAACACCTCTCCTGGAGCTCCCTAAGGGTGCGAGCAGTGATTTTTTACCTTGTCAGCACTTGGGGCACGATACAACTAATATACTGACTAAATTTCGGGAGATTATTCAGGAGCTTTTGTCTCCCGTGGTGGCGAAACTATCTGCCATAGAAAAAACAGTATCCCTGATTTGTGCGCAAGGAGGTCAAGGAAGCCAGGGTCTAGGTAGAAGTGTGGCTTCGACGAGGCATCCCTGTGCCAGTAAGGAGTTGTCCGCCCCAGAGGTAGCCGCAGGACCCTTGGGGCCCATGGAAAAATCATCTTACCTTTTGGTGAATCCTGTAAATACTGAGGGTCAGGGTGCCTGTGCTGAAACTGCTCCGACTGCACCAACCTCTTCTTTGAGGACAGAGAGGTCAGTCAATATGGTCAGCTGCAGTAGGCAGCCTGATATGGATTCTGTGGCAGCTGGAGGGGGTGGCCAACTGCTGTCTGGCAATGACAATCTGAACCAGCCAACGGCCAGGCCGTCCCCGGCCTGTTTGGATCTCCCCCCTGCGTGTGCCCCTTATGTGGTAGTGCTGACGAATGTGCCTGCTCTTGTTTATGGGGCAACTGAGTCTACAAACCAACTCATAAATAAGGTTGGACATTGGCTGAGCAAAAATTTTGATTTTTCATGTAAGGACTTCAAGGATATCCTGTTTGCCAGAAGAATTGGGTGGGTCGGTCCTAAAAATAAGATGACTGTATTATTATAAATGTCAGATATCCCACCCTGACTAAAAGGCTTCTCTCTAGCCATCGCTCTCCTGTCCCTAATGCAGGTTCTATGGGTATGGTTCCCTCGGGCTATTTTTATGATCACATGCGAGTGTCTACTGGGGTCTCTTCTGGATCTGGTAGGAATCTCCCCCTGGGACAATTCAGCCTGCAGGCATATAGTAGAAGAAACAATAGCAACCTATCCCTGGAAGGGTGGATTGACAATGCGCCAAGGCACTGGCTATACAAGAAGAGGTGCCCCCACAGTGTAAACTTATCTCATGGAATATTGCGGTCTATGACGCTAAGCTATCTGATCAAGCATGGGTTGGGTGTGTGGCTAACTATGATGTTATCATGCTTCAGGAAACTTGGTCGGCGGGACTGGCTGTGTGGGATGGGTATGACAGATATGCAATTCCAGCTGTACAGTCCCTTGGTGGTCGCTCGAAAGGTGGCCTGGTCACTCTAATTCACCTCTCTAAGATAGTGGGTGCTTTCCAAATTAACTGTAACCATCAAGGTATATTGCTGGTATGGGTACTCTTCTCCAATCATTTTAATGTATTATTGGTCAACTTTTATAATGCTGTGTGGGGTATGGGGTGCCAAATTGGGGCCCTGTTCTCCATTCTTAAGATTATGAAATATAGAATGGAGAAAGTGGGATTGGAATTGCGTGCCATCATCTCCGGGGACTTTAATGCCAAGTTGGGCCGGTCCAGTACTGTGGTTAATCCCTTCATCCGTGACTGTGAGGTCTATTCAGCGCAGGGCCCGCAGGACTCTAGAGGCAGAGATCTACTAAAGGAACTCGGGGAGGTGGGCCTCTTGAATTTCTATGATATTGAAGCAGTAGGCACTCACCAACTTCCAACCTATGTCAGAAGAGGGTCTGGATCCACCATCGACTATATTTTTGTGTCCCCTCCTATGAGAGACTTGGTGATTGGGGGTAAAGTGTTAGGCGAGTGCTTTAGCGATCATAATCCCCTTATATTGTCCTTTAAACTCCCTGGGTGGGGCCCTACGCTCACTAGGACGAGGCAGGCCTGTAACGGTGGTGACAAAGGACCAGGGTAGGCGGCTTGGGTGGAAGCAAGTAGACCCCCAAAAAGTTGTGGGAAGGGTAGTGGGGGATAACCTACATCTATTTATGGAAATACTCCTGACAGAAGCGCCAAATCCCACGACTGTTATAGATGCGATAACAGTAGTATATGCAGCAGTCAGAGACTGTCTCTTTTTAGTAGGCAACCACCCTAATAAACGTAAATGTGGCTGGTACGACAAAGCCTGCTATGTTGCAAGGGCAAATTTAAAGATGGCTACCAAGACTCACCCTAGAGATTGGGTTCTCGTAAAAGAAGCCAGAATAAGGTATAAAAGGACCCTGAGGGATAGTAAGCTAAAATATAAAGATAAAGCCTGGGAAGAGTTAGAGCGTGCTACAGCTTTGAAAGACCCCGGCCTGTTTTGGAAGGTGGTGAATAGAGGTTCCTTTGAAACAGAAACCTCTGAGGGCCTTGGATGTAATATAGCCCCGGAGGCCTGGGTAACTCATTTCTGTAGTATTTTTGAGGGTACCCCCCTAAGAAATATGCGGGAGAATGTGTATGATGTGGCTCCTAACCTAGCAATCAGATTCTCACTACAGGAGGTTATTGATGCGATACAGAGCTGTGCGCATAATAAAGCTCCGGGCCCGGACTCAATCCCGATGGACCTGTATAAAGCTAACCCTCAGTTATGGGCACCCATTCTCCTAAATGTTCTCAATGCAGCCGTTACTGTGGGCATTCCTGCCTCTTGGAGATTGGCATGCATAGTCCCAGTGTTTAAAAAGGGTGATCAAAATGATCCTAAGTCTTATCGCCCTATTTCACTGCTGGATTCCTCTGTGAAGATTCTGGGACGGATTATCCTAGGCCGTCTGGAGGCCTGGATGATAGGAAATTATATTTTAAGTCGGGAACAGTATGACTTCACGGAAGGCCTCGGCACGCAAGAACAGTGTCTCAATTTACTGATGATAATCAACAAATACACGCAGGCCAGGAAAGGGACCCTTTATCTTGCTTTTATGGACCTTAGCTGTGCTTTTGATAAAGTGAACCGGTCTTTATTATGGGAGAGGCTAATTCAGTCAGGGTTGGACCCTAACATTGTAGAGCTTCTCCGATATCTCCATTCAGGGACAGTTGCAAACGTGAGGGTGGGCCCAAATGGGGAATGCTCGGAGGCTTTCAAGCTTTCAAGGGGTGTGGGCCAGGGGTGTGTCTTGGCCCCTACCTTATTCCTTCTATACATAAATGGACTGTCAGATTTTCTGATCGAACACTGCAGGGATGTCCCGAAGGTGAAGGGTATTGATATCCCTGTGCTGACGTATGCGGATGACGCGGTCCTTATGGCCCGCACGATGAATGGCCTCCGAGAATTAGTTAGAGCTTATTTTGTCTTTATGTCAGCTTTGGGACTGGAGGTCAATTTTAAGAAGTCGCACTTTATGGTTTGTGGTAAACCTATGAGTAGGGTGGGGGAGCTAAGGGTGGAGGATCAATTTATTAGCAGAGTCCATGAGTTCCCATACTTAGGGGTCATTTTTGATGAGAAAGGATCTTGGAAATCCTGTATTGCTAGAAGGATTGTGCTTTTTCATGCAACAGTTGGTGCAACCTTTGACTTTGCGGCTAGGGTAGGTAGCAAACCTATCAAACCCCTGCTTGAAATCTATAGGTGGAAATGCCTACCTGTCCTTCTGTATGGTTCAGCACTTTGGGGGTTTAGGGATACCCGAGCCCTTATGGTGAAAGAAAATCGTTTCTGTAGAAGGCTTCTGGGTGTTGGACAAAATATTCCTGGATTTTGCCTTCACCTGGAACTGGACCTTGAGTATGTACAGGACACTACCCAGCTGGCTCCCCTTTTGTTATGGATTTCAGTTTGGAGTAACGAACATGCCTCTCTTAATAGGGATATCCTAAGGGATTGTTTGGCCTGCGACAATGTAAAGCATATTCCCTGGCTGTTGCACATAAGGAAGATGGCACATGACCTGGGGCGGCCTGAACTGTTTGATTATCCCGAGGACCTGACTAGCTATGATAAGAAATGGGTTAAGGATAACTTTCAGAGAATCCAGGAGACCAAGAGGGAGGGGGAGGCTCTAAGGAAAAAATCGATCAGGGAATTTACTATGCTAAAGATGTGTGTGGGTCCTGAGCGATATCTCTCAGAAATCAAGGATGTGAGGGAAAGGTCTCTCATAACTCGATTTCGCTTGGGGATCATTAGAAGTAATTTGTGCTTCCCCCTAGGTCAGTATGGGGAGAAATGTATTAGACCCTGCCCCTGTGATGGGGTGTCCCATCAGACCTTGATCCATTTTACACTGTTCTGTGTCTTCTATGCACCATTTAAAACCCGATTTCTACTACCGCTCCTTGGGCCCAAGGGTTTTGTGCAATACCGTCCTGCTTTCATGTGGCTGCAAATGGCCTCAGATGTACTGGTATGGAAGGGTCTGGGATCATTCCTGAAGGAAGCTACTACTTGGCGCAAAAATGTAGAATTTTTAGAATGATTTTACTTATTTTTTTTCAGCTTTTATGAATGAGGTTTTTATCTTCTTCTGTTTTTTATTTTTATATATATATAATTATATGTACATGCTTTTATGATGGGTGCTTTTATTATACATGGTTTTTATTGGTATTTTTACAATGTTTTGGTGATTATGTTTTGTAATGGATGAACTTTTTCATACCGAATAAAGCTTCTTCTTCTTCTTCTTCTTGGCATCCTCATACTGAGGGTACTCACTGAGAAACTTTTGGCATATTGTCATAAAAATAAAGTACCTTTATTTTTAGTATATCTGTGTATTGTGTTTTCTTATGATATTGTGCATATGACACCAGTGGTATAGTAGGAGCTTTACATGTCTCCTAGTTCAGCCTAAGCTGCTTAGCCATAGCTACCTTCTATCAGCCTAAGCTGCTAGAAACACCTCTTCTACACTAATAAGGGATAACTGGACCTGGCACAAGGTGTAAGTACCTCTGGTACCCACTACAAGCCAGGCCAGCCTCCTACACTGAGTGTCACAACCCAACGGCCTCCCTTCATTTCTTAATAATTTGAATATGAGGTAAGCTATTATACCACTTGGAATCCCATAGTATCTTTATGCAAACGTAGGTCAATTCTCCTTAATACAGTCTAGTTTTCACCTCTCTACTCACCTGTAATAAAACAAATGGCATCCCTACTGTCCTGCAGTAAGTTAGCACAGTTACTAATGCCTGCAGGAAAAGTCAGCAGACACTGTCACTGGATAGCATTACAGCTGTGCTTAAAGTATGAAAGCCTTAGCTAGCTTTTCAGCTCTTGCTTCTGAGCTATTGTTTCCTGAAGATTTACAGCCATTAGCTAATGCAGAAACATTCATATCAGTGTGTTTCTGGCACTGCCAGAGTTCATCACAAGAAAGCAGTTCTCTTGCTACAGGACTACAGCTGCTTGTGAAATTGACGTGCCTTAAAATATGTATTTGGGCGAATTACAAATTGCATGTTGTCTTATTAAGAGTTGTAATACAGATTTCCCATTATTCACTGTATCTGCAATGATAATATATTTTTCATTGGGAGCAATGATTCAAAAATGGTCTCTGGGAAGTTGGATAATGTGACCATGTATTATAAGGAATAAAATACTCTCTACAGTACCTTATGAAGATACTTCAAGACAGTTTCTTTTGGGTAGGATGTATGGAATTTACAACGCAAATAGCTCTTACTCGAGCAAACGCGAGACCTATTGCATTGCAAATGCTTGTTTACTGCTTGCCTCCTATTTTTAGATTCAAGAGTCTTGATGCCTCTGGTGTGCACATCACTTCTGTCTTCGGGAAGGTTAAGCTCCAAATGCATGCTTCTGCTTTCGAGACAGAGAAATTGACTCCGGTAGTGTACGGTTTCACGCTTTAGATGCTGCCCATGTTTACTCTTTTGTAATACATTTAAGGTGTCGGAACGTCGAAACAATCCTGCTCAAGGGAGCAGCCAGAAAAACAAAATATCCCCCATTCTAAAATATACAGCTCCCAGTGAGTTAGTGAAGTGTAACATCCCGATAAGTTTAAGGAAGTTCTGAAAGTTTCCTTCTGCTTTATTCGCTTCTTTCATTCTCTACAACCTATTTTCCATCATGCTGCTTTTATTTCCTGCTTTGCACTCTTTTTTGCTCCCTTTTCACATTCTGAATCCATTTGCACTTCACTTGCATTTTGTTATACTTTTCATAATTACCCTTTCTCTGTCTAATCATATTTGGCTCCTTTGTCACCACTTGACCCCACCGGACGGACAGCTGTGTCATGTTACTTTTTTGTTTGATATTTATTAGCTTCTGCTTCTGTCTTGTGATCTCAGTCACATTTCAAAGATAGAAAGAGCCATGAAATTCAAGTGAATTTGTCTATCTAACAACCCTGCTCACGCTGTTATATGGGGTGATTCATTACGACCTTAACTCCGTACTATTCGCAAAATCCTGTCACGAGTGGACGTGCTTACCAGGCAGGGTGTTTTCACCTCAATTCAACCAGCTCCACCTCCTGCCGCGGCACATGAAGGAGATGTCAGTTTGTGATAATTAAGGTACAATTCTGTAAAAACCAGTCAGCTAGTGCATTCGCCATACATGCAAGCGAACTTCGAGTGGTCATTGTGTTTGAATCCAGTATCCCCAGTACAGGACCCTCACTTAGTTAAGTGAATAAACCACAAAACCGCTCTAATCTTGCTTTGAGATCTGTGCAGGTCCTTCATATTAATCTGTGCATTTTTCAGAATAAGATGTTTACCGTTCTTACTTATTCCAATATAGATTTCAATTCATCTTGGTACCACTCGGGTGAGCGGCATGTTTATGTTGGTCATTACTCTCTGTGATCCCCAGTGGCATTCTTTTCTCTTAGAGGTTGCCTGCCTTATTTCAGGGACCCTGTCCTTCATTTTTTGGGGTCATCTACCCGGTGCTGCAGGAACGCTGCAGGCTCTCACACAACTATTTCCATAGGGCTGGTGCTGTGATGCATGCCACTTGCATCAGCTACAGTAAAACCTGAAGCTCAGGATCTACCAAGAAATGTCAGTCTCCAAAGGTTTCATGGACATAGACCATGCAAACGGCTCATACATCCTTGCCAGTTCCCTGTACCCAATCAACCAGGGGAAATGTGATCCCAGCGAAGGAGCCAGAAGGTGAGGAAAACAGGACCACGATAAGGCATTCAGGGTGATGTGCCCATTGCCTTTCGTTCACAACAGCCCATGCAAGGTCATTCCCATCTTAATCAGCACTCGGTCTCAGCCTTTAGAAGCATCAAGAAAAGGCACACAGCATGCTGTTAGCAACAAGGGTGTTATAATTATTTGTGTGGCCTCTGTGATTTTTGACAAAAAGCTGTGTGGAAAGGAACAATACCTACGGTCACAGTTTTGGCCCTGCCTCATATCTACTTTACATGCTAATAAGATATGGATTACATTTTTTTAAGTTAACTTTTATTCATTTTCATTAAAATACAACTCTAGGTCAACAACTCAATAACAGTTTTATCAAGAAAACGTTATTTGTACACTGAAGACTGAACAATGTGTAAACATTCTTGTTCAATCCTCTTTACCAAACAAAGAACAAAGACAATTAACCTTGGCCTCCATGTCTTATCCTTGGGGAAATGTAGCAACATTTAAACCGATGCCATAACCTCCTGCAATATACCACTAACCATTCAAGCACTTTTTACTTGTGGCTCAAGGTATGGATGAGGTAGAGTGAACATAAATCGAACAGAAGAATATAATGGCAAGTTAATTTGCATTGAAACACACGTGCCCAAGATGAGATTTCACATAGTTGACCAACTTAAAACTTTACTTCGAGGAGGAAACAGAGGCCTCCTACTGCGGATGTTTGAGACTTAATGGATTACATTTCAGGCCAAACTAGCCATCAAATGAGTACATTCTCATGGAACTTAATGCATTACTCATACAGAAAGTGCTATGACCATCAACATTACTATTTTTGTTTACCTATTTTAGCCACTTATAGTAGAAATTGAAATGACACAGGCCATGAAAATGGGGCTTTCTGAATGTGATTGTTCAATGATATGTATGTATTTACATGTTAACAGATTACCGAGAGGGTGATTTATTTGTTGAATAGTGCTACATATTTAGTATTATTAAAATTCGTAAAAAGTGTAAAAAGCTGAAATATTGTTTTTGCACTGTTCTTTCCCTGAGGGCAACCTGTGGCTTTCCGTCTGACATAAAGGAACATGTGCCAGCTCTGAAATGCAGGGCATTTAAAAAGAAGATGCCTATACAAAAATATTTTATGATTATAATTAGTTGAGTACACTTATCTCACATTTATAGGTTATTTCAAGTGGATACTAAATGTAATTAAACGCAATGTTGGAAAGGATTACACAAAATTGTAATGTTTTGTATGAGCTATCAAATGGAATTCGACACAAGTACTGTTGCATCGTTTGGAGGGCAGAAACGGTGCTGTCGCTAACTAAAGTACAGCCTTAATGGATGAGACTATATTATTGCGTAGATAAATGTTTTACCTAAAATAGAATTATTAAAAGCATCTGTTTTGATTTAGTTGTCTAAAATAATTTGTGAAAAGTCAGCGTGTAAAGGATTATGTTCTTTTTTGGCTCTCCTAATTTTTACTCCTTTTTTATGGAGCTAGCATAGGCATCATGCTTCAGGCAGCTCATTTGCAGAGAACTCAAGCTGCCTAGATGGGAAGCCAATTGCACCATAACTTCTGTGACCAATGAAATCGTTGCTATTACTACCACGCAAAAGACATTTCCAAGGTAATGAATTGCCGTATCATCTCTTTTTTTTTTAAATAAGTGAACAACTATGACAATGTAATAAAATAAAAAATCAAAGAAACCCCCGTAACACTGATGACAAACACTATCTTTATACTATTCAGGACCTGCTGTTGCAGTGCCTAGACATTCCTATTTTTTGGTCGGGAGACTTCAGTTGCGTGCTAGATGGCTCCTTGTATAGGCTCCTGTGGAAGCTGGGCACAAAACCTGTAATGGCGGGAGTGCTGAGAGCGGTGATTCCCAATTTAAGATGTATAAATAGTTGGAGGGCGCTGCATTCTGGCTCCTCAGAGTGTACATGCCAGTCCCTGACTCATAATACATACAGCCAACTAGATTGCATACTAGTGGCGGGCCTGCTATTGCCCCAACTGACAGTGGTGATGCATCTGGGTAGGTTTCTATCAGATCGCTCTCCGCTGATACTTGGATGAGAGTGGGGTGACCTGTGAGGGCAAGTTGCGCCTGGAGACCAGTCTTGAGATTCTGATGGATGTGCTGACTAGAGAGGCACTTTCAGGGCCTCCTACCACATACATGGAAACTAATTGGGTGACCACAATGTCAAGGGTCATCCAGTGGCAGGCCTTAAAGACTATTCACAGGGGGCAGTGTATGAGCATGACTTATGGAGTGAGGGCCTCGCCTGGCAGTTCGGTCTGGACTGTTCCCATGGGGAGCAGCATCAAGTCTGATTAGCATATGCATGGGTCCAAACTAGGGTCGCATGGTGTGCAAAAGAACGATGGATTAAACCCAGATCTGTGACTGGGGTTGAGTGTTTGAAAGGTTTCAACACTCTGTCCATCATCCTTTTGTGTTGCTAAAGTTGCCCTAAGCGGGAAGGGTATGCCCATACGTGGGTCCGTTGCTCACCGTGCCACTGGATTCAAGCTAGCCTGGCTGATGAAGGGTGATACCCTGAAACTGGTCCCAGGATGCTTGTTTCTGGTCCAGGGAGAATCTGGCCTGGCAGTTCGGGCTGGACTGTTCCATGGGGAACAGGGTCAAAAATGATTTACATATGACTGGGCCCAAACTGGGGTGGCATGGTGAGCAAAAGAATGATGGATTAAACCCAGATCTGTGACTTGGGGTGAGTGTTTGAAAAGTTTAAACACTCCGTCCATCATTCTTTTGTGTTATGGAGTGAAGAAGCATCTCTTTTAGGAGTTAACTGATCAGGAGAAATTGTTAGTGGAGCGTCAGGGGCGGAAGGGAGACTCTGCTAGTCGATGACTGAAAGCGGCTGAAACAAGCTATCTGGTGACGGATATATGGGACACACTAGACAAATTTACATTGAAGAAATACCAGCAAATATTACGCAGGTAGGACAATAAACCATCGAAACTGTTAGCGTAGATATTAAGAAGGGAAACAGAGGTCCCCCGATAGTAAGTCTGGCATGTCCTGACAGTACTTCAACCTGTACACAAAGAGGTTCTGGAAACGTTTTGCAATTATCTGGTCCACATCTACTGGGAAATGGGGGAGGGATCGAGGGAGGCTATTAGAGCGCTACTAGCCTTGGTGGATCTCCCCTGGGACCCACAGGACATCTGGGATAAACTGGAGGCTGAAATCACATTAGAGGAATTGCGAGGAGGGGGCACTTGGCACCTTGCCCAAGGGAAAAACACTGAGACGTTTTGGCTCCCAGATCGGATTTTACCAGGCATTCACAGAGCACCTCTCAGAACAGATGATGGTAGTGTTTGCAGAGGACAAACATCCAGGAATATTACCCCCCACCATGTGAGTGTATGATGAAAAAGTTGGGTGAGGATCTCACGGAACTCTCCTCTTACAGGCCCCTGACTATAATTAACACCCATACCAAGGTTCTTTGTAAGATATTAGGAAGTAGGTTGTAGAGGGTGAAGGACTGTTTGTTCCATGAGGGCCAGTGCAGGTTTATTCAAGGGTTGAACACAGTTATGAACCTCTGCAGACTTGCATATGTACTACACAAGGCGAAGGAGAAGAACTAGCACTGGCGTCAGTGGACTGGAAAATACCTTTGACACCCAGGGATGGAATTATCTCATGAAGGTACTGACCGCCTTTGACTTCCGCCCTCTTTATGGGGATGGATTAAACTCCTCTATACAGAGCAGAAAGCCAGGATCCGGGTGGGACGGACCACCTCTGACAGCTGGAATATCGGAGGGGCACTAAATAGGGGTGCCCCCTCTCTCCCTTGCTTTTCGCCTTAGCCCTGAAACAAACAGAGGTAAAGATGAGGCAGGGCATGATGAATTGGGGAGGCATGGTGGGGCAGGCAGAAAGAGCATATACTCTCCCTAAAAGCAGACGATGCATTGCTCTATCTTTGCTCCTTCTAGGCCTATTGGAGTCCTTTGGCACTGTATCAGGCTTGCAAGTGAATAGGCAGAAAACAATACTCTTCCTGCTGGATTCACTGCTTGGGGTTCCACCCAAAGTCTTTTGAACCTGGACATTCAGTGGAAGACAGATCGGTACTATTGTTGCTGCAACAGAAGACAACAGAGGACAAACAATATCAATACAACATGTGAAGGGTATTACACTGCCTGGCGATATCCATTAAATTCTGGAATACTCCCTCTACCAGTAATGCAACGAGCCATTGCTAACATGGTCCTCCACTCACGTTGTTTGTATTCTCTATTCGCTGTGCTGCTGAATCCCATTGTTCCTACTGATTTGCCAAGCAGCATTTGTTTTAGTATGCCGTTTTTTGCTTTCTTCCTCGTATACCTCCTCTTATGTCTCTCTGTTCCCCTTTTCTTTTCCCTCTACTGCCTCAGTTACTTTTCCAGGGATGTTTAAGAAGAAATTACGAGGAGTCTCCTAGAAACTGGAAGGGGGTCCCCTGCCCTGGTCCGAGTGCTGCACTGGAAAAACAAGCATTCGAAAAGCTAATAGGTCTTGGTTTTGAAATGCGTTAGTAGATATTTTGGCTTTGCTAATGCTTGTTTGGAATGTGGTTCCTGAACAGCATTGTCAAAAAGGAAAAAATGCTTATCGCCAATGTGGAACTGACTCTAGGTCAGATCTAATGAGCTGCTGGAAATGTTCCTATGCACACAACGTGCAAAGACAATTGTTGCTGAACATGACTGTTTGCACACATGCATATATATATGTTGTGATGCTGTATCCATTTTACCTTATTTTTTTAATTTAGTATTTCAAAATGGCAGACACGCATTTTGGAGCAGTACATTAAAAAAATATTAAAAGTTGAACATTAAAGAGAGGAGAATCCTGGCAGCAAATTACACCTAACGAGCCTTTAAAAAAAAAAAAAATACAATTATTTGGGAAAACATGGTGGTGAAGCATGGGGCAGCAACAGAGGAGTGAGAGTAATAACTCAGTTTTGCTGAACAGTGGGGGCAATGTTTGGTAGGAGGGACAGGAGATCAAGTGAGAAGCTGTTGGTTTGAAATTAATGAAAAACAAAAATAAAGCCAGTGGGACGGGTTGGGGTAAGGAGAGAACATGTCAAGAATAGAGGGAATGGGTTTGGGAAGGGGAAGCTCACACATGGAAGAGATCAAGAAAGAACTTGAACTCCTTTTGAATGCTGAAAGAAAAAAGTAAAAAATAGTCCAGTAAATGTCAGCTGCAGCAGGATACAAGTCATCCACGCAAAAAAATGGTGAGAAAAATATGAGAAACCCCTTCATAGGGCGCTAACACGAACCAAGAGCATTGGAGCGTTTTACATGGCCAGCAGATTACATTACACAGGGTCCGATTCGTTTTATTTTAAGTATGGGAGATTAAGGGGGTCATTCCAACCCTGGCGGTCATCGACCGCCAGGGTGGAGGACCACGGAAGCACCGCCAACAGGCTGGCGGTGCTTCCCTGCCCATTCTGACCGCGGCGGTAAAGCCGCGGTCAGAAAAGGGGATCCGGCGGTTTCCCGCCGGATTTCCCCTGTCTGGGCTGAATCTGCGCCGCCATGGAGATTCCGACCCCCTTCCCGCCACCCTGTTTCTGGCGGTTTTTACCGCCAGGAACAGGATGGCGGGAGCGGGTGTCGTGGGCCCCCTAACAGGGCCCCAGCATGATTTTCACTGTCTGCTTAGCAGACAGTGAAAATCGCGACGGGTGCAACTGCACCCGTCGCACCCCTGCAACACCGCCGGCTCCATTCGTAGCCGGCTTCTATGTTGCAGGGCCTTTCCCGCTGGGCCGGCGGGCGCTCCTTTGGCGGGCGCCCGCCGGCCCAGCGGGAAAGCCAGAATGGCCTCCCAAATGGCGGTGACCGCCAGACGGGCGGCATCCGCCGCCCGCCGTGGTCAGAATGACCCCCTAAGTGATTTGTCCAGTATCAAAGGATGATCAGCCAAGGCCGCGACTTACCTGGTTACTCAGATCCAAAGTTGGCAGGTCTGGCTGCTAAGCCACACATGTTTCTCAATTAATGTGTGAAAGTCATACACACATGGTATGGTTGTGTATGATCACACATAATGAGAAAATTCGCTGTTGAAATGGCTTTGTGAAGTAAAAAAGAAAGCAGCAACAAATATTGGAAGGTTCGCCCGAAGTCTTGCTCTGGAATGCTTACAAGGGCTTTGTTTTAAAACTGGACTTAAGGACATGGTTCAGCTCCTTTGCATTAGTGCAAAAATAGAAATGTTACTTATATATAGACAAGGACTTTTGTGACCCACCAAAAATTGGCTCACGACACACCAGTGGGTCCTGACTCACAGTTTGGGCAAAATTGCTGTAAAAGGTTCATCTCATTAACAAATCGCACAGTGGCTAATTTGTGTAAGCTGTAAGATTTAAATGACAAATCTCAAGTGACTGGAGGAAATTTAGATCTGAGTAAAACATTTACATCCGGTGGGAGATATGAAAAATAAGGCGGAGTTCTCTGTTGAGATAAGGCATACATGGGGGGTTCAGAAAGACAAACAACTGTCATGACTAGGTAGTACTCAGGTGCACCCAGTCTAGCCTTGCATATATATGTGAAGAGAGTGAGATCTCGCTTCAAGTTAATTTGTGCAAGGCAGTTCCAGTAATGGACTTAGGGCCACATGTAGCAAAGTCCGATATTGCGACTCGGAAATTGCGAGTCGGTGCGGCTCGCAATTTCCAAGTCGCAATATCTGATGCAGAACGGTGTCTCAGACACCGTTTGCGACTCGCTATGGGGTCGCAAAGACCCACCTCATCAATATTAATGAGGTGGGTCGCATTTTGCGACCCCATAGCGAATTACTGCACTCACAGGGATGGTGGCCTGCTGAAGTAAGCAGACCTCCATGTCTGTGACTGCTTTGTCAATAAAGCAGTTTTTTTTTTTTTTCATTTTGCAGCCCGTTTTCCTTAAAGGAAAACGAGTTGCAAAATGAAAAAAATGACAAAACCATTTGGTTTCGTTTTTTCAGTGTAGGCAGTGGTCCATAGGACCACTGCCTGCTCTGAAAAACCCTTTAAGCCCACATTCACAAGGGGCAAGGGGTCCCATGGGACCCCTTCCCTTTTGCAAATGAGTTACCACCAGTGTGACACTGGTGGTAACTGCGAGTTGCTTTGCGACCGAATTCGCGGTCACAAAGCAATTCTGAATTGCGATGCAAGTCACAAATAGGAAGGGAACACCCCTTCCTATTTGTGAATGAGCATCGCGTTAGGCTGTTTGCATGGGCAAACTGCGATATTCGCAGTTTGCACCAAGCAAACGGCTACCTACATCTGGCCCTTAATTCCATGAAAGAGGAGGTAGACTCCTTGGAGATTAGTACCTTGGTTTTAGGGGCTACACTTACAGCTTGCTGAAAAAGGACATGGACAGCTGCAGAACAAAGTATAGATTTGTCTGTGGCACAGGGTTGGAAAAAAAAATTACCATTGCAATGCAGCTCCTTGTTCCTTAAATCCCTTGTTTGTTTCCATTTCTTCTTACATTTTAAAGCATCCACACAGGCAATTATGTAAACCTAGAATTTAGTTCAAATTTCAGTAAATAATTTTGTTCCGTGAATGGGTTGCTTTGTATTAAAGTTTCCCTGGCATCTAACGGACATCAAGTTGATTTATTAGGTAAATATTTTTGACTCTATCACGTACAAAGTTTAAAATGTTTGCATCACCAGTGTGTGAATTTAGGATACTCCACCTTCTTTAGTGTTCTTTTTTTGCTTGTAAAAAGGCTCTTCTCATATGTCAATGTCAGGTAATCCTCACGTTTATTCTCACCCTATCACTAGCTTGTTGTAGCTGCTAAGGCTTCCTTTTGCTTATGTTTGTCATTTCTCATTTTGCAGTGTGATTATGTGTGACATTTCAATACTGTATGTGTGGCACTTTGAGTGACACTTTATTGGAAGCCAGAAAAGGTAGATGTGTCTATTTAATGGGAGGTTTTAAAGAAATGAGCCTCTTGTGTGCCATATAATAAGGCACACAATAAGGCAGGTCTTTAAATAGCTGCAGCACGCCTGAAATACTTGCACTAGCTCACTAATCTACTTCACTTTTCTTACATTGTACCAATGGAAACTCTTTCGATGCCACAGAAAACCACTCAATACAACTAATTTGTATCAATTATGTCCAATGTGAGGAGACCCTGAAATACCTGTGTTTGCCAACTAGAGACCCTATTTCTGTCAGTTTGCACCCTGTCCAAGTAGGGACCCTCACTCTAGACAAGATAAGGGAGATACCCAGCTCAGATAACCCATGCTCACCCCCTTGGTAGCTTGGCACGAGCAGTCAGGCTTATCTCAGAAGCAATGTGTAAACCATTTGCACATAACACACAGTAATACAGTGAAAACACTACAAAAGGACACCACACCAGTTTTAGCAAAGATAGCCAATATTTATCTGTGTTAAAGAAGACCAAAACGAGAAAAATCCAACACACAATAATAGAGATATGAATTTTGCAAGAATTACTTAAAATAGAGTTCCTTGAAGTCAATAGCTCTGTCTGGGTCTATCACGGCGTCGCAAACTACAAATCCAACAGTTCAAGCCGGCCGGGGCGTTGCGTGCCAGCTACGGTGTCAGGAAGACCCGCAAACAGTACCTTGGAAATGTAAGGCATTGCGATCCTCGTGGTGAGATCCAGAGTGTGGCGTCGTAGGCTTTGGTTCCGGAGGTCGTTGGGCCCTTGAAGTCACACACATTGCAGATCGAACTCCGGGCTGATGACAAAGTCGGGAGCGCTGGCGTGGATGGCGTTGGAGCTGCAGTACGAAGCAGGATGATGCGACTTGCGGTGTCAACAGGTCACGGTGCACGCAGCGGCTCGGTGACGAAGCCCTGCGGTGTTGGTGAAACCAGGGCTGCGGTGTGGAGCAGGTTGGTGTGACCTGCCGTGTCTCCAGGTCACAGTGCAGGCAGCGGCGTCATCGTTGCTGAATCGCTATCGATGGTAGGCCCAAGATGGCGGAGGGGTGTGGCGCGGCGCAGGGCGGGCTCTGTGCAGTGCCCACAGATCGCGGTGCAGACAGGGGCGTCTGTTGATGACACTGGATTCAATGGCACTGGCGTCGGTGGACCGGGGCTGCGGTGTGGGGCAGGAAGGTGCTTCATGTACCTCACAAGCGGTATCCACAGGCAACAATGCAGGCAGCGGCACCGGTGTCAGCGTGGAACGGCGTTGTCGGGGATGCCATGGCTGCGGTGTGAGCAAGGTGATGCGGATGCAGGGGCCCTCAGTTCACTATGCAAGCAGCGGCTCGGTGATGGCGTCATGTGGCGCCGTTGGTGAGACCAGGGTTGCGGTGCAGTGTGGGACACAGCTCCGTTTGGCATCATCAGGTCACGGTGCAGGCAGCAGCATCATTGACAGCGTTGCAGTGGTTTTTCTTCTGTTGCAGCAAAAAAACACAGTTACCAGTGCTGTATGCAGATGAAGCTGAAGTCTGATATCCCTGAAACTTCCAACAGGAGGCCAGCTCTACTCCAAGCCTTTAGAGAAATTTCTCAAGCAGGATACCCGGCAAAGCCCAGTCTTAGCCCTCTGTAAGGCAGAAGCATCAACTGCAGGCCAACCCAGCAAAGCAAACACAGCAAAGGAGCAGTACTGATCCCCCAGTTCTTCAGCTCTTGTCCTTGGCAGAGGTTCAACTTAATCCAGAAGTGTTTTAAAGTCTTGGGTTTTTGGGTCCACTACTTATACCCAGTTCTGCCTTTGAAGTAGGCAAACTTCAAAGGAAAGTCTCTGTTGTTGACAAGATCCTCTCTTGCCGAGGCCTGACCCCAGACACACACCAGGGGGTTGGAGACTGTAATGTGTGAGGACAGGCACAGCCCTTTCAGGTATAAGTGTTGGCTCCTCACTCCCCACTCTAGCCCAGGAGACTCATCAGGATATGCAGGCTTCAACCCAGCTACCTTTGTGTCACTGTCTAGAGGGAATTCACAACAGCCCAACTGTCAGTCTGACCCAGACGTGGAATACATAAGCAGGCAGAGGCACAGAATGGTTTAAACAAGAAATGCCCACTTTCTAAAAGTGGTATTTTCAAACAGACAATTTAGAAAACAACTTTATAAAAATATGTTTTTTAAATTATGAGTTCAGAGACCCCAAACCCCTCATCTCTATCTGCTCCCAAAGGGAAACTGCACTTAAAAGTTATTTAAAGGCAGCCCCCATGTTATCCTATGAGAGAGATAGGCCTTGCAACAGGGAAAACCAAATTATTTCAGTATTTTACTGTTAGGACATGTAAAACACATCAGTACATGCCCCACCTTTAATATATACTGCACCCTGCCCATGGGGCTACCTAGGGCGTACCTTAGGGATGCCTTACATGTATAAAAAGGGAAGGTTTGGGCCTGGCAAGTGGGTACACTTACCAGGTCGAATTGGCAGTTTAAAACTGCATACACAGACACTGCAGGGGCAGGTCTGAGACGTTCACAGGGCTACTCGTGTGGGTGGCACAACCAGTGCTTCAGGCCCAAGAGTAACATTTGATTTACAGGCCCTGGATACCTCTGGTGCACTTTACTAGGGACTTACCGGTTCATCAAATATGGCAATCATAGATAAACCAATCACCAGTACAATTTACATAGGGAGCACTTGCACTTTAGCACTGATCAGCAGTGGTGAAGTGCACAGAGACAAAAAAACCAGCAAAAACAGAGTCCAGCATACCATAAAAACAGGAGGTCAGATGGCAAAAAGAAAGGGGAAACACCCCAAAAGATACTAGGTCTAACAACCTGCATTGCCCTCTCCCACCCTGCAGAGTCTCCTGTGGTACAATCTGTTGAATGAGCCCCTAAAACACAGTCAATCCTTTTCACAAAGATTCTCAACCTACTCCACATAGTTTGGAAGTGCCTAGCATTGTAACAGAACCATGGCACATCTTTGGATACAGACACCCCTTCAGCCCATACATACACCCTTCATAAACACACCCTCTTTCCTCCGTATATCTACAAAAATGTCCAACATACATCTCTTCCTTGCACTTTTGCTGCACAGACAAAATAGACAGCTTCAGTTCTGATCCACCACTGACCTCTTGCCAACAACTTTATGAAAATTTCTTCCATACTTATTTTGTTAATGCTCAACAGTTTTGCAGTGGAGCAAGTCATGGGAGGTCACACAGATCAACTCTGGCAATGCACCTCAATCTTAAATATATTTCTTGCTAAAGAGAACATTTAAAGGATTGTGAGTCAAACTGTTAAAAACAGACTTGCATGTAGAATACTAAAATACGCTACTGACTGGGAAAAAATATCATAAGCCCCAACTGTAGTCTGGACACTGTATGGAATATAATAGTATTTTTTTACAAGTAAAGACTCCACCTGTGCACATATTAAAAGGAACTACACAGCCTTTTCACTACTGGTTAATTGGGGCCAAAATAACAGTTTAGCAAGACCACACAATTCACGTTACTTTAAAATCATTAACAATGCCTCTTTCAGTCATAAAGTGAAAAGGAACAAGTTAGTGCTTCTGAAACAGATGTACGTTCATATTATTGACATGACTACTCGCATATACACCACAGCAGATTGGCTCATACAAAATTGAACTCAGACCTGTGCTCCGCTTATCAGCACAACTACCTTTCGTTTAATCTTTTTCTAATATCATTCACTTTCTTTACATTTTTCAGAGGCCAATACATGGACGGGGCATAAGGAGCCAGTGCACCAAAGGCCCAGTAACGGTGTCTCCTGAGGGGCTGAGCGACAATAGGATGAAAGTGACACCCCCTCTCTCCCTCAGGTGTGTAGGAGAGGAGTGAAGGGCAAGGGTGCTAAAAGGCAGCAGAGTGGCACGAAATGGCTGGCCAATAGGAGGCCGAGTCTGGTTTAAATTGTGCTCTCAGGGCACGATGACTGTATTAAAGGGGGCAAATGCGGGGCCCAACCACTGCTTTAGGCTGGGACAGTGCAGTTGTGGTAGAAATGGGGTCTTTGGTTGGCAGTCAGGTTACCCCCTGTCCAAGCAAGGACCCTAACTCTAGTCAGGGTAAGTCACACACAATCCAAATTATCATGTACCCACCCTCTGGTATCTTGGCACTGAGCAGTCAGGCTTAACTTAGAAGGCAATGTGTAAAGTATTTGTGCAATAAACCATACAATACCACAATATAACACCACAAAAATACACCACACAGTGTGTCGAAAAATATATAATATTTATCTGGATAAATGCAGGTCAAAACGATTAAAGATAAAATAAGCAAATGTAGGGATATCACTGAAAGTGATATCAAGTGTCTTTGAGTTAAAATATTACTGTAAAAGCAATACAATGTGTCTTAAGTTCCCCTAGAAACAACAAGTGTCTCTTGCAGGGCAAAGTACCTTGTTTGCGTTGAAAAATCCTCGCAAGGGACCGCAGAGGAGGAGATGCGTGGAAAACAGTGAGTGAGCGTCGGTTTCGGCACTTCGCACACAAACTTGCATCGTTATTTTCCATGCAGGGAAGACGTTGCATTGATTTCCAGCGTGTGGACTTGCATCCTCTTCGGGTTGTGGGGTTTTCAGAAGCCCCGGGGACGATGCGTGGAATCCTGGGCTTGCGGAGCGAAGTCACAGAGGCTGTGTCGATTCCGGCAGACGATGCAGGGAACTTTCTCCCGCACAGCAGGTGCTGCGTCGATTCCTCTCAGGAAGTCGGGCGGCGTTAATCCAGTAGGGCTGTGCGTCGAAGTTCCGGTCACGTCACTGGCGTTACGTCAATCTTCTGTCGCGAAGTCGGGCTGCGTCATTCCGGACTCGGCATGCAGTAAATTTTTCATTGCTAGCAGACTGTGCGTCTTTCTTGACAGGGTGCGTCGAAGTTTCGCCGCACAGGGATTTCAGCTGCAGGAGTGAAGTGTTTTTGGTCCTGAGACTTCAGGGAACAGGAGGCAAGCTCTATCCAAGCCCTTGGAGAGCACTTCTGCAGCAAAGCAAGACTACAGCAAGACAGCAGGGCAACAGCAAGGCAGCAGTCCTCTTTAGAAAGCAGTCAGGTGAGTCATTTAGGCAGCCAGGCAGTTCTTCTTGTCAGGGTGCAGGTTCTGGTTCAGGTATCTTCTCCAGGAAGTGTCTGAGGTGGTAGGGCAGAGGCCATGTTTTTATCCCCAAATGTGCCTTTGAAGTAGGGGAGACTTCAAAGAGTGGCTTAGAAGTGCACCAGGTCCCCTTTCAGTTCAATCCTGTCTGCCAGGGTCCCAGTAGGGGGTGTGTCAGTCCTTTGTGTGAGAGCAGGCCCTCCACCCTCCCAGCCCAGGAAGACCCATTCAAAATGCAGATGTATGCAAGTGAGGCTGAATATCCTGTGTTTGGGGTGTGTCTGAGTGAATGCACAAAGAGCTGTCAACTAAATCCAGCCAGACGTGGATTGTAAGGCACAGAGATATTTAAGTGTAGAGAAATGCTCACTTTCTAATAGTGGCATTTCTAAAATTGTAATATTAAATCCAACTTCACCAGTCATCAGGATTTTCTATTACCATTCTGGCCATACTAAATATGACCTTCCTACTCCCTTCAGATCAGCAGCTACCACTCAACCAATGTATGAGGGCAGCCCCAATGTTAGCCTATGAAGGGAGCAGGCCTCACAGTAGTGTAAAAATGAAGTTGGGAGTTTTACACTACCAGGACATGTAAACTACACAGATGCATGTCCTGTCTTTTACCTACACAGCACCCTGCCCTAGGGGTTACCTAGGGCACACCTTAGGGGTCACTTATATGTCGATAAAGTGGAGTTTTAGGCTTGGCAAGTACTTTTAAATGCCAAATCGAATTGACAGTGAAACTGCACACAGGCCTTGCAATGGCAGGCCTGAGACAAGGTTAAGGGGCTACTTAAGTGGGTGGCACAATCAGTGCTGCAGGCCCACTAGTAGCATTTAATCTACAGGCCCTGGGCACATATAGTGCACTCTACTGGGAACTTATAAGTAAATTAAATAGCCCAATTGGATGTGATACAATGTTACCATGTTTAAAGGGAGAGAGCATGTGCACTTTAGCACTGGTTAGCGGTGGTAAAGTGCGCAGCGTCTAAAAACCAGCAAAAACAGTATCCCAAAAGTGGAAGGAGGCAGGCAAACTTAAGGGGTAACCACCCTAAGGCTGTCAGGTCTAACAAGATGGATTTCACAAGATGACTGTATGATGACTTACCTGCTGCTGGAAGGAGTAGTGAATCATCTGACAAAGGATCGGCAGCAAGTGTCTACAGAGAAGCCTTGGATTACAAGTGTGGGAAAGAACGCTACTTCAGTAGCAACACGTCTACACAGCGAGGGGAGCATCCGGTGAACACCACCCGAAGACAAGACTGCCGGAGGACCGCTACACCGGTAGCGACTCCAGGCGGCACGAGGATCAGCTGGGAGGATCACTGAATATCCAAGCACCTCCCTCCAGACGCCCTTAGTGGGGAAGCGTTGCGCAATGTTGAAAGAAGCCGAAAGCAAACAGCCTGCAGCAGGGTCTCACTTCACAGGAGAGGCACTGTGCAACAAGGTGAGCACAGAAGGGGAAACCAGCCTAAGTATGCAGCGCTCATCCGGAGGCAGCTGTTGAGTATGTGCTGCAGTCCATATCACCGGATTTGTTTAGTTGGGAGGTGCTATTTTCTTTGTTGCCATAGCAACGCTCTGCAGCCGGAGCGCAATGCTTAATGTTCCAGCCTTGCACACTTGTGAACATGGTGGAGCAGCCCTGGGGAAAATAGTTTTCAACATATTCTTCCTTTCTTACTGCAATGAATAACTAAGGGTGAAAGTTGGGCCTAAAATAAAGAGATAGTTGAATAACCCTCTCCCTCACAAACGCTGAAGCTCCAGCTCAAGGACAACAGTCCGCAGCAATAAACGCCAGACTGATGCAGGCCCTAATATGACTCTTAATTCATCAGAAAAGTGTCTGTTCCTTGATTTATAACTTAAATGGCCTACTGGAGTGATTTAGGATTTGTTTTATGATCATGTGTCAATACAGTATTGTGATTGATTATGACTATGTCGATACATGTCTTTTTGAATTAAGACATGGTGATGTTTTTAGATGTATGATGAGACCATTGGTGATGTATGGCTACAGCCATGTATGATGATCTATGACCCCAGTAACAGAAGCGGGGTGACGTGTATGACAAAGTTGAATAAAGCTGTGGCCATTAACTTTCAAAAGTAATAAGTGTATACTGTGGCATTTCTGAGTGGGAGTGGCCACGTGCAAAGTTTTTGCTGTGTATTCTACCACAAACAATGTGCACAGACAGGTTCTGGCTCGCGGAAGGTGAGCCCTAGATTAAAGGCACCACTCTGACGGCAGCGATGCAGCAAGGAAAAACAAAACTGCCACTTGCGTGTGTCTGCTGCTGGCCAATTAGACCATGCGTGGTCACAGGCAAGGTGCCACCCCTGAATCCACGTAGGGCACTGTCTTCTTTGGTAAAATATAAATACACAAGTGGTGTACGTTAACCCTCAAGGTCGAACTTTGCTTCTTTGACTGCCGGGGAGGTGACTTAGAGTTCTCTTAGTTAGGTACTGCAGCGTGTGACGTCGAGTCACTGACCCTAAAGTAAGTATTAAAACAAGTGAAACCACATTCTTTCCAAACGCTGCACTTGTCAGCACCATTGCTCAATGCTGAGCTCCTACAGCACATATCATCAGGTGGTTGGCAGCGCTGTAATTACGTGACGTACGCATTGTATAATGCGGTGTTTGGACACCAGCACTAAAATGTTATTCTCACACCTGATGAGTGGCACTTGGCAGGGCTGGCTTGTCAGTTACCTTACAGAGATTGTGATAATATTAAAGGAGCTTCTTGTCCAATCTAAAACTGCTGATCAAATATACTGTCAGAGGAATGTCTCTATCTGACCCCTAGAAATCAGAACCCTTGAGTCCCACATGCTGTTGCGTTCAAGACGTGGCTGGTTACAGATGATTGTTGGTGTGCATGTTTAATCCTCTGCTGACTAGTCCATTGATAGTAAATATGGAGAAGCACATGGCACATTTATCATTCTCAGTTTCAGAACAGACTTGTGGTTCTACACCTGTCTCCGGCAACATTACAGTCTTGACTATTCTCCGTCCAGTAGATAAAACCTGGGTGGGCCACTTCCTATGTGGATTGCAGGAATGAAAATTATCACTTGGCTGACGTAGGAAAGCACCCTAACGAAACCACAAAACAATGGAGATAGTCTAGTTTTTACTAGCAAAAGTATGGGGCCACAATTATTTTTCAAAAATGAAGATAGAAGAGACATGATCTAGATGTCCTGAAGTGTTTCTGATGGGACAATACAGAAAAAGGATGTTATTCAAACAACTTTTTTTCTCTATCTAGAAACTCTCACATTGTTTCCATGGAAGAATGTTGCATTTACATTTGCAGAACTTTTCTCAGAGTCCGGAGACATTTAGTGCTTCCATTTCAACCCAAAGTATGCACATGCAATTGAGTGTGAAATCATTAGGGTCTTAAGGTGTCATTCTTGAAGGGAAATAGGGTCCAAATGTAGCCACCTCATGGCAATTGAAATGGCTAGAAAAACGTGTTACTTTGGCTAAGGGCATCAAAAAGGGCAAGTGGCCCAGGTCCGTCTGAGTGTACTGATTGGTAGCTTCAGACATGTGTGTTTTGCTTACAGCTAAGCAATTATGTTAGTCATATCCGTATGCACCTATGGAAATAACAGATAACAGAGAAATCGCTTATAAATCTAAACTGAAGGCAGCCTGACGTCATTTGAGGGTCAAACATACCTTTCCACAGAGGTAGACGATGCCAGTGTCTGGGTCAAAAAAAGGGATAAGCACTCCACTACTGGTGTCCAGCTCCTGTAGCGTCAGCGCTTCATCGAAGTTTTTCTAGAAAGAAAGAGGAAAAACACCTAATAGATAGATTTTATGGAAACATTGCAGCTGTCTTGTAATACATTGGAAGACGGTAGCCATCTTGGAATATAGTCATTGGTTGCTTTTTTGGCATATACTTTAACCTATGACAGCACTTTTGCAATTAACAAACACAGCAGCCACCTTGGAATGTACTGAAAACACAGCCACACAGAAATGCACTGAAAAACAGAAGCTGTCTATAAATGCACTTAAACATGTGACTATATTGGAATGCACAAAAACATGCTAACTGTCTTCGAAGGAGCATGAAACATAGCATTCTTCTTGCTATGCAAACATTCTTCTAATCAATTTCACAATGTAAAGATAATGGCTTTTTATTTTTAAGCAAAGTCTAAACTTTAAAGCAATTATGTCTGTTTTTGGCATGAATAATACTCACATTTTTTTCTTCAGGGCATACATTTTTCTAGATTAGGTTACAATACGTTTAGCAGTTCAGACATACACTGTATGCACAACAGTGGAGGCTGAATAAGATCATTTTAATTGCCAGCCCGCACTGTACGGACAATTTGGCTCTCATTTCTGAAGGTAGTCCACCAAAGAATTTCTGTTAGCCAGATACCAGTTAAAAAAATGTGGCAATTCAAGCCCATTCCTCTTTAAAGAAAATGTTAATAAATGTGTTGGTTGTATTTCTGAAGAAACCAGTTCCCTTCAGTATCCAATCTAAAAGCATCATAACATTCAGAAAGAAAATGAGTTGAAACGGCTGGATGTTAATCGGTAAACTGGAGCCAGGAGGCTGCAAATCTCTAGCCACTATTGCCAACTACAATGTTGTTTTAGTCCTCATCAGGAAGACATCTAGCCATTGTTAATTAAGAATTAAGTCGTATGTATCGTACCGGATCCCAAAGAGCCACTTGCCGCTCGCTCATCCGGCTGAATCCTGTTGTAAAAATCTTGCCGTCAGAAACAAAGATGGTACGCACTGGTCGGCTGCCTTCGTGTGGTTTATCTTTCTCCTGGGGACGGGCACAAAGAGAGAAACATTACACAATACATAACCATTGAGGTTTGAAGTAGTATGTTTTCCTTATTCAAAAATCTTACAAATTGCTATATCCAGCATCCAGTCATAACATATCCCATACTGTATATAATAAGAAAGCTATTGCAATTCTCAATTTCCCTGTGCTTTTTCTGAATTAAGGACTTGAGGTTGGATGAGGTTTATGGAATCATGTTGGAGTCTTCCATTTTTTAGCTTGCACGCTGATCTGAATTCCTAATTCATATTTTTCTGTATACAACAGGAGTGTAAGACCCTGGCTGTGGCTTTCTTTCCACCATCTCTCTCTTCTGGAAGACTCACCGCCACTATCTTGTTGTTGCGTGGGTCGATCACCCGGATCTTTTTGTCCTTGCAGGAAGTGCAGAAGAGGCTCCCGTCATAGTTCCAGCTCACACTGTAGATCATGTCTGGGTGGGTCTCATCTAAAGTGATGACAGCTTCTCCCTTCCCCACGTTCCAGATGATGATCACATTATCACAGCCTGCAATATATGTGGAGGTCAACATTGGTTAGCAGAAATTACAGGGACTCCAGTTTCTGACTACCAGAGGAATTTCGGTGAAAAGGACACTTTGGCCAAGGCCATTGCATAAATCATCTTCACTGTATTCCTACATCATCCAAGGTCTTGACCTCTGCTATAGCACCCCGGAGATGCCAAGATCCTGGTTGCATCTAAACAAGTAAAAACATTAGCCTCCCTTATTTCATGCTCATTTCACCGTTTGACCCAATGTACTATTTATACAAGCCTTCAGCTACATATTGTGCCAGATGCCTAAACTGGCATGGTGTGAATGTAACAAAACAGTAAAATGAACATATTAAATAATACGATTACCACATCTTGCCAGTATCAATCGTACATGCTTACAAATTACAAATAATGCTTCCTGGCAATGCAGCTTCCTGTAGTTGAAAGTAAGGCCTGTTACCCGAGTCTCCTGCCAGGGAGGAGTATTCAGAGTTCAACATTCACTGAGGCTCGAACGAACATTTCATCCAAACCGAACATTTCTTCCATACCTTTGCATCCCTATTGTTGACAAACTCACATACCATGCTTCCGTACGTTTGTTTACACAAGGATTATCCATATGACCCTAATTGTTGTCCTGCGTCTATGAAACTGGAATATTGGTGCCACCATATTTGCATCTCTATGCGCGTTTCCTGCTGCCTCCTGTATAGGATTTGCTACTTATACCACATATCATGTACCTTATTTTTAGGGACTACTACCCATTTTGCTTTCTCTTCCTTTATCCCCCCCCCCCCCCCCCCCCCCATTCTCTTTTACTCTCTTTTTCCAGCGTGTGTCTCTCACTGATGAAACATAAAAATTTCGATAAAACTATGAATTGAGAGTAGAAAAATACAACAGAGGAAAAGAAGGAAGAAGAGAAATATGCAAAAAACATTGACTAAAAAAAAAGGAGGGACGGAAACGAACCTAAAAGAGTGAGATAAAGAAAAAGGGAGTGTCTAGTGGTGAGTGAAATAGGCATAAGGTTAAATCAAGGCAATACAGCCATGGTATCCAGCACCTTCGACGTTCGATAGCGCTGGCTGTGGACTTTTGAGCAACTGCACTTATTCTTTTACAAATGAGCGCTCGTAATGGTGTTCTTATACCACTTAGGTCAGAGGTGATTCAGCTTACTGAGATATGGGCAGTGGTGTAACAAAACTTGAGCGGACCCCCTTGAAAAATACATGGAGGGTGGCCCTACGCTCCAGACCCAGTCAGAAGCTCTTAGGCCAGGGGCCTGTCGCCTGCCTTCAGTGAGGAAGGTGGCCCTTGGAGCTCAGGGGCCCCCACACACCATGGGGGCTGTGGAGGACTATTGTTACGCCATCTGATATGGGAATATTTTCTGACTGGTCTGCCCCTTTAAGAAGTCAGTCAAGCTGTGACAGAGTGGGTTTCATCTTAGACTCACAATGGTTTATATATAAATTTGTCTATATATATATATAAATATATATATATATATGTATATATATATATATATGTCTATATATTCTAAACAACTACTAAACCATAAATATGTGTATATATTCTAAACAACTACTAAACTATTAAAAAAGAAAAGAAAAACGTACCGTAAAACTTGTTGTTCAGGCAATCGTTATTTAGACAAAATCGTTGTTTAGACAGTAGTTGTTCAGTACTTCGTTGTAGAGACTTTTTAGTTGTTTAGCAGTAGTGGTTTAGGCATGTAGTTGTTTTGGACCTAGTTGTTCAGGATGTTTCCCATGCGTCATGTTTAATATAAGGTGGACTATGGCAGTAGTTAGGGAACTAGCGTCAGAATTTTTAAAACTAGTTCGGCGTTTTTCAGGATTAGCGTAAAAAATGTTGATGCGAATTCTGCAAAGCACCCAGGGGCCCATTTTAACCAAAGGGAGCCACCTTATAACGCCTGCTGGGAGCAGGTGTTAAAAGTGGCAAAAATATTATGCGAAGAAATCTCTTAGATTTCTTTGCACCATTTTTTCGGCCCCCCTACAGGGGGGACGGCCCCTTTGCATACAATATGCCTGGCACAGGCATAATGTAGCACAAAGGGTTACAAAGTGGTGCAACGCATGCACTGTGCCACTTTATAAATATGGTGAAGCTTTTTGGCCACCTAACGCCACATTAGGGTAAAAAAAATGATGCTGTGTAGTTAGAATGGCGCTAGCCCCTCTTACATCTGGGCCCAAATTCTTTAGCACCCTTAAAATCTGGGATGGCATCTATATAAAACAGGCGGACTAGGGTTGTGCCATAGTTCTGCAGGACATCCCAGCATATATAGCTTAATGCCTCAGACTCTTTGCTGTCAAGAAAAATTACTTCATATTTTCGAGGCTGTCCCTTCTAACTTTATTGACCCATTAGTAGCATTCTGGTAGAAAAAGCCAGTACGGTTGATTGCCAGTGTGGCTGATTGAATTCCCAAACAAGAGGCAGAATTCCTAAATATGGACAGTCCAAAAACTCCATTCTTCTACATCCTCCCAGCAATATATAACAACAGGTCAACCCCTGCTGGTAGACCCACTGTATCTAGAATCGGTTGATATTGGAACCTTTATCCCAGTTCATAGACTTCTTGCTACTACCAGAGGTGGGCCAGAAGCCTGCTGTTCTAAAAGATAATAAAGAAGCCTTGAACCACCTCAGGACTATCAATTTTGGCTCAGTCAAAGAAATTCTAATATGTTTAGATGTAGAGGCACTCTACACAAATATACACCAGCATTATATATCATAAGAAGACTGTGTCTAGGGTATTAACTTAGCGTTCTCATTTGTGCTGGCATGTGCAGAACTAACACTCACAAAAACGTTTTCAAGATTGAGGAATCCTTTTACTACAGATAGGGAGGACCTATAGCTCCCTTTGTAGAGGACCTGTACGTTCATGCTTTTGAAAGCACTTCTATATTTACTGACACTAATCCTTACTGTAAAAACCTTAAGGTTTAGAAAAGATATATAGTCGGCATACTAATTATTTGTTCTGGTGATGATAAGGAAGTAGAGGATTTTATTAAATGGGTCAATATACAGAACAAACATTTATGCTTCACCATCACCATGGACAAGCAGAGTCTTGTTTTTCCAGAATTACATACTGAATGAGGCAAGACAACAAACCGGTTTCTAAACACGATAAAACTGCCCAGCTGAGCAATGAGAGTCCTCACCCCAGTCCCTAGGAAAAAACTTGCCTTTTGGTCATATCCGGAAAGTTTGGAGGAATTGCTGGGACAAGACACATATAACAAGGAAGCAGATAATTTTAGTAAAATATTACAACTAAGAGAGTACCCTAAAGCCTTGAATAGAAGAGCCAAAAAGAAAGCCCATCATAAAATAACCGAGACACTGCTGGAAACCCACGCTAAGAATCAAAACAATAGATAAACCCTTTAAGGTACGAACAAGTTAAAAAATATATAAATACATACTGGTGCCTCATTTGAATAAATTAATTTCCGCTCACTCCCATCACCCTTGTGTAATACATGCACCAAAACTTAAGCCCGGAGAACAGCTTTCACACCCACATGCCTCCTCTTCTTTCTGTAGATGTCTACACAGATTCTAGCAATTAGTGCAGATTTGTTTCCGAATTCCTCGCACCAGTTAGTAATTAACAAAGACTCCCCAGTTTGCATATCGATGAATGTTGAAGGAGATGACCAGATTGTAGATAGTTTTGCCTCACGCATGGAGAATGGCCTTGAATCCACCCACAGAGCACAGCTTTCTTCTCTTCAGAGCACATGAAAAGTAGTGGGAATTCTCATAAACTCTTGACACCTCTGTGAACTCTCTACCCTTGGCTTGAATGCAGAAGCAAGATAAAATCCCCGACACACACTCTGTTGGCTTAAGTCACCTATGAAACCATCTGTTTAATACATGAATACACCTGCAAACCCATTTATCGTTTTGCAAGTTTTCTCATTTATTAATTCATTTGTTCATTTAGCCACTTGATTTACCAGTGGGAAAGACCACTTCGAGAGATCAGCCAAAGGCCCTATGGCCTCCCCTAGTGGGGGTGTCTTGCCTAACCTGCTCTGCCCTGAACCACAATGGGCTGTGTCTCGATGTGAATCAACATACCTGCGCTCAGCAAGATGTTCTGGGCCGTGGGGTGCCATGAGATAATACCCACTCGCTTGGAGTGACCCTCCAGGGTCACTATGGGCTCTGTAATAGAGCGCGTCAGTCCGCCATCTGGAACTTCCCAAACCTTAGGATGAGAGTGAAAAGTCATCACACAAAGAGTCTCAAAGAGGTATGAGTCTATCATTAAGCACATTCAAATTAACAGAATATAGAAGCAAAAACATACATTAAGATCCCCGGATCAAATAACATACCTCTCCGTTCCCTGATGCGCTCTTGGGTGCTCCCCCGGGTAGTACAGAATTGATAACGTGGCTTCAATCCATTGAATGACAGGCTTAATACAGCATCTAATTCGCATGTTCTTGTGGCTATAAATAAGGCCCTATTAGATGCCATAGAGACTTTAAACAGTCTCTTTGCTCCTCCGACACAAATCATGATGTCACAAGTACCGATGAGAAATTCTTTAAAACACTGGAGGCGTGCTTTATCCAGAGGCACCCAGGGTCTAAACAAATTGGGAAAGTAGCCACTACATGGTACAGTAAAGACTGCAGGAGCGCAAAAAGTGAATTGTGCCTAGCCTTGAAGAGTGGGAATGCCAAGTGTATTACACAAAAAAAGGAAATTGTACAAGCAGGCCCAGGCAAAAGCGCACAGTAGCTGGGATACTCACATTTTGGAGGGTCTATATGAGGCAGGTAAATCAAAGGGACACCAAGAGATTTTGGCGTCTGGTAGCTAATAGCGGTCAGAATGGTAGACATTTTTTGGAATTCTATCCATTCTGAGACGTGGCATAACGCTTCTCAGATTTATTTGATACTTCTTTGGGTTCTACCGTAGAGGGTTGTGCCCTGGTAGACCATGGATTACAGATAAGTTCACCATCTCGAAGAACAGAATTGAGCGAAACTCCATGCTCAATCAAGTGTGCTGCCCTGGGGGAAGCAGCAGGGACCAGATGGGGGTCAAGGTGACCTTTGCCGCTCAGATATAGAGAACTGGGACATATATATTAACAAGTTGTCAAATGCAGTACTTAGGGGCACAGAGATCCCAGCTAGTTGAAAGGCAGCCAAGATTGCCCCACTTTACAAAAAGGGCTCCAGGAATATACCCCTAAGCTACAGACTGATAAGCCTGATAGATGTTATTCTGAATGTCTTCTGTAGGCAAATTATAAGTAAGTTAAATGATTGGATAGAAGAGCATGAGTCCCTATCAAACCTTCAAGCAGGCTTCTGGAGTGACACAGGTTATTAGATTCATGACCATTTATTGGAAGAAAGTGGTCCTACAGAAATCACATTTATATTTAGTTTTTGTAGACCTTAAATCCACCTTTGACCTGGTTCCTCAACGTAACTCTTGGGAGGTTTTAAAAGACAATGGGGGTCCCCCAATCTGCTGAGCATCTTGATGCATTCACATCAAGACACATATGCACAAGTCTGCTGGGGTTCTCTGAGCAAGCTAAAAAGATGTATATAGATACACAAAAGCAGTGCTTAATTTGTGCATGTTGTTACCGGTGCTGAGCACCGGCACTTATTTTTTAGGGCCGGGGCCTATTCTTCTGCCCCAAGCGTTTGTCCCAAATGTGTATTTTGCTCGCAGCAGACGGAGGAAGAGAAAATGGAAAAGCGTCACAAAGGTAGAAAGCTGCCAGAGTCAGCTGAAGGGGCAGGGAGTGGCTTTAAATGGATTGAAGAGGCCCGAGATTGCTTCAGGATTACGCTGCATGAGTAGTCTGTGTTCACACATTTAAATGCAGCAGCCGCGTGTTCAAGAGGAGGGCTTTGGGCACCGGCACGTTTTTATTTACAAATTATGCACTGCACAAAAGGGTGCACCACGGATGTGTACTTGACCCAACATTATTCTCTTTGTATCTCAATGATGTGGCGGCTTATTTGGAAGGCTGTGAAAGGGACGCCCAAAGGATTGCAGGCCAAAAGACACCCCTGCTTTTGTTTGTAGATGACACCTTACTTGTGTCGAAGACTCTGATTGGTCTGCAGACCTCGGTTGATCGCTTTGCGGCCTTTTGTGTGGAGAATACTAAATTTATGACCATTAGTCCACACTAGTATTTTACATGACCCATCCAGGGAAGAAACCTAGATAGAGTAACAGAATTGTATTATCTCTGTATTTCTGTGTTAGGCTCACTAGTAGCATGCTATGGTCTCCCCAGGTCAGGAAAAGGAGCATCAATTTATGTCACCATGCGTCCGGGATACAGAGAATGTATTGAGCCTTGAAAACAAGTCAGATTTCACCTGCACTTAGGGTCTATAGCATGAAGGCTGATGGCAGTGCCCTCTATGGAGCTGAGCTGTGGGGCTTTGCAGAACTGGCTAGTTTGGATGTAGCTGAAAATAGCTTTTTAAGATCCTTGGTAGGTCTCCCCAAAAGTTCACCCTTCCTACCTTTATGGAGGGATTTGGGTGTCAAATCGATCATTCAGAAAGCACAGTTAAGACCTATTTTGTTTTGACGGAGGCTAAAGTTTACGCTAGCTTTAGTGGAGTACTTCATCTCTCTTAAGGAAATAGTCAAACTTGATGCTAACTGATGACACACTAGGTATGTTCCATTAGGGGCACCCTGTGACAAATTAGCTTTGATGATCATTGGAGAGACTATTATTGTCTGTTGAACCTCTCTAAGGATTCTCTCGGGGAGGCCTTTTGAGCACACAAAAGGGAACTAGAGGTGAACAACAGATAGGGAACAGCTGCTGGAAGAGTAATATAGGGTGGAGCTCTGTGTTTCACAATGTTGCAGCAAAGCAACAAAGTAAGCCCCATTCAGCGTTTCGCCATGAATAGTCTCTGAAATACAGATTGGCCCCTGAAACACCAAGGACTGGAGTCCCATTTAGAAGTTTCCAGCACTGGTAGCACCTGTGCCTAAGAACGATGGAGCGTGCCTCTCTGCAGTCCTCTAATACCCAGCCATAGCTGACCACAGCAGTGCAAGCCTCAGGTGACCACACACACATGTTCTCATGTGGCCGATCATCCCATCACCGGCTGCAGCCTTGTTCTTAGTTACACTCCCTCCATTTTCTAATAGGTGTTCATCAATGGGTCTTCAGCCAGTGTTATAACAATGCTCAGCTTGCCATGCTAATGGTAAACTGAAAGTAAAGTATTTGAGGCAAGTAAGGGTGCCTCAAACTGCCCTGCATGATGCTTAGCTCTAGGCATCTTTCCTGGTAGAACGCAGCTTCCATTTAATTTACTACATGTCCCAACCCCATCCCTGTGGAAAGAGGAAAAAGTGTAATCAAGCTGCACTAAGGGGAAAACACACACCAAATTTTCTGAGAATCACAAATATTATGTGGAACTAGGGGATGCACGTAGGCTAGTCCCAAAAACCACGTCTACTACAAGGGGTCCGATAACCAGACCCACAAAAAGATGCCAGAAATATTATATAATGGACTGGAAAAACAAAACGTTCATGATTTTGAAATGGTAGTTCAAGTTCCACTTGCAACTCATCTAAACACTACCCATATGATACCATGACAGACACTGCAGGGGCAGCACTCAGATAGCTGGAAGGAACAACACAACCACAGAAAATGAAGAGAGGAAGAGGCGCCGTCTGAGGGCATAAATGAGAACAAGGGATTTATCAATGATGCCAGGCACCTCTTGCACAAATGTTAGAAAACAGCTAAAGAAGGATGAGAACATGGGCCGTGATTACTGCAAGAAGGCTTTCAGGTGGAGAAAGGAGATCTATCTATCCAGCACATGGACATACAGGACCGGGATTCTTTGGAGAATTACATCAATCTAACAATGAAATATGTATCCTGTTTTCAGTGTTTATATTTTGTGGATTTTACTGGTGTTTTTTCAGTGTTTTCAAAACCTTTTTAAATCAGTGCCTATCTGTGTTTATTCACCTGCCTAACCCCCAATGTGCACTTAGTTTTATAAAGCAAATATTTAATTTAAAGAAGTAATGCAGGATAATGCACAATATGAAGTCTCTCCCCACTGGCAATGTGTTCAGTGGACCCATGTTAAACTGTTTTAAGCATGGAAAACCTACGTATTTCTCTCTAACACATATCTCATTACCCTCTCACATCTCATTACCTCTCACACTCATTTAGTTATGACTCTGTCTGGTTTATAGGACTATTAATGGGGTAGAAAAGTAAAGTGCCATATTCATATGTTTTAATAAAGAACTTACTGGACACAGTTGGGGGTAGTTTATGGTTGTGCAAGTGCTTATCATGGTTTATCTCTTTACACTGACGATGGTTGTTTTCCTTTCAGTGGAGGTTTATCAGTTATTATAGGTTTAAATATAAAACAATATAGCCTAGAAATGTGTGTTTTGGTAACCTCTCTACTGTCACTCTATGTGGTTGAGTAAGCAAGCCACTGACAAATACTATAAACTAGACGTTTGACAAGAAAACTGAAACTGAAACCAGAAAACTATAAAGATAGCATTCTAGAACACACCGAGCTGGACCAGGACACCAAGCACTAAGAGTGGGGAGTAGTGCAGTTAATTACAAAATAGAAGAGCATAGCTACATTGACTACATGGGACCAGCCAAATCCACCCAACCACAATACTTCCTTTTTGATAATGTGACCAGAATTTTGGTTGTAAAAACCTATGGCAAGAAAAGGTCCTGACAGTAATCCAACTCACAGCACTTCTGACTCCTGAAGAAACTCAAATGAGATGGAGAAGTGAGGATTCTAGCTCATCATCGATCTCAACCTCAAGTTGTCCAAACAGTGCAACATAGGAATAGCACTGAGAGAGAGCGAGAGAGAGTGGTAACAGCAATAATTGAAAGAAGCAGGAGTGCCCAACAGACAAACAAGTGTAATAATTTAGTTTGCTCTATGGAGTGATGATGAAAAGGCTAACATTATCTCCAGGCTCCCACTGCAAGTTAAGGGCTAACTTCGGATACCTATTCAAACTTTTGTATGCACAGGAATCAGAATTACAAGTTGTGTGATAATTAGTCTTGCAGTTTACCCTTCATACCTTCTGGCTGGTCAAACCTGCTGAAATTTATTGAGGTGGGGAAAGGCCTGAAGTAATAGAAAACAATGTAGAATTTGGTGACTTAAAAAAAGATTCTGCATATTATATATTATTAAAACGCTGCATAGGTGGCATTTACCCCACGTGGTTAGTGCCTCAACCTGCGGTAATGTATGTTCCCCATGTGGCAAACACCACCCCCCCCTATTCAACTCAACTTGTATTGAGGGCCTTAGTGTACAGACATCACAAGTCTACTTGAAAGGCCATCAAATCCAAAAAACCTCTTAGGATTCAGGTGCTTCACCCCAGTGTTCATATTACAGAAAGTTCCCTGGGTCCCAGCGAGCATCTGCACCCACTTCTTGTGACTTTGGGACACTCTGATATTAAAGAAGAGGTTGCAGATGTTTGTATGGTCCCGTCTGTAATACTGATCACCCTCTCAGTCTTCTGCGCGAGATGTGGAGAAGGTTTCATGGTTTAGGAATTCCTGAAGTCATATCCTCTGTATGATCTCTGATGGAGGGAACTGGAGGGTCATCCTTCATTTTACATCCACAATCCCGGAACTCTCAACTTCATGCAATCCCCTGTATTTTGCCCTACATGTTGGAGGAGCTCTAATCTTAGGAAACTTAGAATCAAAGAGAAAGCAGGACTGCCAAGTCCTAATCCCATTAATATACCCAATGAGTCTTTGCAGGTGGCAATTCGGTCTGTATTGTTGTGATGCCTGTATGGTTGATATTTTGTATGACTCTGTGCTGGGACTATAAGGTCTGCTCCTGGATCACTCATATATATTCCTTTCCTTGTGACCGTACCGACTACATCTACATTCTTGGAGCTACTAAAAAGAGGATTTTGGTACACTTCTTTGTCTGGTCGTTTTGGAGTGGAAGTAATATTGATGATTATGCATTCTTCAGACTTCACAAGAACTTGGCACTGGTGTTAGTTTTGGTCTGGGTATTGTGGAATATACTGCACTTGGGGCACTGCACACCACTGACCCACACCTAGGCTTCATGAGCTATGAGCCCACTCATATTCATTACCATATGTTGTTTACCTCTCCTAGAGGACATAACTTTGCTCTGCCTCACAGGCCTCAGAATGAATCTTTAATTTTGTATTTTATAGTTTCTTACCTTCTAGGGCTGGTCATGTTAAGTTTCTTATCACTCCAGCCTTCAGTTGCTTCTTTGACTTAAGTGACTGATGTAAGTAGGCAGTTTTCTCTCTACTGCTTTTGTCTCTGTTTTTTAATTGTACATTTACATATACAGTTTGCTTGTAAGCTTTGTATTATTTTGGAAAATAAGCATATCAGCAGATGCAGTTGATATATAATTTATGCTGCAAATATGGTAAAACAAAGCATTACACTGAATAAGTATTGACTGGCATAAAACAGATCAGTGCACCATGATATTACAGATACATACTAATGTGTTAAGCTCATCCAAGGCTGTATTAACCATTAGGCAAAATAGGCATGTGCTTAGGGCATGGATCATTAGCTGACCAACTGTGCACTTCACAAGATGAATTTGAAAGATATGAAGGAGTTACAAAGGAAATGTTTCCAAATGTTGATTACAAGGCAGCTCAAACTCGCAAGTGTATCAGAAAGAGCTAACCAATGATGGAGATGCTGCACCAAACGTATATCTGAATGCCAGAGATAAATCACCATCTTTTAAACAATTGTTGACAAACTTGAAAATGGGATGAGAAGAAAAGGGGAGATATACTGTATAAAGAAATAGCAGTGAGTTTTTCTTTTCTAAGTAATGTGCCGCATAATGTCACTTCTCCACCTACTGAAATTGAAAGGTACTCTCAGTGTTGTCAAAAGCTGATTGCTGCATACCGAGAGGAAGTGAACTCTAATTTCTCAGCTGAGCTTCAGCAGTTTCACTCATATGTGCATCATACGTTCAGTGCAACGAAAAACGTAAAAAGAAGATTCAGTCATGCTGAGCCTTATAAAATAATTGTAGAAGACAATAGTGAGTGTGCCTTTCCACATTTGCTTTCGCATATTTTTAACACTAATGGTCACAACTTGCTCAGATGAGGGTTCATTTTCTCAGTTGAAGTATTTTAAAAATCCCAACAGAACAGCTATGCAACAATTGAGGCTGGAAGCCTTATCTCTACTAGGTATAGAAGCAGATGTGTTAAGTAAGATTAGTTTTCAGGATCTGAACAAGGACGTTGCAATTAGAAAAAGTAGGAGAACACTTTTCAAATATAAATAAAGTCAAAGTATGCAAAAATAAACTTTATTTTCCATCTTACTGTAAGTTATGTTTCATTTAGAAAAATTAAAATGTATTTTAAAGTTTATTATTGTTTATATTTTGAATTAGATATATATGGGATAATTTTTTCTGAAGTTTTTATTAGACTTCCTTATGTAGCCCTAAATGCATAACAACATAGTAAAAATAACCCGCACAAGGATGACAGATAAAGGACCAATAAAATATGCAAAGATGCATTGTATGCCACACATCACCATACCACCAGTTGGTACCACCTCACCACTTTGCGCTGTTGCATTAAAGCAAACAATCTAACAGGTCGTATTTTCAGTGGGAGGAGAGCTCTGTCTCCTCGAGGTATATTGTGCATGTGCGAGAGAGGATAGCAGTGCATCTTCACTCAAATGGGCATAATACATAGATGACATGGTTTATACAGTGAACACTATCATCTAAATCAGTAGTAGTAGTAGTTCACTCAAAGTCTCTGAATCTGTTGCCAATTCTTTTGCAAATTGTGTTGTGTGATGCACAATTTGAACACGCATTTTCAAAAGAGAGGGATCTGGGCTTGCTCTTATTGCTCTTTCGATCTGCTTGCTTCCTTCATTTTGGGTAGGTTTTGTGCCCTACCTCCTTTAAAGTTCACTAACTGGAACTGGAGCTCACACCTGACGGGGGATCATATGACAGCATTATGCCTTGTGCTACTAAAACTGCCACCATTTTACTGTTCAATATTTTAGGGGGCAAAAACATGTCATATTTAGACCTAAAAAAATGCACAGATTATCTACCCAATTTGGGTAAATGAAGCAAGGAAATAGTAGAAAATGTTGTAGGAAGTAAATCAATATTGGCCAATTATTCCAAACCCTGTTAGCCACATATTCTGAAACAGCATAGGGAACACAATGCAAATCAGAGCTCCGTGTGGCCTCATCATGGGGTATGAAGCTCTATATAAATACTACAACACAATAACATACAATTTAAAACCAAAAAGAAATATATAGTGGGCTCAATATGCACCAAAAACACAAGGAAAAAACTGAGGGTGTGCATGGAAGAGTCATGGAACCTAGAAGTAAAAGCTGAGAGTAAAGAATCACAAGAATGAGAAGAATCACAGCTGATCTGCTACAAAAACATATTTCAGAAATTATAGCAATACAATACTTTGCAATTAATAAATTATTGATTGACAAGTTTCCCATGGAACTGAGGTTTATAGCCTGTAATCCTAATCTCCTGTTTAGGGAATCTTGCTTGATATATGAATATCAATGGTGCCCTATTCTCCATTTCATATATTACCCATCTACCATATTACAAGTATGTTATAGCCTATGGCATTCACGTTTTGATAGATCATCCTGTTCGCCAAACCCTTAACCCCTTTGTTGCCAGGCCTTTCCCCCCTCAGGTGCCAAGCCTTTTTTTGGCTATTTGGGGCAGTTTGCGCTTAGGCCCTCATTACTTTTTGCCCACATAAGCTACCCATGCCAAATTTGGTTCCTTTTTTTACAACATCCTAGGGATTTTAGTGGTACCCAGACTGTGTGGGTTCCCCTGAAGGAGACCAAGAAATTAGCCAAAATACAGCAAAAATTTAGTTTAGAAAAAAAAAAAATAGGAAAAAGGGCTGCAGAAGAAGGCTTGTGTTTTTTTCCCCTGAAAATGGAATCAACAAACGGTTTGCGGTGCTAAAATCACCATCTTCCCAGCTTTCAGGAACAGGCAGACGTAAATCAGAAAACCCAATTTTTTAACACAATTTTGGCATTTTACTGGGACATACCCCATTTTTACTATTTTTTGTGCTTTCAGCCTCCTTCCACTTAGTAACAGAAATGGGTGTGAAACCAATGCTGGGTCCCAGAAAGGTAAACATTTCTGAAAAGGAGACAAAATTCTGAATTCAGCAACGGGTAATTTGTGTAGATCCTCCAAGTTTTTTCTACAGAAAATAACAGCTGAAATAAAAACATATTGAAATTGAGGTACACAAAACTGCAATTTTTCTCCACGTATTACTCTGTAACTTTTCCTGCGATGTCCGATTTTTTAAAGCAATATACTGTTACGTCTCCTTAACTCTTCTGGTTGCGGGGATATATAGGGCTTGTAGGTTCATCAAGAACCCTAGCTACTCAGAGCCAATAAATGAGCTGCACCTTGCAATGGGTTTTCATTCTATACCGGGTATGCAGCAATTCATTTGCTGAAATATAAAAGTGAAAAATAGGTATCAAGAAAACCTTTGTATTTCCTAAATGGGCACAAGATAAGGTGATGAGAAGCAGTGGTTATTTGCACATCTCTGAATTCCGGGGTGCCCATACTAGCATGTGAATTACAGGGCATTTCTCAAATTGACGTCTTTTTTACACACTGTCTTACATTTGGAAGGAAAAAATGTAGAGAAAGACAAGGGACAATAACACTTGTTTTGCTAATCTGTGTTCCAAGTCTCCCAATAAAAATGGGATCTCACTTGCGTGGGTAGGCTTAATGCTTGCGACAGGAAATGCAACATGGACACACCACATTTTTACATTGAAATCTGACATGTTTTTTGCAAAGTGCCTAGCTGCAGATTTTGGCCTCTAGCTCAGCCGGCACCTAGGGAAACCTACCAAACCTGTGCATTTTTTAAAGCTAGACACCTAGGGGAATCCAAGATGGGGTAACCTGTGGGGCTCTGACCAGGTTCTGTTACCCAGAATCCTTTGCTAACCTCAAAATATGGCCCCAAAACACTTTTTCCTCTCATTTCATTGACAGAAAGTTCTGGAATCTGAGAGGAGCCACAAATTTCCTCCCACTCAGCGTTCCCCCAAGACTCCCTATAAAAATGGTACCTCACTTGTGTGTTTAGGCCTAGTGCTCGAGAAAGAAAACGCCCCAAAACACTATCTGGATACATCAAAATTATCAAATACAAAACCTACCAAACCCAGACATTTCTGAAAACTAGACACCCGAGGGAGTCCAGGGAGGTGTGACTTGTGTGGCTCCCTCAATGATTTCTTACCCAGAATCCTCAGCAAACCTCAAATTTAGCTAAAAATATCACATTTTTCCCACATTTCTGTGTGCGTTCCCCTCAGTCTCCCGGTAAAAATGATACCTCACTTGTGTAGGTGGGCCAAGTGCCTGTGACAGGGAAGAGCCAAAAACATGTTGAAATTGAGGGGGAACCAAAGCGGGTCCAAAAGGGCAGTTAAAAAAAAAACATTTTTAGGCTGACAAGTGCAGCAGAATTTTTATCGGTATAGATGAGACAATGTTGGGTGGTAGGAATTTTGTGGATTCCTGCAGATTCCGGAAGGTTCCATCACAAAAAAATGTGTGATTTCCAGCAAAGTTGGAGGTTTGCAGGGCATTGTGGGTAAGGAAATGGTGCGGGGTGCATGTGAAGCACACCACCCTGGACTCACCCAGATGTTTAGTTTTCAGATGTGTCTGGGTCTTGTGGATTTTTCTACATCGCAGCGTCCCAAAGTAAAAAAAAGTGCAGCCCTCACCATTCCAAGTGGGACTATTTTGAGAGTTAGACAAGCTCTCATGGCCCAAACGTAAAACCAAAACCCCAAATAATCAAATATCTTCTTGCTTGCTGTGGGATAAGATGTTTTAGTGTGCATGGGAGAGCTGAAAGCCTGTTACCCCTTTCAGTTGGGGTGGGGGCATAACCAGGCCCATACTAGTTGGTAGCCACCACCCCACTATTTTCTTTTTTTAATTCCATGCCATCTAGTAGACTTTCTGCCCCCCGGGTTGTGGATCCGGGGTAATTGCCTCATCTACCCACTGGTGGGCAGAACAACTTTGGCCCCATTTATTTGGGGTGGGGGTATGGCCATACCCCCACCATGTTATGTTGAAAAAAAATCTTCTCTGGTGGGCTTTCAGCCCCCCATGGGGGCAGTTGGGCCTTCCTAAAATAGACTGATCTGTCCCAAAGTCGAACAGATATGGCCAGCAGTAATGTGCCCCCATGGGGAGCGACCCTTGCCCAAGGGGCTGCCCCCTCAAACAAAACACACACACTCCAATCCCTGGTGTCTAGTGGTTTTTGCCCCCCTTGGGGGCAGATTGGGCTAACAGAAATAGGCTGATCTTGCCCCAAGGGGGGGGTAGAAATGGCCTAAATACTATTTGCCCCCCAGGGGAGCGACCCTTGCCTAGGGGGTTGGTCCCCATACATAAAAACATAAAGTAACTAAAATATATATATATATATATATATATATATATATATATATATATCCCTGGTGTCTAAAGGTTTCTGCCCCCCCGGAGGCAGATCGGTCTAATTATATTAGGCCGATCTGCCTCGGGGGGGGCAGAAAAAGCCTAAAAATATTTGCCCCCCTTGGGGAGCCGCCCTTGCCCAAAGGGCCACTCCCCTTATGCGTTAGTATAAAAAAAAAAAAAAACAGGGGGCAGATCGGCCTAAAAATAATTTGGCGTCCCGGGGAGTGACCCTTGCCTAGGGGGTCGCTCCCCACATATAAAAAACAAAAATAAACAAAAAATGTTTTTTTTATCCCTGGTGTCTAGGGGTTTTCTGCCCCCGGGGGGGAGAAATGTCCTAAAAATATTTTGCGAACCCGGGGAGCGGCCCTTGCCCAAGGGGCTGCTCCCCTTATGCATAAGGATAAGAAAAAAAAACCTCCCTGGTGTCTAGTGGTTTATGCCCCCGGGGGGGCAGAAATGGCCTAAAAACTATTTGGTCCCCCAGGGAGCGACCCTTGCCTTGCGATCGGGTAGCAGAAATGCTTTCAGAGGCATGAAAGGAAAGGCCTTTCCTTTCATGCCTCCCCTGGCCCCCTCCTCCCGAGTGGAAGAGAAATGCTGAACATTTCTCTTCTGCAATAGGTGACCTCTGATGAGGTCAGCACGCTCTCGCGTGCTGATGTCATCAGACGTCCTGGAGGGCCAGGGGGGCTAGGAGGGGAGTCAGGGGTGGAAGGGGATGCGATTCCCCTTCTAGCCATGACCTGGGGGCTGGGGGGCAGCTCTAGCGCTTCCCCCGAGGGTCGGTAATCAGACGTAATGGTTACGTCCGTGGTGCCCGAGAGGCGCAGCCACGGACGTAACCATTACGTCCGTGGCCCTCAAGGGGTTAAATCTTTGTAATTACAAACAATGGAGGGTACTTATTTTAAATAACAACATCAGTCAGTCTCTGAGCACCTTTATTTTCTTCATTAGTTTATTAACACCATTTCATAGTGACACAAATCCTGGGCCTCGTAGAAACTCCACCAATGTGTTTCACTACCTAAAATCTTTTTCAAGGCTTCATGGGGGCGATCAGTACAAACATATTGTGGGGTTGATTTCAGTCATTGCTTCTGGACAAATAATTAACCACAGTCCAGCACAGAATGCAACTTAGTATCTTTCAGCTGTAAGAGACATGGTGTCAGGGCTGGACTGGGGAACCAGAAGCAGTCTTGGCAAAAAATGCTCAAACCAGCGCCACTCTTTTCCTCTCCTTGCGCAATCTCTCTCTTTTCATCCTTCCATTCTCTTTCCTCATTCTCTTCTCTGTCTGATAGCTTTCTCTTTACCTCCTCCCTCCCTCTGTCTCTTGAAGCCCCCCATGCCTGTTGCAATTAACCTCAAGGAATTGGGTAAAGTAACAGAGGCGCCTGGAGCGTGAGATTTGTGGCAAGGCGATATAACTCCTCACACAGCGGGGTAGCATGAAGTCCAAAAGGTTGGCAATAATACTATCTGGCAAGGGTCAGCGCGCTTCTTTCATGTGCTGGAGAGCTGTAGAAAAAGAGTGCAGAGCATTGCACTGAAAGCACCAAAATGTGCTTAGGATAGTTCAGCTGCTGTAAGGCATTTTAGTCAGTAAGAGGTGGGTCTGTTGGCTAGGAACTCTGGTTAATGGATAAGAAATATGAATACGCTTCCATTACAAAGAATGTTTTAATTTGATTTCCTTACTCGACATTGGCCTTTTTTGCTATCAGGGTATAGACTCAGAAGGGCAGGGACGAGCACATATAGGTAGAAATACAAGTTACAATTGGAATTCATGCTGCAGTACTGAAATTGTGGAAAGATCTACATGCATGATATAAAGAAACTGAATGTTTATTGAAATAGCTGAATGATGAATATGTGGTTAGTGGTATAATGTTCTGATCTCATAGTTTGCAATCTTGCTCCACATTGGCATCATATACTCACCATGACGCTGCAGTCCTCTGAACCACTGGCGATGACGTTGTCATTGTGGGGGCACCACTCAATGTCAAGTACTGGGCCTGTGTGGCCGCACACCAGAGGCTGCGATTTATCCAGGCGTCCTGTCTGCGGTGCGAGAAAACACAATTGAGCACATTATCATTAATAATGTAACTCGTTTATAGGTAGCGCTTCTTTCTAAAGTGGCACCATGGCAGCAGACAACAGAAGGGGAATAAGTAAGATCTGCATCTTTATCCAGAATTACACTTGCCAAAAGTGAGAACATCATTTAATGAAAATCAGTTGAAGGGCAATTATTTTGTATACATTTTAAATATAGAGAATATGACGGAAAGTTACTCGAAGTTTGAACACAATTAGTGGTATCTGAGGGCACCTTCAAAACATGAATGGAGCCTTAAGGCAAATGTAACAAAAGAATAAAGGAGGCAGAGCAGAGATTATGAGACGGTTCCTGACGATGTTACAGACCCAAAAGGTCCTGTTGCACACTTTCAACGAGTGTATGAGTATATACTATGTACTATGCACACACCTGTTATAAACAAAATCGTACAAGTATACAGTTCACTAACATTTCATAATACAACAAATCGATGGTGCACAAAATCGATAATACAGTGTATAGAAATGTGTAAAAGCATCCATAAAAATATATCACCATAAGTAAAAATCTTTTGACGAATTATAAAAACGCTATAAAAAAGTGAAGATCACCGGGGAAAATGGCAACCTAATAATCTTTTTATAGCTCACACATACAAACACAGATCTAAAGAATTGAGCTAAGTACACCAGCCCAAAACACATTTTAGATGCAGACTAAAGTTGCAGATATAAAAATGCAGGTCTATCCTGTCTCAAGTCTGTGGACAACAGGGAGGGCCTTATGAATTTGAACAAAAGGAAATAAACCTGGTACAGATAAGAACGATGTGCATAGTATCACAAGCTGAAACATTATCACAAGCACAGGGTGGTAAACTGGACGTTTTGTACCAAGTACCGATTAAACAGAGTAACTGGTGAAATATGCACAACCTGAAATAACTCAAGAAGAGTCGATGATGGTTAGACAAGTCTAGAAGGAGATATGGGTCAACTCCAGTGACTGAATTAATATAATATACTGACACATTGACTGCTTGGTTAGAGCGGAAGCCTCTCGCTCTGCTGACATCGTGATAGAGAAGGCCTTCTGCACCCAAGCAAGATTTCATTTTGCAATGCCCTCAGGATCAGAAAATAACCCTGGTCTCCCTGAAGCTTTACAATTGCTCTTTATGTAGTGAAGCCAATGTATGTGAATAATGTTATCCAGGGTTAGGCAATCCCAAAAAAATAACCTGTTGAGTTTTAACTCCTCCCTATTCCAAACTGAACACCAGATTAAGAGAGGGCGAAGGTGAATACAATGTGTCATATAACTCATACCCAGTTCTTCGTGTATGATCTCTGAGGGGATACTCTGTCCCGCACACAAAAGGCCCATCTCGAAAAAAAATTCTGCCACCTGACCCCAGATGCAAATGTTGCATCCAAAGGTGGCCTGGGAGATACACTTGCTTTATATACATCTATCAATACTTGAATTAGCTTACGTTCTAAGCGGCTAACAAAAATATGTGAACTAGGTATAGCTCTCTTTAGATACCCTACATTTGTATTAATCAAAGGTTGCCAGCTAAGGCCAGAGTCTAGTAAAATCCCCAAACATGGAAAATTGTCCTCCCTACTTAGGTTCTGTGCTTGTGCTGAAAAACTGGATGTGTTAGTATTGTTGGGGCCAACCACCACACAATGAAAGTTTTTTTTAATTAGTGGATAGGTTCAAACTATCCATGAAAGCATTAAAAAGATCTATAAGGCGCTGGAGACTCCTAGCTGTGTGAGCGATCAGAACAGCATAATCAGTGTATAAAAGGGAAGAGATCGTTTTTTTGTCCGCTCTTGGGACATCAAGACCATATTCAGATAACACCCCCTCTGGTCTGTTTAAATACATATTAAAAAGGAAAGACACTGTGACACAACCCTGTCAAACTCTTATTTTTAAGTTAAAGTGCTGAGTGCTTTCCTCATCAATCCTGAACATTACTGTCCCTGTGAGACCATTGTGAAGGCCTCTCAGGAAAGTGTTGACAGCACATTCATCCTCCATGGACCACAGCTCTTCCCGGAGCTTATGTCTGTACACTTTATCAATGGCTGAGCTGAGGTACATGAAGGCTAGGTGTACTGAGTCCCTACATACCTTTTTATACTTAGTTATTGTTAAGTATAAATTTAGAGTCTGCTCCACCTTTCCCCGACCAGGTCTAAACCCATAATGTAAGTTTGACAGGATGGAATGCTCATCTCCCAACAGGTCAGTTTATCCAGGGTGACCCCGCCTATGATTTTGATCTCTACATCAACTAACAAAGTTGGTCTGTAACAAGCCAGGTCAGATCTACCTCCCTTTTTAAACACTGGTGCTATTATAGAGTGGCTCCAGGCTTCTGGTAAGGAGCCATGATTGGCCGCATTCACAGTGAGGGTGATAATATGCCCACAAATCCACTAAGGACTTCAGCAAGTCCCCGGGTAGCCCATTGGCTCCCACAGCCTTACCTGAGGGTGAGGATCAAATTTAATTTCTCACATTGTCCCAGTGTATTGTCAACCTGTCACCCTCTTGAACAGCTGGAGTAACGGGCTCAGTGCACTCATAATTATATTTGGCGGAAACATTATTCACTCAGACCTGGTCTCGCACTTTAGTGACCTAAGGTGCTGGCTGTTCTGCATAAAAAAAATGCTGATTTACAACCCTCCAGAACATAGTGCTATCCCCCAGTTTGCTAGCTGTGAAGAGGTTCTCCCACAGTTTGTTCCTTAAATGGCACTTCCTATCCCTGAGTTCCACTCTATAAGAAGCCTTGAACCTTTCTACCTCTGTTGTATCTTGGGGTCTTTTTTTTTTAGCGCTGATAAGAGCTCCTTCCGAGCCCTGGTGCAGTTCTTGTCAAACCATGTAGAGGGCAGAGAAGGACCCCCCTCCACTGGTTTAGTGAGGGCTGATTTGATATGTCCACATATCATGACAAACACCTTTACAACACTGTCCCCCAGATCCTCTTCATCCAAACAAATCTGGAAATCAGATTGACAGGCAGATGCCAACTCAGCAATAAAGGCCTCCAGAATTACCTTATCCTATTTTAGTCTTTGCTGATAGTTGAAACTTTGAGAAAGAAACATGCAGCTCGCTGCTTCTTTTCCTATTGAACATTGCCAAAAAGGGGATTGCGATCTCTGTGGATATTCCATTCCACTGCAAAGCTGGTCAAAGTAGGGAATAAGCTAAATGAAAAAGAAATATAATCAATGGTGGTCCCTGCATTTACACCTTTAAAAGTTGATACTCCATCTCCCTGATCCAGTGTGCTTTTGCTAAGCAAGTTGTGGGCCAGACCAAGTTGTTCATCAAATTCCCCTGAATAGTATGTTTAATATGGACTTGATCGGCATTGACCCCTTCATATTCCAGAGAGTCATACAAATAAGCGTTCCTGCAACAGTGAAGAATAAAACCCCCGGCTTTCATTAGTGCTGTGTATTGTGAGTGGTGTGTAATGAAAAAGGCATTTAGAAACTTGCCAAGGTCCACCAAGACATCCGTGGTGATTGGTGCTGCCTATGGAATGTGAATTATTGCCATTCTACTGGAACTCACAGATATAAATGTTCTGGGAGGAATTCTGGGAGTCAGATGTAAATGGACAAGGAGTTGGAGATGATGGCTGAGATGATTGCCATGTACTGTTTTTCTTAATAAACATCCTAAGTTTGTATCCTGTGTCTACATCTCATCTGTACCTGCCTTATTACACTGGTGACAAGGAGAACATTGGACAAGGAGAAGCAGGACATCAGCTTGAGAGATCATCTCAACATTCGTTAGAGCGGGTGAGACTTTATTTCAGAAATTAGCCCATGTTGTGAAAGAGTGTTTAACTTATTTTAGGCAACTTTAAGCGTGTTTCAAGAGTGCTGGAATCTTATAATTGCTTTGGACCAATACAATGACATGTAGTAGTGACAGCACCATTATACACGCTAGCATGAGTGAAAGTTGGACAGTAGTATCTTTTAAAAGTGTGGGCAGGTGAACGCAGGCACGAGAGAGAGCTTACCATTTCTGTTGCAGTACTGTGTGTGTAGCACTGTTCGGGAGCCTCTACAGAGTGAGTAGCAACATATGCAGTTGCTGAAGTAACGCACGCAGTCGAGACACGTATGCAAACGTGCACACATGGGAAAACAAACCAGATCGTTTGTAGAACCAAACGTAAAATGACACATAGAGAACAGCCTATACTTCTCGAGATAACAGATGCAAATTCACGTTGTGATGGCCATCTTGGATAATTGGTCACAATGTACCATCCTGTTCGAGACCTGCGACATTTACTCAGCGACGGGCACACTTTCAACTTACCGGGTGCCTGCAGATGCATAGCGATCGGAAGACTTTGAAGATATTTACAGCCTATATGTATTTACAGCGACAGGCACGCTCTTAACGTTTATTATGACACAGCGACAGACAGGCAATTGTGAAGATCAAAGCATGTGTGTGTACAGCGACAGCCATGCTTTTCATTATAACAAGCAAGATAACTGACGTGCCCTGCAGGAATACATCATCGGTGAGGTGCACTCTTCTGAGGGAATTGGTGCCTGCTAATCTACTGTGACAAACATGCGGGGACTGCATGTCTAAAGGTATATTTTGCAAAGAATAATATTGAGTTTGTGTATTAGTTTTGTCCACAACACATGCACTTTAAGTATTATACATGAATATGGTATGATTCTATTAACCATTGGTCATACAGTTAATCAATCAGTACATTTGCAATTGAATAGTATTGAATTTGCAGCGACCATTTGTTACACAGTTTACCATCATCAGACATGATTCAAAATGTAACGGTTCCAACATTCTTTATATCACAACTTGGCGATCCAACCGTAAAATGGAACAAATGGAAAAAACGTTTTTGAGAGGTATTCAAAATTCTGTGGAGCATCACTAACATCGGAATGTAAAACAGTGTTATTGTTGCATTGTTTAGAGTCAGAAGGGCAGGAGATTTTCAATCATCTTCTGCCTGTTAGTGACAGTGAAGCAGAAGCATTTAGTGAATATGAAATATGTATTAAAAATTGGATAACCATTATCTACCAAAAGTTTGCACTATATTGGAGAGATATCACTTCAGTAGGAGATTACAGAGAGAGGGTGAGTCTGTAGAAAATTATGTCACAGACTTGAAAAGGATTGAGCATTCTATGAAGTGTGTTGAGATAATTAAAAAAGAATCAAAACCAGATGTTAGCGTGGTGAAGCAGAACCAAGGGTCTGCAAGTAGAAAAGCATCAAAAGAGCAAAACAAAAATAAGAGAAAATGTTTTAGATGTGGCTGTAAAAATCACTTGGCTTATCATAAAGAATGTACTGCATTAAAAGTTATATGTAAAGGATGTGGAAAGAAAAGTCACTTCCAGAGCGATTGGAGAATGAAAGAAGAGTAAAGCAAAAGTCAAATAAATTGTTGTAGAAGAAACTGATTCTGAATGTGAATGTGGCCAATTGTTTTGCAAATGGGGTGTCAAGATAGGAAATGTCCTATTGACAAAATCACAATTGATGAAGAAAAGACAAGTGTATTATTTTATTCTGCTGCTAGAACAATGCTGGTGTCTAATACCCTCGACAATCAAAGTCTTGTGTAAAAGGTCAAACTCATGAAGCCAGACATCAAGCCATTTGCATATGGATGTGAACCAATTAAGTTGATAGGCAATTTTATAGGTATGATTGAGTACAAAGAAAGGTTTGGGACCGGCAAAGTGTAAGTTTCAACTAAAGATGATAGCATACTGAGCTGGTTTCATCAAAAGGATCTTGGGGTCATGTTGGATCCAAAGAGTGATCCTCCAATTATTGCTAAAGAAACTGTTCAATCTGGGAAACAGATGGTAGAGGGCATAAGCAATGAGAAGTTTTTGGGCAATTTAATGACTTTAGGACAGGGTTGGGTTGTTTGAAGGGTTACACACATACAACCAGATTCAAAGAGAATATTCAACCTGTGTGTAGCAAAGTGCGTAATGTTCCATTTGCAGTAAGGAAGGACATGATAGTTGAGTTGGAAAAATTAAAAAAGGGATGGTGTGATTCAAGAAGCAGAAGGAACGGAGTGGTTATCTCCGTAGTCATTGCATGGAAAATCAGTGGCGATGTGAGGCTATTTGTAGATCTGAGAGAGCTGAACAAATGAGTAGTGGTAGGTAAGTATCCCATTCCCAATATCAAGAACACCCTAACTTCTTTGAGAGGAGCTGAAATGTTTTCGTTGATCAACCTAAAATCGGCTTATCACCAAATTGAGCTTGATGAGAAATCCAAAGATGTGACAGCTTTTTAGATACCTGTTGGCACATTCAGGTACAAATAAATGCCCTTTGGATTAGTTTCAGCAGCCTCAGTTTTTCAAAGGGAAATGGAAAAAGGTTTGAAAGGTATGGAAGGTATTAAGATTTATCAAGATGATGTACTCATTTATGGTTCTGATGAAGATGAACATGATGAAAGGGTAAAATCTGTATTAAGGAAGCTTCAGGAGGAAAACTTGACAATAAAAGGGGGAAAGTGCAAATTTAGACAAAAAACAGTACCTAGGGCACAAACTTGCTGACAAGGGCATAAGACCAAAAGCAAGTTTAGTGGATGCAATCCACAAGTTGACATCACCACAACCAAAGAGGAATTACGCTAGTGTCAAGGTACTAGGAAGAGTATTGATGCAAGGTCAAAGGGAGTGAGACCAAGACAATCATGTTTGCATCAAGGAGTCTGAAGGAGTCGGAGATGAGATACTCAGTTATTGAGAGGGAGGCCCTGCCAATCTTATGGGCAGTAAAGAAAATGAGGACTTGTTTGTGGGGAAGTGCGTTTAAAGTAAAAACAGATCATAAGCCCCTAAATACATTTTCAAAGGGAAAAGGATTGATGCTATGTCAGTAAGAATTACTAAGTGGATAGTAGCTCTGCAGAAGTATAGCTTTTCGGTAGAATATATTCCAGGAGGCCAAAAATGTGGTGGCTGATGCACTATCCCAATTGGTAGACACAAATGTAAATGAGAAAAGTGTAGGTGAAGAGGATGAAGAAGATGATGAGTGTGTATGTGCTATAGAGGGCACTGTGATTTCAGAGGAAGAGTGGAGACAATTTATAGATGTAGATTACATATTACAAAAGTTGTTCAAGGCAGGATGGCACAAGAAAGATGGTGAGGACAATGAAATTCAGAAATTTTAGAATGTAAAAGAGGAGCTTTCAGAGAATCAAGGGTTTCTATTTAGAGAAACCAGGTTGGTCCACCAGTGGGGTTGAGGACGTCTCTCATAAAGTTGGCACATGAGGGACATCAAGGAAAATTGAAGACTAAGAAATAGTTAAGAACAACTTATTGGTGGCTTGGAATAGATCTTGAAACAGAAAGGTTAATAAGAGAGTATGTACAGTGCATGACATGCCACAAAATCTTGCAACCTAGAGTGCAACCGATCGTTGTGCGAAATTACCAGGGGGTCCATGGGAGGAGGTGTCTTTATATATCCTTGGACCTATTCGCTCAAAGGCAACATCCACATATGTGATTGTACTGATGGATTCCTTTTCAAGATGACCTGAGGTGACTTTTACGCAGGGAGTAGAAACTAAACATATAGTGGCATTTCTGAAAGAACTAATAAGTAAGGAAGGAATTCCAGGCACTTTACTCACAGATAACATCAGGATGATCAAGGATAATGCACAAGAATGGAAGGATGAGGTGCGGAAAGGAGTTGAGATATATCGCTTAACGCCACACACGGTCACTGGAAACCCTCTGTTTGAGCTGTTTAGGAAAAGGAAACGTAATTGTGTCCTTACACTTGCATGGATCAATGAGGGGTGTGGGAAAAGTGTGGGAATGTAGAGATGAATGAGAGCGAGATGAAAGATAAAATTGAAAGGGATAATATAGCAAAGGAAAAGATGGATGAGGGGAAGTAGAGGTTTGATGCAAGAAGTAGAGTAAAAGTTACTAAAGTGCAAGTAGGGGATCGGGTGAGAATCAAGTTAACAGGTGGGCGCATAAAGTTTTCTGATCCCATTTGAGTAGCGAAGTTATTTAGGAATGCCATAAAGTCAACAGATTCCAGGGTGTGGAATCTCAACAGAGTGGTGGTGGTGAAGTATGTTAAAGAGAGAGTAAAGGTGAAAGCGCACAGGAAACATATGGATGAAGAAAATTACAGGGAGGTGAAAGACCATGATGGAACAGATGGTAAAAAGAGGACGAGAATCGGATGGAGATGTGAGAAAAGAGAGAAATGGAAGAGTTAAAAGAAAGGTGAAGGCACTGAAGTTCTTGGGAGGATTTTGTGAGGTATAAGTAATGTCATGTATGTTAAAAATAGAAGAGAAATTATGTAAATATATGTGTAGGACTGTTAGTAATATTTAAGTATTATGAATAATCTTAAATTAACACTATATTTATAACTGGAACAAAAATGTTTATGCACTTTAATATTGTTAATTGAGTTGTGTTTTATTATGTTTAATTATCACACAGAGAGAAGTGTGGTAATTGGTGCTTCCTGTGGCATGTGAAGTATTAGTATATGACTGGAACTCACAGCTGTAAAGGTTGTGGGAGGAATGCTAGGAGTCAGGTGTAATGGACCTGCTAGGGAGAGATTGGGGATTTGTCTAGTAGAGAGGATGGCTGAGAAGATTTCCATGTACTGTTTATCTTAGTAAACTTCTTAGGTTTGTATTGTGTGACTACATTTCATCTGTGCCTGAACTGTACCTGCCTTATTACAACATCATTAGTCTCTGTCATAGGATACTGAGATTATTTTCAAAGGACAAAAGGATGCTAAGAAAAAAAGAGGACTTGGTGGGTTTACATTCCAAGTTCAGTTTAATAAAAGTAACTAGGTCCCCTTTGGCTCTCCCGCTCGAGGATGGAATACCCTTAATATTGAAGTAGGCATAAACCTCTAATTATAGATTCTCCTTTATGTCCCATGTCTCCTGGAGACTAATGATGTCTTGGAAATTAAGTATCTTAATCCATTCTGCTTCTTCAAATTTCCCTTGCATGCCCACAATATTCCAGCTGCATACTTTCAGCTCCCTAACTCTTGTAGGAGCAATATAGCCAACTTTATTGCCCAGTCAGTCTTGATCGATGAGCCCACTCAATAATTCATAACAATTACTCAAGACTATGATGGGTCTCTGCCGTTGGAAAATAAGGTGATCAGTGCCCTGTCTTTAACTGGGTAAGGCCCCTACAGCCAATTCCCTGCCTCATGGGGTTATAGAAAAAATCCAGTGTAAGTGCATTGGGAATGGCTTGGTTGGTCATGAGGTTGTCCAGAGTGAAGCTCACACTTTGTGCATTGTGAAAATTAACCACAATGCAGTCCCCTTCATAGATTTTCAGAGCATTCACAATCCAACCCACTCTTCTAATCAGTGTGATTTCCTCAAATAACTGCTGGCTGGAGATAATTGCAATCCTCCCCACCAGCCAATGAACCACCGTTTTTTTGAGTTGCAAGTAAATTTCTGGCTCAGAGTGTTTTAGCGGTGGAACTCTGGCCAGAACCAAAACTTACGGGGTGCCTGCTGGGGGGAATTGAACAGTAACGTCACAAGAAATGAGGCCCAACAGAGATGTGGATGGAACTTGCAGGTCTCTCTCCTTTGTCCATCTTCTTCATTTGGGTCATAAATATTTGCTAAAAACATATCCTCTGACAACATCCCCAATGTATACCTCTCTTAAATGATAAATAGCCCACCCCTACTGGAAATGAGGAGTAGGTAGGATTGTAAATGCTATTACTAGGTACGTTCATCCCTTAAACAAGATCTAATTTTGGACATCGGAGGGTCTCAATGACCGAATGGCCGTACCGGGCATCTGGTGTTTCCCCGGGAGGCTGGAAGGGTGGGGGCTGCTTTTGTCACCGGGGGCCGGTTTTATAGCACTGGACCAGTTTGACTTGTATGTCCCTTGAACTGTTCCTTGTATGTCCAACCGTTTTTAGGCAACAATAAAAGTGCCAATATAACTCTGGTGATTAACGTACTTGCTAGAGAGAGATTGGGGTTTTGTCTAGTAGCAGTTTTGACTCATCTAAGGTAACTCAAAGGGTACTATGCCTCCTGCAAAGAACGTGTGCTCTGCAGATGACAGAACAGTATTTTATGTGCATAGCTCTTTGGGGTTCTACTTTTGTCACAGAGCTCCTTTTGTAACTGCGTAGTTTCATGAGTTACAATCATAATCTAGCATAGTGAGCTATGAACTACAATCAAAGCGCTTCATGCAAACTGCACGGTACAGTTTACAAAGTTACGTTTTTTCCCTGTCTTTGATGATCTTAATTTTGTTAAAAAGGGTTTGTTTGGGGAGATATAAACTGTTACTGGTAAAGTCAACCCTAACCAATATGTTCCCTTCTGAATCCTGAGCTTATGTTTCCCCAGACCAGGCACTCTTAAAAAATGCCTAACAGCATAGGTGGCATGTGAATCCTACACCTTGTAGTCCCCTTTGTCAATATTTTTTATACACTGATATACACACAAATGATTCATTGTTTCTGTATGTGTGTGTGAGGTAAAGTGCTCCAATAATCTACGCTGGTAAGAGAGGCGCTATAAAACAAATTAAATACACATGAGAAAGGGGCTAAGAAGAGATGAGCAGCAATGTTAGAGGATGACAGTGAGGGAATCATTGAAGAACCCCAATAAAAAAATGCTGCATCCTAGTGCACTGTAAGGTCGTCATTTACTGTATTTTAAAAACTAATGCAATTTAATATATAATGAAAAATGTGTTGTAGAATGAACCGTTTTTTACCATTTTCCACATTTTTCTTGGGATGGGGAGAACCTCCCAGGGTAAGGCTTACTCGCTCTGCACCCTGTGGGGGCTGGTCTGACAAAATTTGCCAGGGCTGCTTTGGCTTCCCAGTCCAGCACTGGAGGGTCCCCTCAATAACGACTACAGTAGAATGTGTGTTATGGCCCGGGAGGGGAATTACTGGAATGGGTCCTTTCTTCAAAATGTTTTCTGACTGCTCCTGTAAGGACCCCACCATATCCTAAACTTCCCACCATTTTCTCACGTTGAAAGCTTCAGAAGCAGTCAAAATTTTGGTTTCCATTTAAAAATAAATCCTGTGTCATACTGCTCTTTGATGTGACTGTCAGTTGCCCCCTTTTAGGGCCTCTTATGACTGTGTTGCCTGAATGTGAGTCATGAGAGGAAGTCCCCTTTTTACTTTTAGGCCTTGTCCCTCCTCCTCCCCCGCGACCTCTAATTTGTTTTGAAGTTGCACTCTGCCCTTAAGAACGAGAAGGGGTATTTATGAGCTGCACATCCTATGGCTCTGGATGGCACTGAATATGCAAACGTTCCTGTGAGTTACCATTCAAGGTGGTTACGAGCCCTTTGGTATGTTTCCGCTGCCACTGATAGTATAACTGACTCATGGCGTGTCTGCATAAGTTGCTGTTCTGCCCTGGAGATCTCGTCATTGAGTGCACACATCGCATTGTTTAAAAATGACAAAATTGTATTGCTCGTTCTGGGTCGCTTGTCGACCATGTTTGACAACTCCTCTTTCCTCTTTCCCATTGTACCAAGCTACAAAAACCACAAAATAGAGACAGACCTGACAACATTTGAGGCTATAAGTCCCCGGTATCGAGCCAAAACAAATTAAAAAACACCATAGTCAGTCGCAATATCAACAAACATTTCCTGCATTAGAGGTATCAGAAAAAGCTACCCAACCACACCAATATCTAAATGTTTATGGAGCTGATGAAAGCGTCCTGTGTGGTGGGGTTAACTATGGCGCTATAAAGCTAAGGGGCAAAGCTCATCCCCTCTCAAGTGCTACAGGGTTGGTGGCACCTCAAGGCACAAAGACTGCTGGGACAGGTAGTCCCCTCACCTCTGAAGGATCTGCATCCCTTTCAACAAGTGCTCTTGGCATTGACTAGAAGAGCGGACATGAGGAGCTCAGTGAGGATTACAGATGCTATGGGTACACTCATATTCGCAGTAGATAGAGTGATCAGAACTCATACCCAAGGATGTCAGCTGGCCTAGAGGGAGTTACACTGAAGTATTTAAAAAAGTGATGGAAGGAATGTTTGAATTAATCTTAGCCACTAAGAATTACTAGGGCCACATCCCAGTCCATCGTTATTTTGAAACCATGCCTCCTCTCTTTGGACCCAGCTATGTGCAAATCATTCTTGACCCTGCTCCAATGGGAAGAGTCCAGTCCAAACTGCCAGGCCTGGTCCTCCCTGAACCAGAACACAAGCAGCCCTTGGCCAGTTTTATTCTAATCAGGGCTCATCAGCCAGGTATAGTTTAATTCCAGTGGCACGGTGTGCATGGGACCCACATCTTGGCATACTTGTCCAACCTAGGACGTAATCCTGAAGTATACAAAAAAGTGATGGATGGAATGCTTGGATTAATCCAGCCACTGGTAATCATTCAAGCCACATCCCAGTCCATTGTTACTATGCAGCCATGCCCCCTCAGTTTGGACCCAGCTACAAGCAAATCAGTCTTGAACGTGCTGCAATCTGAAAAGGCTGGGCCTGGGCACAAGACCAGGTCCTCCCTCAGCCACTGGTAATCACCTGGGGCTGCATCCCACTTTAATCAAGCTATACCTGACTGATCAGCCCTACCTAGAACAACACCAGTCCTGTTGCTTGTGCTCCGGTTAAGGGAGGATCTGGCATGGCAATGGCCATTCACTGTCCACTCTTCTGCGTGAATGCACCACCCACATCTGGAAGTGGTCTGACCAGAGAGAAGAAAGGCAAGAGGATGTGATGAAACTCTCCTTGTGCACCATGATGTGCCACCTGTGGAAGTGCAGACCAGAGAACTAAGTCGTAACTGAGGATTACTGGCAATGGAGCAGAAAGTTCGATGAGAGTAGAGACCCCCAGTAAGGGCCTGGGGCAGTCAGCCTGTGATCCAGACGAGCCCCCTTATAACCCACTCTAAGATGACAAGAAGTGTTCAGGATGAAAATATAAAAAAAGATAGATCTTAAATAATTAACACTTTCGTGGCATCCCCATCTACATGTCGCCGAGCTCTTTTAGAAAAAGTACTGCTTCACAAAGACATAAGGGTACAACCAAAGAAACAAAGTAGAAAACAAAGATGGTCCAGGTTCTCTTTGATATTTGTGTGGCTTGTTTCCAATTCCGCTGTGATGGATCTATGGGAAATGCCAACAAAGACTCCATTCACAAGGCATGTGTCCGACAACAACACAGCTCTCTTCCATTTTCTTATGAAGACACTGGAGAATAAAGGATTAAGTCCATACATTTGTTTAAAATAACACAAAATTTGCCACGCCAATCTGACTAACTGAATTTTAATGACTTTAAAAATATGCCATTAAAAACAATACCTGTGTAACAAAGTACAGCATAGCAAATACGCAAAAAATAGCCTGGGTAGTATTTACCTGCGTTCTAACACTCCGAGTAAACAAAACTGCGATAGACGTTACATACACCAGATCTGGATGAGTGGGGATGGTCAGTTTAAGCTTGTTTAGTAAACGGAGATTATAAGAAGTGACTTTAGTTACATACTTCCATTAACTCCAGGAGTAGACTGCCTCACAGCTTCTGGATTAGATATTGAATGGAACGTCTTTCCTCGTGAGCTCTTTGGCAAATGTATATTCCTCACTTCAATCGCCTGTGAAGATCTCAACGTCAATTTCGCTTCCAACTGTTTAAAGTTTGGACGCTTCTGTTTTTTCGAGTCAGAAAAAAGATCTATGTGCCATGCACACGTATTTATGTTGTACTGTTTATCTATCGCCATTCGGTGCGATTTCCTCTGTACCTCGACAGTCAACTTTGTGAATTTGCAAAGTCGTTGCATTAATCTGACCTCACAATTCTGACCCCCTTGGAGGGCTGCTAGTAGGTAAGCATGTGGCAACAAACGGAGGCTTTCATCAATCATCAACTTAAGGAAGCACACCGCTACCTCATGAGCATGTATTTTGCTAGCGCAGGGTGTGAAAACAACCACTTGTTGCTGCCTTGACCTGAGCACTTAGGGTAACTTCCCGGTCTAACACTGCTCCAAGAGATGCTACTTTTACAACTGCGTTGGAAGAGCTTCAGTGCATGGCAGCCACTCATGATCATTGCAGCGGGAGACATACTTTCCTAAGAACAATGGCTCAGTTATGTTGCCATTGAGCGTTAAATATTTGTGGCTTACCCACTGATGTACACCCGCTGAACAGCTCTTAGGATGTGCAATGGGGGATTGAGCATGGGAGGCCGGTTGGAGGACTAACTTTGTGTCACCGGCATAAAATGTGATGTGGTATCCAAATTATGCAGTTTGGGCAGGCAGTGGGTGAGCACAGACTTTAAAGGGAACAGTTGGCTGGAATAAAGCACAGTACTTTGCGTTAAGGGGCGTTCCATGGGTGGTACATGAGTGTTCCCATGCAACCACTCATAGATTTTGATGAAACCCCTCTCGACTAACATTTGTAGTCTGGGATTTACATCCAAACCTTTCACCCCCTCGAGGAAGGCATACCTCTGCAGCAAACTTTACAATTAATGTTTCCAACTTTGCATGTGTGTTGCACTGTACTGCACATATACTAAGTGGGAAAAGTACAAAACCATAGATTTTGTACTAGAATGATTTCCTTCCATTTAAAATCCTATCCCTGAAAGGAAGGAAATACACAGTGATAAATGAATTGTGTAGTAAAAGTTGAAGATGTAGAAGTAGGTTTGATGCCTGATTCTAGAATGCTGTACACTTTAATGGGTGAGGAAGAGCTTGAAAGGTTCAAGACTGTGACCTACTCTAAATCTAAAGTTCAAATGTTTGAATATGGGAAAACATTGACAGAGTTGGTCAGATAGCTTTAAGTGAGAATGTGCTTTAAAAGCAACGCCACTGATGGAGCTTCTATTTATGTTGGAAAGGATGGAGTGTGCTATTGGGGTGGAGATAGCAGAACAATCTGAACCTAATTTTAGACCCTAGCTATCTAGATCAAATAACATGTGGTAGAGAGATCAGATAAATGTCAGAAGACTATTGGGGGTGGAAATTCTATAAAGTTGTTTTAGGACATTATGTAAGGCTTTGCCTCAAAGTAAGACGCAACAGAGTCACAAAGGAGAACTCTGGGACATACTGGATTCCACTCACCTGGACATCGCCTTTCTAACGGAAACTTGGACAAACCCTGCTTCTGCACCGGACATCGCCATGCCCAGCGACTACAAACTGCTCCACAAAAACCAGCCTTTACGCCCAGGTGGCAGCCTGGCCATCATACACAAATCCTCCCTCCGCTTGACAACCAACGCAGAAGAACACTCCCCACTTATGGAGCACCTCAATTTCCAGATACACGCCACACCCAAGTCAAATTTCCGTGGCATCCTCATCTATAGCAACCCAGCACCTATCCAGCCTTCAGAGACTCCATCGTCAACATCATTTCTCCTCATGCTCTTGCCTCCTCAAACTACTTCCTCCTCAGCGACTTCAACTACCACACTGACAACAGCGACAATACCAACACTGCTTCCCTGCTCGACAACCTTGCCACAATAGGACCAAATCAACTGGTTACTTCGCCAACACACATCGCAGGACACCTCCACACTTCACTGGACTGACCACCAATGCATCCATTTCACCATCACCTCACCGACCATCCACCTCCACACACTCCATGCCCCAAGCAGAAAGTGGAACTGGATCATGGAGGAACAGCTCTCCAACACCCTCAGCAAGTCTCTCCCGCCCCCCACCACAGACTCTAACATCTCAGCATCGAACTTCCACCAATGGATCTCCGAATGCGCCAACACCCTAACACCTTTCTCTAAGACCTCAGCTAAACATCACCTCAAGAAGGCCAGTTGGTTCACCCCCGCAGTCGAAGACTCCAGGCGCACCTGCAGATGGCTAGAGAAAAGATGGAGGAACAGCAAGTCCCTGGAAGACATCAAGGCTTTCAAAGCCACCACCAAATCCTACCACCACCTCACCAACGTCAACAGGAAAGCCGCCTTGTAGGACCGCATCAGCGCCACCGCTCACAACACCAAAGAGCTCTTCGACATGGTCAAATAGTTTGCCAACCCCCATTCAGAAACAGCAAGCATCCCTCCAACTCAAGACTTCTGCGACTGGCTAACCTAAATAGATACGCTCATTCCTGTCTAGCCCAACATAGAGAGACAGACTCTTGCCTTACCTGTCAGAACCTACAGAGATCAGCTGCAGAGTTCTACAGGGCTCCTCCCTGAACCCCACACTATTCAAAGTCTACATGGTCTCTCTCGCATTTGTCATCAGGGACCACGGACTGAACATTGTTTCCTGTGCCGACGATACCTAGCTGATCATCAAACTGACCGAAAACCCCACTACTGCCAAGAAGAATTTCCACAACGGGATGGAAGCCTTCGCCGCCTGGATGAAGGACAGCTGCCTCAAGCTCAACTCTCACAAGATCCTCATCCTGGGGCCATCCACATAAGCTTGGGACGACTCCTGGTGGCCATCGACCCTCTGCACCCCCCACCCAACAGACCACGCATGCAACCTCAGAGTCATCCCGGACTCATCACTCACCTTGACCTGCCAAGTCAATTCAGTCACATCCTCCTGCTTGCACACACTACAACTTCCCTGGAAGATCAACAAATGTATCCCAAAGGACTGGTTTAAAACTGTAACCCATGCCCTGGTTACCAGCAGACTCGACTATGGCAACACCCTCTGCACCAGTACCACCAAGAAGAACCTCAAGAAGTTACAGCACAACCAAACGCCTCCACCAGACTCATCCTGGACATTCCCGTGGCAAACATTTCTCCAATCACCTAAGAGACCTCCACTGGCTCCCTTCGAGAAGAGAATTAACTTCAAGCTCCTCGTCCCCACCTACAAGGCCCTCCATGACCTAGGACCTGCCTACCTCAAACAAAGCATCACCTTTTACTACCCCTCAGACCTCTCTGCTCAACAAGCCCTAGCTACCGTACCCTGCATACGGAAGACCTCGGCTGGTGGAAAATCCTACGCCTAGCTCATGGCAAAGAGCTGAAACACTCTGCCCCTGCATCTCAGACAGTCACCATTGTTACCCTGATTCAGGAAGGACCTTAAAACCTGGCTCTTCAACTGAAGCTCAGAGGACAAACCCCCTTGGTGCCTTGAGACCCTTACAGGAGAGTATTTGTGCTTTATAAACCCTGATTTGATCTGATTTTGAGTCATGCTTTGTGTGCAAAAAGTGGAAGAGTCAAGCCTACTGTGCACAAAGTGAGAGCAAGGGGGTTTATGGAAAGAGTTCAAGGGATTGGAAGAACTGGCAGTCATTGAAGACAATGAAGAATATGAGTGGGTGTCTCAGGTGGTCTTGATACACAAGGTGAGTGGTGAACTAAAAATATGTTTTGGTTTGTGTGACCTAAGCAATAATATAAAGTTGGCTCACTGTCTGCCACCCAACAGCACTGAAATAATGACACTACTCCAGAGGGAAACAGTGTTCATCATTTACATTTTTGTTATTCCTTGGGGAGTCTTCAGACACAAAAGGATGCCTTTCTGGTTAATGTCAGGTTTAAATGTCTTCCAAAGAATCATGCACATTTTATTTTGTAATGACATGGGTGTAACTTATTTTCAGGGTGAGTGTTTGTAAAGGTATATGATGAAGTGTTAGAAAGAGCATTTTCTATTTTTTTTAAACAATGGTGTTGAGTTAAAGAGAGAGAAACAAAGGACTAAAGGGGATGCAGTTGATTACTTAGATCATAGGATATCAACCCAGGGAGTGCTAATTGATGGTAATCAGAGATCAGTTAATCATTATAACTAGAGGTGTTTCTTAGGTCTGGACGAATTTTATGCATAATATATTAATTATTTTGTTAACACCAGTGCTCCAATGGGGCAGTTAATACAGAAAAGTGAGATGTTTGCATGGAATGAGGAAACAGAGTAAGCGTTTAAATGGGGAAACCATTTGGTTTTGCAGGCCAAACCTTAGAAACCACTTTATACCAATGATAAGAATATAGTGATGACACACTCTAGTGTTTGTGGAATGGGTGTGATTCTACAAGAAGAAGGGGGTGACGAAATTCTAGCGTTTGTGTCAAGTGGGCAAGGAAGTGCAGAATCCAGTTACTCTGCAATAGAAAAGGAAGCAGTTGCCTGTTGATCGGGGACTGTGCCATTTCCAGATGTATCTACAGGACACAGAACCCTTTCTCAGTACAATCATATATCTTTCATTAAGTTGTTTAGCTCAAAAGGGGCTAGCCAAATGGCAATTTTGCCTACAGGATTTCAACTTTAAATTGTAAAATGTAATCGCCAAGAAATCTTGACAACCACCTACTTATTCTGTTTGCCTACGACTAGTGTTATTGATGATGCATTAGAAGCAGTAAGGGAGTACAAGTGTTTGGTGTAAGTGCTGTGGATAATGTGTCTAAGGGAGTGTAGGTTGTGGAAGAATGGTTGGAAGGGTTGAGGAAGGATTGTTACCTAATGATTGTGTGTAAGAATATGTATGAGCAATGGCTGAAAGAAAATAAGTCAGAGGTGGAAAAGAGCCTACCTGCATATAGTTGATGAACTGACCACTGTTTAAAGTATGGTAACAAGTGGGACTGCTTGCTGTGCTCAAAACAATTGAGATGGAAGGTGTTGGGATTGGCTCATTTAGGGAATTTGGGCAGTGCAAGGAGAGAGAGTATTTTTGGTGGATGGCAGCTGCGGCCTGTCTTATGGGGCTGAGGGGCCACACCCCTCCTTTTGTCCCTTCAAGAAGAGTGTCTGAGCAAAGGTCAGCCTGACAGACACTCTTCATTTTCAGGTCAAGCAGCCAGGAGCTAGATGTGCGCTATTTGCGCAGGCTCCGGCTGCCTGAGCTGAACTTTGCTGGGCTGAAGAAGTCACAGCCCTGTGGGCATGACCTCTTCAGCTTAGCAAAAATGCCTTGAGGCCCTCCCCCTCATGATGAGGGGGAACGTCAATGATTGCTTTGGACCTGGGTGCTTCAGTTCTAAGCCCTGAAGCGCCCAGGGCTGAATGTCAATCAGTGACACCTCGTCACAGAGTGGGCTAGGGTCACCAGTCTCACTGACCCCATCCCACTGTGTGATGAGTTGGGACTGCTGTCTTCCCTCACTGCCTGACCTTAGGTTTTGCATACTTCTAAAATCAACCTGAGCACAAAGCATAACAGGCACAGTAGGAAATCTGTGCCCTCCAGATTGAAGTGAGTTTAAATGTATGCTTGGAGAGTGCACTTGATTCATGTCTGGGTTCCCCTACTTAATGCATAGACTTATACAGGTGTAAACCTACTAGTAGGGAAACTGAGATTGTGACGAAAGTCACTGACCTGATTTAGCTTAAGTGACTGGCTGAAGCATGTCAACAAGAATGAGATGTTTGGGTGACTAAAACATACACAAATCATTTTAATCTTCTCCAACAAGCCTTATAAAAGAATACTGGGATTTTCCTCTATAGACAATTATAATCTTCTTCTATAATCTCTACATATTAAAACAAGGGATCCCTTCAAAATGTGGTTGAGAGGTCTTTTATCGGAATAAAGGGCTTCCCTCTTCATTTGAGACTCAAATACTGGGGCCTGGAGGCATTCTGTAGACTATTGTTGTCTTGTACTAAACCTAGGGAGGATGATGTAGCAGACTACTCTGCTTTGTATCAATCCCTAGGATTTGTGAAAAATGCTTTATAAATTAGATAGATGGATAGACAGAGAGGCTGATAATTAGGAAGATAAGACTATGTAGGTGGTGTGGGAAGTGCTTTCCCCTTCATGTGAGATTAGAATCACTGTAGAGTGTGTCACCCTTCTCTCCAATATGCTGCAGACAAGGGAGGTACAGGAAAGGCTAGAAAAATACATAGAAAAATGTGTGTCACCCTGCTTTTCTCCAATATGCTGCAGGCATGGAAGATACAGGGAAGGCTAGAGAAATACATGCCTACATATGTGAGTAATGTATGTATGTATGTATGTATGTATTGAGTATTTATAAAGCGTATTCTGGCCCGAGGGCATCGAAGCGCTAACTGGGAGAGGCAGAGTCAGCTAACAAGGGGACTCCAAGACTTATTGCGGAAAAAGCCAAGTCTTGACCAGTCTCCTGAATTTTAGATAATTGTGTTCTTGCCTTAAATCCAATGGTAGTGAGTTCCAAATTTTAGCAGCCGCAATGGTAAACGCTCTATCTCCCCACTTCGCCTTCTTAGTGCGGGATGTTTGAATTCGATAGGCAGAGGCAGATCGCAACAGCCTATTGGGCCTGTACCATTGCAGCTTAGTGGTTAGGGCTTTAGGCCCAATCCCATGGACAGCCTTCTGAGTGATGCAGAGAGCCTTGAAAGAGAGCCGCTGGGCTACCGGAAGCCAATGTAAATCTCTAAGGCGCCTCCTAGCAGAGGCCCCACGAGGCAGTTTCAGTAATAGCCTAGCCGCAGTGTTTTGCATCAACTGTAGCTTATTCAGCGATTCTTTATCCAAGTTGAGCAGAAGCGCATTCCTGTAATCCAATTTGGAAATGACTAGAGCCAGAGTGGCAGTAGTTCTGCAGGATTGTGGAATAAAAGGAAATAATTTCTTTAATTTCTTCAAAGTCCACATACAGGTCTTGATTATCTGGTTGACCTGAGGTTTGAACGACAATTGATCGTCAAACAATAATCCTAAATTTCTCGAGGTAGACCGTGGTACAGGGAGAGTGCCACACTCTTCAGGCCACCAGATGGAAGACCAGTGTTCTCTCCTAATCCCAAAGCACAGAATCTCAGTCTTTTCACAATTAAGTTTTAGCCAATTGGCCTTCATCCAGTTATTCACTGCTGTCATACAAGCGTTGAAGCGGATGGCCACTTCCTCCATGTCTTCGTTAATAGGGATAATAATCTGAGTGTCGCCTGCATACGAAGTAGGGATAAAACCAAAAGAGCGAATTAGCTCTGCCAGCGGTGCCACGTACACATTAAATAACGTAGGGCTGAGGGAAGAGCCCTGAGGGACCCCACATGGCAAAAGGTAGGCTGGGGATCTAAAATCACTGCTGCTAACTGTGGCCCACCTATCTGATAGAAAGGATTCAATCAGCTTGAGAGCCTGATCTCTAATGCCTACCTGATGTAGACGTTCTAGCAGAATATGAGGGGCAATGGTGTCAAATGCTGCCGACAGGTCCAATAGAACCAGAAAGACCCCCTGCCCCTCATCAACCAATCTGCGTATGTATCGGATGATGCAATGAGAGCTGATTCAGTGCTGTGAGGTTTCCGGAAACCATGTTGCGAGCTGTCTAGGCCCTTTGAGGTTGACAAAAAGTCAACCAATTCTGTATTAAGATGTTTTTCCAGAATTTTGGCCGCATAGGGAAGAAGGGCTATTGGGCGTAAATTCGTCAGGTCATTGAGTTTGCCAGTTTCCTTTTTTTTTAACGGAATAATGGTGGTTTCTTTCCATGCCTTAGGATACACACCCGTAGTAAGAACTTCCTGAATAATGGGGGCCAGCATAGATGCCACTAATTCTGGCACTAATTGAAGGATGGCAGGGGGGCAGGGGTCCGTAGGGGAACCCGATTTACATTCCAGGAGTAGCTTACACATGACCTCTTGAGATGGCATTTTAAACCTAGAAAGTAAAAATGGCTTATCAGGCAGCCCATTAAGTGTCAATACAGGGTGCAGTGGCACAGCTAACCAAAGAGGGGAGTTAGCTTGATCCTTGTCTAGCATGAAGCTGGAGTAGATGTTAAGAATTTTACATTCCAAGAATTTGGCTACTTTATTGCAAAAGTCTTGGGAGTTTTCTACTTTAGGAGTACCTAAGGGAGTGGTAAGGACATTAATGGTTCTAAATAGCTCTCTAGAAGAGTTGGCTGCCTCGCTAATTTTACGTGTAATTTTACTTGTAAGTAATGACCTTACAAGTTTTACAAAGAGACAATCAATAATATAATGACAGCACATTACACCCACAGCTCAATCATCAGACTATTGTTTTTCCAAAACAATGTATGGACAAGGTACATGCAAAGAGGAGCTTTTATTGAGTACCTTCATCCCATGTGTCTGTCTAGTTAGCATTCACATTTTACTTCTGCCCATCTCAGGAATCAGCAGGGGCAATAAGTCAGCCAACTTCACCCACTAACTCCCATCATTTTGAATGACTGCACAAAATATGTGCATACTGTTTACATCTGAATAAAAAAATTCCTTTCTCTCCAGTAAAAAATCTTGTTCAGAGTGTACTTTTGTTTTGATTTTTTATGTTAATTTTAAGTACTGGCTATTTATTTCGCTTGAACTTTAGGTGCTCAGTAAGATGATGATTCATATGCTCTGTCCTTTGTAGGTATCACTTAATACAGGGCATGCTGTGTCTGTTATGAGACATGTTGTTAGCCTACAGTGGGCAGAGAGCCCACCTGTTGCTTACAATTATTTCGATTCATTGTCACTCTCATTTGCTTGCTTCATATTTATCAGCTCCCATACGCTTTCCTTCTCCTTCTTGTGTTTGATCCTCTCCTGTAGCATGGCTGCATTATTTGTGTCCTTCTACTGCTCATTTTTCAGACACTACTTTACTTGTTTTTATTTAAGCACTCTGAGAGTGCGTATGCTTTCTGTCTCACTCATATTCTTCTCTCCTCTCTGTTTTCCTCTTTATTTCCTTCCTTCAGTCAGTTGCCATTATTGATTCCTCCTTGACAACCTTCTTTCACCAATATTGCTTCTTAACCACCCCTTGCCTGTCTTCTCCCCCAGCCCCACCCTCCATTGTCCATCTGCATGCCCAGCCACCCCTCCTGCTCTCCGGATCCCATGTCTTCTTCCCATCTATCCTCTGTTGTCCATGTGCTTGTGTATCCCTTTCCACCCGTCTCCTGAGCTCCATATGTTGTCCGTGCACCTGTGGCATGCTTTCTGTTGTCAGTGTGCATCTTCAGCCCCTCCCACCCACCCTCTGCTGCCAGCTTGCTTACCCAGCATCTCCTGCCCACCTTCTGTTGTCAGCTTGGTGCCCCTGCCCCTCTCGTCCTCCCTGTGTTGTCATCTTGCTGCCCCATCTCAGCCAACCTTCCATTGTCAGCTTGCTGCCCCATCCTTGCCTGCCCCCCTTGTCATCTTGCTGTCCCAGTCTGCTGTCAGTATTTAAGATCTATTAACCTTTCCTCTGGACAGCTAAATAATGGTAAGGAAGGAAATGCCTTGCAAAGCGAGATGCTGCCATAGAATGGGATACTTAAATCAAGAGTGCACTTACTCAACGAGGGAGTGATGGGACAGCTGAAGACTCTGCCTGAAAGCTTCAATGCATCGCTGTGAGAGAACAGGGCTGATTGCAGAGGCCCCCTAACTTTTTGCCCCCATTGTCCACTTTTTGCTGGTGTTTTCCTGACTCTGATGCTGCCCTGGGTACTGCTAACCAGTCCCAGGGCCTGTGCTCTATTATCAGTATGCAAATTAGGCTAATTATAATTGGCTAACTCAACCTACCTATAAGTCCCTAGTATATGGTAGGGCATGTAGGTTTAGGGACCACAGCATAGGTAGTGCACCCATAGGTGCACTTATGAGGTGCCCAGTGTCATTTTAAAGGTAGGCCTGCCTTGCTGGCTGCTTTTAAATTAAAGTTATATGCAAATTCAACTTTGAAATTAAAAGTAGTTCTAAAGTCTTAAACTACCTTAATTGTACATATAAGTCACCCCTAAGGTGTGCCCTATGTGCCCCTAGGGCTGGGTGCCATGTAACTATAAGCAGGGACCTTAAAAAATAGTTTTATAAGCCCTGGTGAGGGAAAAACAGCCAAATTTGTTTTCCCCTCATTGTAGTGAATGGCCTCCATAGGCTAGAAGGGGAGACTTTATTTTAATTTTAAAAGTCCCCTTAAGTAACAAATACCAGAAGTTTGGTATCAAATTAATTGTTATAATAAATCTTACAATTTCCAGTTGTTAGATTTAATATAACTTGTTCAGGTAAAGAGTTTTAAACTTTACCTGAAAAGTTGGCAACTTCAGCCCTGCATTGTTTTTGCTGCTGTGCTCTGATTGGCCAGCCTCTGGCATCCTGGCCAGGCTGCCCTGATGAGGTGTGAAGTGGCCTGGCTCAGCACAAAGAGATGTGCCTGGGGGAGGAGATCTCCCCTCAGCAGATGGTGAGACAGGAAGGGGGAGGGCTGCCAAACTGGTCTTCAAAGGCAGAGAAGGACATTTGGAGCAACCCAGCAACACCCCCACATCCTGCAAACCCAGACAATTAGGTACCCCCTTGATATTAGGAGAGGGCAGGAGAGGGGTGTGTTCAGCATTTTTATCCACACCAGTCGGTGGGCTCAGCCAGATGTAACCTCCAAAAATCACTTTCAGCCATGATGGATTTTTGAGGAATGTTGCTCCCTAGGATTGACTTTTGCCACACTTCCCAGGAAGTGGTCATAACAGGGGGAAGGACCCTGCCCCTGATTGGAGAACCAGGACAACCCCTGTGTTTCACCCAGGAGCAAGGATAAAACTGGCAGACCTGCACCCACACCTCAGTTCCCTACCAGATCCCTACCAGGAAGAACTATAGAAGAAGGAGGACTGCCCTGCTGGAACCCTGGCCTGCACCTGGACCCTGCACTCTGAAGGACTGCACCAGCTGCACACTTGGGCTTCATCACAAGAAGGACTTTGCCTGGCTTCAACTGGTTCAAGGAGGGACTCCCTGTTTGTTACAGGTGAAAAATTGCTAACCAGAGTCCCCTGCACCAACTCCTGAAGAAACCAACCAGCTGACCACTGTCCAGTGGCCAAAAAAAGAGTTTGCGCCAAGTGCATTCTGGGAGTTGTAGTCCACTCCCCAAAGGAGCATCTCAGAGCTTCTGAAACCTTGAGGTGAGGTGTGGACCCCAAAAGAACCTTAAAGGAACATCTGGAAGAAGATCCAGAAGTTTGGAGATGTTTGGAGCAACTCCATAAGTTGAAGAGGTGCATTGTGGGAGCTGTAGTCCCAGAACCCAAGAGGCACACCAGAGCCTCCAAACCCTTGGCTGGTGCTGTGGACCACTTTCCTGAATCAAACACTTCTGAAAGTAAGTGTGACAGTGTTATCTCGTGGGTGGCCTGAACTCTGGAATTTGTTCCTTTCCATTGTGACCTTTTTTAACCCTTTGAGCGCTAGTTGCTTCTATGCACTAGAAAGCATTAATTCTTTAAAAAATTCATATCTCCGGTTCCCCTTAACCGATTTTATTTGTTTTGGTGTCATTTTAAAGATAAAAATATAATCTGTTTTTTATGAATTGATGTTGGATTTTTAAACTGTTTCCTGTGTTTTATTGAATTACTGTTTTGTGATATTTATATGATTTACACTTTGTCTCCTAAGTTAAGCCTTGTCGCTCGTTGCCAAGCTACCAAGGGTTGAGCTGGGTTTAATTTTACTGAGACCTAACTTACCAATAACCCATTTTCCAACAATCGCCACTCTCTGATACTGTTGGGTCAATAGAAAATGATGGCATTGACACTTAAGTGAGGACGAACTTCACGCTTCACGCAGTGTGTGAAGTTTCTCAACTTTGCAAAGCTGCACTCGTCTAGGAAATCTTCCACACAAAAAAAAATTTCTGCATGCAAAATCTCACATGAAATGTGTTGAATTTATTCTTCCAGTATTTCCATCCCACAACATCCATTTATCTGGCCTTTTCTTCCTGTGATTTATGTTTTCTAACCGTGCAAACATGGTTAAACTTAAGATTCCGATTTTTTTTTATATAACTTTAGTAAATTCCAGAGGGAAAAATGCACTATGCTACCACTGAATCCTAACCAAATGACCAGAGATATGATAATGTTTGACCTCCATTCTACGGGTTTCGCTGAGAAAGAGGATGACAGTGCTAGTGCCTACCATACATCATATAAGATCTTGGAATGTTCTAAGAGAGTTCTAAGGGCAGTTCCACGACACAGGACATCAAGTAGGAGAAACTTGTTCCAGAATCATGCTGTATGAAACTTTATGATATCTAGGGGCTACTGTTTCAGAACTGAGGGGCATTCATGAGACTTCATCTTTATCCTGTTTGTGCCTTGTGATGCACCCTTGCAGTAAGAATGAACAATGTAGTCTACACACAAGTATTTGAGGAAGCAGTGACACACAAAAAGTTAAACAGCCCTGCACTGGCAAATGTTATTATTAGAACATTGAAATGTTGAGGGCGCTGAAGAAGAAAATAGAGTGGCTCTGGGCTTATAATGGCTGGTATAAGCCTGGAGCTTCATAATTCCAAAGTCTATCTGTGTCTCCTTTTTTAATTTAGAACATTATACCCTTAGTGGGTGGAATGTTCTAATAGTCTTATAGCCCTAGTGCGTTGGGCTATACCGGTTGTTAATGGCCCTCACCCTCATTATAGGCCCTCGCCTGTGACTCAGGCCTATAACTCGGGTTCAGGGCCTTTAACAACCAGCATGATCCTCAGCAGCTGTCTATATGACTATATAACAGCCACACATTGCAGAGAGCAAGACAGACCTTTTCGGGAGGGGTTTGGCAAAGCTCTTGAAACTCCTACACCAAGAACATTTTGCAAAAATTAATTTTGTAGCACATTTTTAATGTTTTTGTTGCAGAAAGAATATAGGTATAACAGGAACCTATGATATAGTGCAACAGGAAGGGCCTGCTAAGGAAGGAAGGACTGATGCATATAATTTATGACCTGCAGGTTATTGATCTTGCAAGATAAGGCCTTCAACAGCAGATGTATCCCTGTTATAGATGTAGTCGTGATCCTGGACACACTCCCCCAATGTGTTAAGCATTATTGCTCTGCAGGTATTCGCATTTCCCCACAATACGTAATCCACTATTGCTAATTCATTTCAGCTGTAACACACATACAGCACCATTATTTTTTGGGGGGGTGTAAAGGACTATGAAATAACCTGTTTAATTCAAAAATGATTTTTGAGAATACAAAATATGCTGAGGTCAGGGCAAGCACTTCCATGATAGCACTGCCCCACTAAATAACCCCCAGTAGACCCCAGAGACGAAAAATTAAATGGTAATAAAGTTAATTGATTACCATGTATTTTTTGTCAACCTGTCCTGAACAGAGTGTCAGCATGGGGCGGAGCTTGCTCAGTGGCAGCAGTGGTGGGCAGGGCTGCCTGAGCAATAGTTTATAGTGAGCATTGGCACTTTGGCTAGCTGTCTAGTGATGGCCAGCCTGTCATGTGCACTATAAACCCCTCAACCCAGCTGTCTTAGGCAGCTGGGTTGAGAGCACGCAGAAGCCTCCAGTGTCTCGCAGAGTGCCGAGAGAGGCTGCTCCCTCCAATCCTGGCACTTCGCATACTGGGTAACAGCATGAGAGCAGAACCAGGATTGGTTAAGGGAGTTAGCTGGGGCCTTGGACATGACGTGACAGAAGAGAAGGATGGGAGCAGAGGACGTGTCTGCAGGCAAGATGATATGTACATTTTTATTATTTTATTTGTTTTTATTTTATCACCTACATACCACCCATTTGCCTGCCCCTCCATTCACCGTAGTTGTCAGCTGCCATTGGCTGAGGTTGTTTGTATACAAAGCAACATCGCCTATTTTTTATTTTCTCCACCATGAGGGGTCACCCAGGTACATACAAACTTCTTGTCACTGGGATTGCACCCCTCGGCCTCCTCCCTACCCTGAAGCACCACTGTTCATTTGCCTCTTCTCTTCCTGATGATTATAGCGCTAGCCTTCATTTACCCTGAGAACTGGGATCTCGAGCAGACGGTCATGGCAAGATCCTCTGTGGGCACTTGTAAAACTGCTTACTGTGGGAATCAGAAAAAGTAGAAAACAAAAGCACTTGATACACACAGCCACATGAATCTATCCTGCACGTTTACTGCTACCTGGAAAGACCTTTTTTAGGTCTAGCAGTAGCCAAGACCTTTCATTTCACTAACAGTATTTGTGTCATATACTTACAGGGCCTTTCAAGCAGCCCGCACCACCCATTGGTCTGGCGATGTGTCATTCATAGTTCACTTCCGTTCACTGCAGCATACAGCATAGGACAGTGGGTTGGCCCACGCCAGTCACTGGCTAATTTCAGTGCCGGCATTCTGCTCGTTCACAAAAAGGACATCCAGGCACAAAGTAGTTCCTTTCAGTGCCTGGGATTACTATGATAATGTATGCTTTCTGAGACCACAAACATATTTTTCCTTTAGTCATTTTTGTTTCTTTTTAGCGCAGCCCGGAAGCTGCCCCAACAATGAAAGTTTGTAACTACTATGACACAAAGCAAGCATTGCCAAAAGCAAAAGTCCAGGCCTATTGGCTTTGTTGATGCTTATGTTATGTTGGCTGCAAGCCACATAAGATCGGTCGTATGCCTTGCTGCGAGGGCTAGAGGTTAGTCCTTTAATGGGGAGGGCCAGCACTGTAACTCATTTTACGCACCAGAATGCAGGGGTCCAGTACGGTAGAAAGGATGCCATGGGCCCAGGTGTAAGCAAGGAAACTTGCCCATTTCACTGCTTTTGGGGCCAATGAAATAAGCAATTGTCGGGCTTAATGGGCCCCTCATGGCTCTACGTCCCGGTGCCACTACAACTGCTGCACTAATGTTAGCTACGCCTCTGCGAGTGACAAACAGAAATGTTGGAAATAATGCCTGTCCTCACCTTCTAAATTCTCATCTGTTTATATTGAGCCTGGGAGAGCTGCAGCTGTCTAACTTTAGCAGCAGGTGGCACTAAAGCCCCGTCTCTTCAGCCATGGGCCTAGACTAATAGATATGACAACCGAAGTAATCGTTTGACATTCTCACGCATCCTGTACTGCTGTATAGGCCAGTCAACGAGATAAAGAGAGGCGGGCTCAGGGTTTATAATAGGCTGATTCTCTGAAGTCTACGACTGCGTAACATCACGGATAACTCTGACATACATGTCAAAATATAGAAGAAGAGATCAGGCCTGTTTAGAAAATCTCGGAAAAAAAGAATTTCCCCATTGGCTTTAAATGAATCGAATGATTTTTAATAGAGAAAGGGGTAACAAAATCGGGAGTGTGATGCCCCAAACAAGGGTGTTGGCAAATGTACGCACTGAGCGAGGGACAGCACTTTTAATTCTGCAAGTGTAGTCGCAAGTAAATCCCAGGCCCTGGTTTAACCGTTTTTTCGTGTACATTTTTATTTTTTTATTTACGCTGATCTGCGTATTTTTTTACTTGCCGAAAGCTTGGTTCGGACAAAAGTGTCTTGTGAGGTTTGTGAAACTGAAAGTTTGCCAATAATGCATGTATGTGCTGCGCTAGGTATTATCGGCGCATGGCACTGGCTACATAAATTGGATGGGCCAAACCCGGAGCAGCAAATCATTCCTCTTGTACGTGCATACGGGGGGAGAGGGGAACCACACATATAGATTTCCCGCAGACGGCACCCACACGTAATACGACGAGTAAATGTAATTCCTGTGGGAACTGCACTTTTTGCGCAAGAAAAAGTATTGTGTGAGTTATCTTCCCTGGTTGATCGAGGAGTCTGTAAAGTCCGTGCTGTCTGAGCCTGTGAGACCTGTGTAACGAGGGATGTGGTCACACGTATAAAGCCGCTGTGAACAGCAGGGGCTATACTATCCCTAAAACCTCTAAGGCAGCCTGTCAGCCTGGTAAAGTTTATTCATCGACACTGGAAACAGGGATGCGGGGTGGGGGGCTGTTGAACTCCTATTGATCCTTGGGTTTCAGTTAGAGAATTAAAAACGAAGTTTATGTGCAAACAGTCTCATGATAGGCAACGCTGTTTGGCAAAATATTGCTAATTCTTTGAACACGGAGAGCAGTGATTGCTGTCCCTTTCTCGGGCGGCACGTGTAGGGTGTTTTGTAATTGTAACTAGTGATGCTCTTGGTGGGATACATGTGCAAGTCAGGGGTATAGCTTCCACTGGTGCAGCAGGTGCAGCGGCACTGGGGCCCAGAGACCGGAGGGGCCTACAGAACCCTGATTCGATTGCATTTTAAAAGTATTTTAACATTCAAATATCATCCAGGGTGCCCATTTTATTCCCTGCAGTAGGGCTGGTATGCCGGACGTTTTGTAACGCATACGTAAAGACATGTACTTGCTTTACAAGGCACGAATATCTTAGGCCCCGAAGTCAGGTGATGTTGATGGCCTGCGCCACCACTACAAAAATTGTTCCGGCGCCTCTGAGTTTATGACTAGCCCACGCCTGCCTGAGCTTGCAAGATCAGCTTCACCCAATGAGGTCTGCTGCGTGAGGCCAGAAAGGTAGCTCAGTTGTCCGAGTCATGAACTTTGTATATCTGTATAATGTGAGGTACCGCTCCCTGCGAGCAGAAGCCCTAAGGTCTGGGTTACATGCTGGCTAGGTCTGTTGTCTTCGGCTGTGAATTCTGTACGTCTAAGTGCGCCCAAGGAGAAGGCTCTGTGGGCTGAGCCTCTAGGAGCTCTGTAACCCTGAAGACAGGTCTGCTGTCTGGGCTGGGCCCCACCCTAGCATTTCTACTGGGCCTCCCCTTGCAGGGCCACGTTCATTCCGAGTTACAGTCTCTTTATCCACTGCTTACCGAAGTCGGGAATCGGGACCGGGGCGATCTGAGTTATTCACAGCGCCATGGCGTTTGTGCGCGCAATATCCACGTTAATCACTGTCGATTCCAGGAATTAAAAGAAAAGTAAATTCAGATAGTGCCACCAGTGGCATAGCTAGTGCGCCATGGGCACTATAATACAAGGAAGGAAAATGCCCCATTCCCATTCTCTGGTTGGGGAGTAAAAGACAGATGTATTTAGAGGTCAGTGGGCCACTTACACAAGTGTTACTCGGTGCCGCAGCACCTGCTGCAGAATGATACCTACGCCCCTGATTGGATCTGAAGAGTAAGAGTAACACATGGCCTTTTCCTTACATCTCCTCTGCTGTGCCAACCGTGATACATCGACAGACATTCATGACTCCTGAATAGCCATGGCCAGCCTTGGGGTCACATCTAAGGGCTGTGCATATTTTATGGCCCATGTGGGAGAACCCAGGCCTTTTCAAGATACTTTATCACCAAACCACTGAAAACCTGCTGCTATTCTGACATAAAAAACAAATTATGAGCTCCAAGCCACCAAAGATCTTGGTCCACACACCTAGGACGGTGAGTCCCCCATCCGTGCCGTGAATGATAGCTCCCTGGTGAGCAAGGTACAGCTTTATATCTTTGTGTCGGTTATCTGTCTTAGGTGGCGGTTGGTTCTTTGTGCACCAGCTCGGTCTCGGTCAGATTGCGCCCTCTAGACTTGCGACACACAGTACAACGCTCGGTGCAGCCTTACCATATAAGGCAACGCCGTGATGGTTCTCCTTTCTGAGGCGCCCTCAACACCCCCGCCACCAGCTACTTTTCACTCTGTTTTGGGGTTTTCAAACTGAGTGTGACAGGAAACGTTTCAGCTTCCACCACTGTGGCAGGAAACACGGCTGCAACAGTAGCTGCCTTATAAAGTAAGTTAGCAAGTGTTTGATACTATGAGGTGTGACGCAGCTCCGCTAATACAAGTCAATCGAGCTGCGGCAACCACTGCAGTGACCCAAGCATAGCTCGGTCAGAGCACCGCATTCCTTACCAGCAGCCCCTCCACCACAATTCTTGCTCTTTTGTAGCATTTCGTGCTTGGGCCTAAATAGAGTCCATCAAGGCACCTCAACTGTTCCCTGAACAACCCCTGCTGTCCTCGTACTGGCACTGCACACAGGTCTGCGACAGAACACACATGGACTACAGGAGTGTAACCTAAAATGATGCCCCCTGCACAGTTCAGTGAGTGACTGTATTTTTTTTTTTTACAGCGACACTACCTCACCACACGGCTGCCACGTCCCCTGCTACTCTCTGATAGTGCTGTCATTGGACCAGCACTAAGGGTGTAGCTACCGTTGTGCAGCAGGTGTAGTGGCACCGAGGCTTGCAGAACCTTGGCAGTGTCATATCTCACTACCCCAACATCAGTCAAGGTGGCAATTGTCCTTGCTTGCACCATGGGCCATGGCATCCTTGCTATGTTACCGATCAGAGCAGTCTAACAACGCACCACAATCCAGACACACAGCATTCCCTAGTATTCTAACTCTGGGATTTATGCAAAGCTCCGTCAATGCGCCTCAGTAGTAACCTGCATTCCACTAATCCAGTTATTCCAGTATTAGGACTGCGACAGCTCTGTCTATTTACCATGATTCTAACCTGCAGTGCCCTCTGCTATCCCTCTCAGATCTGCTGATGCACCTCGAGTGTAACCTAAGTCTCCGATGCTGTTTCTAGAAGGGTGGGTTCAACTAGTTCCCGTTATGCACCTCTGTCAATCTACGGCACCCCGGTCCACACAGTGCATGTACCTCAGTCTTACCCCGGGCACTTTAGCTACCCCAACAGGAATTGATAATCGGTCACTATTGTGTTGGGACTTCAATGTGGAGCGATTAACCAAGTCGCAAGAGTGAGAGAGACAGACCCCTTACCCTGCAAGGTATGAACAGTGGCTGCACGAAGCTCACGTCTATAAGCCTAGAAGGGACATTGCGCTAAGGAGTGCCTGGGAGACTAAACCCAATAAGTCCGGAACATCTCCTCTTAGTCACGATGGAGTCATAAGACGCCCGGCCAGAATAGAGACACTCAGCGGAGAGGTATTGGCTCTCCATAAACTGCCGGGCGCAAGCCGACACAGGGGCCTTTGTCCCAGATGAGCCCCCCCGGAGACGACCGAGGCTCCCGTAGGGCAGAGCGGGTGCTGGGGCTGGAGAACGGACGAGCAGTGTTTGGTCACGAGCTCCACCGCAGCGTCTGTGTGTGACCTCACGCAGCAAATGTTACCGCCTGACATGCTGTGTGATCTGCTGCCAAAGTTTCGTACCTCAGAACGCAGACTGGCCTGCGTATGCAGCAGTCCTGCCTACAGGGCCCTTATTTTTGCAGAGACTTCTATGTGCTACTGGCTGCACTCCGTCGCTCCACGCCACTCGCCGGAGATCCTGGCCTCTCGGTGACCTCTCTGACCCTCGCATTGCTACTCTAGGGCTCCCTGGGCTGATGTCTCTGTTAGACTCCACGTGGACCGGTCTATGCTCATCGTTTCAGCTCTCCCGCTTCCTGCTCGACTCCTGTCTCTGCTCTTAGGATTCCTTTGTGATCCTCTAGCTCTCTGTGCTGTGTAATGATGTCCTACTTGTTCATAAATATTTCACGTACTATTAACATGAACATATACATATACATATGTTTGATGTAGCAACCACACACACACTACATGTAGTATATGTATGCCTACTGGAAAAAAACTTTTTTAAAGGGAAAGAAAAATAGTGTCTGCTTTGAAAAATAGACAGCCATCTAAAAGTCCTCAGTTCACAGATGTTAAGGTACAATCCAAAACAAAAAATAACACTAACATTTATCAGATGTAGTGAATAATGCAAATGTAACTCCTCCGCCAATGCACTGCTCATGAAGTCCTACGTAATCCACTGATTTGGGCATGATGTTTATTGATGTAGGGATCCGGTGTCCCTCCGCCTTAAAGTGCACTTGGCTGAAAATGCTGATGAACAAAGCTGGCTCTGGGTGCAGCGGCTGGCTGTTGGCCATGTCTTGTGTTAGACATGAAGTGATGCTGAGGTCAGAGCCAGCATTACCCTTCCAAAGCAGGCTCTCAGCTCAAGTATTGACCATTGGCCAAGAGCTTTGTTGAGTGTGAAAGGGTGTTGAGCTCGCAGTCCACTTTGGTGGTGTCAAGAAGGTTTGAGGAAAGAGGCCCTGACTTTCAAACATGCCCTGCGCTTAACACCATAACACACGAGTCTATAGTGCCCTGGCTTTGCATTTATGTCATGCACTCATAACCCCTTCTCCCAGGGCCCACCGGGCATGGCCTTGAACCATGCACAGTGTGATCTGACTCATGGTGCAGGCCTTGTCTTTCAGTGACTGTAGTCTTGTATAGTCTCAGAATCGTGAACTGTTGTTTATCATGTAGAACGTGTTGCAATAGAATCACCATGTTGTCAGCCTAATCACATGGACGCTGAAGTGTTTTGTGTCAACATATGATGTGTTTTTCGGTATTCGATCTGGAACATGTAGGCAGCCCACTCAGTATTGTCCATTCAAGTTCAGAGATGCGCAGAATCTTGTTCAGTGTCCCCATGCACCTCTCAAGCCTCTGTACTTTCCTGTGAGCAACCTGGAGAGACAATAGGTATTGTGCAAACTCATTTAATTGAAATGGCATGCCATTGGTGGTCTAAACCTCTCCAGAGATTCATCTATCAAAATTATCTTTTCGAATTATGATACATGGTGGTCAAAACAGAGGGGAAGGCAGTGTACTTTCTTCAGAGCACCCATGCTACTTTTAGGAAAATATCAGTTATGACCTTTTGACGTGCTAAGTAGGCACAGCTGGACCCGAACATCAAACAAGGCCCTGAGCCAAGCTTTCCTTCCACCACGCCCCCACAGGGCTCATCCTTTGCCTATGCCCAGAATCTTCTAGGTGCAGACAACTTACCTTTAGATAGGCCACGTATTCAGCCAGCTTCAATGATGGATTCAGTGATGTCATTGTCATCAATGCTGATGTGATAGGTGATGTCACCTTTGAGCTGTGTACTGTGTGGAATTATAGTTGGTAGCCCACCAAAAACTGGCAAATGCCAGTAGGTTTTAGGTCTTAAAACCCACTGTACATGCCCTAGGCGGTTTGCAGTGGGGGATGGGTGTGGGGAGTGACTGTGGCCACTTCCAGTAGCCAGTCCATCTACTCTCAATTACACCTGCATTGTGGGCACTACACAGACTGTACAGCCTACAACCATACCCTGCTCCATGTTCCCGTGCCCCCAGGCACTTCTTCACATAGCCTTTCTGGAAGAAGCCCACTTCCTGCAAGTATTTTCAGAAATGTAAGATGACACATCTGAGCTCATGCACCACGTTTACAAATCTCAACATGTTTATTTTGGGGTTGTATTTACCTTTTTGAATGGACAAGAACGAGGGTCTGATAATTTTGCTACCTTACAAATATGTTTTGCTGACTAACTTGTATGATATGTTAATTTCACGAAATGCTATTTCTAGCTTAAATAGATGCAAGTAACACTTCCAGAGAATGTGCTACATAATTTATATTTCTGCTGCATAATTGAGATAAACTTGCCTCATAACTTGGTCGTCCATGCAATATAATATTGTAAACCTAACAATGGTAAAATCCCTCATAGTGATTTGGTGGCTTTCATAAGGATGATGAAATACACATTTTACAGGAAACAATGAAATGTTTCCATGTTTATGGTCACCTGTGAAATATGGGTTTTTATACCACTTAATTTAGTGCAATAACAACACCCAAACATGACGGGTGTGTATATGTATGTATATTAACCAGTTCTTGATTTGTTTGTGATAAATATAGGTATTTTCCCTTTAACATAATGTCAACTTTTTCAGTAAATTTGTACAGGTTTGTTCTCAAGTAACCAAATTTACAATTTTGGGTAAATAAAGCACATCAGAAGGATGAAATGTCATAATTGGCTGCAAATTGCTCTTAATTTATTCCTACGGTTTTCTTTTTAGTAAGAAGAGTTTGGACCTCAAATATTAGATAGATATTATAAAAAACTATTTACATGCACTACTTCCGTGGACTACAATATATGCCAAGAACAGCCAACACATGTTCAAAATGGCTATCAGGTGCCATGGATTGCAGTTGTATGCCAGTGGTGGTCAGCAGTAGGCCATGTTCATTATTATATCAAGCAGAGCCACGACCAGTCGCGGCTGGTGACTGGGCCAAATGGCGGGGCAGGGGGAACAAAACAAGAATAAAAAGAAAAACATTTAAAAAAACGTATCTTGAGTCCACCGCCGCTGTCCACCGCACTGCAGGCACAGGCTCCCTGCCTGCCCTGCGGCCAATCCTGACATTGCTCAGAGCAGTGTTATGATTGGCTGGAGGGCCCTTGCCTGGCACTCCGAGGTAGAGTGGGAGCCTCTGCCTGCTGTCTCCAACCCGGCAACACAGTGCCAGGTTGGAGAGAGCCCTGAGTGCATGTGTGTTTGGCCAGCCCGAGACAGCCAGCCAAGCATACATGCGCACGGAGGGGGAGTGCTGAGCACTCCCCTTCCCTGCCTGTCATCCCCCATGGCCTGCCCCTTTAAAAAATAAAAATGAAACAATAATAAACATAATTTATTATCAATTTATTTTTTAAGGTTTGCAGCTGCTGCTGGCGGGTGGGAGGTGGTGAGCGAGGGCGAAGCTCTTCCGCCATAGCGGAGAAGCCACCCCTGGCCACATGGATGTCTACATAATTCTATTTTCTCATGAAATCCACTGTGGACAGTGATGGGCCACGCTGCTGAGCATTCTGATACGTTCTGATGCTAAAACCATTAATTTCTTCTCATTTCGGGACTCTCCAGTCTGTGTCCTGAGTTGCTCACTCTGTACACTGTCCTGATGATGATATATGAAATCGTTTATACGGTTGAAACGCTGACATGACTACACCCATACTAATGGATCCCGGTGTGCAATAAGCTTTGCAAATTGAGCTCTATGTTGGAGAAACCCTTCATAATGTGACTCAGTTGACAGTAAACTTGCATATACAGTGCACTTTCATTGGCTTGTTACTTGCACATCATGTGATCATCTATGATCAGAAATACCTTATTTCACAACTCGTCTGTAAATAAAACAACCTATCGATATTCTGCAAGAACAAGTGGTTGGTAATTGAGCTTTTGCTATTGCATTGATTACTCCCTGATCATATGACAAGTTAAGCGACAGAACTATGACAACTGAGTCCATGGCAAGCCACTGTACCATTATATGTACCTAATACCAAGGTCATCATTATGCTAGAAAAAACACTATTAAGCCCTAGACAGCTACCATAATGTCAATGAAGCACAGAATTTGGCAGTACAAAATTTATGCCAGGGATGGTGAAACCTCTGTTAGGAATAAACATCACTGTGTTTGAAATGGTCTTCATTTAGTGGGGGATGACAGCATAATATAAGGATGCGCACCATAAGCTAAAGATGCCTACAGTATGCTAGGACCTGCATTACACACCGGATATGGTCAATATGCTGTGGACACCTTCATGCAATATATCAGGGATCGGCCTCTGACCCTATCCTTCACAGACATACATGCAGGTACACTCGCCTTCATCACATGCACAGGCAGACACGGGAGACACACACACACAAGCGCATACAGCCCTAGTGGAATTTTGGGGGAAAAGTGAAAGTGTTTCAGTTTTGAATGCAGTGTTTTGCACTATCCTTCTTTTTCTTCCTCTCTCAGTCATAACCGCTGAGCTTTGTCCCAAATGCCCAGTGAATGAGATGCATTTTCTCAGAACCATAAAGTTTGAACTAAACGTTTATCCAGTGAAGAAATTGCTGTATATTCAAGGGGCTTATTGGTGGTGCCTAGGTCCAGAAGATTGTCACCCCTTCCCTTGCCTAAAGGTGATCAGTTGCCTTCCATGGAGGGACTGAGCAAGGTCTCCCACTCACTCTCTATTGCTAAATTTGTACATTCTGTCAGCTGGAAACCCTTTCTGTAGTGCTTCTTCTAACCCATCTGCTCCATTCCTGCTGGCAGACCAAATAGTTTCCTGAAGGAACTTGGTTCAATACTATCCAGTGTGAGAAGGGACTTCTCTGTTGTGCTTGACTGAATACCTTTACTTGTGGCTTAATTTAGAGTTGGGTGATAATAAAATCCAGTACTTTTTGAAGGAAGAAGAAAATCCTCAATTGGAGGGTTCTCCAACAGTGGGGAATACTCTAGTGAATTTCCTCAGCCATCCAATACCTGTGGTGGTGGCAGTACACATACAGATTCTACAGAGGAAAAGTGTTAATTTCCTCCAATAGTCCTAGGATATTCAATTAGTGCTCAAATCTGATCAGGCCCCAAAGGCCTCATTATAAGCCAATCACAACTGAGCTGTAATACCGTACCTGGTATTACTATTACTGGGCCGCATTGCCACACAAGTTTCAAGTTTAGTTTATTTATGATTACGGAACTCTGCAGAGGTCCACATAAAACATACATAATACATAAGTATACTAAAGTAATAAAACATTCAATAAAATACTGATCTACATCTGAGCAGTACTTCATAAATTAGAATTAACAAATACTAAATCATCTAAAGCTTTTTCAACCATATCATCAATATACATTTAAGAAACATTTAAAATAATAAAAAATGCTGTAACAAAACATTTAATTTGGGGGCCTATAAAATGACTGCAGTGCTTAAGAAAATGAACAAATAGAAAATTGCAGACATAAAGGTTTTAACTATTTCTGTCGCTGTAGTGAAAGTGCTGGGTAGACAAAAAGGACATGTTTTAGTTCCCATTATTACATAAATTACAATCTGGAGGGATTTAAGCGGAAGCATCACCAGCCTCAATAATATGCAAAATCGTCTCAACCCATGAGGTAAATTCCATGCAATGTAGGGTTGCCGTCTCCTCACCATAATCAAACTACTTATATTTACAAAATCCCTATTTTTACTGCACTTACGCTGTCCAAACGAATGCTTAACTCCCAGGTAGCCTGCTTCAAAACAGCTTTTAGTTAAGCAACTGAAATTTTCACGGTAAAGTCTGGATTTATACTCAACTGATCAACCACTAAAAGAAAATTCCTATAGCAAACCAACTCATCCTTTCTTTCTATTATTAATTCTTTCTTCATTCAAACCCTTAATGCAGTATCTTTACTCCATAATATTGCAGCAACCCAATGTACCACCCGGCCATGCTTCGAGCATACACGCTTCTCTGACCCATCTCCAGACACAAAGCTGCTGATGGGATCGATGGGGTAGCCAAAGTGTGTTTTCTCTGCAAATGACCTTCCATTTTGTTTGGAAAATCCCCATTTAGCCACCTCAACTGTCTCCAGGCCATATAGTGAGGTAGGTGGAATTTTTGCCCGGTATACGTCAGAAAGAGAGGGATAGTGGCCCCATATGGGGCACCCAGCCTTTTGGCCTGTGTCACTCGTTATTTTTATTATCTATATGGGGCCTATCACTAAGGGTACTAGCCAATATTGTCCCCAGAAAAGAATAAGACTTTTCATATTCTAACCAACTTTTTGGAGCCCACAAACCAGGAGATGTCAGTATATTTAGGTCTCTTCCTACCATGGAAGCACATAATTTTGTTTTTAGAACTATTAATCTTATTACCACATTGTTACCAGGACAATGCAAGTTTGGGTCTAGTTTGGGGAATAAATTGTAGGATGCAAGAATGCTGTACTTTATTCTGCATGTTTTCCTGATTACTGGCTCTTTTTCCAGCCATACATTTCACCTGCTTCCAGTATACTTGTCCAGAAATAATGTGACATTTGTAAATCCTATTCAACAGGTACTCTACTTTCCCATCAGGATCAAAAGGACACTTCTAATGCTGGCCTTAGTCTTTTCCGTTTACTTTCTTAGAACTGCTCCACACCATTCTTGAGAACCACACGAAAAATGCCTTGCTTCTTCTCAGTAAAAGGTGTGTACGTCTATTCTTTGGAGAGCGTTGTAAGCGATTTCTACGTGCTGACTCATAATTTCAGATTTTTTAAATATTCTGAACCTCATGATTAGAATTTTGCTTCTAAAGGTCGGAGTATATAGCATTTGAAAATCCATTCAATTGGGTAATACATGTCCTGTGTGGTATATTTTGAAAAGTAAATATCTCCAAGTTACTTCCTGGTTTCTTTGGTGTGTTCAGTCGTGCTTGTCTATTAATAGTTGTAGTATCTTACTGGGGGACAAAAGAATGAGTTCCTCTGTAGCCGCCTTCCCTCTTTGCACAGAATCACACCAGCCAGAATTAACTAGAGACCAATGTTGGGCTCATGCTTGATTTGGAAACTTAGGCAAACAGTGCATGATCACAAACCGCGCTCCTTCTACACCACCTACTTACGTGAGCATGGCTTGCAGCCAAAGTTTGTGCTTGTTGTATGCATGCAGTAAGCAAATACATGAAGCATAGACCACTGTAAAAGGTGGTGGACTGTCTTTGTTGTTTGGGGCATCTCATGGAAAGACCCAGAGCACAACCAAGGGTGATGGGCTGGGTTTGTCAAATAGATGCATGAAATAAGCTACTCCAAAAGACTGTTGACTGTGTTTGCTGTATCTGAGTGGTACACATGTCAGTGGCCTGTGCATTTCACACACATGCATGAAACAGGTCTCCGGCCAAGGATTGGTTTTTGTGTCTTTTTAATAGTCATTTGGATTTATAGTAGCTTACTGCCACAAATCCTATGAAAGTCATTAAATAAAATGCGTAATATGTTTGCATGAAAAATATATTCTCATGAAATAAATATTCAGCTGAAGTGATGTTAGTCCCAAAGTCCCTAATTTCCTAATAAAGTATGCACGGCTCATCGTGATCAGCATTATAAATTAGCTTGCCAATGATGTCACCAATTGGACACAATCACACATGAAATACCCAACATCGCGACTGATAACATCTTATCACATATCTTGAGGATAGTGTTAGATAAGATGTGAACGAGGGATTTGGGTATCATATCTTCAGTATTTGGTAACTATCTCCCAGGCCTTGTGTTGGCTGTGATGCTGACCCGGACACCCCATCAGCCAATCCCAAGTGAATCACGGTTGTGTTAGGGTCTGTATTTTGGGTTGAAACGTGGGATTCGTCCAGTTTATCCCGCTTTGTCCAACACGATAATGACTTTTTGTTGTTGCTTAAACAGCCTTTATAAATCTGATCCATTAATTCCACCATGTCTTGAAATAGATGTTAAAACTATTTCTATAATCTTCGCATCAATCCAGCTTTTATGGGCAAGAGCATATGCATTTTAGTCCATCAAAATGCAACAAAAGACATCATGAGTCGACTTGTCACTTTAGGGCAGATTTAGGAGCCCCCAGCGCCTCCTAGCGTAATTTTTTTATGCTAATGTGGCCCAATGAGTCCAAAATCGCTGCACCAAATTTACAAAGTGGTGCAATGCATTTGTTGCACCACTTTGTAACCCATTGCGCTACATTATGCCTGCGCCAGGCATAATGTATGCAAAGAGAGCGTTCGGCCGGTAGGTGGGCCGAAAAAATGGCACAAAGAAATCTGAGAGATTTCTTTGCATAATTTTTTTGGGCACTTTTAACGCCTGCCCAGAGCCGGCATTAAAAGGAGGCACACCATTGCTTACAATGGGCAGCAATGGGCTTTGCAGGATTACCATCAAAATGTTTTATGCTAATCCTGCAAAGCTCCGAGCTAGTGTAAAAAATTCTGATGCTAGTTTCCTAACTACGGTCATGGGGCGCCGTATCTTAGATATTGCACTCAAATGGTGGCGCTAGGTGGGCGCTGAGTGGCGCAAGAAAAAGTGGCGCTGCACTGGGTGCAGCACCACTTTTCTTAAATCAGGCCCTTTGTATCTCCCATGTTTCCAACAAGACATTCTTGTTACTAGTGGAATGAATATGATGTGGTCAGAAGAGGAGGTAAATTAAAAGGAGATCTTCATTGTCAACAGATCATATAGGGATGTTATGGAGTCTGATCAATTGAAATGTAACAACTAGTGGTGCTGCAGTATTATTGAAACAAGTGTTGGCAAAGATGGAGAGAAGAATGCAGGTGGGGTAGACGTCAGGTCAGAGAGGATGAAGGCGCACACGGACACAGAGTGGAGAGGAGAGGGGAGGGGTTAGGGAGAGCACACAGGTAGTGGTGGATGAACGGATAATAGAGGTTCAGCGGAAGGACTGGGGGCAAGCACATGGACAATGGAGGTTGGGCATGAGGGGCTAGGAGAAACTGTGTATTTTCCACAGCCCTCTCTAAGGTCTTCATCAAGTCGCAGGGGTGGCTCCTTTCAGCAGAAGGGGAAGGAAAAATAAAACGAAGCGTTATTATCGTTTTATTTTTCGGTGTGTCAGGATAGGTTGGGGGGACTAGAGGGGGCTGGAGGGAGGAGTGGTTGGTGCACCATAAGTGTGGATGTCTGTTTGCGGCCTAACAGACATGCACAGTTTGCATTTCTCCACCCGGCTGTATTGAACAGCTGGGAGGAAAAAGTGAACTGGCTCCCACTCCTTCTGTGAGCGCCGTAGCAAGGCACTTTCACCAAGCACAGCACTTCTGTCATGCTGGTGACAGCAGCGTCGTGATTGGAGGGGAGTCTGGAAGCCTGTGTGCTTCCAGGAAGAGGACAGAGGAGACAAACCTGTCTCCATCTGTAGAAAACAGGTAAGTGTTTTTTTTTCGTTTTTTAAAATTTCCCTCTGCCCCCCTCCCCGCCACCCCGTTCAGTGGGAGCTGCAACTGTCAAGATGGCAAGAATATTTCAGCCTTTACTTATGTAGAAGAAGATTCTGTCCACATAAAATACAACAAGGCAATGTGCCCCCTTCTATGGACATCTTCCCTCACTAGGCCCCACAGCCAGAGCAAAGAGAAACAGGTAGCTTGTATGGTTTCTATTTATCTTCATTACTACAATATCACTCTGCCAATGTGGTCCAAAGTTAATTCATTTCAGAACCTCAAAGAGATGACCACTACAGAGGGGCATTAGCTTCTCAGCAGCCAGTGAGCCTGGTGGCACATATCTTGCTAAAACATTTAATATAAGGGATAACGTATCACTGCGGTACATTATAAGGATATTGTTTCATCACCATATAGAGGAACGAGGCCAAAGGCTGAGTTCCTTTATAAGTTCATGAAACTCTGAGGTGGCTTGCAATATTCTTATCATGTACAGCAGGGGGTACTTTATCCCATATAATACATGGTCACACCATCACATTTCCCACAAACCACTTAAAACCTTGGTGCATAGCTCTTTCATATGAAAGACAGCGCATGTTTGCACACATAAAGAATAAAAATAGAACCTCTAGTGCAAAATTAAACACATTAGGAACCTGTTAGATATTTGTTGTAAAAGGATATTAGAAACAGTTCAATACAAGTGAGTATTTTTTTTTTTAAAAAGGTGCAATAGTTCAGAATGTTTAAAAACATCCAGAAAGGTTCTAACTTTTCTATAATTATCTAAGGAATGCAAAAATAAGCTAGAAAAATTGAAAAGGAGAAAGAAAAACAACACTAATTTTTCTTGATTTAAACAGCTGCACCTTGACATGACCTGCCTTTCACCTCAGCTGCTGGCTCTAGCAGCACACATTGTGATGTCAGAACTCGACCGCAATAACTTAATGCAATTGAGTTCTGGTGCCTTTTTTTTATAATCGGCAACTAGGTGCATCAGTAGTCACCTACTATAAAGAAGTTAGAGACAGGTGTTTATACAGGGATTGCAAAATCCTATGTATTATATCAAGCTACAGTGTAGATGGAAGATGGTAGCACAATCTGTTCTGGCTGCATTTGATTATCAAGACTAAACATGTGTTAGCTTTTCATCTTCCCTCTGTTGTTGGGATAAGTATTCTCAGTAGGCAAACGTCTCAAGACCCCTTTTGTACTTAACAATTTCTCCCCAGATGCTTGGGCCGGCCTGGGATTGGACGTTCTGTTTTTGTAAAATATTTTCTAATGTGCCACGCCTATGCGCCCAGGCCTTCCAAACCCTTCATGATGCACTGAGACACAAACTTAGGAATACCCCCTTTGTGTGCCTCCTATTTCATCAACCATGCTATCACAGGTGGATTTGAAATAAAGTAATAACTTGTTTATGATGGTGGCTTGGAATGCAAGGTCCTGCAGTGACTCTGCTTTCAAGGGGATATATCTGGAAGTTTCCCAATCCCCCATAGAACACAAAATAATAGAAAGTGATATAAGTGTGCCTCCCAAGGTATTAGTGCCTCAGAAAATCTGCAATGAGATGGTCCTGGTGAGTATCATGATGCACCTATGAAGTAAGGAATTATTATGAACTAAGGAGTCATTGATTGCGCCATTGTAATAGCACACCTACATCAATTAACTTAAAATTCGTCCTTACAGAATGGAGTTAAAGTTACACATGCATGTTTCCTTTTTTATGCATGGTATCTTTTTTTCAGGGAGCAAGGAGGGACTTCCGTCATCGACTGTAAGGTTAAGTATGTACATCAGTCTCCCTTCAAAACAACCCAATAAAAAGATATAGTCACCATGCTGAGGAGTCTGTACGTCACATAGATCAAATAGTAAGTCACCTCCTATGTCCATTAAGTAGAATGAGTAATTACTCTCTCTGCCACCAACAACAGGGTCCCTGGCTCCCTGAACCCAGTTTTTATACTGTCATTGGACACTCAGATACCTCTAACTAAATATATCGAACAATAACATATACAACTGAGATAAGCATCCATGCACTGTGGGGTGTAGTTTTTCTCTTGGGGACGTGATCGCGCCCCCGAGGGAAAGAAAAAAAAATATAACAAATCAATAATTGAATTGTCAGGGGGCCTGCCATCCTGGTTGACCCCCTGCAGGCCCTAATAAATTGTTTTTTAAGTAAATGTTTATTTTTTAGGTAGGGTGGGGGAAGTTATCATGGCCCCCCATTTCCCGAAAAATAAGAGGCATGGGGCCATTTTGACCCATTTTATGTGGAAACATTTTTTATGTAAATCTGCAGATTGTGCAGACATTTTAATTATGTAGTTTTTTTAATAATAACATGTGTGCTTACCCAGGAGGTGGGGGTGGGTTTCCACTGCACTCCTAGGGGAGAAGCACACATTTATACAAATAAAAAAAAAGCCACATAATCTGTCATCCCTGCGTAATCTGCAGATGTGTATCCTGTTGCATAATCCGGTGCTCTTCCATCAAATAATTCCAGTGACCGTGGTGATAGCACTGTGAGTTTGTACAAGGAGCACGTCTGCGCACAAAGATGCCAGGGCTACTTTGTGAATGTGCACTTTTGGACAACAAAGGTACATTTTTGGTTACAGGAAATTACTTTTATACTGGTAATGGCCCAGCAGGTCGCTCAACAATAAAGGTTTGCATAAGCTTTGACAAAAGTATGCTATGCTATTGGGCATGTGTCAAAGTAAAGTATACTTGATCTTTTTTGTCTTTTGTTTAGTGTCTTTGGAGAAGCTGCAGATTTAGGAAACCAGATAAGTACATTTATGTTTATTTTCACCTGCACACACCCATCAACTGATTTAAAACATGTCTTCTGCCTTCTATGTTGGGCAGTGTTTTAGAAGAACAGTTTTAGCCAGTCAGCAGAGATGGCATCTCAGTGCATGACTGCTGGCCAGGACCTAACTTGGATTATGAAGGACAGCTCTGTGGCAGGATCAGAGATTGAGACACCAGATACTGGGACAGCATCTGAGGAAGTGGAAAATGGAACAAAATCAGGAAGTGATTGTTCAGTCAGTGAAGTTCCATCTGATGACTGATCTTCCAGCGATTCTGAGGGACATGATGTCAGTCATGCCATCCCTTCACATGCAGTCTCTGCAGCGGAGCAGCCATAGCAGGTTAGACCCACCCAGAGAGCAGGCACGTGCAGCAGCAAGCACAGAAAAAGGTTGCCCCCTAATTTAGTTCAGCCTCAAATTCCACCTTTCATTGGTGACACTGGATGTAAAGTACATATGGTCATTTTTTGCCAATTGGCTATATCCATCTCTTTTAGGATATCGACTTCCTTAAGAAAATTGTGCAGCTAAAACTTTTGCATGACAAACAAGTTCTGAGGGAGCATTGAGGCACTTTAGAACCTCATTCTGGGGTACACCAGTGGACACCCACTTCACTTGGGGAGTTGAGGATATATTTGGGCTTTATGCTGAAAATTGAGTTAGTGCACAAACCAGGCTTGCAGTCCTACTGGTCTACACATAGTTTGGTTAACCCCCATCTTCGCACCATACATGAACAAAGATAGTTTTTTTTGCTATTGTAGCGTATGCTTAATTTCACTGACAATTCTGCTGCCTTTTCCTGGAACCATCCAGACCTTGATAGATTGTTCAAAATGTGGTCTGTGGTGCAACATATGTCTGCCAGGTTTCCAGAGATTTATACTACTGGAAAGAATATAGCAATTGATTAGTCCTTGATCCTGTACAAAGGGTGACCACTGTTCAGGCAGTAAATTGTAGGCAAAAGAGCTTGATATGGCATCAAGTTGCACATGCTGTATGAGAGCTATACTGGCTATGGGCCTGTTTACAACTTTGGCGGAGGAGGCTAATCCGTCCCAAGTGTGACGGATATCACGCCCGCCGTATTATGAGTCCATTATATCCTATGGAACTCGTAATACAGCGGGCGGGATAGTCATCACATTTGGGACAGATTAACCCCCTCAGCCAAAGTTGTAATCAGGCCCTTTGTGTACAGCTGTAGAGTGTATGAAGGGAAGGACTCCACTGTAAACCATGTAGGTTGCCTTTCCATGCTATGAGTCAAAGGAAAGACTGTATGGCTGCTTGTCCACCCACTCCTTCACAATGGTTATAACCTTTATGTGGACAAACATCCATATGGGAGTAGAGCTGTTCAGTGAGCTGTACAAATCTGGCACAGTGGCATGCGGTACAGTTCTTTGTCGTTGCAAAGGATTCCTGCTGGAGCTTGTTTGTAAGAAGGTCCATAAATCACACACCACTGCTTTGTGTACCAACTAACTGCTCGCAGTCATATTCTTTGATTGGCATGATGGTGTATGTGATCACTACAATTCATCATGAGGGCACTTACCCCTTCACGGTTTGGATTCAGATGGCTGAAGTTTACAAGCTTACCTGTATACTTGATTACAACACATACATGGTTGGAATGGATAAGAATGACCAGCTTCTTCAGCCATACAATGCGAGTTGTAAGACCAGCACTTGTTGTAAGAAGCAGTTTATCCACCTGATCCAGATGACAGCATACAATGTGCATGTAGTTTATCGTCAGACCACCATAGGAAGACTCATATCTTTCCTTAACTTTTGGGTGACTGACTTTGAAAGCCCTACTGCCACAGAAGCAGCAGCCTCCACTTTATATGCTCAGGAGCACGTGGCAAGACTACATGATCAACACTTTTCTGATTGCATTCCTGAAACAGCTCAACCATGTTGTTGTTGTACAATCTACTTTAAGCAAGGAAAGAGGCAGGAGAGTTATGTTTACTGCCCCAGTACCCATCTCAACCAGTCTTGTGTTTTTCTACTTGCTTTATGTTATACCATACAAAAGTGAAGTATTAGGAAATAGAGGGAGGGGAGCTGTCATAAGGTAAACCTTTCAATGGCTGTTCATGGATACCTACCTTCCATGAGCCATTCCTTCACTGGGCAAGCAGACACAGAATATTTGTTTCTCTGCTTGAGGATATCATGGACTTGCTCACAGCCTGCTTAACACCTTTATCTGTTGTCAGAATGTGGTAGGTATTCTGTTAGCCAACTGTACATTATAGCCCCCACACTGCACATAATGGTGAACAGAAAATAAGCTATGTTGACACAGAGTACCCGTGCGGCAAAAATGTAGACGTGATTAGATTTTGAACTGCTTTTTAGGCAACGTACGAATACAATTCAAGGACCACCCTGATGACTAACATGATTGCAGATCATGCGGTGGCATGACACAATGCAAAGGTGTGCTTTTTCTGAGTAGTCCAATTACCTCTACGGGGCCATCTTAGGAACTGAGCGACCTGTTTTGCATAGTTGGCTTTGTCTAGGAACACTCTTGTATGTGTATGCGTGACCACTTTCTCCACACAGTACAAAGGTGTACTTCTCAAAATAATTAATTTCCCCCACTGGAACTGTCCACCTAACAGGGCAGTCTCATATACATTGCATTCATGCACATATTTGTTACAGGATGCCTTAGTAAAGGCCCAAAGATTCCATGGTTTCCAGAGTACTTTACTCAGACGACCTTCGTTCTGATAAGACCAAAAGACTAACTACAGGTAAAAACGTTGACATCCCGTCTTGTTTGTTTGATATAAAATCCTATGCACCCTTGGGATCTCTTTAGCGTCTTGTTCTATGTTGCTATAAATATATTTGTTCACTATCTGAGCACTGCGTTTTCTGTAATAATTTGAATACATAAAGAAATGTATATTGTCCTCATACTACAAATGCGTGAATCATCATCATACAAGATATTGTGTCCTGTACCCTTTTTCAATAACATTGATTATGATACAAGTTACTTATTGAGTTTTCACCCTTTCAAAGCAAAAGTGGAATAATTGGTGAATGAGTCCCACCAGATATTTCTTTGGTTTATTACTGTAGGAAATTTCGGCAGTATTACCCAGCATGTTTTCCTTAGTTTCAAAGGTATCTCACTCAGTTTGAGGAATGTAGTCCTTGGAGGCATTCTTAGACATCCCCATATTGCATTCAAAACCGGAAGGTGTTGGATTTAGCACAGTGAGTGTGCAGAAGGTGCATGAAAGACACGTTTGCTTGAGCTTCAAGTAGATAGCGATGGAAGGCATTAGTATAGGTTCACTTCGCAAGTATACAGGATTGTTCAGGACTTTGATGAGGAATAGAGACATGAACGGGTAGGAAAAGCTTAGGCTAGGTATATTTTCACAGGGATATTGCATAGATAGAAGGCAAATAGTAAAGGTAGTACAGATACACATGCCATCACTTCATCTTCACCTATGGATTCAAAACCATTAGCGCTGCACTCACACCGATACTGAATTACTCAGTCACTCAACTAAACACATAATTCAGAACCATTCAGAAAGCAGCAAACAGCCTCCTACCTCCACATCCGAACATGCACACACTCCGCACATCAAAGAGCTTCACTGACTCCCCATCCACAGCTCTTTTCAGACCCCTGAAACACACAAAGACTTACACAGCACTGGTCCAGCATGCCTCAATAAAGCCTCAGATTCCAGAAACCTTCCAGGCACGCTTTCTCAGCTGGATGCGTACTCATACATATTCAATGCATATACATCACCAGAATAAAGAGAAGTGACTTCTCCTAATTGGCTCCAGAAGGGCAGAATGACTTGCCTCTACAAATATGCGCTGTCTCTAACATTAGTACATTCCGAATGAAGTTGAACACTTGGCTTTTTGACTAGGTTAATTCATGGATCACCCCTGACTGCTCTTGCATCAGTGACAGGATACCCTCTTGAGTGGTAGTGCGCTTTACAAAAAAATCATAACATTACAGAGAGCTCTGCACTCAACTCTCCACATATGGATAAAATGTTAGTACTGCTTGCCATTCAGAAAACGTAGCATATTTTCAGTTTACGGTATGGAAAATCCATTAATGTCACAGCACTAGGTATAACATTGGACATGACATATGCTACATTCTCACTGACTACCCTGTGTGTCAAAAACGTTCTTCATAGTTGGACGTGCTCTTTAGGGAACACAGGCAGAATTCCACAGCATGTTTGCCTTAGTTTCAAAGGTAGCTATGCTTGCTCAGTTTGAGCAATCTAGGCCTTGGAAGGCTTTCTTTGACACCCCAAACTTGCACCCACAGACTGTAAGGAGACGTATTTACAACAGTGACTGCACTAAAAACGCATGCAAGACAAATATTCCTGAGCCTCAGGTGGCTCTCATGGGAGCCATATTCCAAATGGAGGCAGTTACTTGACAGGTGGTAAACATGTAGTCAAGCAGTTTATTCATTTTATTCATTTGTGAAGGTTGTGGATGCACCAACTGTTAACATGTCTGGACATATGTGTTTTTAGAGGTTTGTTTGTGGTGTGTTTGTGTGCAGTTTGTTTGATGACTTGTTGAGAAGTTACCTTGAATGGGGATTCCGTCCCATGGCATATGAATGCAACAGGACCTTGAATAGCGGCTGTATGTTGATGTAAGTGCACTGATCTCTTGAACTGGGCCCATGGTCGGTGGTCTTAAGGTCTTGTGTGTGGTGTGTGAATGGTTTGTCAATGGACTATAAAGCGGTTGGTGCCTTGACGTAGCTTTATGGCTCACCTTCAGTAGTCTTGGTTTCAGTATTCAGATATTTTGAGAAGTATTTGTGCTTTGAAGCTAGCATTTCTGGAGGTGTTAAAACCAACTAGTGTAAGTTCTAGAAGAACTTAAAAAAATTAATACCAGCTTTATATCTGTGGGGGTAAGGATACTCCATCGCAATGGTGACAGAGTATCCTTGCCATAAAGTTAATGGTCTGGCTGCCCAACTTATATGCGGACGGGCCATTGGTGTTACCACAGGGAAGACCACTTAATCTCTGGCATGGTTGCACTCCTCCCATGTCCAGACTTAGTAAGGGCCATCTGCGACTGACCTCTGCGACTGACCTCTGCGACTGACCTCTATGTCCGCTGACCTAATTTAGGTGTGCAGACATAAAGGTCGGTTTTCACTGCCCATCACCACCTGAAAATCCATGGTGGTAAGGAGCACACTGAAAATGTTCTAATGCCTCCCTTACCATGAGATATAACGTCCATGGTGAGAGGAGCATTTGTTTCAAAAGAAAATCCTGTTTCAGGATTTTGTATTTGAAAATTAAAAAAAAAATCGATGGGTGGCTCCAATATGTTGATGGAGTAGTACATCAAATGTTAAAAGGTATTGACAGGAATTGCCATGATGGCGGCCAATGTCAATGTTTTTGAATTGACAACCAGCTGCAGGCAGAGTAGCCTCAACATGGCAGATGTTAAGTCCCCCACCAGGGTGACAGAGTCTTCTTTGTCAGCTAAAATGTAAATATAGCCTAATGCCTACAGTAGAAATGGATCAAATCAATATCAGTGGGAAGGCAGGGAATGTAGCATATATTACGTCCAGGGACTCTGTGTCGTGGGCACTAGGCCCAGCCACACACGCAAGGCAGCATTTTTATTGGCACAAGTGGGGTAATGTTGGGTGGTAGGAAATGTAGATTCCTGTGGATTACAGAAGTTTTCATCACAGAAATATTAGGAAAATGTGTGATTTCTGGCAAAGGATGAGGTTTGCAGAGCCTAGCAGTTAAGGGTTTATGGAAAGCATGTAAAATATATTCAGGAATGACATGGACTAGCTTAGCATTTTTTACACTCATTGTTCAGAAGTCGATCAGTGTTTTTACATGAAAAGTTCAGGACATTGCCACAGGGCCTGAAAAGTATCAGTTTCAATGTCCGCTTTAAATTACTACCGGGTTTGAGATCTGAGTAAAACAGGCCCACTTAAAGCCCTGAAATGTCACTCAGACAGGCAGGTGTGCGGTGAACATGGATGAGAATCAGCATAGAAGACAGCAGATGCCTGCCTTGGATCCCTCAGATGAGCCTCCCCCATCTGCCCAATCCAAAGCATCCTTGGTGTTTGTGAAGAACCTCCCCCAAACCTCCCTTTTGCTTTTCAGACTCTTTGGGAACAAAAGCATATGCATTAGGCTCAGCTCAAGTGACCTTCATATGTTTTCTGCACCCACTTTCGCAGCTAGGGAGAAAAGAAATTGCTGAAGCACTTGAATGTGAATGGGCCTTTCTCTGCTGAAACGCGTGTGGTACCGGGCCCTTTCTAAAAAAACAAGCTGTCGCTTCCCTGTTGTGATGGAGGGGAGTTAGACAACAGGGCCCAGTCAGCTCTTTCAGATGACACATTAGTGTCCTTCCACCAGTCTGATCCATGTTATCTGGCCAAAAGTATCACACCTTTCCGCCAAAGCATAGTCTGCGCTCTGCTAAGGCTATGCTGGCGGTTGTCCCAAAAATTAAAGACAAAAATATGGGGAGGTTCTTCTTTCTCTTTTCTTGCGACTTTCACTTGCAACATTCTCCCTGTTAAATTAAGGGCCTTGAAGAATGAAGGCCTTTTCAAACATTGCCTCAAAACCTTGCTGTTTGACTCATCATATCAGTAACTGTTTCTTGGCATGGTAGACAATGAGCCTCTAGCGCCAGAATACTCATTGAGGACCAATGTGCTTTCTAAAAACCACTGATTGATTAATTGAGGGGGGGGGACTTTGTTATAGCTTTTATTTTTATCTGGTTTTCAGGGATGAGCAAAGTGGTAGGCCCTACACTTCTCTGACGAGCCCATTGCTTAGATATTGCAGCTGCATGATCAGCACTGTAGATCAGAGGTCTTCAAACGTTTTTGTTCTCAACACCGTAAAGCAAAATGTTTTGAAGTCAAGAACCCCCTCCAAAACATTATTACAAAAAATGGGGGGAGAGGAAGGGTTGGGGCTGACGGGAGGGGTGGACAAGCTCACAACATCATTTTGGCAATATTTCTTTCTATAGCTCAAAATTCACAATAAATGTGAGAAATATAAAATAGCAAATTTATCAAACAAAAACCTCAATTGACCGAAGGCAGGTGTTGTGAGCCACTCTCGCTCCGAGGCTCCAATGCAACTGCAGCTACTGCACTAATGATAGCTGTGGCCCTGCAGAGCAGGCTGTTTCCTCTGGATCTTTCACACCTTCCCCACCATGCCTGATCATCCCCCTAATATTGAAAGATGTTCTTTGATATTTTTTTGAGATTTATATATTGCTGAAAAGGCATGGGGAGATTAAGTGATCTGCCCAGAATCACAAAGTAGTCAGCTGATTGCAGAACTTGAACCAGTTCTAAAGTTGACAGCACTCACTGTTAGGCCACATCTCCTCTCTTTTAAAAAAAACTTGAGCTCTGTGTTGCCCCACTTTTTGCAGCAGAGGTGCCCTCTGCCCTAATGCTAGCAAAAAAAATGAACCCTCATACCATTTTTAGAGAAAGAGACTTAAGAGTGATCAAGCAGGTCCCTCAGACCCCTAGATCCGAATGCCACTACACCTGCTTCACTAACGAAAGCTACAACCTTGCATTGTGGGCTGTTTCTTCTGTCTTTTGTTAAAAACATGGGCTCCAATCTTGCCATACCCCCCTCAGTCATCGCTTTGATGCCCAAACTTAGGTCTTCCTCTGCTTCGATTTTCCCCTGGGCTCTCCATCTGAATACATCTCTTCTGAAGTCCTCCCTTCCACCCCGTAGACTCACCCTCTTAAAAACAAAAACAACAAAACCTGAAAGGTAACGTTGACCTTGAGATGCCTGTGCCTGAAAGTGAAAGGGTGGGACTCCTGTGCTGTGGAGCCAAGGGGAGCAGACAACTAAAGGTACAAGCCTTCTCTCCAGGGTGCTTGCTAACTGAAAGTAAATGTGTGCAATTGGTTAAGCACCAAACATAAAGACCGCTTTAACTGATGGAGTCACTTGGAGCTCAGCCATGACAAAGATTTATTATTCTTGAGAGCTAATGTAAGGGTGTGACGAGCTGAGTTCTAGAGTGCCTCCATTTTGAAGGGCACACAATTTATCTAGATATAGCTTAATTAATTATAACTAAAACATATAGGTAGAGATCATAATTTACATATGCACAGAGCTTTCTGCCACAGGCTAGGACCTTATAGCACTATAAATACATAATTCACTATTCCAACCATGATTCAGGTATGTGACTTTATGGTCACACATAGACATATGTGCTACTCGCATTAGCCAACAGATGTTTCATTAAGAAAAATAGTTCATTTATTTTTTATTTACGGTATGTGCCTGCTCTTTTGTATGAAGTTACCTGAAGGTGAAAAAATAAAATAGTTACTGAAGATGTTGTTCTTTTTAGCATACTATTGCTCACACTACCCCACTAACTGACTGTGCACTCAGGATTACAGTTGCACACTTTTTATGCACTTCAGTCTCTGGATAGAAATAAAGACAGCATGAAAATACGCAAATAAACAAAGACATCCTTCCAGGCCATCTTTATTTACAAGTGTCCGCAGACACATTTGCGCTCCCCTTGGGAAAGCAGCTACGGGCCCACTTGGGTGTGCCCCACGGTTTGAAGACTTTTGCTCTAGATCCTACACTCTTAATTCAAAAGTTTCTGTCTAATCAAAAATCTGAGAAATTTGGATCTGTAGTCCTGTAATATTAGCATTATTATTGTTGATACTACTAATATGCTTTACAATAATAATAAAATAATAATCATAATAATTATAGTCATTACTATTACAATTGCCCGTATTATTCGTGGACATCCCTCCACTAACAGTCAAAGTTTGTTCATCTTGTTTAGAAGCGCCTTTTGACACTTGCTGTTATCCAGACCCAGGGATGGCTTTTGGCATGTGACTAAGGCCAACCCTCACTGGGGTTCACTGAGGCCTCTATATTAAGATTCTGGAAAGCACAACGCCCCGTACCTTGGCGTTAACACTCTATCAGCCCCTTCCTTGCCCTTCCATCTACCTCTCACCCCTGCCACCACACACCACCAGCCATTCCCCACCCCAAAAGCTTGCCACTAGTCCGGTTGCTGAGTTTAGTTGGTGGCTGGGGGGACTGTGTTTGTGTTCAGAAGCAGGCCACTGCTTTGTTAGGGCCAGCCATAGGAGGTCTGTGAAAAAGGCCCCTCTGCTGCTTAATTCTATGCAGCTTCAGCAGCAGGGAGGTGGCAAATATTTTCTGCCAGTGCGCTATCCGAGCAAGGACCTGCTCTGCCCACACCCTACCCATGGGACTCCCCATAGACACTTTTCGTTGACACCTAAAAACCACTTCCCCTTTTGCGAGGCGGAGCACTTCCTGACCCGAGTTTTCTGCAAGCGCCATGTAAGGACAAAACGTAACCCTAAATGTAGTGATCTTTGTACACCATTCGGGCCACGTTTCGATCCGGGTAAAATGGCTCACAGGATGAGGCCCTGCTGAAGAGACATGTATGTCATCCGTAAACTAACGTTAAAATCCTCTTACAGATCTCTGCAACAGGCTCATTAACGACTGTAAGTCAAATACAGGTTAGAAGTTCCATTTCCTTTTCAGTAGTGAGTGTAAATAAAAACGCTTGATGGCGAGAGATCTTTGCATAACCGGTAGGATGCAATACCAGTAAGGCATCGCAACAACAAGCATTGGTAATGCCAATAGGTCTCGCCTATTCAAGAGCTATTGGCTTTGCCAATGTGTTTTACCAGGTTGTACACCAGCGTGGCTGTTGTTCAGTACAGCTAAAAGTTAATGGTGTAGAGGAGAGTCACGTGGAGTGTCATAGAGTGGAATGGTGAAGAATGGAGTAGAGTGTAGAAGACTGGAGTAGCATAGAGTGTCGTGTATTGGAGGTGCAAAAAAAGGAGTCGCATAGAATAGTATACATTGGAGTAGCATGGAGTGGAGTGGTGTAGAGTGCATTGGTGTAGAGTGTTGCAGAGTGCAGTGGCACTGAGTACAGTGGCATTGAGTGCAGTAGCATTCAATTCAGTGCATACAATGCAGAGCTGTAGAATGCAGTGGTGTAGTTTAGAGTGGTGCATAAAGTACAGTGCAGTGGTGCAGAATGGAATGGTGGAGAGTACAGTGGTGCATACTAGAGTGGCACAGAGTGGAGTGGCATAGAGTGCAGTGACATAGAGTAGAGTGGCATAGAGTTGAGTGATGCAAAGGGCAGTCATGCACGGTACAGTTGAGTGGCATAGAGTGCAGTGGTATAGAGTGGTGCAGAGTACAGTATAGTGCCACAGAGTGCAGTGGCATAGAATGGAGTAGTGTACAGTGAAGTAGTGCAGAGTAGAATGGCATAGAGTTCAGTGGCGAAGAGTGCAGTGATGCAGACTAGTGTTGTCAGAGTGCAGTGGAGTAGAGTCGCGTAGAGTACAGTGATGCAGAGAAGAGTGCAGTTGCATAGAGTGCAGTGACATAGAGTGGACTGGCGTAGATTGCAGTGGTGTAGAGTAGTGTAGAGTGCAGTGGCATAGAGTGGAGTGGTGCAGAGTTGAGCAGAGTGGCGTAGAGTGCAGTGGTGTAGAATAGATTGTTTCAGAGTAGAGTCAAGTGGCATAGAGTGGAGCGGTGCAGAGAAGAGTGCAGTTGCATAGGGTGGCATAGAGTGTAATGGCGTAGAGTAAAGTGATGTAGAGTACAGTGGCATAACGTGCAGTGGTGCAGAGAAGATTTGAGTGGCATACAGTGGATTGGCATAGAGTGCAGGGGCATAGATTTGAGTGTTACAGAGTAAAGTGCATTGGCATAGAGTGTATTGGCATAGAGTGCAGTGGCGTGAGTGCAGTGTTACAGAGTGGCATCGATTACAGTGGCATAAATTGGAGTTGTGCAGAGTAAATTGGTCTGGTCTAGACTGAAGGGGTGTAGAGTGCTGTGGCGAAGAATTCAGTGGTGTAGAGCAGAGTGGCTAAGCGTGCATTGCGTAGAGTAAAATAGTACAGAGGAGAGCAGAGAGGCATAGCATGAAGTGGCATAGAGTGCAGTGGCGTAGAGTGGAACAGTGCAAAATGCAGTGGTGTGGTTTGCAGTAGTGTGAGGTGCTGCAGAGTGGAGTGGTGTGGAGTAGAGTGTGCATGTTATGTTAGCACACTGCCATTACAGAAAACACATTTTCTATTGAAATTACCATTACATTTGCAAAGACATGCAGTTTTTCGAATACTAATATACAGTGCACAAATAGAAATGTGTGGAAAATGCATCACCTAGTATAATGATTTGTTTTGATCACATTAAAGAATTTGTTTATAATAAACTTCAGAAATAACAAAACATGTGCTTCATTTGTGTTCCTAAGTCTGATATATTATGAAATATTTACACAGTTTATTTCAATGTTGTTGTATGCTAGAAAAAAATATTTTTCCTACCCCCAGTATCCAGCAAGAAAGTCAGAGAAAGAAAAGTAAGCAAGCACCCTTGGAAGACAGTGCGTGACATTTCAACTTGGTCTTTGAATGTACAGCAAAAGTGACAAGATAAGAACAAGATTTAAAGGACTGTGTGCAGAAAGGGAGTTTGTGGAAGAGTACAGTAAAATGGTTTACTCAATGGGAGGGACAAACTCACGCTGGGGAGCCTTAACAAAGCAAATAATCGCAGTAAATAGAAAGCCAGAAAATGTGAGTTACAAACCCACTGGTAATCAACAGGCGGAATGCATTTGTAGGTCAACTTTCTGAAAGTCCCCAAGATGTCTGTAGCAAACCAGACAGCTGTGCAGTCTGGTAGTCTCAAACTAAAAACGCCCCCACAGCAATAAAACCAGCCTCAATCCTTCCAGACCACCAGAACTAGTGGTAGCCAGTTCGGCCTTACTCTCTGGCATGCGATTAGCACAGGTTTCAGTTTGAGTTTTGCGCACCTCTAAAGGACTCTCGTTAAGAAGGCTAAGGTTTGCACATCAAAATGTAGTCAGAGGCTCAGCCGCATGCTACAGGTTCAAAAGTCAAACAAGTGTGAAATGAGAGTAGACTATCAGGGTATTATGTGAATGTTGTTGGAATCCTGGGGCATAGCAGGAGAGACTGAGCAAGTTTTCAAGGTATGAATAAGAGTCACAGAGTTACTGTTGGAGAGGGAAGAGACAAATGCCTATCCCATTTCTTTTAAGGCTACTCTTGAGATAGCAAATATATTTTATTCATGTATGTGCAGATTACAGAAGGTATTTAAAAAAATGTATTAGATATATATGTAGAAATAAGTACTAGTGCACAGAACAGACCAAGCAGCAGTGTCACGGGTCCCACTGAAAAGTCAGTTCAGGCAATGATCAAAGCTTCCACTTTTCCAAAGACCATAAACTGCGCACCTATCTCTCACACTTTTTAACCCATCACAGTGTTAGGGGCAGTGTCTCAAAAGATGATAACCACACCTCGTTGCCATCTCACACGACCTGGAAACACTTCTCACATAGGATCAAAACAAAGAAAACACTTTCCAACCACACGCCCTATATAGTGTAGCATGCTACCTAGGTAGACGCATGCTTTAGTGCCCCACATAGGGGTGGTAAGTGCTATATAAACATTACAATACAATAAATACAAATCAATACTTCAGGTTTAATTTAAGTTTCAGGCTCGGCTCTAATCACCCTCCTTTCCATACACTGCAAGAAAATCAGACAGTGGTGGTTTTAGTGCAAAGAGTCCTCCACCAGATAGTCATTCATTTTATCAGTCATTTTCCCCAAACCTTTAAGACTTCGACCAGTTTAGTGTTAGCATCCACTCTAGCTATACAGATCTCTTCAGTAACCAGGTTTGCAGATCACAGCACCACCTGTCATAAGACAGGATACTCACAAGTCTATAGCATATATTTTCCCTTTAAGACTTGGGTATACACCCAATACATATTGTTTCAGGAAGGGCACTATCAAGGTGCTAACAGAAGCCTTTATTTGAGTCTCCACTCTCCTCTATGTTATCACCATTGAGCATGGCTAGATAATATGTAAGAAATCAGCTTTTCTCAGCCCAACACCTTGGCCATTCATCTGTGCAACATGAGTACATTTTGTGAACGGTTACTGGAGTTAGATATGTAAAAACAAACCGAGCAATACTTGTCACTTTTGTTTTGTACAAGTTGGGGCCCTATCTCATTCTACATCAGTTAAGTAGGATCCAATACCTCTCTCCCATTAAACCATTGCAGGTAAACTTGTTGGAAGGTGAGCTCTGCACAAGGTTGATATTAATCGACCACCTTACACTGTCATTCCTTGCTCCAGATGTCTACTACAGTTTGGTGGTCTTCTCTTGTCAGGAATCCCTCACAGTTGATTCCTGAAGCTCTTATCAGTCTGGCATTAATGAGTAACTGACCTTCCCATTGACCCATAGGGGGTTCTAAATTCAAATGTTAAAAACATGTCACTTATGAAAAGGTCCCCCTTCACCTACCACCCTCCCTAAATCCATCAAGACACACTAGTGTCCTGCCGC